>NC_037331.1:7462500-8087500 GCF_002263795.3 Bos taurus
AAGAATACATCATATTCATGTTGACTCAGTAAGACCTGAACTAGCCACTGTCTCTTCTTCGCTGACACCAACGATGTTGAGACACCATGGTAAAAATAACAGAGATGTAAGAAATCATAGATTTAATCAAGAAAAGCGTAACGTGTCGTGTAATGTGTCATGCGAAATTTAACCATAAACTAGTAAATTAGTTTAATAAACTGGGAAAAACAGACACTGGAAATAGCATACAAGGCCGATCTTTCCACCAACTCAAGGCAACCAATTCTGCTTTACTCGTTTTACCTGGGAAGCACTCCGTTTCTTTTGGAGCCATGATATGACACGTTTGGGGAGAAATACGCAAGCACTGCCCTTATGAGCATGCGTGTTAACTGAATACTTACTGGCCAATAAAGTGTTCTTCCGCAGGAGCGCCTGTGCTGTGGCCTCCAGGGCGGCAGCAGAGGCCAGGCCCCGGAAGCGGTTCAGCCGGACGCAGGAGGCCAGGTCGACCAGGACGCGGCCCAGGGAGCGCAGGCGGCCGGCGCCCGTGTGGTTCAACATGGCGTCCAACTTCCCTCCTGAGGAGCATAAAACGAGGACATAGCAAGTTTTCTCCGCACAGCATGTACGGTTCCTACAGCGGGGATTATGCAAATAAGCTCCCTCATGAGAAAATTACTCGAAACAGTCCAGTTCTGTTCCATGCTAAAACTGCTGCTTCCATGCTGAGGGCAAACTTTCACCAACACTCCCTGTGATGTTGATACTTGGAAAGAAAACAGTTAAATCACAGAAGGTGAGGTTGCAACCAATGGGCAAGTCAGTAGCAGGGGCCAGAGGGAATGAAGAACCAAGGGAAAGAAGGTGAGAGACATGGGCTGGAAGAAGCCAGCTCTGAGCGAGAGTGGCCTTGCCCCGCTCTGTACCTTCTCAGGGCAGCCGGGTAGCGGGTTCTGCAATGGGGACAAGATCCAGTGTTGCTCCTGAATCAGCTCTACTGTAACTCCATGTTTACACTGGAAAGTTGTCTGAAATGTCAAAGTCTGTGTTCTCATCTGAAGTGTGAAGAAATCAGAATCCCCTATGGGATCGTCCTGAGGATTAAGCATTCGTGGGTACCTCGTGTGTGTAAGTGCTTACTGAGTACCTCCTGTTGTCATGGTTCCAGCTGCTGAAGAGGAAAACTAGGCACCAATCTTAATTCAATTCTTCCTAATGAAACTAAGCTCAACAGCTAGAAAATAGGAGGGCTGCACATTCTGAGGAGCTCTGACTGTTGGGGATTTTTGTTTTCTTGTTTTTGATAGAGAATGGGAAAGTATTCGATTTGGCAGCATGGGGCCAAGGGGGCATTTCTGTGTTGCCGATCGTCTGTCATTTGGAATGTGTGCTCTACAAGCTTGCCCAGGAAGGTTGCCAGAAATTTCACAGGAAGGTTGCCAGAAATTTCACTGTGTGTCATTCCAGAGGCTTCATGGAATAAGGAGTGACTTGGGCTCTGCAGAGTGTGGCTTTGCTTGTCTCCCAGGGACAGAACCAAAGCTGCTTTAAGTGGGCTTGGCATAGCTGAATCATTATATAACTGAATCATTATAGCTGTGTGTGTACATGTGTATTGTTAGAAAAGCAGCACCACACAAATGCCACAGGCTTCAGGGTCCCGTGCAGAGCCCTCCCTCAACCCCCAAAAGCAGCAGCATGTATGTGGAGAGAGCTCTCACTCAACGGAGCAAGTGTACCACGAGAGCCTCTCAAGTCTTCACCATTTGTTGAGTCTGAACACTGCAATGCCCTCCCCTGCCTGACGAGGGTGCTGGGGAGTGCTGGGGGGGCACCTCCACAGGAGAGGATGGAAACAGGACAGGGCACAAAAGCCCACCGTGAGAGGCCTGGACCAGGCCGGCTTCTCTCTCCTGGGTCTGTATCACACACAACGAGACGGAGGGAAGACACACAGGACCAAGGAGCAGGAGGTACAAGAAGGCCATGGGGTCCCAGTCAGCCTGCAAAGGCAGCAAGACTCAGAGGCTCACACAGGCACAGGGGACAAGATTCTACAGTGATTTCAGCCAAGCTTTGCCAGGAGAAGCTGAGCATTTTTCCCATTCAATGCTTATGACTGAGGGCCTGAGACACACTAGTGTGAGCCGTGACCAGCAAGGAGACTTACTGCTAAGTCGCTTCAGTTGTGTCCGACTCTGTGCGACCCCATAGACGGCAGCCCACCAGGCTCCCCTGTCCCTGGAATTCTCCAGGCAAGAATACTGGAGTGGGTTGCCATTTCCTTCTCCAATGCATGAAGGTGAAAAGTGAAAGTGAAGTCGCTCAGTCCTGTCCGACTCTGAGCGACCCCATGGACTGCAGCCTACTGGGCTCCTCCGCCCACGGGATTTTCCAGGCAAGAGTACTGGAGTGGGGTGCCATCGCCTTCTCCAAGGAGACCTAAGGTCCCCGATTTCTGGCCCTAAAAATGATGTTCAACAACTGCCTCCATCCTGATGCTTTTGGCTCTTCCAGACGAAGGCTTCCCAATATCTGGGGCCACCGCTGTTAGGGGAGCTGTCCTGGCCAGAGCAGCTCACCAGCTGTGACCCTGCCAGGTGCCCCTGGGGACAAACCCTCCCTCAGCTGAGACCCACAGAAGGAAACTGAGGCCAAATAAGCACTATGCACATGAGAAGCATCCAACTGGGTTTCAGCACCTCGTTCTTAACCTCACCAAACATTTTAAGGAAACCGTCCAACATGAAAGAGAGAATTCAAACAAAATGAGTAACAAAAAACAGAAACAATGATCAAAAATGAACCTAAAGATTAAAATGACATTATTTTTTACATACAGGTGAAAGATTCAATGAAATGACAGGAAAATATCTGATATGTGAAGGACAATTGCCTGCAGACTAAAAGGATCCAATATTAAAGTATTAATGATAGTGATGGACAACCTGCTGAAGACAAACAACTAGAAAATACAGATGATTTTTAAAAATCTGTGTGAAGGCTTCAAAGAGCTTCCAGAGATACTGCCAACTTATTAGTATTCATGGACATCATAAAACAGAATAACCAAAAACCTAGAAGAAAAAAAGATGAAAAACTAACAAGAGACTCAATACATGTTTCAAAAATCTTTGGATACAATTGTCCAAAAATTAGATCAAATCAGGGAGCATTTCAGCAAAGAACTGAAAACTATTATTAAAAAAAAAACTCCAGGGCCTTCTCTAGCAGTCCAGTGGTTAAGACTCTGCGCTTCCACTTCAGGGGGCACAGATTTAAATTCCTGGTTGGGGAGTTAAGATCCCACATGCCAAGAGGTATGGCCAAAAAAAAAAAAACCAACCCAGAATCAAATTGCAAGTTTAGATTGGGAAACAGGACAAATGAAACAAAGAACTCTCAGCTGAGGTGAGAATAAGCGGATTTTAAAAAAGCACGAAAAAAAAGATCTCAAGCTGAAGCACAGAGAAAAAAAGATTAGAAAACAAGAGAAAAAGATAAAATAAGCTTATGGACAAAGAAAATCTTTCATGGTGTTTAATTGGAGTTTCAGAGGAAAATTAGAGAGAAAATTGCTCAGAAGTAACATACCAAGAGAAAATGAATAAGACTCTCCCGAAATGTACGATATCAAGAAACTAATTCAAGAAGTGCCTCAAAACCAAACCAGGAAACCCATGATGTAAAATGTAAAGTAAAACTGCTAGAAAGAAACAAAAATTTTAAATACAAACATAAGAAAATAAAGATCTTACATGTTCTCAGTAGAAAATTAAATACAGTCTCAAAACAAATCAAGCCTAAACTGACAGAATCAAGGAGAAATAGACAAATCCACAACCATAACGAGAAATATAAACACGCACTTCTTAATAGCCAATAGAACAGGCTTACAAAAACCAAGGGCATACAGGGTTGCATCCCGTCCCCACATAGAACTGTTATATGGAGAAGCCAGGCTAACCATGCAGGGGCATTAAGTCAACAAATCTGGAACAAATGAAGTCATATTGACTGTACATGCTTTGACCACCGTGACCTGAAGCTGGAAATCAGTAACATAAAGATAAGTGGAAAATCCCAAATATTTCTAAATTAAGTTATAAACCTTCAAATAATTAAAGAACCAAAAAAAAAAAAACCACTTCACTGAATAATATGGAAAATAGAAACCTGTTGAGAAGTGGTATGGGTTCTCAGCAGGGTGCTGGAGAAGCATTTGGTCCCTGCGCCCCAAGGTAGCCCTAGTGGGGCTGCAGGCACACACAGTAATGAGCCTCAGTGTCGGGACAGGAAGCATGATCCTCGCCCCACAGCTCGCAAGGGAGCCACTTGCTAGTTTTCCAGAATGACTGTGTTTTCAAGTCTGCTTTTAACTATATGAAAACATGATTCAAGGCAGTAATATCTATTTAAAAATACTGTTAAACTTTCTAAGGCCATAAATCACTAATGCCTTGCCCCCCACTAACCCTCATGCTCCAGGCAGACGCAGCCCCTGTCCCGGGCATGAGCACAGTGCCGGGGGCCTCGGATGGCCTGACACCCTTCCTCCCCTCCTGGAAGTACTTCCATTCCATCTACTGGTCCATGCTCCTGGGAGCATCCTTGGGACGCACCTGGAAAATCAGATTCTCGCTCAGAGCCTGACTCTCCTGCATGTTCACAAAAAGGTTGTTGAGTATCTAAATGAAGTCACGGATTGATAAACTGTAGGCATGCAATAAACATTTGCTGATTGATGAATTTTTTATCTAAGCTTCAGATCTTCAAATCCTCAAATCAATATAAATGCTTTCAATTGACTTAGTAACTCAGTGATAGCCATTTCTTTTATAAACTTGTGTTATACCTCACAATTCATATATTTAAATCAGAACCCTTCCTTTTGAACTAAGTCCCTTACTATTCAAGCCCTGAATCAGCAAGTAAGAAAACTTCAGTTATAAGCAAACTATGGAGTATATTTAATTCAAGCTCTTCATCTAACAGATGAGAAACCAGAAACTGGGGGAGGAAGCAGTGGCTTATCTGTGTCACCCAGAAATTTCCTGGCCGGAGGGTGGACCCACCACACCATCCACCACACTTACCGAAGATCTGAAGCTTTTCAGTCAGTTTGCCTACATCAATGTGTAGCTGGCTTTTTATAAAGCTTCTTATAAATTTGTTTTTCAGGGCTTCCTAGAGGAAAACAATATAGTTTAACAAAAATAATCCCACCATTCCTCTCGTCAAATAATATTTGCTAGGTTTATCTCAAGTTTCATGATACGGGAAAATGGCTCAAAAAGTGAGTCCTCTGTAAAGGGTTTTAAAACACCCCAGTGAATAACAGGACAACATTTGCTCAGGAATTTACTTGAAAAACAAAAGTAAACCACTTAGGTTATAATTGTAAATATGCATTAAGACTGAAAACAATTTGAGTGATAGTGGTAATTATGCACTAATATTGAAAATAAGGGGCTTCCTGGGTGGTGCTAGTAGTAAAGAACCCTCCCGCCAATGAGATGTAAGAGATGCAGGTTTGATCCCTGGGTCAGGAAGATCCCCTGGAGTAGAGCATAGCAACCCACTCCAGTATTCCTGCCTGGAGAATCCCATGGACAGAGGAGACTGGCAGGCTACAGTCCATGGGATCACAGAGTTGAACACACCTGAATCACTTAGGACACACTCATTAAAAACAAAGAATGAATTCAGTGTTGATTTTTCTTTCAAATCTTTCTAACAAAACTATTTGGTGGTCCTTTATATAAATCCTTTGTGTTGCCTTTTCCACAGGCCAGTTATAAAGAGGGGGTCATTGTTATAAAAACACTGACGAAAGGTTTCAGCCTTTTCCCAAACCCTGTCTTGAACCTGCAATATTCAAAGCCTTCTCTTTGGAAGCACGTTTCGTATCATCATGCACATCTTCTTTCACTATGGACAGTTCCAGCTCCACCTCATTGGTCAAAGGTTTCCCTGTGGAAGGTTCTCCAAGATTACTTTCATCAGCTTGATGGCCTCTTGCCTGCTTACCCTGCAGCGGGCACATGCACACGCCCACTGTGGTACCACCCACTTACTATACTCGACAAGCCACTGAGAGTGAAAATGTAGGTGCAGGCGCCAACGCAGGATCAGCTGAAGGGAGGGGGAGCTCTGAGTGGGGATTAATTTGGGGATTTGTTAGCTCCCTGGAGAACACTGATGTTATCCTGACTTACCTTTACCAAATAACTTTATAACTTGAGGACTTCTGACAATTTTCAAATAAGAACCACCTTCTGCATTTAGCTCTTTAATTTCACAGTCGCCTCTTGTCTACAGATGACAGGACTGCGTGATGAAACCTCAGTGTCTGCTTTTTAAAAATCTTGTTTATATTCTTACACTGCCGCTACTGCTGTTCAGTCACTAAGTCGTGTCTGACTCCTGTGACCCCATGGGCTGTAGCCCACCGGGCTCCTCTGTCCATAGATTTCTCCAGGCAAGAACACTGGAGTGGGCTGCCATTTACATCTCCAGGGATCTTCTTTGAGCACTAGCTACTCACCCACCATTGTGGAAGGCACTTTATATGTATTAGTAATTTAATCTCAGCAACATCTCCACAAAAAGATGCTTTTAATTGAAGGAAAAAGTCAGGGTTGCCGGTATCAGCAGAATACTAACCTGGCCCTCTGGGGGCAGAGCCAGACCAGCGAAGGGCCCTGACATCACTTATTGAAAGTCCAAGGATATTACGGATGCTCCTTGAATGCGATCCTGATGCTAAGAAATAGAGCCACTCACCACACTTCATTCTCTTAGCAAACAGTTCTTCAAGTGACTGAATAACTGGCTTTAATTTCTAACTTGACTACTGTGTAAACAGCATTCAGCTAAACTGAAGATTTCGCCATGAAACGGCCTCCTTGTCTTTTCCTGAAGTATGTTTGATTTACAAAGTTGTATTAGTTTCAGTTGTACAGCATAGTGATTCAGTTATACGTATGTGTAGTCTTTTACTCTTTTTCATATTCTTTTCCATTTTAGGTTATTACAAGATATTGAATATGGTTCCCTGTGCTATACAGTAAGTTGTGGTTTATCTGTTTTATATACAGTAGTGACTGTCTGTTAACCCCAAGCTCCTAATTTTTCCCTACCCCTCCACAAACCACCTGATTCTTGAGACGGACTTGGGCACTGTCATGTGCTCTCCTGCTCACATGTCTCATGCTACTTTCTAGACACTCGATTTGCTGTTTATTATCCTGCATGTAGGGCTTCCTCAGTGGTTCAGTGGGAAAGAATCTGCCTGTAATGCAGGAGCCACAGGAGATATGGCTTTGATTTCTGGGTTGGTAAGATCCCCTGGAGGAGGGCATGGCAACCCATGCCTGTATTCTTGCCTGGAGAATCCCACGGACAGAGGAGCCTGGCGGGCTACAGTCCATGTGGTCACAAAGAGTCAGACACGACTGAAGGGACTAAGCACACCCACACATATTGCATGTAACCATCTGTAGTAATAGCAGAGCCCTTATCAAAGCCTGAAGTATTTACCCTATATGATTCACAACAGAAAATGTCTCCTGATCTTTATGTCAGCAGACGAACCCACGGGAAAACAAAGAAGAAAGCAGTAACAGCCATACCCACCACAAGAGCATCACAGACTTCCAACTCCAGGAACGGAACCGGCCAAGGCCCACTGCTATGCTTGGAAATCCTTGCCCAGAGGCCACACCTCCCCAGGCTGCTCTCAGCCGTGACCATCACCAAAGTCACGCCTAAGAGCCACGGCGCCCCGACACAGGAACCTGTCCCCTGGTAACTGACTTCAGCTCAACGGAGGCACTCACCAAACACAGGGACTGGCGGGGCCAATTCCACCCAGCCCCACAACCCACATCTTGCAGGGCCAGATCTGCTGACTGGGGACCCAGGACCCAAACTCCCCTGCCTCGCCAGCCTCCCCTGCCTCCCCCTGCCTCCTCTGCCTCTCCTGCCTCCCCAGCCTGCCCTGCCTCCCCTTCCTCCCCTGCCTCCCCCTGCCTCCCCAGCCTCCCAGCCTCCCCTGCCTCCCCTTCCTCCCCAGCCTCCCCTGCCTCCCCCTGCCTCTCCTACCTCCCCAGCCTGCCCTGACTCCCCTGCCTCCCCTTCCTCCCCAGCCTCCCCTGCCTCCCGCTGCCTCCCGCTGCCTCCCCAGCCTCCCCTGCCTCCCCTTCCTCCCCAACCTCCCCTGCCTTCCCGTGCCTTCTCTGCCTCTCCTGCCTCCCCAGCCTCCCCTGCCTCCCCTTCCTCCCCAGCCTCCCGAGCCTCTCAGCCTGCCCTACCTGCCTCTCCTGCCTCCCCAGCCTCCCCCCTGCCTCCCCTTCCTCCACAGCCTCCCCAGCCTCCCTTGCCTCCCCTGCCTCTCCAGCCTCCCCAGCCTCCCCTACCTCCTCAGCCTCCCCAGCCTCCCCTGCTTCCCCTGCCTCCCCAGCCTCCCAACATCCCCTACCTCCTCAGCCTCCCCAGCCTCCCCTGCCTCTGCAGCCTCCCCTACCTCCTCAGCCTCCCCTGCCTCCCCAGCCTCCCCTACCTCCCCTGCCTCCCCAGCCTCACCTGCCTCTCCTGCCTCCCCAGCCTGCCCTGCCTCCCCTGCCTCCCCTTCCTCCCCAGCCTCCCCATGCCTCCTCTGCCTCCCCAGCCTCCCCTGCCTCCGCTTGCTCCCCAGCCTTCCCAGCCTCCCAGCCTCCCCTACCTCCTCAGCCTCCCCAGCCTTCCCTGCTTCCCCTGCCTCCCCAGCCTCCCCTGCCTCCCCTGCCTCCCATGCCTCCCCAGCCTTCCCCGCCTCCCATGCCTCCCCAGCCTCCCCAGCCTCCCCTGCCTCCCCAGCCTCCCCTGCCTCCCCTGCCTCCCCAGTCTCCCCTGCCTCCCCAGCCTCCCCAGCCTCCCATGCCTCCCCAGCCTCCCCTGCCTCCCCAACCTCCCCTACCTCCTCAGCCTCCCCAGCCTCCCCTGCCTCCCAGCCTCCCCTACCTCCCCAGCCTCCCCAGCCTCCCCTGCCTCCCCAGCCTCCCAGCCTCCCCTGCCTCCTCAGCCTCCCCAGCCTCCCCTGCCTCCCAGCATCCCCTACCTCCTCAGCCTCCCCAGCCTCCCCTGCCTCCCCTGCTTCCCCAGCCTCCCCTGCCTCCCCTGCCTCCCCAGCCTCCCCTTCCTCCCCTTCTTCCCCAGCCTCCCCTGCCTCCCCTGCCTCCCCAGTCTCCCCTGCCTCCCCAGCCTCCCCTGCCTCCTCTGCCTCCCCAGTCTCCCCTGCCTCCCCAGCCTTCCCAGCCTCCACTGCCTCCCCTGCCTCCCCTGCCTCCCCAGCCTCCCCTTCCTCCCCTGCCTCCCCTGCTTCCCCAGCCTCCCCAGCCTCCCCTGCCTCCCCAGCCTCCCCTTCCTCCCCTTCTTCCCCAGCCTCCCCTGCCTCCCCTGCCTCCCCAGTCTCCCCTGCCTCCCCAGCCTCCCCTGCCTCCTCTGCCTCCCCAGTCTCCCCTGCCTCCCCAGCCTTCCCAGCCTCCACTGCCTCCCCTGCCTCCCCTGCCTCCACTGCCTCCCCTGCCTCCCCTGCCTCCTCTGCCTCCTCTGCCTCCCCAGCCTCCCCTGCCTCCCCTGACTCACCTGCCTCCCCATCCTCCCTTACCTCCTCAGCTTCCCCAGCCTCCCTCTGCCTCCTCAGCCTCCCTGTCTCCCCAGTCTCTCCTGCCTCCTCTGCCTCCCCTGCCTCCCCAGCCTCCCTTGCTTCATCAGCCTCCCTTGCTTCATCAGCCTCCCTTGCTTCATCAGCCTCCCTTGCTTCATCAGCTTCCCCAGCCTCCCCTGCCTCCCCTGCCACACCTGAGTCCCCTCCCTCCCCTGCCTCCCCTGCCTCCCCTGTCTCCCTCTGCCTCCCTCTGCCTCCTCAGCCTCCCCTGCCTCCCCTGCCTCCCCAGCCTCCTCAGCCTCCCCAGCCTCCCTCTGCCTCCTCAGCCTCCCCTGCCTCCCCAGTCCCTCCTGCCTCCCCTGCTTCCTCGGGATCCCCTGCCTCCCCTCCCTTCCAGCCTCCCCTGCCTCCTCAGCCTCCCCTGCCTCCTAAGCCTCCCCAGCCTCCCCTGCCTCCTCAGCCTCCCCTGCCTCCCCAGCCTCCCCTGCCTCTCCCTGCCTCCTCTGCCTCCCTTTCTTCATCAGCCTCCCCTTCATCCCCATCCTCCCCTGGCTCCCCCTGCCTCTCTTGCTTCATCAGCCTCCCCTTCATCCCCAGCCTCCCCTGCCTCCCCCTGCCTCTCTTGCTTCATCAGCCCCCCTTGCTTCATCAGCCTCCCCTTCATCCCCAGCCTCCCCTGCCTCCCCCTGCCTCCCCCTGCCTCTCCAGCCTCCCTTGCTTCATCAGCCTCCCTTGCTTCACCAGCCTCCCTTGCTTCATCAGCATCCCCTGACTCCCCTGCTTCCCCTTCCTCCCCTGCCTCCCCTGCCTCCCCAGCCTCCCCTGCCTCCCCCTGCCTCCCCAGCCTCCCTTGCTTCATCAGCCTCCCTTGCTTCACCAGCCTCCCTTGCTTCATCAGCATCCCCTGACTCCCCTGCTTCCCCTTCCTCCCCTGCCTCCCCTGCCTCCCCAGCCTCCCCTGCCTCCCCCTGCCTCCCCAGCCTCCCTTGCTTCATCAGCCTCCCTTGCTTCACCAGCCTCCCTTGCTTCATCAGCATCCCCTGACTCCCCTGCTTCCCCTTCCTCCCCTGCCTCCCCTGCCTCCCCAGCCTCCCCTGCCTCCCCTGCTTCCCCCTGCCTCCCCAGCCTCCCTTGCTTCATCAGCATCCCTTGCTTCATCAGCATCCCCTGCCTCCCCTGCCTCCCCAGCCTCCCCTGCCTCCCTTGCTTCATCAGCCTCTCCAGCCTCCCCTGCCTTCCC
Source organism: Bos taurus (assembly GCF_002263795.3). Classification (NCBI taxonomy): domain Eukaryota; kingdom Metazoa; phylum Chordata; class Mammalia; order Artiodactyla; family Bovidae; genus Bos; species Bos taurus. The sequence goes on from NC_037331.1 coordinate 7,473,375, forward strand.
CTGCCTCCCCTGCCTCTCCTGCCTCCCTTGCTTCATCAGCCTCCCCTGCCTCCCCTGCCTTCCTCTGCCTCCCCTGCCTCCCCTGACTCCCTTGCTTCATCAGCCTCCCCTGCCTCCCCTGCCTCCCTTGCTTCATCAGCCTCCCCTGACTCCCTTGCTTCATCTGCCTCTCCTGCCTCACCAACTTCTACTTTCCTGCCTCCCTGCCTCTGCCTCAACACCTCTTTCCTTGACAAAATCCTCACAGATGCAATCTCATCTCAGTATCTGCTTTGGGAAGGACCCAGATGCAGAGACATCTTCTCCTACGTACCAGTGCTTTGGTGCTGCTGCTGCTGCTGCTGCTGCTGCTGCTAAGTGGCTTCAGTCATGTCCGACTCTGTGTGACCCCACAGACGGCAGCCCCAGGCTCCACCATCCCTGGGATTCTCCAGGCAAGAACACTGGAGTGGGTTGCCATTTCTTTCTCCAATGCATGAAAGTGAAAAGTGGAAATGAAGCCACTCAGTCCTGTTCGATTTACATAATCTAAATCGCTTCACAGTTCAAAACTGTGGTTCTTTCCTCCCTTCACAGGTAAGAAGCCCAAGGCACAGAGAAGTTCAAGATCACACGGCAGTGGGGACAGGGCTGGGAATCCAAGACTCTCCAGCTCTGAGTCCCTGCTCGGGACCACCTAGAACTACACGTCTGGTGGATAAGAAACAAACCAAACAAGAACAAAATGTAGGTATATTTTCTCAAGCTCAAGTTAGAGCGACACAGATGCCCCAGAAAGTTATCATGTGACCTACCTTGATTAAAGTTTTGTAATTAGTGATTGTCCTTCTCTGAAGAGGTTGAGACATTTGAAGCTAAAGTCCATGATTTTTTGGAATACATTATGTTCTCAATACAGAATATTAGGGAATGAAGGGTTTAACAGGCCCACAGTTCAAAAGCATGCAAACCTTCCAAAAAGCTTTCAGTTGGCAGGGCTGATGAACTGGAATCGGGAGATTTAGATTGACATATATACACAACTGATAACTATGTATAAAATAGATAACTAACAGAACCTACTGTATAGCACAGGGAACTCTCACCAATACTCTGCGGGAACCTCAATGGGAAGAAAATCCAAAAGGGGGGATATACGTATATGTATGCCTGATTCATTTTGCTGTACAGCAGAAACTGATGCAGCAGTGTAAAGCAAATATATTCCAATAAAAAACTGAGACCAAGGCACGAGCTACTTGTCTCCTTGCATGGCCCTGAAATAAACCGTTCTCTGCTCAAAAAAAAAAACAGCTTTAAGTTAATATGGAATTTAAAGCACAAATAAATATTCATGAATTATTGATCATTCTCACAGCAGTAAGATCTTACATGGGCAAAACAATTGATCATTTACAAGAAGTTTTCTCACTTATCCAATTTTACATCAACATTACTAGTCACCCGGCAAAGCCAAGCCGCAGGTGACTCTCTAGCGCCCTCTGAAGGAGACCTCTGGTTTTGCAGACACACCTGGGGTCTCCCAGCCTTTGGTGGCAAAGGAGCCACCCCTCACCTGCAGCTGGTGGAGCATCTGGCCGTTTCCGCTGCTCTGAAAAATGCTGGACGCACTCAGCAGTGTTTCTGACAAAGTCTTCAACTTGCCCACAAAATCAAAAGTATGATTTACCTGCAAAATAAAGCACATCAGGGTGTGTCTCTAGTTCAGCTGTGTTGCACTGGGCAGATCCTCCAGCCCTGTGGCTGCCACAACAAGGAGATACACATTGTGTGCAACTTGGCCATCAGAGCAAAGATCTTCCAAGGCCACACGTCACCGGATAAGGTGACCGTGCCAGTGCCCCTTCCTCCAGGCTCCTTCCACTGCACGTTGCCCATCTGTTCACCATGGAGTCTCCAGGGTACGGGTCACTCTAAGAATGAATGTTCCAGTATACACTGGCTAAATAAGACAACATCTGCCCACACGTCCTCCTCAACCATACATTCTCAACTAGCATCTATGATCTGGTTTATGATACCCAACTCTATTTAGGAGAAAGCAAAACTGTTTCTAATTAGAGGATAATTTTTTTTATTTAGAGGATAATTGCTTTTTTTGTGTTGGTTTCTGCCATACAGCAACTCAAATAAGTCATAACTATATATATCCCCTCTCTTCAAGCCTCGCTCCCCATTCCCATCCCATCCCACTTCTCTAGGTTTTCACAGAGCGCCGGTTTGAGCTCCCTGTGTCATACAACAAATTCCCACCAGCTGTCTATTTTACACATGGTGCGTAATGTTTTTACATTACAATGCTACTCTCTCAATCCATCCTACCTACTCCTTCCACCGCTGTGTCCACAAGTCTGTTCACTAAGCCTGTGTCTACGTTTCTTCCCTGCAAATAGGCTCGTCAGTACTATTTTTCTAGATCCCATATATCTGCATTAATTACAGTATTTGTTTTTCTCTTTCTGATTTACTTCACTCTGTATAATAGGATCTAGGTTCGTCCACTTCACTACAACTGATTCTCAACTCATTTCTTTTTATGGCTAAGTAGTAGTCAATTACATATATGTATCACAACTTTATCCATTCTCTGTCAACGGATATCTAGGTTGCTTCCATGTCCTGACTATTGTAAACAGTGCTGCAATGAAATCTGGGGTGCATATATCTTTTTGAATTGTGATTTTCTCAGGGTATATGCCCAGTAGTATGAAAGTGTTAGTCACTCAGTCACGTCCAACTCTTTGCAACCCTGTGGACTGTAGTTTGTCAGGCTGCTCTGTCCATGGAATTCTCCAGGCAAGAATGCTGGAGTGGGTAGCCACTCCAGGGAAATAGAAGGGGAAAAAGTATAAACAGTGACAGATGTTATCCTCTTGGGCTCCCAAATCACTGCAGACAGTGACTGCAGCCATGAAATTAAAAAACGCTTGCTCCTTGAAAAGAAACCTATGACAAATCTAGATGGCATTAAAAAGCAAAGACATCTCTTTGCCAACAAAGGTCCATCCAGTCAAAGCTATGGTTTTTCCAGTAGTCATGTATGAATGTGAGAGTTGGACCTTAAAGAAGGCTGAGCACCAAAGAATTGATGCTTTTGAACTGTGGTGTTAGAGAAGACTCTTGAGAGTCCTTTGGACAGCAAAGAGATCAAATCAGTCAATCCTAAAGGAAATCAACTCTGAGTATTCACTGGAAGGACTCATGCTGAAACTGAAGCTCCGATACTTTGACCACCTGCTGCGAAGAGCCATATCAATGGAAAAGGCCCTGATGCTGGGAAACACTGAAGATAAAAGGAGAAGAGGATGTCAGAGGATGAGATGGTTAGACAGCATCCCTGACTCAGTGGACATGAGTTTGAGGAAACGCCAGGAGATGGTGAAGGACAGGGAAGCCTGGCACGATGCAGTCCATGGGGTCACAAAGAGTCAGACACGACTTACCAACTGAACAACAATGCCCAGTGGTGGGATTGCTGGGTCATATGGTAGTTTTATTCCTAGTTTGTTAAGGAATTCCCGTACTGTTCTCCATAGTGCCTGTATTAATTTACATTATCACCAGTAGTGCAAAACTCTATTTATTTATTGCTGCTGGCAGAGCAAATGAGCATATGGGTTTTGTAAAATAATTTGGTATCATAAAAAATATTCATAGTCACTGACCTACAAAAAACTTCCTTGCCTTTTTCTCTCAAAATAAAAGGATACTGTCCTAAGGAAATAATTGAAATGAAATACAAAGCTATACCCATGAAGATGCCTCTGTGTGTGTGTGTGTGTGTGTGAGTGTGTGCACACTTAATCGTGTCCAGCTCTTTGCAACCCTGTGGACTGTAGCCTGCCAAGCTCCTCTGTCCATGGAATTCCCCAGGCAAGAATACTGGAGTGGGTTGCCATTTCCTTCCCCAGGAGATCTTCCTGACCCAGGGATCGAACCCGCATCCCTTGCGTCTCTTGCACTGGCAGGTGGATTCTTTGCCACTGAGCCACCTGGAAAGTCCCATGAAGATGCCTATGGCCACATTACTATATTTCTATATCAAAAACAGTCTAAATGCAAAGAGATAAGATTAAAGAGGGTTTGGGAGTCCAACCACACACCTCTGAGGTCACAAGGGCACAGGTCACGCCAGCTCAGGGGCTGGAAAGAAGCGAGGGGCTCCTGCTGCTAATTCCCACCAGGAGTCCAGGACAGGATGAAGCGCTCACCAGCACATGGCTGCCTCTGCCGCCTACTGCCCTCCCCGCCCTGCACGTGTGCCCACCCTCTGCTCGGCTGCTGGGGTCTGAGCCATAAAGGGAGGTGCAGCCTGTCCATACGCCTCCCCTCTGCCTTCACATGACCCTGGGAGGTGTGGACCCACATGACGTCTGTGGGTAAGTGTGAGCCTCTGTTCCTAAGGATGAGCAAGCATGGGAAACACCAAGGGGCACATGAAGAGATCCTTCTATTCAAAAGACGAGGCCAGTGTATGCATCAGAATAAAGGTCTTTATCTGGAACTGATTTAGGGTAAGACAGGAAAAAAATGTATGAAGCAACTACTGTGTATTTCAAGAAACATCCAGGAGCACAGAGGAGGTGGTGAGGAGGCCGTGATGACATGGGAACGACCCCACAGGAAGAGGTGCAACCCAGAGGCTGAGCACAGGCTCGGAGTCAAAGCAAAGGGGACAGCCTGGGGACTGGTCTGGAGCCATAACACAGACCCCACTCCAGCCCTCAGAGGAGGCTGGAGACAAAGAAGGAAAAGGACAAGTCAGAGACAATCAAGACAGATGCAAGAGATCTAAGCCAGGGAGGACTCGGAACTCAGAGCAGAGAAAGGGCTAGATAACAGGCCCAGTTATCACAGGAAGGGGAAAACCACTGCTGAGTCTGCACATCTGAAGACCATTTCTGGTTTTGTTTTTTTTTAATTAAAGTATGGTTGCTATACAGTATATATAAGTTACAGGTATACAATATTGTGATTCACAATTTTTAAAGATTATACTCTATTTTAGTTATTATAAAGTACTGGCTATATTCCCTATGCGGTACAATATACCCGTGCAACTTATTTCATACACAAGAGTCCGTACCTCTTGCTCCCCAGCCCCTGTTCCACCCCCTCTCCCTAGTGACAACCACTAGTTTGCTCTCTATATCTGTGAGTCTGCTGCTTTTTTTAAGGGTTGTCTTTTTATTACTGTTATTTGCACTGGATCTTTGTTGCTGCACACCGGGCTGTCTCTAGATGCAGTGAGCAGGGGCTAATCGTCACTGCTGTTCGCAGACTTCTCATTGCGGTGGCTTCTCTTGTTGCAGAGAACAGGCTCTGGCACCCTGGCTTCAGTACTTTTGGCTCTCGGGCTCTAGAGCACAGGCTCAGCAGTTGAGGCACATGGGTTTAGCTGTGCCTTAGTCTCTCCACAGACAACAACTACGATTCCACAGGAAGCGGACTCTTCCCGGACCAGGGATCAAACCCATGTCTCCTACACCAGCAGGCAGATTCTTACCCACTGCAACACCAGGAAAGTCCTGCTTCTCTTTTGTTATATTCACTAGTTTCATTTTTTTTTTTTAGACTCCACATTTAAGTTCTTGTCTTTCTCTGATTTATTTCACTTAGCATAAAAAACTAAACAAATCAGCAAACAAAACAGAAACACACTCAGAGATTCAGAGAACAAACTGGTGGTCTCCAGTGAAATAGGCAAAGGCACAGACTTCCTGGAGAAGCCCTCCCCACTTCAGGCAGCAGGACTGGAAACTACTGGAAGCCTCATGGGCACCAGATGAACCGAGCAGATCAAAATAACAGCACAAAGCCTGTGATGATTAGACGTCCCTGGAGTCACAGCCTACAAACAAGGCTGAGACCTGTGTGTTAAACCTAAACAACAGACTGTCTGCAAAAATGAAAGGTATTTCTTACAGTCTCTGAACACAACAGTCAAAATGCCCACAATACAACCGAACATCGCCTGCTGCACACAGAACCAGAGAACTCACAAGCCGTCAACTGACGCCAATATTGAGACAAAGCTGATGCTGGAACGATCTGGCAAGTATTTTAAAGCTGTCATCATAGAAATGCTTCAACAAGCAATTCAAAATTATCTTGAAGCAAATTAAATAGCAGAAAATCTCAACAAGAAAATACAAGTTATTAGAAAGACAGATAAGCACAGGGCAGTACAGAACTGGAAAACGCCGTAACAAAAAGTATTTTAAATTTGCCAGATGACCTCAAGTAGAAGAGTAGAAACGACAGAGGACAGGACCAGTGAACTTGAGGACAGGATATTACACATCAACCAATATGAGCAAGAGGAAAAAACAGACAAGGCGGCCAGAGCTTTGGGGACCTGTAAGACAATAACAAAAGGTTCCATGTTTGTATCTGAGTCCAAGAAAGATAGGAGTGGGGCTGAAAAGCTATCAGAAGAAATAATGGCTGAAAACTTCCCCAAACTGGTGAAATAGAAAACTTACAGAATCAAGAACTTGAACAAAACCTTCAGACGGTTGTAGGGAGACCGGGAGGCTCGGAGCTCAGAGCCCCCCCTGGAAGTGGGCACAATTCTCAGAAATGCCACAGCCTCAAGTCTTATCTTCACTTCTACCTCCTTGGGAGAAACTGCTTGGGTTCTCTTTTCACCTATCAATCACCTAATAACTGCTGGTTTTAGAAAATAGCCTGTCTTACTTGCAGTTAATTCTGACTTTACAAAAATAAAGAAAGAAAGAGGTGACTGGATCTCAGCATGAGATCTTAGCTGTGGACTTATTTTTTCTGCTCATTATTTTCTTATTTACATCACCCTGCTCCCTCCTCAGCATTCAGAATATTTGCCTAATGCTTCTAAGGGGAATGAGGCCTGAGGGACCTGGAGGAGGAACAAGGTTTCTGAGTCAAAGGACATGAGCTGGAGGCCAGGTTGGCCAAGGACTGTGGAGAGACCCTGAGCAAACCATCTCAGCTCTGAAGCCGGGTTTACAAAGCAACCTGCTGAAGGTGATCATCTCTCATGGTGCTTGGATGTGGCTGGCTGGCTGTCTGTCCTGGCTCAGCCATCTCACAGCTGTCACCTTAATTAACCCGTGGCCTTGGACTTGAGGACAAAATGATGACAGCACACAGACATCCGAGGTCTCTGGGAGCAGCATGCATCTCCGGGGCTGGGGATTATCTGGTTTCACAGAACAGTGTATTCCCAGACCTACTGATGCTGCTTTCTCAAGGGACTGCCGCTTTACAAGGGATTACTTCAAACTAGTCTATTCGTAAACGTAATTACTTTTTCTCTGGGCAACTTTGCTGCATTTTGATAAAATGTTTCATGTTGAACACTTCCACCCACCCGAGAATCTCCTTCCGGGGTGAACGCTGAGGACCTACTTTCAGATGAGTGATCTGATGCCTGCAGTCAGACATCGAATGAGTGCGAGTTCTGTTCCCTCCGAGGGGCTCCCCAGGGACAGTCGCTGCCTCCTGGGGCCACAGTGCTCTGTGCACACACACAGTCCTGTGTGCAGGGCGCATGCGCCTCCAGCCTGTGCCTGGTTCACTTACAGACTCCAGTCCTGGGAGGCTCCCACCTCACGGACATCGTTCATCTTTGACAAGCAGCAGAAAGCAGAATTTTCATTTCTATTCAGTTACTTAATCATCAGGCTTTATGTCCATTTAATGGTTAAAACACCAGTAGCCTCTTTCCATCTGTAACCTGTGAGGCTGATTCTCATCCTCCCAAAGTTCCCCTGAAGGCAATTACGTGCTGAAGGTGCATAAACACCACGCACCAATACACACAGGCATAAAATCATGCAGAGCATCTGATCAGGAATCTAGTGTCCCAGGCTGATAATAGTAAAGGGTGCTGCAGGGTACAAGCTCTTTCCCACATGACAACCTAACACTGTAAATACAGCTGGTGAAAAGCATTTAGCTATGGAGTCCACAATATGCTTCCATGTACCAGCTAATGAGGGCTTCCCTGATGGCTCAGCGAAAGAATTCACTCGCAAGGCAGGAGACACAGGAGACATGGGTTTGATCCCTGTGTGAGGAAGATCCGCTGGAGAGGAAATGGCAACCTACTCCAGTATTCTTGCCTGGAAAGTCCCATGGACAGAGAAGCGTGGTAGGCTACAGTCCATGGGGTTGCAAAGAGTCAGACACAACTGAGTGACTGAGCATGCATGCACCAGCTAATCAGTATGGGAGAGTAAACCTCACCAGCCTTCACTATGTTCCATCTGTAAAATGGACCTAGTAGCACCTACCCGCAGGCTTCCCTGATGGCTCAGTGGCAAAGAATCCACCTGCCAATGCAGGAAATGTGGGTTCAGTCCCTGGGTCGGGAAGATCCCCTGAAGAAGGAAATGGCAACCCACTCCAGTACTCTTGCCTGGAGAATCCCATGGACAGAGGAGCCTGGTGGGCTACAGTCAATGGGGTCACAAAAGAGTCAGACACAACTCAATGATTTCAAACAACAAGCACCTGCCCTACTGGGTTCTTCTGAGATGTGAACGAGAGAGGATCTGGGAAAGTGACTATGATGGTTCCTGGAACCTTGGAGAAGCACGTGGTTCAATCTGCATCTGAACGTGTTGAGTGCAGAAGCAGGAATGGGTGTCCACCCACACGGCCCCCACCCCCGCCCCTCACCCCATCAGAAGCCCTAAGGCCAGCAGTGACCAGCCTCCCCTACCATGACCTCCCATAACCACCCATCCTGTGGGAAGCAGTCTGCTCCCCACCCTGCTGCCCGGTGCTGTCGCTGGGGATCCGTGTCCCATTTGCCCACAACACACTCCTCTGAGGACAGAGCTGCTGTGCTAGCACTTGCATCCTAGGGTAGGGATACAGTGAGGTGTGACAGAGAAGCAAAACATGGGCCTTGGAGACACACAGACCTAGGTTCAGAAGTCACCACTGCCCCTGCTGAGAGATTCTGCCATGCTGACTAGCCCCTGAGACTCACCCGAGGAGTGAGTGAGGTCACTGCTAACACTCCTTGTGGGTGTGAGGGCTGGATGAGGTTCCAGCAGGGATTCCTCCCTAGTATCTCTCCCTCCACCTCCTCTCAATATATATTTGATAAACTGAGACTTAACATTTAAGAGCTGATGAGCTTTGTACTTTAATTCCATGTGCAACCATGCTCAGTCATGTCCTACTCTTTATGAACCCATGGACTGTAGCCCACCAGGCTCCTCTGTCCATGGGATTTCTCAGGCAAGAATACTGGAGTGAGTTGCCATTTCCTTCTCCAGGAGCTTTGTGGGAACTCCTTATCCCTCAGGAGCCCCAGGTCCCTAAGATGAAGAAGCCCACGCAGGACCCACTATGTGGGTATCTGGTCATCCCCCCGCTCCAAGTCCACACTCAGGCCCGGTCTGAAGGGCAGGGCTGGCCCATGCTGGCTGCTTCGATATGAGGCTCTGCCACAGAGATCTGGAGGGCTGCTGGGAAGGCTTCTTCCTCTTGATCTCACTGTGGAGTCTCCACCCGGCACGTGACTCCTTCCAGAAGCTCCCTCAGAGGCTTCTCCTCTTGATCTCACTGTGGAGTCTCCACCCGGCAGGCGGCTCCTTCCAGAAGCTCCCTCAGAGGCTTCTCCTCTTGATCTCACTGTGGAGTCCCCACCTGGCAGGCAGCTCCCCCCAGAGGCTCCCTCAGAGGCTTCTCCTCTTGATCTCACTGTGGAGTCTCCACCCAGCAGGCAGCTCCTTCCAGAAGCTCCCTCAGAGGCTTCTTCTCTTGATCTCACTGTGGAGTCCCCGCCTGGCAGGCAGCTCCCCCCAGAGGCTCCCTAGAGGCTTCTCCTCTTGATCTCACTGTGGAGTCTCCACCCAGCAGGCAGCTCCTTCCAGAAGCTCCCTCAAAGGCTTCTCCCTCTTGACCTCACTGTGGAGTACCCCCCTAGCAGGTGGCTCCTTCCAGAGGCTCCTTCAGAGGCTTCTCCTCTTGACCTCACTGTGGAGTCCCCCCCTAGCAGGTAGCTCCTTCCAGAAGCTCCCTCAGAGGCTTCTCCTCTTGACCTCACTGTGGAGTCCCCACCTGGCAGGCGACTCCCCCATAGGCTCCCTCAGAGGCTTCTCCCTCTTGATCTCACTGTGGAGTTCCCCCTGGCAGGCGGCACCTGCCAGAAGCTCCCTCAGAGGCTTCTCCTCTTGATCTCCTGTGGAGTCCCCGACCCCGACAGGCGGCTCCCCGCAGAGGCTCCCTCAGAGGTTTCTCCTCTTGACCTCACTGTGGAGTCCCCACCCAGCAGGCAGCTGCCTCCAGAGCCTCCTGGTTACCCAGCTCCCGTGCACCTGGCCCCCCGCACACAGCACCTTTCCAGGCTCTCCTCCAACAGCAGGGGCTGCTGCTGGCCTGGCACCTCCTTGTGGACGACTCCCTGATGCAGATGATGCCCCCAGGCCTGGCTTGGTCCAACCTCACTGAGAGTCACCGAGTGTAGACCTTCTCCAGCCCCCAGTACGCAGATGCCCCTGAAACCATACCAGGAAGGCTCCTGGGCAACCTGGCCACCCAGCTGGCCAGAACCACACTCTCCCCAGGGAGGTCGGGACCCCAACCCTGGTTGGAGGCCACGTCCGGTCTTGTCCCTTCCTCGGACACCCTCCTAGCCCAGCAGAGAGGCTTCTTGCTTTAAAATTCTCTTCACATCACTGACCGGCCCATCACCCTAGCACCTTGATACAGTGGTATCAAGTTAAGAGGAAGCTTCCTCTTAACTCTCCCTGCTGTTTCTCTTGGTTGAACCCTGACCCACAGACCAGGAAGGAAGCCTGTGGACACTGCTCTCAGAATGAATCGCTCATCACATTATTTCTGGGTTATTTCCTCAGATGTTTGTCTTCTCTTTCCCCATTGCAGGGTGAGCTCTTCAACAAGAGGATGGTCACACTAGCTGTTACAGTGCAGAATATAGCCCAGTATATAATACTATAGTGCATATAATATTGTTATCAATGATATTATGTGTAATAATATTCACTATAACAATAATAACTTTTTGTTGAATTTTTTAAGTTGAAGTTAAAATAAAGCTGTGATATAGAGCCATTTTCTGTGAAATTTCTAAAATACCCACAGTCCTTAAAAGCTTAATGCACTGAGATTATCTGAATAACACTGGCTTTGGCTCTAGGCCCCTCTGAAGCACAGGCCTGAAAGGATGAACGCCTGACGCCCGTGTAGATTAACGTCACTTCACTGTGAGAGCCCAGGCTTTCGGTAAATACCCCTCCAAATGGGCATTCTCAAGATAAAAGCAGAAGTTATCAAGCACGTTCAGAATCAGCACAGTTCAGTTGCTCAGTCGTGTCCAACTCTTTGTGACCCCATAAACCGCAGCACACCAGGCCTCTCTGTCCATAATCAACTCCCGGAGTTTATCCAAACTCATGTCCATTGAGTCGGTGATGCCATCCAACCATCTCATCCTCTATCATCCCCTTCTCCTCCTGCCTTCAATCTTTCCCAGCATCAGGATCTTTTCAAATGAGTCAACTCTTCACATCAGGTGGCCAAAGTGTTGGAGTTTCAGCTTCAGCATCGGTCCTTCCAATGAACCCCCAGGACTGATCTCCTTTAGGATGGACTGGTTGGATCTGCTTGCAGTCCAAGGGACTCTCAAGAGTCTTCTCCAACACCACAGTTCAAAAGCATCAGTTCTTCAGTGCTTAGCTTTCTTTATAGTCCAACTCTCACCTCCATACATGACCACTGGAAAAACCATAGCCTTGACTAGACAGACGTTTGTTGACAATGTCTCTGCTTTTTAATATGCTGTCTAGGTTGGTCATAACTTTCCTTCCAAGGAATAAGCATCTTTTAATTTCATGGCTGCAATCACCACCTGCAGTGATTTTTGAGCCTAAAAACATAAAGTCAGCCACTGTTTCCCCATCAGAATAAACAGTGGCAAATACAGCCCCTGAGCTGAGTCACAGGTGGGAAAGAGACTCCACATGGCAGCCGTAAGGGAAAGGAAACATGAACTTGTAAAACCTACTTGGACCCAAAATAACCCAACTGCTTGGATGACCACCACTAACTTTTCAGCTTTTAAGTTGTGAGTAGCATCTGAAGCCTGGAAGTTCAGCACTAATAGGACTGGTGATTCCTCCTCGGGTCTGACAGGCCCCATGGCTTCCTGAAGCCCCTCAAAAGTGTCTGCGGACTCATAAGCCACTATCAGAAAAAAAGATGAGACTGCAGGAAAACACAGCACCATCATCTCAGAAGAAAGCGTAAATATGACCAATGATAAATCCTGAATTGAATGGGGTTTCCCAGGTGGCGCTAGTGGTAAAGAACCCACCTGCCAATGCATGAGACATAAGAGACCCGGGTTCAATCCCTGAATCAGGAAGATCCCCTGCAGTAGCATGGTAACCCGCTCCAGTATTCTTGCCTGGAGAATCCCATGGATGGAGGAGCCTGGCGGGCTACAGTCCATGGGATCACAAAGAGTCAGACACGACTGAAGCAATTTAGCATGCACGAGAAGGTAAGAAGCCTAAGAAAGGAAAAACGCAGAGCTGTGCAATGCCCAAACTCCTCCAGGGAAGCTCTCTACTTCTTCACCTGAGCTTGCCTGCCATCAGGCGGAGTGGGGCGGGGACCAAGGAATGAAAGTGAGGGCACCAAAGGCTCACCACCAACTTGAGAAACGACACGACCAGACCCAGACCACAAACACAGGGTCTGACTCTCCCTTCATCACCAGGTGCCCACCTATTCTCCACATCCTCCTGGGACCACCTGACCGGCCTCCTTCTTTCTGTCTAATTGTTCCCCCTGCATTAGTTACTCTAAATAACACCTCCTCCCCCCAGATGTCCTGAGAGAATGATGCAGCACATCTAAGCTCAACAACAAAGGGCACAGGCAAAAAAAAAAAACAAAACAAAAAGCAAAATGAATTGTCATCAACATAAGAAAACTGTGTGTAATACGAGCTATACAACAATCATGATAAATATTTTAGCAGCCTGCTCCCCACTGCACTTCTTGTACGGTCTGTAACACACTTATTCAGTCACACTCACCTTCTGAATGACTTTATTAATCTCTGGAGTGTTTGGTGTATACAGTATCTTTCCATGTAATACAGGTTTTAGGAAGGACCACACCAAAGCGCCATTTGGAGACTGCAGAATTTCCTGATAAAGCTTCAAGCAAAATGGTGCTGTCACCATTAAAAAAAAAAAAAAAGTGTTACTCATGATACAGGATAACAGGAGAATTCACTTATATAGCCATGACACCTCATTTTCAAATGAGTGGTTTATATATTTTTTTCATGATTCAGTTCTGAATTGGGGCAGTCAGGTCAGAAATAATTTTTTGGTCCCTGTCTTTAGCAGTTCTTTGCCGGGAGCTGGTGAGGCATTCCGCTCGTGACAAAGGTCATGAGGAAGGAGGCTCGACATACGCAAAGGCGGGATCGAGCCTCAGGAGTCCGCCCGGATATTCTCGAGCATTTTCCCCCAAAAAAACCAGAGTCTGCCTACTTTATTGCTTTGTGCTCTCACCTCTGACTTTACTGGGGGCTGTCCCCTACCACCATCTCGCTCTCTCTCTGTCAAAGAGTTAACTTACAGCTCCAATTAATAAAGTTCCTGGGCAATTAGGAGTGTTTAAATCCAAACCCCTCAGATGGCTCTCTAACTCGCCTGACAAGTTTACCCGGACTCCTGCAGCTATGCATACGATTGTTTACAGTCTCCTAGCCTCGAGAGGCACGGGAAGCTTAAGATATTCAAATAGCTTAGAGCCTCTCAGAGAGTTAGAAACTGTCAGAATAAACTAGTAAAGGATTTCATTGATGAGTCAATGCTTGTTGCCAAGTTTTCACATCCCCTGAATTGTATCCTTGAATGTGTATTAATTAATAGTTGGTGTATAGAAAAAATAAGTAGTGGCCTTGGTGTTAGTAACTTTAGACCCTTAAGGTAATAAATTCTTTCCTTTGTTGTAAGCCCATTACACATCCGCCCTATAGGAATGCAATTTTATCTTTGGAAGATGGCGCCAAACCTTAAAATAATTACTCTTAGAGAAAATAAGTCTTTGTTGATAAGTCCTTGTCAAGAGTCATAAAATGTTAGTAGGCCTTCTGGCCAGAAGATTATGTAAATCACCTAAACCATTTGTATACGATAAATTTGCAGGAAAGAAACCCTGGTTTTTGATAAGAATCAAAGACTGCTGACTTTGCATCCCCTATTATCCTCTATGTGTAACTTAGGGTATAAAAGCCCCTGTTAAAAATAAAGCTAGGGGCCTTGCTCACCAATGCTTGGTCTCCCCATGTCATTCTTTCCTTTAACTTCCGGCTGAAGTCTCCATCTGGAGCGTGGATATCCTCTGCGACCACTTATTTGCCTGGGCTTCTAAGACCCACTCGAGAAGGTGTCTAAGGTGGGGCACCTTCCGCTATTCGAGAGGGCGCCTGCGGCCTCCGTGGTCAGAGCTAACCTGGTGTCACGGGTTATATTGATTTTCCGCGTAAACCAAGCTACTCAGCCTCTTTTCTCCACTGAATTTTCTTACTGAGCTATCCTCATTCTATTACTCTTTATATCTCTAATTACCATTTGAATAGGTCGCCGACACCGTCTCCCCTTCGAATACCCTGGATCAGCCGGGGCTGGTCCTCGGCAGTTCTTTTCTCAAAACTTTGTTCCCATCGATATTTTGAATGAAAAGGAAATATGATTTTCACATTTTTAAACTAAATCATCAGTAAAGCTACCAAATAATGACAAAGACACTTGAAAATGAAAACAGTGATGTAAAAGGAATGCATCTGGTGTTTAATCTAGAAAATTTTCATTTCAACAGTCACAGTATCAAGATTAGAATTAGGTTTTTCTTATGAAATGCTACAGGCTTTTTCATAATCCTAAAGATTTAGCTTTATGAAATGCTACAGGCTTTCCTTTGTTGCATTTATGAAGAACTGTTGCTACTACTGACTACTGACTAACTATTGAGGTACTGACTACTTTTGTTACATTAAAGAGCCTGCTGCTGCTGCTGCTAAGTCCTTCAGTCGTGTCCGACTCTGTGCGACCCCATAGACAGCAGCCCACCAGCTCCCCCATCCCTGGGATTCTTCAGGCAACAACACTGGAGTGGGTTGCCATTTCCTTCTCCAATGCATGAAAGTGAAAAGTGAAAGTGAAGTCACTCAGTCATGTCCGACTCCTAGCGACCCCATGGACTGCAGCCTACCAGGCTCCTCTGTCCATGGGATTTTCCAGGCGAGAATACTGGAGTGGGGTGCCATTGCCTTCTCCATTAAAGAGCCTAGCTTTCACCAAATATCAATTCCTTGTGATGGCACTCATACCTGCTGTGGTGCTGGTTGCTTTCAATGGAAGGTTTACTTGACAAAACCAATAGGTACCTAATCAAGGTGGCACCTTTACCATGATAATATTAGTAATCAAATATTAAAGGTTTTAAGCTAGTGATAAATGCTTCAGTATAACCCATTCTTTTACTCCCAAAGAGAATATTTAAAATGAAAATATTATCTTAGCTTTGATACCATTATCTGTAATACCCAGTGTATGAAAATTACTGTTATGATAATTTTCACTATTAGTTTCATCTTTCTAAATTCCCCATTTGAAAATAAAAGCGAATTCCTTTTATTAAATAAACACAATAAAATTGAAAGAAATAATTTCACAAAATATAAATTAAGTACATGATTCCATAATGACTTTTATAGCATTAAGTATAGAGGTTATCCTTCTTACTGATATTTTAACAACTTATACTTGAAATTATAAGCTTAATATAGATGGTGGCAATTTTTAGCTTGGAAAACATATAAGAATATGAACATAAAGAGAAATCTGAAACCAAGAATCCTGACATCTGCCACTTGGGAGCTGTGTGAACTTGGGCAAGTCAGTTAACCTTCTCTGAGCTTCTATCATGTCAACTGAAAAATGAAGGTATTAATATTTCCTATGGTTAGTGGGATAATCATCTGAAATAAATGTATGAAAGAACCCAGAAAGACTGGTCCTCGGTGTTAGGTGAATGAATGACTGGATGGATGGATAAATGGATGGCTGGATGGATACATGAGTGGATGGGTGGATGGATGGCTGAATGGACGGACTGATGGGTGGATGGATGACTGTATCAATGGATCAATGGAAGGATGAATGGATCCATAGTTGGAAAGATGGAAGGATAAATGGATGGATAAATGGTTGAATGACTGGATTTGATAAACAAATCAATAATCGTCAAAAAACCCATATGCAAGAAAAAAGAGGAAATGAGGATTAGTATAGGAGACAACAAAAGTATCCACATTAGTAGCCTTAATGTGTATCTACACTGCCACACTATATGTTGTTCAACAGCCACCCAATTACCCATCAGCTGATGAACACACCAACACCCTGTCTCTAGGCAGCTCTCAGGAACCTTGCAGCTCCTCCTCTACACAGTCCAACACTCTCCTTTCCCCTCGACCCATCAACACCTCCATCCATCCCAGGCACAAGTACAGAAAGAGGCTTCTTGGGTACAGCAGACAGAAGTCTAAGATGGCCTCAAGGCACACATGCCTTCTTGTGTGGACACACCCATGGTCAGGTTATCCAGAGTTGGTCAAAGGGGAGATTATCTTGGCTGAACCATCAGCCAAACCCTTTAAAAGAGTCCAGAAGCCCCCCTGTCAAAGAGATGCACTGCTGTCCTTAAAGATGCAGCCATCAGGGCTCCTACAGCTGCAGGAAAGTGAGTTCTACCAACAACCACCTCCAAAGAACACTCTCACTGCAGCCTTGTCAGTCCCGACAGAGGACCCAGCTAGTCAGTGCTCAGACTGTGGCCCCTACAGACTATGAGATGATGAGTGTGTGTGTCCTAAACCGCTGACTTGCTGGGAAGCATGGAAGAGTAATTCATACACTAGGACACACTAGAGCACGGTCCTCAGCAGTTAGCAGGCGTCACTCCTAATGCCTCTCATAATAACCTTAGGAGGCAGGTATGAAGTTTCCATGTTAAACACAAGATGAACATGATTGAGACGTGAAGTCACTGGACCGAAGACACCCCACTTGTTGGTGGGACTGAACAGTCTAAACCTTTATCAGCACGCTTACCCTTAGTCTGTCTTTCTAATCAAAATGCATCCACTTCAAGTAGGGCCAGGAAATCACTTTTAACTCTGCCGTTATTTGCTACTGAGCTTGATCTAGAAGGCAAGTTTGTAGGAGGCCACATACAGCTCTCCAGGCTTTGTGAGACAGCCATCCTGCAGGAACCGAAACCCGGACCTCTCACTGTCACTAGCTATCCTGGGATCCCAAAGGGCTGGGGCTTCAGGTGCACCAGAATTTAAGACCCAGTTCCATGGCATCACAGGCAACAGAATTAGCATGTGCTCAAGGGTGCAGGGGTCTTACAAAGCCAACTGCCAGACCAGCATTTACTGACTTTACACTAAACGAAGGATACAGGTTGGACGGTGGAACAGGAAATTCTTGGCAAGTATGTTCCCAATTTCCACACAGACTGAGTATCTTGTACAAAGCAGGGCTAATTATCAAAATGCAAATTAATCTAAACACATATGGATTACTGTTTTCTTACTTGAATCTTCAGGAATGTTGAATTTCTCTTTGTCATCTCCTAAGAGTTCATGAACTCTAGGCAAGTTAAGAAAGGTGTCAGAGCTGCTAAAGAAAGATGCTTGGTCCTTGCAAACCATCTTCATCAAAGACTGGAAAGAACCAATGGCTGAACTTCTGGCCTGGTTACTCTGTGAAGTCTGAGAACAAAAGAAAAATAAGTCCCAGGCAAACAGTGGCTTAGAGTGATTCCCTCAAAGGCTCCTGAGCCTGCAGTCCCTCCTCCAAAGGAACACAGAAGACTGTCACCACGTCAAAAATACAGTATCTGAGCTTTAGTCTTTTCTGTCCTTGATTTTGCTAGTCTATATGCTTGAAGAGACAAATGTCATACACACACATAAATTATTACTCAATAAATATCACTAACTCAGACTAACCAATAGTATGAATATGTGTCTCTACAACCAAATTTCCCAGATGCCTGAGGATCATCAAAGCAGCCCTCAGCTGATGACCAACCCGAGTACTGCCTCCAAGGCAGGTCCAAGGACACACCACCCGCCCCTCATCCTGCCCCTCCCACTCAACAGGCCCCCACACAGCCCCCTCCCCACCATTTCATTCCAGACAGACAGAGTCCAAGCAAAACAAACCTCAGGATACTAACCTCACTGGACTTTGTGTTTGTATTTGCAATACGTAATCTGTAACCCAATTATTTGTGTGCAAATAAATGTATTGAGGTTTTTGAAAGCAATGTATTCTCTGAGAAGCTAAAAAAGCCCCTGGAATCTCATTTGTGTGGATGATCAATTCTGTGATTTCTTAGGTCACAGAAAACACACATGCGTGGATGGATGTGCCTCCCTGGAGTCTGCTTCCTCGGATTTTGAAGGACACCCCAGGCTTTGCTCTTCATCACGATGTCATAACACTGCTGCCTCCAGAACCATTAAGAGGTCCCCTCAGCCCCATGCTTGGTCATCAATGCACATTTCAGACTTCGAAAGAGAAAGAAAAACAAAGGAGCAAACACAAAGACACAGAGGGTCCACACCTTTCTCGGGGCCAAGACCAAACACCCACCTGCTGGAAGTCGGGTGCATCCAGCAAAGCAGTGATCTTAAATTCATGGAGGAATGCGGGAAGGCGCTCAAGGACGCGGCCAGCTCTGGGGAGCAGGTGGCTGAGGCTGGACACGACGTCCAGCAGGGCCCTCAGCAGGCTGCTGGCTTCAGCAGGAAGCAGAGTCTCAAAAGAAACACAACACGACGTAACCAACGCTGGACAGTGAAGGGAGTGAAGAGTGTTATTGGATTTTATCCTCTTGAGCCTGGGAGACACCTCTGTTGTGCCCTGTGAGGTCCTCTCTATCGGCTCCATTTCTGGAGCACACTCTACCGCACCGGGATTGTCAGCACGTAAAGCAGGGGCAGATGGGACCTGTTGTTAAAATTCAAACCACTTTCAAAATTCTTTCTAGTACTTTTCTGGCAATTTAGTGGTTAAGACTCCATACTTCTACTGCACGTGGGAAGGACTTGATCCCTGGTGGGGGACCTAGGATCCCACCTGCGACGTGGCCATAAACAAACAAATGAATAAATAAAACAATCAGTTCGTGTGTGCTAAGTCACTTCAGGCGTGTCTTACTCTTTGTGACCCCATGGACTGTAGCCCACCAGGCTCCTCTGTCCATGGGACTCTCCAGGCAAGAGTATTGGAGTGAGTTGCCATGCCCTCCTCCAGGGAATCTTTCCACCCCGGGGACGGAACCTGCATCTCTTACATCTCCTACATTGGCAGGCAGGTTCTTTACCACTAGTACCATCTGGGAAGCCCAAAATAGTTTGCATCTGTATCTAAAGGCTGAGTCTTAACCTTGAATACTTACATTTACAAAAAAATTGAATAATTAAGCATCCAATTTAAGAGGTTAGAAAATGAGCAACAAAATTACCCCTAAAGAGATCAAAAAAGGAAACATTTAATAATAATGATAGAAGCAGAAATTAATGAATTGGAAAACAACAGCAAAAACGATAGAACTAAAAAACATTTTTTTTAGTCTAAAAAAAATATTTCTGTCTTTGGGGTGCCCTGAGTGGAAATTTAAGAAGAGAGTCAAAATGAGATAGTTGTTACGTGTGAGACAGTTTCCATCTATCCACTGCCTCCCTGGGTCACAGCACACATCCTTTCCAGTCCTCCTAGGTCACAGCACACATCCTTTGCAGTCCTCCTAGGTCACAGCACACATCCTTTCCAGTCCTCCTAGGTCACAGCACACATCCTTTCCAGTCCTCCCTGCCCCTGCAGGCTGTGTGCTGGGGCTGGTTTTGTGGGTGAAGAACCTGAGTTCAGAGAGATGCAAGGGTTCCCACAGCATCACAGCTGGATGATCAGGGCCAGGAATGCAACCTGGGTGCTTTAGAGACGTCAGTGTCTCCTTATCCTGGGACCCACCTGTGCCGTCACCACTGAATGCTCTACACTTGACTTATGCATGGCATCCTCTTGGTTTGGGGATGTAAATTCCATGGAGGCAGGGATTTTTGCCTGTCGTGGTCACTGATGTGGCCACAGGGACTAGAACAGCCTTTGGCAATACTGGTTGCTTAGCACAGGGAACTCTACTCAATGTTTTGTAATAATCCATAAGGTTGTTTCCCCTTTCCTATAAGGGGAATGGAGCTTCCCAGGTGGCTCAGTGGTAAAGAATCTGCCTGCAGTGCTGGAGATGCAGAAGACTTGGGTTTGACCCCTGGGTTGGGAAGATCCCCTGGAGGAGGGCATGGCAACCCACTCTAGTACTCTTGCCTGGAGAATCCCATGGACAGAGGAGCCTGGTGGGCTACAGTCCACAGGGTCGCAAAGAGTCAGGCACAACTCAAATGACTGAACACACACATATAAGGGGAAAGAATCTGAAAAAATAGTCATGTATGTATAAGTGAATCACTGTGCTATATATCTGAAACTAATACAATACTATAAACCAACTATAATTTAAAAGGTTAAAAAATTTTTTAAAAGATTGTCATGGGATTTCCCTGGCAGTCCAGCGGTTAAGACTTTGCCTTCCAAGGCAGGGGGTGTGGGTTCAATCCCTGGTCAGACAGCTAAGATCTCACATGCCTTATGGCCATAAAACCAAAACAGAAACAATATTGCAACAAATTCAATAAAGATTTTTAAATGGTCCAGATCAAAAAAAAAGTTTTTTTGGAGACTGTGTTAGGAGAAAATGTCAACAAACAAATAAATAAAAATTTCCAAAAAATACCAGTCTCTGGATGAATGGGTAAGTCAGCAAACTCTGCCTCTTCCCACAGAGGTGGAGGCTGCACAGTAGGTCTCCTCCCTTTGCTCTCATCTGAATTTCCAGGTTTGCATACTCGGGCCTTGGACCCTAACAATTCTGCACCTGCCACATGGCTGCTGGCTCTGCCCATGACCTGCAGGACAGAAGCCCCGCTCTGTCCCTCACACACTCAAAACAAAGCGACTGTCCTCAGTTAAGGCAACAGAGACACCTTGGACAGGAGCAAAGGGAGTGCTGGCTCTTGTCACATTTCCACCGCCTTTCTAACTGCAGCTGCACCTGAGAAGTTGCCCTCAGGGACACTGGCTGTTGCGTGGCTAGATTTGGGACCCAGCAGCTAAGGCCAGAGGAACACACTGGACATTAACCACAAATGGTGTCTTGTGAAATGCACCTTAGCTTCGCTGTCAGTCGAGAGGCCCGGGGCGTAGGCTGAGCCTGCTGATGCCTGGGCTTGGTGTGGCTCCCATGTGCGTCCATAGGGCTCTAACACCAGAGCATCACCATGGACCAACAGGCTTCCCTGGAGCCGGGAAACTAGAAGGAGCTGGTGCTACTAATGGTGGTGTACATTTCATGGTGTCTGGGAGAGCGACTCCAACCCAGTATTCCATCCCTATGGCCCTTGTCAAAGTAACTATCTGGGCCCGAGAAGCACCAGTTTCAAATCGGTCGCTTCTGTGTGCCTAAGAGAGCTGGCCTCTGCCGGGCAGCATGTTTCCCAAAGTGCACGTGGCACAGTGAAGAGGCCTGCTGAGCACAGGACCCACCCGCCTGCACGTGAGCTGGAGGTCCGGACACTCCTCGGTGGGGGCGGCCTCACCAGTCATGGAGACTCAGGACATGCTCATTCTCCTGCTTGTGAGCTTGAAATGAAAATTCTGAAATGTTCAGAATTAATTCTCATCCTGAGAGTTATTCTTTGTTCCGTGTGTGTGTGTATGATACAACATCCACCCACTGGATTCTTGGAGTTACTGAAAAGAGGGAGGCCACGGAGGAAACAGGACTGGACTGGCAAATCTGCCTTTTCCTGAGCCCGAAACTGTCCTTTGGGATGTGGAGCGCCCAAAGCCACCATGCTAACTCCGATCGGCCCAGATGTCGGCTGATCTCCCTGGGGAGAAACTTGGAGCAAGACCAGCCCCTAGAGGTCAAGGGTGAAGGGTCTGGAGACATAAGCAGAGTGGAGGCCGGGAGATGAGGAAGTTCTAGACGAGGCAGGACCAAGAGCGCAAGATCCAGGCCATGAGCCATGTGCGTGCAATCCCTCGGGCATAAATCCTGTGTGCAGCAGGGGCTGGGCTCCCCAGGCAGCTGTCCCACGGTCACCCTCAGCTCCTTCTCACTCACACTATAACCGTCGGTTCCTCCCACCTCCCTCCCCTCACCTGCTGGGCGTGGGCATGTGGTGGCGGGGTAACAAGCTGGTTCACACAGGAAGGGGCTGCCCGATGCCCCTACCATCTGCACACCTTCTCCTGGACAGGCCACAGCAGAGGTGGGCACGTCCCCTCATGGGACACAGTCCGTGTGCCCCAGGATGTAACGGGGGGCAGAGGAGGTCATGGCCAAGGTAGGGGAATGGCTCTGACTCAGAGGGGCCACTAGGGGTGATGGGCAGCAGAACCCAGCCTCCCAGAGAAAGTCAGACCAGTGCTCCTCAAAGAGGAGGGAGCAGGTGCTAAGCTCGGGTGGTGACTCTGTTCACTGGTCCTTCCACAGTGAGCACGCTGACTGCACCAGTGCTACGCCAAATGTCCTGATGGGTCTAACTGCAAGGGCCCTAGAAAATCTCCTGAGCAACCCTTGACTCCAAGCCCCCCAACCCAGAGGTGGTGCCCAGGAGGCTCGGGGACAGGCCAAGGCTGTGAACTCTGCACCTGCCTTGCTGGCCCTGAGGCATCCACACCGGCCCCTCATGCTGCCCAAGCCAGACCAGCACCCGCCTTCCCCTTACCTTGTAAACGAAGTTCCGCAGGTCCAGGTTTCGAGCCAACACCACGATCATGGAAAACACCTGGGCCCTGGGCAGGCCACACAGCTCCCTCGCTGCAGACTCGGACTTTCCATCTTCAGGGAACTGGAGCAGGAGCTGAAGAATGTCCCTGTTGCAACTTCCAGACAAAGCCACTGTCAGGACACTGGGCAGCACCTGTGTCAAAGCACGAGGGTTGGACATGACTATGCCTGAGATGTGGAGTCCCCGGACTCAGAACGCCCCAGTGATGAGACCTTGGAAAGCCCATTCTCCCAAGATGCTGAGGCTTTACCTGCATTTTCATGGATTCCCCAAACCCTGTGTTATTTCAAACATTTTGAAGGGAAAGGTTTCCAAAATGTACACATAATCCCCTGAATCTGTAGGCAACAGAGTGATGACTTGGGACCTTCAGGCCCCCAGCTGCCTCCCACCCTCCACCCAAGGTGCTCTCAGAAGTCATGTCTGTGTCTGTCCCTCTGACAGTGAGTCTTAGCCTTTGCTCTCAGGTTATCAGTTTTTTTTTTTATTTTTCACTGTTATCAGCGTGAACCATTTTTTCTCCTCCATCTCCAACTAGAAACCAGATTTCCAAGGCAGTTATCATTTTTGAAAAGAAAAAGCAAACAGTGTGAAAAGCAGGGCCCGAGGACAGCTGTGCTGCTCTTGGGCACACCGCTGTTCCCTCTGTGAGAAGGCCGGGGCTGCGTCTCTGCCTGGGAATGAATTCCGGTTAATGGTCTTCTGGTTAATGTGACAAATTATAAAGCAGAATTTAAAACAAGCAGCAGACTTCCTGTTGTGTTCATACTCTGATGGCTGCGATTACTGCAAAACATTCCAGCCAAGAGGGACCCTCTGTGAACAAGAGCTACTGTTCCCTTATTAGGAGCCTTGTAAACATGGAGAACTCATCAGATGCTTTCATGTAATGCCATAAAAAGCCCCCAGCATCATTAAGAGGTAGAACGATGGACTAATGGGGGTTCTCTAGAGAACAGAAACTATAGGATGCGCATCTTCTGGGAGACTTTTTTAAGGAATTGGCTCACTCAGTTGTCGGGGCTTGGCAAGACCATGCTCTGCACGGTCGGCTGGCATCAGGGAAGCCCAGGGACAAGCCAACATGGCAGACTAGCCCCAGGAGCCACCTGGAGGCAGAATCCCCCTTGCCCGGGAAGCCTCTGTCTTTTTACTTAGTTCTTCAACCTATTGGATGAGGCCCACCCATAGTACAAAGAGTAATCTGCTCAAGACTGGACTGCAAGGAGATCAAACCACTCAGTCCTTAAGGAAATCAATCTTGAATACTCATTGGAAAGACTGATGCTGAAGCTGAAGCTCCAACATGATGGCCTCGTGATGCAAAGAGCTGACTCATTGGAAATGACCCTGATACTGGGAAAGATTGAGGGCAGGAGGAGAAGGGGGCAACAGAGGATGAGATGGTTGGATGGTGTCATTGATTCAATGGACATGAGTTTGAGCAAGCTCGGAGAGATGGTGAGGGACAGGGAAGCCTGGCGTGCTGCAGCCCATGAGGTTGCAAAGAGTCAGACAGAACTGAGCAATAGAACAACAACCACCATCTGCACAAAGTCTACGATTTCAATGTTAATCTCATCTAAAAAATAACTTCGCAGGGACACTTAGATTGCTATCTGGCCAAATATCTGGGTACTGTGGCCTAGCCCTATATACATATAAAACTAACCATCACAAACGGAGAGAGAATTTAATATGCTGATGGACATTTTGAATCTTTGAGAAAGATGTTGTTTTCATACCTAATTAACCAAAAGCTCTTTTTCCATAGGGGACTTAGGAGGCACGGATGTACCTTGGGAAAGATTTCCTTGTTCCACTGTTCCATCACGGTCTCTAAGGGAAGGTGCATGCCTCTGGTTGAAAGAGGGTTTCAAAGAGGGGTTGGGGGGGTAATGTACATCCACCCTTCACTTTGATTAGGGAAGCCCCTCTTTGGCCAGTTCTGTAAAACAGACTTCCATGGACGTTCTCCTTGAATCGGGATCACTGCCCCGGTCTCATGTGGGCACCAACCAGAACCAGCTGGTGAGGGTCCCTCTGCACCATCTCAGCATCAAGCGTGGTCCCCAAGAAAGATCATATTCCATGCATCATTTAGAATTTAGCCCTAAAGACAACATTTGTCTTAAAACTTGTATACATGTCTCTCAACCAACGGGGAGGGCCCAGGGGCTGCCTTCATGCAGAAACCTCACGGCCACACCACATACAGAACAGCGCCTTGCACCCTGTCTGCTTCCATGCCTGCTCTGTGCCTCCCTACTTCATTCTTTATCTTTGTTTTTAATTTTACTGTGACCACTTTCCATGCATAAAAGGCACCTGAAACAGGCAGGGAGTAAGAAAAACAGAGAAAATACTCAGTTTTGTTGGACTCAAAATATCATGGGTGAATCCGTTTTAGAGTCAGTCATCTTTCAGCTCAGACTGGTCCAGGCAGTTTAATTAAACATGCGGATGCCAAGTTGCCAGCACCTTTCCTACGTGTCCACATCTGCTTGGAAAACTTCAAGGAGCCAGGGGTCCAGGGCAGACAGCTCCCCACCACTGTGATCCAAGCACACACACACACACACACTCGATGAGACATTCATTTGCGTTCACAGACTCCCTATAAAAGTGGAAGTGATCGCCAGGAGAGATATTTGCATTTTCAGCAGGAGCTTGTTTCCTGGGATCTGCCAAAACGCTAACTGCGCTCAGAGCAGCAGTTCAGAGGTGGGTTTGCACAGCTGGTAATTTCAGAGTCAGAGGCGCACAGAAACACTGGGAGGAATCACTGTTCTCAGCCTAATTGTGACTAGAAGAAAAGCACCGACAGTGACGGGGAAGGATGGGGAACATCACAGGAGGTGACTGGACCACCTCCGCTTTTGTCAAAGCAAAGAAGTGGGACTGGATACTAGGCACCAGTTTCTACAGGACAGAGAGGAGCTGGGGCCCGGCTCTGCCCGCACAGTGAAGAGGCCTGGATGGGTGCAATGAGAGGGCAGTAGGTGGCTCCTAGACCATCTGGAAGAGCTGCAGCCACACGCAGTGGGAAGGCCATGGGGAGGACTCAGGAAGGGTCCAGAATAAGGCAACTCCAACTCCTCCTGTGGGACCTCCCAGAGGTCAACACTGTTAGCCTGAGTTTAACCATCTGAGCAAAAGAGACGATAACAAGACCCAAAAGTGCTCCAAGGGGAGAACCAAACGAGATCATTATAAATGACACACAGCCCAGTGACATCCATTATAGCTGACAGGAGGCTAACAGCAAAAACAGAGCTTGACTTACTGGAATGTGAGGAAAGATGTGTAAGAATTAGATGGGTTTACTGATTGAAAAGTATTGAATTTAAGAACGAGAGTTAAATTAGTGAATTCCTTCTTTGCTTCCATACTCCTATAAAAAGTCTATGGGCCAGCATCAAGCCCCCCATCCTGTCCTGAAGTGGCAGTAAGGGGGAGGGCCTGCCCCCAAGACAGTCACCCACCAGCTGCAGGCCTGGTGGGAAACTCCACTCCCCCCCAAGACCCCAACCCCGGCCCATCCCCAGGGCCCCCTCCTCCCAGGGCTTCAGACAGTATAACAGTCTATCACCAAGAGTGTTTTAGAAGTCAAGAAGAAAGGTAAAACCACCTTAGCTTTATCTCTTAAACTTTAGAAATGACTGTCAGATAATGTCAGCCCTGGTGTGAATTCTGACCCTGGGTTAGCCACGAGCCCTTTAAGAATATGGCAATTGCTAAAATCATGCCAGATCAATTCAAAGTCATTTTCTTTCAAAGGCAGAGTTATTAGATTAGTATGTTACCAGGGCACTAATGGTAAAGAACTCTCCCGCCCAATGCAGGAGACATAGGAGATGCAGGTTTTATCTCTGGGTCAGGAAGATCCCCTGGAGGAGCGCATGGCAACCCACTCCAGTATTCTTGCCTGGAGAATTCCATGGACAAAGGAGCCTGGTGGGCTACAATCCACGGGGTTGCAAAGAGTAGGTCATGACTGAAGTGGCTTAGCACACACACAAGTTACCAGTTGTGCTACAGCTGGTCTAAGAGCCCAAACTGTTAAACAGGTGCGAGTTGGCAACTGCTCAGGTCACAAGCCTCTTTCTACATTGATAACACGAATGAGATACAGATGGTGTGATTTTCTCCTTTGTGACTAGCCAAGATGAGAGACAAATGACACTCTGCAAAGTGGATCAGGACTGAAAACACCTTGATGGTTAGAATAATTGGCCAGAATCGGTAAGAAATACTTTCTGCAGAAATTAATGCAATCAATCTTAAGACTTAGGCTTAAAAATATTTACCTAAGTGTGAGTAATGAAATAGAGGCCCCATTAGAGGGGCCATTCAACATTTTTGTTTCTTTACTGACAGTGGGGGTCTGAAGCTCCCCAAGTTAAAAGGGCCTTATGTAAGCTCCAATCTGAAGCCACAGGGGTGGGGTTACCTGCAGGCAAGGCTAGCACCAGCTCCCTCAGGTAAAATGCTGCATGGTTGGCGGTGCCTTTTTTCTTTAATATATTTATTACTGATGCATTTGAATGCACAGGGTCTTAGTTGTGGCACTCAAGATCTTAGATCTTCACTGTGGCATGCGGGATCTTCACTTGTAGCACCTGGGATCTAGTTCCCTGACCAGGGATGAAACTCAGGCCTCCTACATTGGGAGCTCGGAGTCTCAGCCACTGGACTACCAGGGAAGTCCCTTAAAGGGCACACCTGGCCACAGTCCTCTGCGTGGGCCAGAAACTCTTAACTCCACTCACAAAGTAATTATTTCTTTCTCTCTCAGGGAAGAGAAAAGCCAGAATGAGCCAGTTGTTTACCGGGGTCCACTCTGAAACGAGTTACACCAAGAACTATCCATTGCAGCTTTCCAGAAGACAAGCCTCATGTGCTGTAACAAATGGGACGTGTGGAGCTGGCTGAATCCGGACCAGGCATCTCTCAGCTAACAGAGCACCAGTCGCTCCTGATGCTCAGTGACGGCCTCCTCGAGTGAGAGAGAGAAACTGTGCCAGGCCTACCAAATGCATGCATTTCTGCCCGAGGGACATAAATAAGACAAGGTTTCAGAGTACCTCTTCCCTTTAGAAGCCTCCCAGGAGAGATCGGAGCCGGGGCAGCCCTTCCCTTCCTCCCTCCGTAAGTACC
Source organism: Bos taurus (assembly GCF_002263795.3). Taxonomy (NCBI): domain Eukaryota; kingdom Metazoa; phylum Chordata; class Mammalia; order Artiodactyla; family Bovidae; genus Bos; species Bos taurus. The sequence continues at coordinate 7,501,516 of NC_037331.1, forward strand.
TGGGTGCTGGGGGGAGGGAAGGGACAAAGCTGCTGAGGATGCTAGAACCCAGTCTTCCCCAGCTGAGAGCATCCAGGGAGAAGAAGCGCCTCTGGTTGCTCTCTCTGTCTATTTGGTCCTGAACTCTTAGACCTCGCTGTGACATTTAAAAGAATAAAAATGTGGCCTGGAACACACAGGGAGGAAGTCACTGCTGACCTGAGCCAAGAACACCGCATCCCAGCATAGGAAGCTTGGTTGGCCTCGGGCGCGGGGAGGGGATTCAGTCCCGGGACGTGGACTCCAGGACCCAGGAGTCTATGTTTCGGGTTTAACCTGGAGATACAGGCGTTCACAGACAGAGCGTGGGGAGAGAGGGGCTTCCTGGATGCCCGTGTCCCCACCGGTCGGCTGGCTCCGTCCCTTTCTGCCTCCTTGGGAGCCCTGACCCGAGTCAGCCAACCTGTGGCTCTCCCGTGACTTCTCACAGTGGGGGTTTCTCCCCATTTCCGTCTGAGCCCTCAGCCCCATCCTCGGGGCAGCTCCTTACGCCCAGGGGCTCCCTCACTGCATGGCTCACACTGAAACGCCACCTCACACATGCTTCTGGAACTCTGCTGCACAAACACATCTATTTATCTTGCAAGCCAGCCCATCAGACACCTGCTGCCTTTGGGGAACTGCGGACTCCACGTTCTGGAAGCTCTGAGACCTCTGAGGTAGGTGACAAACTCAACACTGGCTGAGGGTAAGGCGAAGCGAAGCTAAGCGAAGCCGCTCAGACTCTTTGAGACCCCGTGGACTGTAGCCTACCAGGTTCCTCAATCCACGGAATTCTCCAGGCAAGAATACTGGAGTGGGTTGCCATTTCCTTCTCCAGGGGATCTTCCCAACCAGGGAAAGGCAGAGAAGTTCAAAGAGAGAAATGCCGAAGTTACTACTGATAATATGTATTAAGAGATGCTGCCATCAACCTAACAATCTAGAAGAATCTAGGGCTCAAGTGTCACTTAACCAAACATGAATTTATTATCTCAGATTTATAGGCACACAAGAGTTCGTGTATCTACTTAGGTAGCACAGCAAATATTACTAACTTACATTACTAATTTGAATCCCAAGAATGCAAGCTTTTTAAACGCCCCTGCCGACAGCCTCACCATCCAGCCACTCAGGTGACCATCCGCAGTGACCCACATGGTCAGAAGGACACACACAAGAAAGCACCGCACAGCCACCTCAACCGCAAAGGCGCCTCAGACCTCAAGCCCTTGCAGGGCCCAGCCCTCCCGCGGCAGAGCGTCAGCGACACCTGGCGGCCGCTTGCTAATCAGGCAGCAACCTCTGCGGTGTTAAGTCGCTTCAGTTGCTACAGACTATAGCCCGCCAGGCTCCTCTGCCCATGAAATTCTCCAGGCAAGAATACTGGAGTGGGTTGTCCATTTCCTTCTGCAGGGGTTCTTCCTGACCCACGGATCAAACCTGGGTCTCCCACACTGCAGTCAAATTCTTTACCAACAGGGAAGTAAACCCCCATGCGAGAGCCAAAAGGTGATCTCAGCAAAGCACTTGCGGAGGATCCAGATGAAGTTCACCTGCTCTGCCCTGCATGGGCAAACCCAGCCTATGTCCCCATCTCCTTACTCCTGGGTCCTCAGTGCTCCTCACCCACCAGGCGGTGGCCTGCCCGCTGCTGTCACACTGCTCCAACATGCTGTCAGCTTGCAGACCATTCCCTACTGAAAGGAAATCAGTTTGGGAATCAGGAATGAACATCACCACCAATTTTACCCTTTCTAACTCTGGTCAAGTCCAGACAACAATTGTAGAGAACAACAGTGCATAGGAACCTGGAATGTTAGTGAGAGAGTCAATTCCCAGGCAGATTGATAAGAAGTTCAGGGTCCCCAAGGAGGAGAAAGGGGTCTGGGGCTCTCAAAGTGGAGATTGGGGGTCTGGAACTCTCAAGGAGGAGAAAGGAAAAACTTTTTTCCTCTGCATTCCGTAGTCTCAGTCAATTACAAAACTCAGTTTAAATTCTGTACTAGGGATTACATAACAACAATGTATCTGGCTGGAGGACAGTTTCTCCTTCCTGAAAACCTTCTGACTAATCCTGATATCTTAGAATGTATATTATGGCAGTAGGTCTGGAGGATCTTTCTATTGTTAAATTCTAATCTTGTTATCCTAAACTGTAAATTGTGAGAGTAGGTCTCATAAAATTTTCACAAACTTGAGACATTTTTTTTATTCACTATAATAACTAATTAAAAGGTATAAGGTATATAACTCCATTGCTAACACTAGCAAAGGGGTACTCTTTGTGACCACTTCTGATGTCTATGTCAGAAGCTTTCTCTATCCCTTTTACACTTTAATAAAACTCTATTGCCCAAAAGCTCAGAGCAATCAAGCCTCGACTCTGGCCCCAGATTGAGTTCTTCTCTTCCGGAGGCCAAGAATCCCTACGTCTTTTCATGGGTCAGCAACAACCATTCATTAGGTCCATGAATCAAGGTAAATTGGAACTGGTCAAACAGGAGATGGCAAGAGTGAATATCGACATTTTAGGAACATCAGTGAACTAAAATGGACTGGAAATGGTGAATTTAACTCAGATGACCATTATATCTACTACTGTGGGCAAGAATCCCTTAGAAGAAATGGAGTAGCCATCACAGTCAACAAAAGAGTCCGAAATGCAGTACTTGGATGCAATCTCAAAAATGACAGAATGATCTCTGTTCGTTTCCAAGGCAAACCATTCAATATCACGGTAATCCAAGCCTATGCCCCAACCAGTAATGCTGAAGAAGCTGAAGTGGAACAGTTCAATGAAGACCTACAGGACCTTCTAAAACTAACACCCAAAAAGGATGTCCTTTTCATCATAGGGGACGAGAATGCAAAATTTGTAGGAAGTCAAGAGATACCTGGAGTAACAGTCAAATTTGGCCTTGGAGTACAAAATGAAGCTGGGCAAAGGCTAACAGAGTTTTGCCAAGAGAATGCACCGGTCATAGAAACACTCCCTTCGAAAAACACAAGACACAAGTCTAACATGGACATCACCAGATGGTCAACACCGAAGTCAGACTGATTATATTCTCTACAGCCAAAGGTGGAGAAGCTCTATACAGTCAGCAAAAACAAGACCGGGAGCTGACTGTGGCTCAGACCATGAACTCCTTATTACCAAATTGAGACTAAAATTGAAGAAAGTAGGGAAAACCACTAGACCATTCAGGTATGACCTAAATCAAATCCCTTACGATTACACAGTGGAAGTGAGAAATAGATTCAAGGGATTATATCTGATAGACAGTGTGCCTGAAGAAATATGGATGAAGGTTCGTGACATTGTACAGGAGACAGTGATCAAGATCATCCCCAAGAAAAAGAAATGCAAAAAGGCAAAATGGTTATCTGAGGAGGCCTTACAAATAGCTGAGAAAAGAAGAGAAGCTAAAGGCAAAGGAGAAAAGGAAAGATATACCCATCTGAACGCAGAGTTCCAAAGAATAACAAGGCGAAATAAGAAAGTCTTCCTCAGTGATCAATACAAAGAAATAGAGGAAAACAATAGAATGGGGAAGACTAGCGATGTTGTCAAGAAAATTAGAGATACCAAGGGAACGTTTCATGCAAAGATGGGCACAATAAAGGATAGAAATGGTATGGACCTAACAGAAGCAGAAGATATTAAGAAGAGGTGGCAAGAATACACAGAAGAACTGTACAAAAAAGATGTTCATGACCCAGATAATCACAATAGCGTGATCACTCACCTAAACCCAGACATCCTGGAATGCGAAGTCAAGTGGGCCTTAGGAAGCATTACTACAAACAAAGTGAGTGGAGGTGATGGAATTCAGTTGACCTATTTCAAATCCTAAAAGATGATGCTGTGAAAGTGCTGCACTCAATATGCCAGCACATTTGGAAAACTCAGCAGTGGACGCAAGACTGGTAAATGTCAGTCTTTATTCCAATCCCAAAGAAAGGCAATGCCAAAGAATGCTCAAACTACTGCACAATTGCACTCATCTCATACGCAAGCAAAGTAATGCTCAAAATTCTCCAAGCCAGGCTTCAACAGTATGTGAACCGTGAACTTCCAGATGTTCAAGCTGGATTTATAAAAGGCAGAGGAACCAGGGATCAAATTGCCAACATCCGTTGGGTCATCAAAAAAGCAAGAGAGTTCCAGAAAAATATCTACTTCTGCTTTATTGACTATGCCAAAGCCTTTGACTATGTGAATCACAACAAACTGTGGAAAATTTTTAAAGAGATGGGAATACCAGACAACCTGACCTGCCTCCTGAGGAATCTATATGCAGGACAAGAAGCGTCAGTTAGAACCAGATGTGGAACAACAAACTGGTTCCAAATTGGGAAAGGAGTACATCAAGGCTATATATTGTCACCCTGCTTATTTAACTTATATGCAGAGTACATCATGAGAAACGCTGGGCTGGATGAAGCACAACCTGGAATCCAGACTGCCAGCAGAAATATCAATAACCTCAGATATGCAGATGACACCACCTTTAGGGCAGAAACCGAAGAACTAAAAAGCCTCTTGATTAAAGTGAAAAAGGAGAGTGAAGAAGTTGACTTGAAACTCAACACTTAGAAAACCAAGATCATGGCATCTGGTCCCATCATTTCATGGCAAACAAATGGGGAAACAATGGAAACAGTGACAGACTTTATTTTGGGGGGCTCCAAAATCAGTGCAGATGGTGACTGCAGCCATGAAATTAAAAGACGCTTGCTCCTTGGAAGAAAAGCTATGACCACCGTAGATAGCATATTAAAAAGCAGAGATGTTACTTTGCGAACAAAGGTCCATCTAGTCAAAGCTATGGCTTTTCCAGTGGTCATGTATAGATGTGACAGTTGGACCCTAAAGAAATCTGAGTGCCAAAGAATTGATGCTTTTGAACTGTGGTGTTGGAGAAGACTCTTGAGAGTCCCTTGGACTGCAAGGAGATCCAACCAGTCCATTCTAAAGGAGATCAGTCCTGAATATTCATTGGAAGGACTGATGTTGAAGCTGAAACTCCAATCCTTTGGCCAATACCTTATGTGAAGAATAGACTCATCAGAAAAGACCCTGATGCTGGGAAAGACTGAAGGCAGGAGAAGGGGACGACAGAGGATGAGAGTTGGATGGCATCACTAACTTGATGGACATGAGTTTGAGCAAGATATAGGAGTTGGTGATGGGACAGGGAAGTCTGGCATGCTGCCATTGCAAAGAGTAGGACACAACTGAGTGACTGAACTGAACTGAACTCTGGTAAAGACACTATTATGAAACTGAAGACTCCAAGGTCTTGGCAGCAGATCATGATGCCCCTGGGTTGCCAGCGTGTTCTGTGATCTCCTTTCTGGCTCCATTTACATGGTTCAGGGGCTTCTCTGCTGGCTTAGACGGTAAAGAATTTGCCTGCAATGCGGGAGACTCAGGTTGGATCCCTGGGTCAGGAAGATCCCCTGGAGAAGGAAACAGCTACCTACTCCAGTATTCTTTGCTAAATTTCATGAACAGAGGAGGCTGATGGGCTACGGTCCAGGGGGTTGCAAAGACTCAGACACACCTGAGCAATTAACAAATACACACACAGAGTTCACAGGGGATCCCCAGCCATGGGGTAGGGGTAGGACCACAGGAGGTCAGCAGCCCCAGCCATGAACAGAAGTGGCAACCCCACCTTTGAGTGGGAGATGTTTGCTTCTAAAATACTGTTGATGGTTCCATCTGAGATGTGCAGAGAAGATCGGAGCTCTTCAGTTAACTTGCTGATATTCTGCATCAAATCTTTTACTTTTACATCTGAAAGACAATCAGAAGGAAGGAAATCTTATAATAATAAATATTCGGGCTACTCCTGACTGAAGTAGTGAAGATAAGATCTGACATGAAAACCTGTCAAGGACTGTTCTTCCACTCCATCCAGCCCATAACAAGCACCAAATAAAGTCAAACCTTACTCTTCCATGGGAGTGCTGCGATCATTTGTATCAGAAGTAAAACAAAACCCCAGATGATGTGGCAATTCTGCTCAGTTGCTTCCTCTAAGACCCATGCATTTTAAATTTTACTCTAGAAAGAAGTGTCCCCACCAAGGGAACAGTGACCAAGGAAACTCACTTCTCCCCACATATCTATTCATCTCACTTTTCCGAACAAGAGATTTGCCAGAATTCTTCAGACCTGACACGGTGATGCAAGGGGGCTTCGGGATCTATAAGACTGGGAGACAGGGAGACAGGGCCAGGGAGACTCCTGGACCACAGAAGCGTCTCTCATCCTTTCTTCATTTTGGTACCCAGGATTCTAGGACTTTCTTCTCAGCCCCAAATACATCAGAGCATCCAGGCTCTAAATTGCTATTTACCACATATAGATAGCATAACTCACCCTTTACATGTTTTATTTTAATGATATATTTGTGTGAGAAACTAAATTTAATTTTTAATCAAGCACACTTGGAGGAGCTACATACTCACCCTCAGCTACTGTGAAATTGCTAAGAAAAGTCATTATGGGATTCCCAGACAACAATAAAGTCTTCTCCAGGCTTTGGGCCAACCTAAAATGGCAGAAAATTAAAGCTAATTTAGGCAAGATAAAGCCCCAGGAACAATGTTTGTTGAATACACTGCCTCAGTTCCCAGGAAATGAGCTAGATAACAAGATTGCCTTTCCCTAAAATTTCTCAGATAATTGGACACACGATGTGTCTGTGTGTGGACACCCATTAATATCACGACACCCCCTGCCAAGCAGGAGGAGGCAGGAGAGTAAGGATGCATAACAAATGGCTTCTCATAAATGCAGAAAGAACAGTTAGGGTAGACCATGGAATGTACGAGAAATGAGGATACCAAAAAGTCAGAGGAACACCATTTCTTCTGGGAATAAGTCACTTTCAGAAACAAGTCCCCAACTTCCTTTTCTGAGGGTTAACACTTTGAGAACACAGAGCAAAATTAACCCAGTATGAAGGTGCTTTGGAAAATCACTGCCTGACTCTACAGAACATCTTTACTACCATATTGTAACGTTGAATCTTGACATTTTGATTCAATTTCTTGTTCCCCAATAAAGCCAGCCTCAGCACTAATGCTGCTCCTACCACTTACAATTTCAAAAGTTAAAAGTCATGGGAAACTTTGGTGTGGGTGAGAAAATACATGCATTAATGTGTACATTAACGGTGTGTGAAAGTGAAGCTGCTCAGTCGTGTCTGACTCTTTGTGATCCCATGATGCCTACCAAGCTTCTCCGTCCATGGGATTTTCCAGGCAAGAGTACCGGAGTGGGTTGCCATTTCCTTCTCCAGGGGCTCCTCCTGACCCAGGGATCAAACCCCGGTTTCCCACATTGCAGGCAGATGCTTTACCCTCTGAGCCATTAACGGTGTATGTTATACATTATTGCCTGAGATTCATAATTTACTAATGCACGACATCGTCCTTATGAAGAGAGAGACTGAGGCAGCTTGGGCCCCACCAGGGCATACGTGTGTGGCTTGGAGGCCGACCCAGACTGGCATTCACAGTCCTGCTCACTGGCATCTTCCAAACTGCTTCTGAAGCTTTCCAAGGCTCTGGAGAGATTCCTGTGAAGGCCTTCACAGCTTAGTTGATGGGGAGAGGTCCATATCTTTTCCAATTCCTAGAAAACACAGCAGTGATACAGTTGGAGACTGTTGGCATGAGCTCAACCAGACACGCTGGCATCCTTGCCAAGCATCACATGGACCATCAGTCTACTGTCTACACAGCTGCCAGCCCACCGTCCTCACTCTAAGGAAACAGGGCAGAGGAGACGGAGAATGTCTGATCCTGCCCAACTGCCTGGGTGCACACTGCAAGGCCTTGGAAGGAGCCCTTGGCTGGGAACCAGGAGAGCCTTGCTCTGCCTGGCCCTGCCATTTACCCAGCGGACACAAGGGCATGGCAAGGACCAGCACTGCCCAGCTGAGAGCCTGAAAACAGACACTGTTCAAGGAAGGTGCCAGGCCACTCTTTGGCAGGAGAAGTGGGTGCTTGGAGAAGCCCCACGGAAGAATCCCTGGTCTGGGCCCTGACTCTTAAGACTCCATGGACACGTTATCAGCATCTTTTACAAGCATAAACAGCTGTATAAAAGACTGATCATTTTATAAAGTATACAATACCTATAAATTGATAAGAATGTAAAATACCTATAATTCATAAAACTAACTGGCAAATATAACTTCACTTAAAATATAAAATGACCCCAAAAGCAGGAGATCACATGTATTTATATGTACAGACACATATAAACCTATACACACTTCCCTGGACTCAGCAGTTCTGCTATATATCATTTTTCCTCCAAACTTAACACTTCTAATTTTGTATTGGGGTATAGCCAATTAACAATGCTGTGGTTGTTTCCGATAACCAGCAAAGGACTCATCCATATACATGGATCCATTCTCCCCAAACTCCCCTCCCATCCAGGCTGCCACACATCACTGGGCAGAATTCCCTGTGCTATACAGTAGGTCCTTGTTGGTTACCCATTTTAAATATAGTTCTGCTGTATATCATTTATTTCACATCATCAGAATTGATTTATTTCATCACCCAGTTCTGGAGTGGGCTGCCATTTCCTTCTCCAGGAACTCTTCCTGACCCAGGGATTGAACCCTAGTTCCCTGCATTGGCCAGCGGATTCTTTACCACTGAGCCACCAGGGAAGCCCCTATCTCATGTAAATCAACACATACTATTTTTTTTTCCTTCAGCTAAGACAGAAAAAGAGATGATGTATTGTACACGTTACGTTCAGCCACAACTGAGAAGAGAACTAGCCCATAATGTCACAGGTCCAGGGCAAAGGACCAAAAGGGACTGCTTTGATACAAGCAAGCTGAGTCTCTCAAAGGTGGTTGAGGAGATCAGAATGGCCATGGAGACCATTCAAAGTTCCAGATCCACTGAGACAAGTTCTGGATAGTAGGCATGCAGTCCAGCAGTTTGTCCCAGCGTCCCTGGCCTCGGGCTTCCCTTGTTCCTGCCTCTGTGGCTGCCATGGGTGTACACGTTTGCTTGGACCTCCGCCTCATCTGTTTTCTTTTGCACAATGGCTTCTCCTTCCACTTCACTCTCATGGCACAGAGGTTTCTCCAAAGATGGTGCTAAGGCTGAGAGAACACATTACATTTTAATAACGCTTCTAAATATCTTTCTCAAAACTGCCACTGATCACTCTCACAAAGGAAAGTCATGAATTGTTCAGATGATCAGAGAACTAACAAATGTGCGTTCCAAGCAAGTCAAATGTGAAGAATTCTGAGGTGTCAAAGTAGAGAGTCCTGGCCTCTGAGTCCCTGCCTTGGGATTTCCTGGGCACAAACGAACTCTGCATGTGATCTGAGCACCAAAACGCAAGTCCCCTAAAGGGGCCACCACACGGAACCTCTGAATTGTGGAGCAAGGAAGACGAGAAGCCTGGGACCAGTGGTGTTCAGAGCATGAGGCCTTGGCCGGAGTCTTGTCCATCTGAGGCCTGGGGAGGGTGGGGCTGGGCAGTCCATCAGACCAGACTATTCGCTTCCTACTTGGTGGCAAACTCACGCACACATGGCTTTTCTCCTCTGCCTCCATGTTCCTTCTGCCTGCCAGACTCTCAGCATGACCTACTCAAACAGGCAACATGATGTCACTGAACACAGGATGGGGAAGAGACCAGCAGTAGCAGGCCCACTGTGCAGATAAAAGAACGCCAACCTTCTCAGACAAGAGCAAAACATGCTAAACTAATTAGGAAGTGAGGAATCTTAATGTTTAGTGTCTTTGTTTTCAACTTTATTTTACTTTATATAATTGGATTCTTAATGATGTCTATGTTTAAGAACCAACTTGCAAAACTCTTAAACACTTAACAACCAGCTCTCCCAAGCCTGTGCCAGCCACTCAAGCAGCAGCCGGAAGACCTGGGGGAGGAGGTGTGGACACCCAGTCTGCAGCCCTGACTCCCCACACAGCTCTGCACCATGGTCCCTTGTCTTTAGGACCACGCCAGCAAGCCTGGAACAGGAAACTGTCCTGCACGGGCCAATCATAAGGAATAGGGAGGTCTCTGAGTCATCAAAGATGCCAAACCTGGTAGTGGTCGTGCCCCAGAACGACCGCTCGCAGGGCAGCTAACAGCAGAAGCCTCGCCACGCTCTGCTCACAGTGCAGAGCGGCACACAACACGTCCTTCGTCAGAGAGTGGTTTTCTGCAGAGGAAACACACAGAGAAGCCATCAGTATGCAGTTCTCCTCGGCTCTCACAAAGGCACTGTTTAAAGGTTCAAAATGACTCAGATTCATAAAGAATTCTAAAACTACCAGAAATGAGGGGGATGCTGCTCCTTTTGAGTCTCAAATGCAACTAAATAAACACTGTTTTATTCTGGTCTAACTGAAAGTATAGAAGTTAAGATATTTCTCCCCCGCCCCAAACGGCCCCCTCTTCGCACCCCTTGGGCAACGTGCCCCCGTCACCCACTTTGCCCAGGGCAGTCTTGGTTTTCACCAACGGGCCTGGAGTAGCGACAGGTAGAAGGGCCTCAGTCTGAAGGTGCATCTCTCGCTTGGTCGAGCTCTCTCTCTCACACACGCGTGCACGCGCGCGTGCGCGCGCACACTCACACACACACACACACACACACACACACACACACACACACACACACACGATGGACAGCAGGCCCCCACCGTCCACCCTTTAGATGCGGCATCCTGGGAGTACCACCTGGCTCCTCACAAACCCGACTGTCAGTCACACTCAACACCTCTGGACACTGTGCCTTGTCCAGAGCCCCCAGGTCATGCCCAGGAAAGGGTGACACCCTGACAGGCCTGTCCCTCGCCACTCCCTCCCCCCAACTCGCCTCCACCCTGGGCCACGTGCTCTTCCTAAAGCAGGCAGCTGGTGAAGGAACCTGCGGCTCCATCTCACTCACTCTCGGCTCCTTCCCCAGGCTCCTGACCTCTTGTCTTCTCAGGACTACAAGTGCCTTGCTTCCCCGGCTGCTCGCAACCCTGCTCAGCGCAACCTCGCGACCCACCCTGCTGAATCACAGAGGGCTCCACTGCGCATGCGCAAACCTAGCGCATCCACAAGCGCGCAGCCCCTGGCTTCACACGTGCTTCTGTGTCTTCACCTTACAGAAGATGAAATGTATTCTCACGAATAACAAAACTTCTGTCACTTTCACATAGGGAAAAAAAAGAAGCAAAAGTCCTGCTTCTTACATTTTTACATTGTCTCTCAAAAATTCTTTTTTTAAAATGGTTTTGAACTGCAGACAAGGTAGAGTGCATAGAATAAACCCAAATTCACACTTTCCAGAAGCAGACCACCCAGTTTATATTTTCTCATTAATCTTGCTATTTCTCTGATTTTGAAACCCAACATATTATTGTTAAAAATACAAGTAATCTCTTATTAAAATGGAAAATGAATAAGGTAAGGTACCAGTCCATTCTGAAGGAGATCAGCCCTGGGATTTCTTTGGAAGGAATGATGCTAAAGCTGAAACTCCAGTACTTTGGCCACCTCATGAGAAGAGTTGACTCACTGGAAAAGACTCTGATGCTGGGAGGGATTGGGGGCAGGAGGAGAAGGGGACGACAGAGGATGAGATGGCTGGATGGCATCACTGACTTGATGGACGTGAGTCTGAGTGAACTCCGGGAGTGGGTGATGGACAGGGAGGCCTGGCGTGCTGCGATTCATGGGGTCGCAAAGAGTCGGACCCGACTGAGCGACTGATCTGATCTGATCTGATCTGAAGATATATGAAGCATCCAGCATGTATCTTTGAGGACAAATGTGTGTGTGCTTAGTCACTCAGTCGTGTCTGACGCTTTGTGACCCCACCAGGCTCCTCTGTCCATGGGATTCTCCAGGTAAGAATACTGGAGTGGGTTGCCATTTCCTTCTCCAGGGAATCTTCCCAATCCTAGGGTCGAATCCAAGTTTCCTGCATTGCAAGAGGATTCTTTACCATCGGAGCCACCAGGGAAGCCTTGAAAACAAATGGACCCTCTATTTTGGAGATGTAGCTGCCCCACCGCTGACACTGTCCTGCAGCTGCCCAGGAGGCTTGGAAATGCTAACCTCTGTCCCCTACCTTCCAGGCCCATTCCTGCTGCACCTCACTTGGCCTCTGCAGACCTGCCCCCTCGACCAGTCCTGGCTCTTCCCACCTGCTACTGGCATTCTTCCAGCATTTGGTCACATCAGGCCACCCCCATGCCTGGCCCATCTCCCTGTCCGGACCCTCTTCTCTGTTTGGTCATCCCTTCTGTGCCTCTCCACCGAAGAGGGACTCTGACTTCTCCCCCACACCCCAGGCCCTGGGCAAGTCACTCACACTCTCTGGACCTTTGTTTGCCAATTTGGGAAACCAGATCAAACCAAGTCAAAGGTGACTACAAGGTCCCTTTTGGTTTAAGAGCCGTCAAACTACACACCCTGTTCCCAGGCAGACTTTTCTAACGTATTTCAGGTACTAGATCCAAAGGACAAAAATGTTACTTTCCTCATGGTGTTGCTGAACTTAACTCTATGACACACCAATCACTGCTTCATTGTCAACAGTCACTGTCACAGATCTGAGTGTGTTCCCTCTGTGTGACAGAGGAGGACGACTGGCCCATTTTGGCCCATTCTGCCCCAATACCCTGTTGGCCGGCGTTTGTAACTTCTCTGGGCCTGTCACTACAGAATGGAGTGACAACCTAATAAGGAAAGTGGAGATGAAGTGTGAATGTTACTCATGCTTAAGTATGACATGCTTGGGTTTTCTTGAAATGAAATATAAAAATTAGAAATTAAATCTTCAGTAACGAAGTGACTCAAGTGTGCTATATTAATTTAGCAAATGCAGTACAGAATGGCAAAATTCATATAAATTCAAGTATTGATGAATGTTTAATTTATTTAAAAGCCATTACATTAGCTGACTATAAAACAGTGAAATAATTATGCTTTAAAGTGTGGCTGGGTTCACTATGTCAGATAAGCAGCCACATTTTAGAGTGCGAGCTCTGCATGTGAGAATATCTGTCAGCCACCCAAAGGTGAGCCGAGGTGCATAATACAGCAACAACACTCATAACATCTCTGACTGGAAACAGAGATTTTTCTTTAAAGAAAAAAATAAACCTACATGACAACTGGGATTTCACTTATAAAATGAATTCACCTTGCCTCCCAGACCAGCCTCACTCCTCTCCTGCTCTGCCACTAAAAGATTCATCGATTCTTGGGTTTAAGAAGGTATTACAAAAGAGAGGTGAGTGAGTGGATCAAAGCTAAGCCTGTGCTAGACCCTAAGTTACCCTTTTTCGCTACAAACAGCTCTTCGTAAGCTGTGGGATGATGTCCCCACGGTGGGCAGGGCCACCCATACTCAACCTGCCCTCTTAACAGAATCCAGGAGCAGGCCTAGTACATGCCAGGCACCCATGCATCCATGCCTCACTGATTTCATCCTCTCACTTGGAAATAGCCACGAGCTCCAGCCTCTGTGTCCAGCTCAGGCCAGCCTGTGTCTGCAGGCACTGGACCCCGGCCCATTTGGTCTGGAAGCCCTGGTCCTTGCCCTGCCCCAGCCACCATGATTCAACTTAATGTGAGATCAAAGTTGACATCTTCCCTGGTGGCTCAGATGGCAAAGAATCTGCCTACAATGCAGGAGACCCAGATTTGATGCCTGGGTCGGGAAGATCCCCTGGAGGAGGAAAAGGCAACCCACCACAGTATTCCTGCCTGGAGAATCACATGGACAGAGGAGCCTAGCGGGCTGCATCCATGGGGTTGCCGAGTCAGACACAACTGAGCAACTAACACTAACACTTGATATGCTGGGTCCTGCCCCAAACGAGCCTCTCCTCCCAAAGCCCCAGCCTCTGCTGCGCACACCCTTAGTCAACCCCCTCCAGGCCCTAGATCACTGTTGGTGGCGGGTGTGGTCACTCCTGCACTGAGCCCAAGCAACCTCTGCAGGGTGTCCTCCAGTGCCACACAGCCACACAGGGACACCTGGGCCTGGACACTGCCTGCCAGGGCCACATGTTCCCTCCAGGATGTCAGAGCAAAATTCACAGACCACGCTCATGCAGGAGTCCCGGGGGACAGAGACTTGAGCCCAAGAGGGCTGCTAACACGTGCTCACGTGTTCACTCACCAAGCATCTGCCAGTGGCTGCCGGCTCCAGTCCCCACATTCAAATGCAGTCACAAGGAGCCCACGGGCTCACTGCCCAGAGGGCACAGCTAAGGGGCCTGACACAGGGCCACCGAACCCAGGCAGGGGTGCTGAGAAGAGCTTCTCAGAGGACATAACGCCTCACCTGAGAATAATCATCTAAGTAATTACAGTCATCAGAGAGTAAGTCAGGAGGAGGCAGCAGCGTGAGACAGGTGTCAGGTCCACCTGGGATGACAGGGATGGGGCAGAGCTGGCCTGGCAGGCTCCATGAGGGACCCAGGGCTCATGGCCTGCTCCACTGACCCTGGCTCCTCTCTTCTCCTGATCAGCCCACCTCAGCTTCCCGGTGTCCTCCTCTGGGCTCACACCCATCTCCCCAACATCCCTGACACCATTGCTGTCAAGGACTTTAGGCCCGACTACACCAAGACAGCTGTGTGCAAAGACTTCCCTGGTGACCCAGTGGTTGAGACTCTGTGCTCCCAATGCAGGGGCATAGGTTCCAACCCTGGTTAGAGAACTAAGATTCCACATGCAGCAGAAAGTGTGAAAGTGTTAGTCGTTCGGTCATGTCTGAATCTTTGTGACCCCATGGACCGTATCCTGCCAGACTCCTCTGTCCATGGAATTCTCCAGGCAAGAACACTGGAGTAGGTTGCCATTCCCTTCTCCAGGGGATCTTCCCTACCAAGGGATCGAACCCAGGTCTCCTGAATTGCAGGCAGATTATTTACCATTTGAGCCACAAAGGAATGTGGCCAAAAACACATTGTTTTAATTAAAAAAAAAAAAGAGGTCTGGGTGCAGCCTTATTTAGGAGCCTACGCGTGAAAAAGCAGCAACATGCATGCGTGGGTGAATACACTCCAGCAGCACTGTGCAGTCTATGGTCCAAATGTGCTCTGAGGCCAGGGTTCACGTCTTGGAAAAAGATCTAAAAATCACCCAGGAGCCCCACGAGGCAGCTCGTGGTACTTTCCTTCCACAATGGTATGCCAGGGAAATGTCACTGAAATCTGTAGTAATGGATTTGGTAAGAAGGATCTTAGATGAATGAATTCGTTTACAATGTAAGTAGCAATGACTCACTGTCACAGACTCTATGCTGAGTATCATGGAGACAGAACTGAATGAGTAACAGATCCTGTTCTCAGTGAAGTAGCAAACAAATGCAGGAGAGGGTCCAACAAACTTAAAGACAAGCACTCAGTGCCAGGACTTCAGAGAAAGTGTTCTAGGAGTTGAGTCACTGCATGGGCCACCCAGCACCTGTCAGTAGAGTGATCTTCCACGCCAGGCACTGGGCACGCACAGGAGACGGAGACACAGTTGCTGCCTTCAAAGAACATTGACTCGGGCAGAGGAGGGAGACTTAAGAAATAGGAGCCTTAATACCACATTAGATAGAGGTCAACTCAAGGTCACCACAAGCAAACAGGATGCAAATGGGACGCAGGCATTCCTCCTGGAAGAGATGCCCTGGCTCCAGCCAGAGGGCGTGGCTGAAGTTGAGGCCGCAGAGACAGGGAAGCACATTCCATGAGCAGAGGCAGAGCTTGGAGCAGGGAGGGGGATGTTCACCTTGGCTGGAGGTCACAGTGCTGGGGGCAGGGGGAGAGGAGGTCCTCGGGGTCTAGGGAACCTGGCAAGAAGGCTGCAGTTGAGCCCAAGAGTAGCTCAAGGGCATCCAACCATCTTGTGGCCAGTTGAGCTCTGGAAACAGGCGGGGACCAACCAGCCCTTCTCCCAAGAGCAGCTCACCTGCAAGGAGGAGGAGCACGCGCTGGGCCAGCGTCTCCATTCTCCACAGGGTCACCACAGCATCCGGGGGCTTCGGGGACTGCAGGAAAGCCTGACAGGTATCCAAGACACTTGGGGGAAACAGACAGGAATATTAGAGGTGAAGACCAGCTTCTCTAAGTGACTGCATGTGTAACACTTGTGAAAGAACCATCCCACTGCTGGGCCACTCACTCCACAGACATCAGAGGACACAGCCGAGGAGACAGTAGGTCTCCTGTTTTCATTCAGAGCATCATTTTGTTGCCAACAATCCTGGCATTCCCTCCCTACCAGAGGGGTTCTCTGTCTTGGACTTTTTGTATCTTCCTCATCAAGAAGGCAGTGATCAAAGAAAAGTAAAGACAGGAGATGGCATCACCGACTCAGTGGACATGAGTTTGAGCAAGCTCCGGAAGATGGTGAAGGACAGGGAAGCCTGGCATGCTGCAGTCATAGGGTCACAAAGAGTCACTGAGTGACCGAACAACAACAAAAAGACAGGGAAAAAATAGTGGAAGGAAGGAATCACTAAAGTGGAATGAAACTGGGCACTGTGCCTTGGATGACCACACCCAGCCAGATCACAGCCCACTAGTTTCCAGTCTTGGGGCCACGGTGTAAAGTACCTCCATGAAGGACTGGACACTTCAGGGTGAAAGCCAGGACTGGTGGGGAGCAGGGGTTGCCGGAATCACCTCCAGCTCAAATAAAAATTCGGAGACAAGTGTCAAGTCAGACAGAGTTTAGGATCAGAAACAGTGAGGCTCTGAAAGCCAGCATTCAAATTCCAAGGCACTGCTATTAATAGCTCTTCATGCCAATAAACACCTGCTTCACTATCCAAGGAGAGACCCTTCCAACTTTTTAAGAAGGAGTGGATTCAAGGTGCAGCCCTGTGGCAACAGGGATAGAGGAGAGCAGGTCAGGCTGTCTGGCAGGTGAGTGAGGGTTCACTTTCCATCTCCCTTTGGGGCTCACAGAACCATCGGTACCGCAGAGCCCACAGACCACTGGAACCGTGTGTCACACACAGAGAGGATGGGCCAGGGCACATCTGCTCTCGCCCACATCCTTGGGCAGCGGGCAGCCTCCAGAGCATGACGGCCAATAGCACTGGGCCTTCCAGGAACCTGCCATTCCCCTGACCCACCATTCAGGCTGGGCGGCTGGTGCTTGGGTGTGGGTCAACCACATGGTCTTGGATGGAATCTGAGGAGGGGTGAAATCTGGCCTTGCCCAGTGGGCAGTTACCACTGAAAGTGCAGACTTCTGTGTGACTTGAGTGGTCCCAAATCTCTATTTCCATATCAAGTAGCAGGACCGTTGGCTGCCAGAGCAGGGGACCAGAAATGCCAGTTAGGTACCTAGTCTTGGGATGTGTGAATAGAATGAGAGGTTTTTACTTTTGGGGAAAATGAATGGAAAGATTTGGAATAAATTCAAATCATATTTAAGTGCTGACTAGTCAAATAGCAAGCAGGGACTGGGCTTGAATCATTCCTGTGGAAGCCAGTGTCAGAGGGAGAAGAAGGCTGAACTCAAAGACCACATCCCTGTGGTTCTTCCCTATGCTATTCCAAAGCGTGATTGAGATGAGGTTGATCACCATTCTCAAGTAACTCCCTAGTTCTCTGCTGTTTCATGACAAGATTTCATGCAAAAACAGGATGATGAGTTCTTTCCCTTTGTATCTTGAGGGAATTATGAGTGGAATTTGGGTTAGAATATAAAAAGTCTGTTTAAAAAGTTCCTTATTTATAGGAACATACATCATGAGAAATGCTGGGCTAGAAGAAGCACAAGCCGGAATCAAGATTGCCGAGAGAAATATCAATAACCTCAGATATGCAGATAACATCACCTTTATGGCAGAAAGTGAAGAGGAACTAAAAAGCCTCTTGATGAAAGTGAAAGAGGAGAGTGAAAAGGTTGGCTTAAAGCTCAGCATTCAGAGAATGAAGATCATGGCATCTGGTACCATCAATTCATGGGAAATAGATGGGGAAACAGTGGAAACAGTGTCAGACTATTTTGGGGGGCTCCAAAATCACTGCAGATGGTGACTGCAGCCATGAAATTAAAAGACGCTTACTCCTTGGAAGGAAAGTTATGACCAACCTAGATAGCATATTGAAAAGCAGAGACATTACTTTGCCAACAAAGGTCCGTCTAGTCAAGGCTATGGTTTTTCCAGTGGTCATGTATGGATGTGAAAGTTGGACTGTGAAGAAAACTGAGCGCCAAAGAACTGATGCTTTTGAACTGTGGTGTTGGAGAAGACTCTTGAGAGTCCCTTGGACTGCAAGGAGATCCAACCAGTCCATTCTGAAGGAGATCAGCCCTGGGATTTCTTTGGAAGGAATGATGCTAAAGCTGAAACTCCAGTACTTTGGCTACCTCATGCGAAGAGTTGACTCATTGGAAAAGACCCTGATGCTGGAGGGATTGGGGGAAGGAGGAGAAGGGGACGACAGAGGATGAGATGGCTGGATGGCATCACTGACTCAATGGACGTGAGTCTGAGTGTACTCCGGGAGTTGGTGATGGACAGAGAGGCCTGGCATGCTGCAATTCATGGGGTCACAGAGAGTCGGACACGACTGAGCGACTGAACTGAACTTATACTTACCCTGGATCAGTGTGATTCCTGCCTGCTTCTGTTTTATAGTTACTGTGGCGGGGGAGGGGTGGTGCGGGCAGGCAGAATAAAACAAATTGGGTGTTTCATTACCTTTGATCAATCAGCGAGACCCTCTGCCAGTATTCAACCAATGCGATCAATGCCTTCCGGTATTTCTCAAAATGTGATAATGGTTTGAGGATGTTGGGAATGTCAACCAGCTCTTTCTGGGTCTTCTCATGTGTTCCAGTGGTTGCATGAATAAAAATTTCAAAAAAGGGCTGAAGCAAAGTGCTCATGGAGTGCGTCCACTGAGAGCTGTTGAGGAGAAGCTCTTTCTTCACGAGAGCTATTTTCCTCAGCAGGGTCTGGATCGCTTCTTGGAGTTGCTGCTCAGTCACGTTCTGAATCCAAGAGGTGTTAAAAAGTGACGCTTCACAGGAGGCCTCTGCCGCTGTCCTGATGAGTTTCAGAAGGTCATCTGGATGCGGAGCCAATGTCAGCAACAGATTCAAAACACCCCTGTGGTCCTTCCCTGTGTCATTCCAAAGCGTGACCGAGATGAGGTTGATCACCGTTCTCAAGTAGCTCCCTAGCTCTGTCCTGTTTTGGGACAGGATTTCACGCAGAAACAGGATTACTTCATGAGTTATTTCCCATTTTGTATCTCGAGGGAAATTATGAGTCGAAGTTGGGTTAGAATATAAGAAGTCTATGTGGCTGGTGATGTTATTTATAAGAACTAAGCAATCAAGGATTTCTTCCCATAAATTGACAGAATCCACAGAAAATATTTGGGCCCCATTTTTAAATGCAGCCAGGAGACGTTCCACGTCTCCCAAATTGATTTTCACAGAAGTTAAAAAGTCAGCTATTTCTTCCCTAATATCATAAAGATGTTTGGACTGGTTCATGTATGTGAATATGCCAGATGACATATTGAGGATATCTGAGTCTTGGGAAATATTAGGCTTAACTCCAATCATCCCAAAGGCCAAGTCAAGAAATAGCATCAACAAGTCATCTATATTTTCAAATATTAAATGATCTGCCTTTTTTAAAGTAATCATTTCATTGACAACATTTCGAACACTTTGTAGCAAAAGAAAATAAAGAGTGTCAAAGAATTTCATGGTGTCATTGGCAATGGAAATGAGATGAGTTTGAAACATGGTGGCCACCTTTCTTGCGATTTTCTTGGCTAACTTAAGAAATTTCACGGTGGAGGTGACTGACGTGGCAAGACCTTTCATCTCTACACCATCGTCGGCCAGCATGGTCAGAGTGTCAGACATCTCCAAGAGTGGGTCAGGGGTACAGTTCCCTCCACCTGCTCCTGAGATAACACCCAGTAAGTGCCTGGTAATTTCTAATGTTGCTCTGTTCCTTAGGGGGAATGAATTGTTTACAAAGGAAAGCAAATCGGTTAGATTTGCAAGTATAACTTCCTGGAGGGAAGGGTACAGCACACGGAAGTCCTTAACAGGAGAGCTTAAAAGAGTGTCCATGAAATGTGCTATCACTATGGAGGTTTCTCTCACGAGGTGAAGAGCTGACCGGAGATCTTGATTGAGCTTGAAAAGGTCCTCAGAACTGTTCATATGGGAAAGCAACTGATTCAGCACCATAAGAAACTCCAGATCATTTTCAGTCTCGTTTTTCATTGATGTTTCCCTTAGAAGAGTGTGGAATAAATCTCCCAGGAGCTGCAGTCCTTGATGATTATCAAAATATAATTCTCCATCATCTAACGTAAATGAGTTCTTTATTAGATGATACACAGTCTCCTTTAAAGTTGAAAAAGCGCTCACCAATCTATCTTCTTTCATGGAGGTGAGAAAATGATTGAGTTTCAGATTTTCTAGAATTTTATCCTTTGGAACAAAACTGTAAATATATATTTTTTAATTTCATGGTTAGTAATGAAAAGAGTGAAAGCTTACACAGTGGCCCCTTGAACAATCCAAAGCTTATGGGCACTAAGCCTCCACATAGATTAAAAACTGTGTCTGCCATTCCCTACCCACGGATTCACCCAACCATGGATTGGGTAGTGCTGTAGCATGTATTTATTGAAAAAATCCAAGTATAACTGGGCTTATGAGGTTGTTCAAGTGTAAACTGCAGTGATTTCTCGGGGGCTTTATAATAGCATTATAGGAGGATAATACTGAAAAATTGAAATGTTACAATACATTCCAGATGAAAATTAATGTTTTGTTGCCAAATAGTGAAAAGAGTGGGTGGGTTTTATGTATCAATCCATTGCAAAGCCTCAAACCTAACAACTTAAAGAGCTGTGCACCTTTGCCTTTAGAAAGGAAAGGAACATGAAATGATCAAATGGGATGCTCAGGGTGGGAGGGAACATCCTTCTGAATATCCCAAGTCCTGGCAAGCTGCTTGGCTTAGTGGCGGCTAGCTGGGCCACGTGACAGCCGCAGAGCCCTCTCCGGTGTGTTTCTGCTTTGCTGGGCTTCACAGGGGGTCCACTTACGAGAGTCAGGATGCCCACATTGTATCATTGTAAACACTAAGGTAGGTGCTGCTTAGGGAGATTTGTCAGATGTGACTAAAGACCCAGCCAGTGCAAAGGTATGTGGCCCTGGAAAGGCTGACTTCATAGATGGAGGGTCTTCGAGAGGGTTAGGACCTCCTGGGCTCTAATGGGTGAGTGGTTGGGCATGTCCTGGACTGGACATATCCCATTACCCCCTGACCAGCCCTTGTGGATGGGAACCTGCAGCCCCTATCTGTGGGACAGGCTCTATTGTTTCCTAATGGCCTGCCCTGCTGATTCTAGGCTCGCTGAGCCAACCCCAAAACTGCAGAAGCCAGTCCTGGTATGAAATCTTTGTTTTCGTTCTGCTTCTGAGGTTGACACCTTACTGATATAGATATCCTAGATAAATGAGAATTTCCCTCCAGTCTTTTCATTGGCAAGCTTAAAAGTGGATGAAAACATAATATATGAAAAAATATAGTGTGACTATCAGTTTTAAAATGTTGGAGTTTTATCAATTCCAAATATAAACATCATAGTAAACTTATTAGAATGAAAATATTTAAGCCCTTCATTCGTAATTAGACAGTTCATGCCTTAATTCAAAATATGACCCTGATTTATATCCATCTGGGCTTCCCACATGGTGCTAGTGGTAAAGAATCTGCCTGCCAATGCAGAAGACATAAGGGACCTGGGTTCAATCCCTGGGTGGGGAAGATCCCCTAGAAGAGGACATGCCTAGAGAATCCCATGGACAGAGGAGTCTGGTGGGCTATGGTCCATAGGGTCACAAAGAGTCAGACATGACTTAGCACTTATACACACACACACACACCGCATACATCCATATATGTATATAATAATTTTTCAGTTCCATATAAAATATAATTTTAACAACTATTTTCATAATCTAAAATATAATAAAACATAATACTATAATATATACATTTGTATATAGGTTTATTAGTTAGATGACAATCATCAAAGATACTTTACCTTGGTTTTTCCAAAATGTTCATTAAGACAAAATTCACTTCAAAGATCATTCCAAGTTTTCGTAGAAGTTCGAGGAAATAAACTGGATTGTAATGTACAACTACGGGTACTCTATAAGCAAAAATAAACTCACCTCATCTCTGCAAAGAGATCTTTGTGGATGTCTTTTAGCAGAAGAAATATTTTTTTGCCAGAATTTTCCTTTAGTAAAAAGAAGAATGTTTTCAAAAGCTGTTCCATGAAACCCATTCTGCTTCTTGGAGGGAAAACGACTCTCTCACCATTTTCTGACTGTGTGTGGTTCAAGACGAGGTTAATGAGATTCATTATTTGAAGGTCAGCATCACTTAAGTTCAAGGCTGCTCCTTGAGAACGCTCAGCTAAGTCATTGACTGAATTAATTAGGAAGCTTTCAAAAAGCAGCTGAACAACTGAGAAATTAGTTAGCTGTTCTTGACTTAGCAGACGAGTAAGAAGGGCAACATCAAAATTACCTTCTCTAGAAACATTTTTGAGATAACCCAAAAAGGTAGCAATGTCTTTAGTCACCAAAGCGATATCATCAGTTGAACTCTTGTTAGCCAAAAGAAGAAATAATGTTTGTATCATTTTGGAGTAATCTTCATTTGCAAATTTATGAAACCAGTTTTTTATGACCAGTAAAAAATCTTCAATAATTTCTAATGTCTTCAATGATGATAAATCCAGGCTTTCCAAAAAATGGGCAAGTGGTAAGGTTATGTTTTGAAGAGCCACTGAACTAGTCCTTTGTATCATGTTGTCAATTTTAGAATATAGGGGTCTGATACTAAAATTATGGGTTATATCTTTCATGATTTGTTCAAACTCAAGCCATTGTTTTTCCAAGTTGTAAGCTGCTTTGCTTTTCTTAATAAAACATGATAATGCTTCTAAACTACTGCCTGTGAGGTTTGCATTCAGCAATGTCATGAAAGGAGAAACTAGCGAATTGGTGCTGTTTACCAGGTTCTCCTTCCTAGAAAGAAAGTCTGTTATCCTTTTCAAACGAAAGGAAATATTATACCGAACAGATGTGTCTGCTCCTTCATCCACATTAAGAACCTTGTTTAAACTAACTAGTTTTTCAAGAAGGTTTTCATCTGATGTGACTTTTGTAAAGTTGAAGTTTTTAAATTTTTCTATGATTGGCAAAGCGACTTGCTTTATGAGATGACCAGGACAGAGCTCAGAGATGCCGCCACTGCTCTGATTTCCAGAAAGCTGGACAAATGGTAACACCTTATGCCAAAACTCTTGCACAGATTTCACAAGTGGAGTTTTAATGTGGAAAACTTCACACAGCTCTAGAAGAATGGAACTCCAGTCCATTAGTTCATGAATTACACAGGCTACTTTCCTAGTTATTTCCATCTGTGAGCTTTCATTCAAACATTGTGAATCATCACCATGGGGAGACAGGTGGAGGTGGTCAAGGATACTGGCTACTTTGCTGTAAAAGGAAGATGTGAGCTTATGGGCATTACAGGCGTCTGATCTTGGGTTCTGCTGAAACCCAGAAGTTGTATGATTCCAGCACCAAAACACAGGAAGACAAGCTAATGTCTCCGAAAGGATGCCCGGTTGAGCTGATACTGATTCAATTGTGTCCATAAGAGTTTTTATCGCAGCAGTGAAGTCTTCCTTGGTGACATCTGACAGGTGTATGCCATGGAGGAGTGTGAAGTTATAGACATCCCTGAGGGCCTCTGTGATGTTCTTGTTGCCCATGCCCCGCAGGAGCCTCATGGCATGCGGGAGCATGTAGTACACATCCACCAGGGAATCAGCACCCTTTTTAGGAAACAGACGTGAGAGCCTCAGCAGGTGGTTAATACTCCAAGAATGTGAGCTGTTGACAAATTTTTCCATTAAGTCAACAAAGAAGCCGATCCCCAAATTGCTAGCACCTAACCTGCTGATGTTCTTAAAGAAATCCATCATGCTTTCACTAATGTGTTCAAGCTGATCTACTAGCAGATATATGTCTGTTTTCTTAACAGTGTGCAGGACAGAAGTCATCTTCTTTAAAATTTGCAAGTCACCTGGCTCTTGTGGAATATTGTGATAAGCAGAGGGTTTTAGGGAGTTGAACAAATCCTTCATGAGTTGAATACTGAGACCCACAGCTTTCATTACTTCTTGAGAAATTATTTTGGGTGAACTTTGGAGATCGTGAGATAAATTGAAGGTAAGGTAACTAGCTAACTGGTAAAATGAATTGCCTAAGCTGTGTATATCCTTTTCCTTTGGACTGGTAGCAATTATGTTTAAATTTTTTTCAGCTTTATATGAGGTGTTATTTTCCAGGTTGTTAGGGGAAATATCTTTCACAAGATTTTGAATTTCCTTCCCTAGAGCTACTAATTGCAGCCAAATATTTTGAAATTGAAGAGGCATTTCATCTGACATTTCTATGGGTTTTAGAATTAATTCAGTAAAATGTGTCCAGTTAGATTGAGGTACAAAATCAAAGTCTCTTGAGACGTTGTTGATAATCATCCTTACTTGGTTTGTGGAATCATTTAAAAGAGTTAATAAAATCTCAAAATGTGGTACCTTTTCTTTTCCAAAGACTGCAGTGAGTAGAATATTTAGAAAGTCTGTCACGTTTTTTAAGTAAACATTCACACAGTTTATATGTGACCTATTCAGTGAGCAAGGCTCCATCATTATAGTCAACATCCCAGTAACAAGCTTCAAAGTAGAGTTCAGTTTGTCTTTCACCTCTCTGAGACTCTGCAGAACACCGTGAAGATGGCCTTGTGAAAAACTGGAGTTATACACAGCACACAGGTGGTTTATAGCGCTGACCCACGTGGCACATCCTTTCAGTCTGCTAACTATGTCCACAGAGGAAAATGTGGAATTCAACATGGCCAGAATGTGGAATGCCCTCTGGGAAGAATTTTCATACAATAAACCATCTTCCAAGATAAACTCAGTGACATTTTGGAAAATGTCAGCACAGGACAATAAATCTTGGTTGTGGGACATATTTTTAAGAAATAATACCGTGTCTCTTAGGTCGGTGATGACACTTGCAAACTTTACTTCATAATTTGTGAGGTTCCTTAAGAGAAAGTGATTCATCAAATGTACACTTCTATCTATAGATGCTGAGGTATTGCTCAACTCAATAAAAATGTTGAGCAGAGAATATAAAAACTCTCTGCTCGTGTTGGTATCTAGTGACTTCAGCTGACTCAGGGTAGTTTCCATGGTGAAAAGGGATTTCTCTATCTGGTCCAGGTTAAGCAACTTTACTCGAACGAATCCATCACCTAGTGCTACCCAGAGATCCCTGAGATTCAGGAAATCATTCCAATCACGAAAGCCATCAGTTTGAGTTACATTCTTAAACAAATGTAAGATGAGTCTAGCAGGGTGACGGTTGGGAATTACTTCCTGACAGCTTGTAGGAATTTTCTCATCACTTTCCAGTTCATCCAAAAGCTGACTGAGACCAACACGAAGAGGAGTGAAAACGTTCGTGTCCAGCTGAAATATCTGAGCTATGTGTCCACAGACCTCAGTCCACGTGTGAAGCCACAGAGTGGTGCAATGAAGAGCTGTAAACTCGTGGAACTCACTGCCATCTGCTGGGAAGTTTGAAAGGATTTGTGCCCATGGGAGGATAAATGGAGACCCCTCAGCTGGTGAATAATTTGCAGAAGAAATGCTTTTATTATCCAGAACAAAGCATTCATCACCCAGCAGGGCCTCTGCTGAGCCATTAAAGAGTTGACTCACATACTGAAATACAGAATTACGAAAACCATCATCCACCATGAAGAGGTGCTTGAGGCCTCTCAAAGTAGCATGGATGACTTCCATTGCAGGGCCCTCTGTGGACACCAGGGATTGGGCTTGAAGCTCCAAAAAGTTAAAAATTGAAAGCAATTGTTGACAGTAAGGTACTTCAGAAATCCTCCCGAGGACCCCTGTTGTCTCATATAAAAATGAAAATGCTTTGTTGATGTTTTGGAAATTAAATTGCTTTAGGATATCCAAAATGTGTTTTGAGATTTGCATAAGGAGAAAAAGCAAAGACTCTCTGCTCTGAATGCTCATGAATTTATACATATACTGGTGAAATGAAGAATAAATTTGCAGAAGTAAAGCTGAATCTTTGTCCTGGAAGACATGTAGATATACACAAGTCAAAATTTTCTCAATGTCTTGTTTTTGAGGTTCAGAAAGGGCTAAGAAAAGACTGGATGCGTTCCTCATAGCATAGAGTGTGTCCACAGTTTCTGAGACTTGTTCCTGGCTCAGAAATCCAAACTCATAGAGACTATTTATTATCACTTCAATTACATGAACAAAGTCCATTTTCATGGCTGGTGATTGAGGCCAATCTGAATGAAACAACTGGGAAAAGTTAAAGCTTTTCCTATGAATCATCTCATTTTCTGAATCAGACAAATTTGCAAGTGCAGGCAAGAGTCCCAGTTCAGCTCTCTTTTCTTTTGAAGCGCCATGCATCCAAAATGCCAGAAACTTGGGGTTCATGCCCAGAAGCATTAACTCCACAAATCTCAAGATATTTATTGATTCCTTCCTTATCCAGAAACTTTCATGAGTTTCTATTTTTTCAATCATCTCTTTGCTGACTTCCAGAAGTTTCTGAGTATCCATGCCAGGTATATCTCTCCCTAAACTTGCTGAATGATTTAGCCACAAATGACTTGTATTTAGAGTCATCTCAGGGACAGATGGGAGGTTATAGAATTTGAGAATACTGGATAAGTTGAATGGATTAGGCAATAATTTCTCCAAAAATTCCATAAAAGATAAAAGGAAGTTTATTTGCTCATCTTTATGGGTCTGCAACTTCTTTTCCATCACTAGAAGTTCCTTTGTATAATTTAAGACCCTACAATATTAACAGAACCAATTCAGTACCAGAAAAAAATACCTTTAAGAAAAATTCAACTTATCAAATTTTCAGACAATATGCAGTCTTGTTTACAGGAAAACATAAATGAAATATTTACTAGGCAATATATTTTCCCACAGAGCTTAAATTAATGTGAACATCTGAAAATGTTTTAGAAATCTACAATGTAGTTGCATACTTTTAGCTTAAATTCTGCTTCTTGCACCAAAAACAATGCATTTTAAAGTTATTTTACTCAATGAGTTGATACGCATGGTCATTAACGTCTGCTATTTATTCTAGAAGAATCTTAGCATTCAATTCCTTATTACACCTCAGAGTGTCCTAGTGATAGAAGTTGTCCAAATGGCAAGACAATTTGCCCCTGTATGACCCAAGGACAAGTGTTGAGATTTCTCATTCTAAAAAGCAATCACAGTGCTCTGTAAACAATGCTGTACTCCTGACTATGAGAAACTTATTGTTTTAGATGGTATAAAATAAACTTCTCCTCCAGGAGTTTATTTTTACAACACAAAGAGGTCTCAAAGGAGCAGCTCAGCAATTATGACAAATCTACACTTACAGTGTGAGTCTTCACTTGAAGGAGTTACTTCTCAGACTCAGGAACAACACACCCACTTTTGAAGTCCTGGGGCTGTGTGTTCTGGACTCTAGGAAGGAAACTTGTGCCTGTGTCTACCACACGTGCATTCACAGCCCCTCCACCCACGGGCACCAGGCAGCCCTCTATCAGCCCACCAACACTTCTGCAGGGAAACTTCAGAAGAGGCTCAGTGTGTGTGGGCAACAGACCCTTAACACTTAAGTCTGGGACTTCCCCAGCAGTCCAGTGGTTACAACTTAGTACTTCCACTGCAGGGGACACGGGTTCGATCGCTACTCAGGGAGCTAAGATCCTACATGCTGCAGGGCAAATAAGCCCACATACCTCAACTAGAGAAAAGCCTTAATGCCACAGTGAAGAGTCCCCAAAGCCAATATTTTTTTTAAGTTAAAAAAAAAACAAACACTTTAAGTCTGCAGAATGAGTTGTGCTGCCAACCATAAGAAGAGCTTCAGTTTTCAGAGTTTTTAAGATTTCAGAACTGTGGGTACAGGATTTTGACCTGTTTGGGCTATTATTGCCTTAAAGGGTGAATTACTTTCTGAACTTCCTTAATTCTATAATCCTGTGTGTAACCCAGCCTGGCATAGAATAGAGAGAGGATGGATGAGATGCAGGAATAGTTTTCCTCTCTCAGAGCTGAGATCTGAAAGCAGAAAAACTACAGGCTCAGTTTAGTTTACTATTGTTTGTAGAACAAAGAGCTGCTAGTTTGAACCACAGAACATTGAAAACATTTCCTGGAGAAAATTCCATCAGGAAAAAGAAAGCTCGACTATGAAGAATTTGAGATAAGCCTTACTCAAATCCAGCCAGGCAGAGAAATACATGCATGAAGAGATTGTGTTATTGGTACAGAAGAATGCAGAACGATCTTGTTTTTCATTAGCAACTGGAGGTCATGAAGCAGTAGTAGTCGGATGACTGAGAACCGAGTCAGAACTGCTGCTACTAGTAATGATGCTGCCTCCCACATTTATATCACCTTACAGTTTATTAAGCACTTTCTCGACTATCATCTTAGTTCATTCCTACAACAGCCCTTTGAAGTAAACATCATTATTTCCATTTCATAAGGAAAGAAACATTTCAGGATTTTTTAAGTTAGCAAATTCAAACTGCTGTTGTACAGCAGGAACCAGGTATGGGCTGCGTTTTCTCATTTCAGGCTCAGCTGTCTTAATATTACTTGTGCTTAGTGTCCATTCTTCTTCATCCATTCATTAAGTCAACACCTAGGTACCTAGCCCCTGTCATGAAAGATGGGCTCCCGTGGTGACTCAGATGGTAAAGAATCTGCCTGCAATGCAGGAAACTTGGGTTCAATCCCTGGGTCAGGAAGATCCCCTGGAGAAGGGAATGGTTACCCACTCCAGTATTTTTGCCTACAGAATTTCATGGACAGAGAAGCCTGGTGGGCTACAGTCCATGAGGTCACAGTCAGACACAACTGAGCAACTAACACTGCTACTACTATCATTAAAGACACTGTGCCAGCTGCTACGGATCTACAAATATAAAATTAAAACATGCTCTTGGAGCATCTAGACTAGTTTCATTGCTGGCTTTCTGTGTTATTAAGTAGTTAATATCTTCAGGAAAGTGAGGTATTATAAACCTAACTCACGTGAGCAAAGGGCTGATTCTCCAGAGGGTCCGTCCCCTGCTATTCCTCCTGTGCCCACTAATAGCTGAGCTTAAAAAGCTTTCCAGGATTTTTCCATCTCTGTTTATCAGTGATATTGGCCTGTAGTTTTCTTTTTTGTGTTGTCTTTCTCTGGTTTTGGAATCAGAGTGATGATGGCCTCATAGAATGAGTTTGGAAGTGTTCCTTCCACTACAATTTTTTGAAAGAGTTTTAGGATAGGCATTAGCTCTTCTCTAAATACTTGATAGAACATGGAAATTTACATTACCATCTGTAAAATAGATAGCCAATGGGAATTTGCTGTATAGTTCAGGAAACTCAAACAGGGGCTCTGTATCAACCTAGAGGGGTGGGATGAGGTGGGAGATGGGAGGGAGGTTCAAAAGGGAGGGGATATATGTATACCTATGGCTGATTCATGTTGAGATTTGACAGAAAAGAACAAAATGCTGTAAAGCAATTATCCCTCAATAAAAGAATTAATTAAAAAAAAAAAAAAGCTTCCCAGAAGTGATGGATCCCAGTGATGGATACTTGTTATGGGATGCTTGTTAAGCTTTGACCTATACCAGAGCCACCTATAGAATTCTTCCTATCTATAGAAATCTGAGTCCCACACATAAGCAAGATTTAGCATGTCTGGGGCAAAGTTCAAGCACTTGTATTTTCAGCAAACTTTACAGATAAATTTTATCCATTTCCAAGTTTGAGAACTACTACTCTAAGGTAAAGCTTCTGTCACATCATGTCCCAACACACCCCACAGACAATAACGTGTGCTTTTAAACTATACACAGTATCCATGATTATATATTAAAATGTCCATTTCAGTACATGCACTGAAACAGTATAGCAGTATATAATCTGGCAGATTTGGTCCAAAGATCACTTCTCTCCCAAAAGTCTCCAGAACTTCAGACTCTTAAATCATTGACCCCCAGTGTAAACTCTAAGTAAATAGATAAGACTATTTTTCAAAGAATGATTTTTTTGTAGTGGGGGGATTTTATAATAAACTACATTATCAAATGGAAATCTTATTCCTCTAATTTGTTTCCTTTCAAAATCCATGGAAACATGAGTTATATATTCTATTATACAAATATTTACTGAGAATTGAATACATATGAAAGACTATCAACAGCTAAATCAGGATCTCATGTTTTAAAGCAAGCGTTTTGTTTATTTCAAATAATAGTTAAGTCAAGACCTAGAAGTTGAATTCTGAAAACTCACCTGGACATGGAAGCTGTTGGAGTCCTGAACAAGTTATTCAAAAATGCAAAATAATTACCACTGATGCTTTTCCAATCCATGTTTTCTTTATAACAAGGAGATTCCTCAGAGAAACCTAAATAGAAAGGCATTTCATATATTGATTTCAAATTGGGTAAAAGGTCAAGTCTAGTAAAGTGAAAAATGCTACAGTGTCTCAGTTAACATGGTTGAAAGTATAACAAAAGAGGATTAGAAGTCCTTCTCATTTGTCTTCCACTTGCGGCCAAGATGAGGTACCATTGGCCATCAAGCAATGTAGGAGAGAGACCCACTAACCACAGAAAATAAGCAAGGTGAGACCTTCCAGGCTGTGACTCAGACAGCAGGAACAGAGCTGGGGCCTGGTGGGCGTGCTGAGTTCAGGGGAAAAAGTTTAGGGTCCAAGAGATAGCAGAATTTACAGGACAGGGGAGCAGAACTAAGGAAGCGAGTTTTCTGCCATCTGCCCTCTCCAAGTACACAGCTGGGGACAAATTGATCCGTGCACGAGAAGGGGCTCCCTGAGACCAGGGAAAGACCCACACCAAAATTAAAGATTTAGGAACTTCCCTGGTGGTCCAGTGGTTAAGAATCTGCCTCCAGACACAGAGAACAGACGTGTGGACACAGGGGTGCAAGGGAAGAACAGAGTGGGAGGATGAAGAGAGTAGCAGGGAAACATATACACTACCATGTGTAAAATAGACAGCCAGTGGGAATTTGCTGTGTGACTCAGGGAACTCAAATCGGGGCTCTGTGACAGCCTGGAGGGGTGGGATGGGGAGGGAGGTGGGAGGGAGATTCCAGAGAGAGGGGACATACGTATACCTGCAGCTGATTCATGTTGATGTATGGCAGAAACCAACAAAATACTGTGAAGCAATTATCCTTCAATTAAAAAAATTAATTAAAAGAAAAATCCACCTGCCAATGCAGGGGACACGGATTTGATCCCTAGTCCGGGAAGGTTCCACATGCTAAGAAGCCACTGTGCCAGAAGTACTGAGCCTGTGTTCTGCAATAAGAGAGGCCACCACAGTGAAAAGCCCACACACCAAAACCAGCAAGAACCCCCACATGAAGCCACAAAGACCCAGCACAGCCAATAAATAAATGAACAATTCACTGGCCAGTGATCACACAGGACCAGGAAAAAACTTTGAACCCATTAATCAGACTGGAGTGATCCATGATGTGTTAGACATTGAGGGTAAGATGCAAAAAAAAAAAAAGGGTCGTGACTTAGTAATGGGATATTTACAACCTCTCTAAGCACTGCTCCAGCCCTGCCCAACAAATCTTAAAAGTAAGACCCTAAAGGATCAAACTATTTCAAGCAATGTTTTCAATAAAAGGAAAACAAAATAACAAGCACAAAACAAGGTTAAATTCATAATATTTAGCATTCAGTCACAAATTACAAGGCATGCAGAAAAGCAGGAAAAGGTGACCCATAACTAGGAGAAAAATTGATTAATCAAAACTTAGCCAGAACTGACAGAATTCAAGCAGAATTAGTAGATAAGAGGACTCATCACATAAAACAGTTTATAATACTTAGCTTAAAAACCCCAATTAAAGGGCAAAATTTGTCAGGTCAGACAAAACTAGAACTAATTATATGTTGCATGTACAAAATGTACTTGAAATAAAAGACATAAAAACTTAAAAGTAAAAAGATGAAAAAGACATATCACCCTACATTTTCAAAAGGAAGCTTTCAGATGAAGTAGATGTCAGATGATAGTATCATTGTTATTCCATAACCATAAAAGCAACAATTAATCAGGAAGACATAACAATTCTAAATCTTTATGCACATTATAACAGAGCCTCAAACCATATGACACAAAAACTGATGAAATACAGGATAAATAGACAAAGCCACAATTATAGTTGGAAATTTCAATAGCTCTCTCCAAATAATTGATAGAAGACGAAGACAAATATCAGGATACAGATTTCTACAATACTATCAGATAACATGATCTAACTGGTGCTTAAAGAACGCCCCACGTGACAACAACATTGTACATATTCTTTCCAAAAGTAATGGGATATTTTATAAGATCATCCATATTCTAGACTATAAAAAATAATCTCAATAAATTTAATAAGATTAGAGTCATACAAAGAATGTTCATTAACTAAATTATATATCAATGACATCATTATATATCAATAAACATAATCTTTGATGTTAATTTCTCATTTTGATAATAATTTCTCATTTAAATACATTTTTCTCTACAATCACCTCCTGTATTTTTTCAGTTTTTTAACTTTATTGAGGTTTGATATAGATTTCTAACATAATTCCACAGTGATAAGAGAATAGACTCTACATGATCCCAATACCTTTAGACTATGAATTTTTGCACCTTGTTTTATGTCCCTATCAATTCCAGTATCTCCTACTTTATAGTCTGAGAAATTGAATAGAATTTATATTCTACTGTTGTGTGAAAATTGTATAAATCTTACTTTTGTTGAATTGGTTCATAGAGCTTTTCAGGTCTACAATATCCTTCTACTTTTCTGTCTATTCAGCCTATTAATTTCTGAGAGTTTGATATTGAAACTTCAACTAAAGTCTTAATTTATCTACTGAAAAGATAATTGTAATATAGTGAAACTTTGTTCTGTATTTTCCAAGTTTCCTATAAATGTGTTATCATACTTCCATAATTAAAAAAAAAAGAAATCAATGACATAAATATACCTGGAAAACAGCTTACAGGCCAAAAAGAAATCAAAAGGTAAATTAAAAAGCACTTTAAAATTTTATGAAAATGAAAGTACAGTATACTAATATTTGTGAGATGCCATCTAAGAAAATGTACTTAAGAAGACATTTATACCATTAAGTTTCTGTATTGGAAAAAAATAAAGATCTCAGTTTCCAAGTTAAGAAAAGAGAAATGAAGAGTCATTTAAACCTGCAGTAAGTAGAAAAAAAGAAAATCTTAAAGATCAAGGTGGGAACTGAGAAAATAGGAAAAAGAAAAACAATGAACAGAAAATGAACAAAACCAAAGGCTTCTTGTTTGAGATCAGTAACACTGACAAACCTCTGACAGAGGGATCAAGCAAAAAGAAAGGCATACGTTACTGAGAAGGGGTGTAAGAGAGGCAAAGAGTTTACAGATTCTCTAACATTCAGAGAGCAACATGGGAATCAGGGTTCCCTCCACAAGGTGGAAAACCCATGTATCACGTGTAGTTAGCCCTCCAGATCACATCCCCCATATCTGCAGATTCAACCCACTGCGGCTCACACAGCACTGTAGCATTTTCTACTGAAAAACATCCACGCACAAGTGAACCAGTGCAGTACAAACCCATGATGTTCAAAGGTCAGCTATATTATGAAAAACACTAAATTAGACATTTTAGATGAAAGAGAAAAATTCCTTAAAGATACAATCTACCAAAGCCCATGCAAGAAGAAATAGACCATCTGAATGGCCTTTAGCTATTAAATAAATTGAATTTGTAGTTTAAAATCTTCCTACAAAGAAAATAAAAGGCCCAGATGGCTTCACTAGTGAAATATACCAAATGTTTAAGGGAGAAAAAATACACAAACTCTTACAAAAAACTAGAAAGGGGAAAACACTTTTCAACTCATGAGGCCAGGATCACTCTGATAACACAATAAGATAAAGATATTAAAAGAAAGCAAAGCTACAGTCTAATATCTATCATAGCACAAATGTAAAGTGTTAAATAAAATTTTAGCACATTGAATTCAGTAATATACAAAAAAGGTTTACACCTTACCAGTTGGGATTTGTCCCATTTATACAAAGTTGGTTTAACATTATATATATATTTCATTAGCATTTCAATAGCATAAAAACATTAAGACAACTACAATGAAAAACTACAAGTTGTTAAGAGAAAGTAAAGTAGACACAAATAAACAGAGAGATACTCTATGTTCATGAGTCAGGAGACTCATTATTACCAGAAAAATATCATTCTTCCTTAAATTTACCGATAGATTCAATTCAATCCAATTAAAAAGTTCTAGCAGGATTTTGAGAATCTGACAAGCATTCAGATTGGAAATTGCAAATGACTTGGAATAGCTAAAAACTTTTTTTAAAGAAAACGCAGTTGGAAAGATTTCACTTGACTTTAGAATTTACCATTAAACTATAATAATCAAGATCAGGTGATACTGGTGCAGAGATGACTGGAACAGATGAAACAGTGCAGAGAAAGACCCATGAATTTGCACAGTGTATTTAACAACAGTGCAAATGTAGTCAGTGGAGAGAGAAGAATTGTCACAATAAATTTTTCTGGAGCAACTGGATCTCCATGTGCAAAAAATAATAAAATCTGATATACACCTACATCATGTATAAAAATTCACTCAGAATGCACCATAGACCTTGTTTAAAACCTAAGGCTATTAACCTTCTAGAGGAAAACATAGCTCAAAAATCTCTGTGACCTCGAGAGCTAGCAAAACTTCTCAGCTACAATACCAAAACCATGATCCACTGCGGAAAAAAGAAAAAGATAAGAAGAATTTGATCAAAATCAAACCTTTTGCTCCTGGATGACACTGTTGAGAAAAGTGGAAAGACAGGCTTGAGAGTAGGAGAAAATATTAGCAATGGACATACGTGATAAAAGGCTTCTATATCTTACCTTTACAAGGAAATTTCAGACTCAACAATAAAGAAACATACAGACTAATTTTAAAACTGGGGAAATGATCTGAATAGACAATTCATGACTAATGATGTATAGAGGATACGTAAGCACACGACAAGATAGCTGTTCAAATCACTAGTCACAGATGCGAATGAAATCCATAATGAGATACCACACCCACTAGAATGGCTAAAAGTTTCTACACTGACCACACGAAGTGCTGGTGAGGATGTGGCAGGATCAGAGCTCTCTGGTAGAAAAGGTGCTGGTTGAAACTGCAAAAGGTACAACCTTGAAAAACAGTTTGTCATTTTCCTAAAAAGTTAGGCATGCACGTACCATATAATCCAGCCATTTTACTTCTAGAGGGAAAAAAAGCATATTTCCATAAAAAAACTTTATTTTCAGTAGCCCAAAACAGGAACCAAATTGTAACTCATGTGAATGGATAAACAATCTGTGGTGTATCCACACTCAGCAGTCAAGAGGACGCGTAACACCTCATGAATGAAGCCGAAGCTAATTAGTTCTAATTAATGACAGTAAGTAAAAGATGTCAGAGAACACGCTATATAATTCCATTTATATATATATATATATATTTCTAGAAAAGGAAAAAACTAGTTGATGGCAACCAAGGGCAGATCAGTGGTTGCCTGGGGACAGGAGTCGGGGCTGGAATTAACACTGGGAAGAGGTGGGCACAACCCTATCTTAACTATAATGATAGCTTCATGGATACACACACACATGTCAGAACCCAATAAATAGTATATCTAACATGTGAGATCTGTTGTTCAGTTCAGTTCAGTCACTCAGTTGTGTCCGACTCTTTGTGACCCCATGAATCGCAGAACACCAGGTCTCCCTGTCCATCACCAACTCCCAGAGTTCACTCAAACTCATGTCCATCGAGTCGGTGATGACATCCAGCCATCTCATCCTCTGTCGTCCCCTTCTCCTCCTGCCCCCAATCCCTCCCAGCATCAGAGTCTTTTCCAATGAGTCAACTCTTCGCATGAGGTGGCCAAAGTACTAGAGTTTCAGCTTTAGCATCAGTCCTTCCAATGAACACCTTTAGGAATGATCACCTTTAGAATGGACTGGTTGGATCTCCCTGCAGTCCAAGGGACTCTCAAGAGTTTTCTCCAACACCATAGTTCAAAAGCATCAATTCTTTGGTGCTCAGCTTTCTTCACAGTCCAACTCTCACATCCATATATGACCACTGGAAAAATTATAGCCTTGACTAGACAGACCTTTGTTGGCAAAGTAATGTCTCTGCTTTTGAATATGCTATCTAGGTTGGTCATAACTTTCCTTCCAAGGAGTAAGCATCTTTTAATTTCATGGCTGCAGTCACCATCTGCAGTGATTTTGGAGCCCAAAAAAATAGTCTGACAGTATTTCCACTCTTTCCCCATCTATTTCCCATGAAGTGATGGGACCGGATGCCATGATCTAAACACGTGTGATCTGTTGTACATAGCAATTATATTTCAATAAAACTAATTTTTAAAAAGAAATCCTTCTCATTTAAGGCAAGTAATTTAATCTCTCTAGCACCTATTTCAGAGGAAAAATTACATAAAACTTGCAGTTTTTATGCTTCACTGAGTTCCCACTGCAATTGATTGGCTTATGTGTATATAATTTCATAAGTGTTTAAGACAGGGAAAAAGATGGTAACCATCTCGAAAAAGAGCACAGGTGTGTATGATTAATATCAGATTTTTTTTAAAGCAAATGCTACCAGAAAAACCAGTCTGTATGGTATAACTTTTTTAAACAAAAATAAAAATAGGATCCAGTAAAGTGAATTCCGTGGCCACTGTTTGTGGTACAGTATTACTCTGGCATCATTTCTGTGGGGAGAAGAAGGAACTAGCATCTATGGCAACTGCCTAACAGTACTGCACTAGGCATTTTATGTACATTAGCTTGCTTAATCCTCATAAGGACCCAGTAAAGTAGACCGTATAATTTCTATGTCACCAAGGAGAAAACTGATTGCAATGGGAGGCCAATAACTCACTCAGTAAAGTCTGTATCACAAACAGGGTTTGCTCCCAACTCCATCTGCCTGCAAAACTGCCTGCACTGCACAGTTCAAATGCTTACAACAGAATCCAGTTATTAGAACACTTAGTATCTCTATTATAGCTGAAACTCCAATACTTTGGCCACTTGATGGAAAGAGCTGACTCATTTGAGAAGACCCTGATGCTGGGAAAGATTGGGGGCATGAGGAGAAGGGGATGACAGAGGATGAGATGGTTGGATGGCAACACTGACTCAATGGACATGGGTTTGGGTAGGCTCCGGGAGTTGGTGATGGACAGGGAGGCCTGGCGTGCTGCAGTTCATGGGGTCACAAAGAGTCAGACACGAGTGAATGACTGAACTGAACTGAACCATTATAGATAAATAACAAATTCTTATCACGTGCAATTGGTTTTGTTTCCTACTGGAGGAAGGGAAATATGGAACGTGTAACCTAAAGATGAATGCTGACCAATAGGCTTTGTCCTAGTACTATGTTGTCTTGACATTCACACTCTGATTCAGTACGTCTGACATGGGCTCTCAGACAGTACTGATGCCACTGATCCAGGGACCACACTTTGAATAGCAAAGATATATGTGAATCAGGAGTGTGTAACTCATCCAACACAGTCAGGAAAGGGCCCAGAGCCACTAACTTCCCTTGACCATTATTAATCAAATAATGTTTCCATGTGACCATCAAAACTGCCTGACAACACATTCACTACCCAAAGCCTTAAAATCTGAGTGTGTTCAATACAGAAAGATTTGCAGGTCTGATGTAAAACATGATGTATCAACATGTATGGAATATATGCAGAACTTTGCAGAGGGGAAAATGTACAGTCCTAAAAGCATATATTAGAAAAGAAAATCTGAGAATCAAAAATCTAGAAAAAGAACATCAAACTAAATTTACTAGAAGGAAGGAAATAAAGACCAAAAAAAAAAAAAAAAAAGATTAGCGAAATAGGAAAAAAACATACAGCAGAAACCAACAAAACTTAGTTCTTTGTCAGAAGAGGCTGTATTTCTGCAATGGAGCATGTTCAGGCAGAGTTAAGCTCCTGCAAGGATCCCTCCAAAGGGAAGCGACTGGTCAAGCTTGCAGGCACCACAGTGAGGATTCCTGGATTTGACACTTAGTAGTTTTGTGACGTCCTCCAGGGATGTTGTCGGGAGCCGTGTTAGCCATTACTGACAAAATGGAGGCACGGCCCCAGCTCCCTCTCCTTGTCCTGCAGGCATGGACCCGGGATAAGGACCTAGATCTTGTGATTCTGACTTGTTTTTTCCTTTCCTCGGCTGAGTTGACTGAAAAGAATATTAAGGTGCTTATTATTCTTGAGAGGACATGAGAAGGCACAAAGCCTTCTGCAGTTGTGCTCAGAGAACAATTCATAAAGTTAATCATTGACATTTGTTCAAGGATCTTTACAAAAGAGTGTTCCAGGATGAGCACGTAGGCCACAGCTTGAGGCCATGGGAGGGATTGTTATCTGAAACTTATTTGTGAAGGAAATGTTTATAGCAAAGGAGCTTGCTGAATTTAGGGCTTAGGAATAATTAGAAATAGTTAGAAGCTAAAGATTTAAGGAATGTTATAATGTTAGCATATTTTACTACAGCTTATAGAGATTAGGAATTTTAGAGATATTAATAGCTAGAAGCCTTTTTAGGAGATAGTGAGACCAGGATACTAGGGGCAAACAGGATTTACAAAGATAAGAAATAAACTGAGGTTTGTGGTATGCAGCCCAGATATAAGCACGAGTTGAAATGTAATCATAAGTTAAAGCAAACACAATTCTGAGACAACCCCTGAAGCAGAAACTCCGCTTGAAGGGCAACAGTGATTTATGGAGACAATAAATCTGGGTGAGGGGAAATTGAAAATGTCAAACCTCTGACCTAATGCTTTTGTCAAAGTATAAAAGAGAACCTAAAGCTTGAAATAAACATGCAGTCCAAAAAAGCTGAATGAGAGGCTGCATCGTTACTCGCCTACACCGCTCATCCCTTCAGGCTGATTCCCTGGCTGCTGGAGCTGGACTCCGGCAGGATGTAATCTGCATGAGCTCTGGAATGAAGTCATACCCAACTCATAGGTTGCCATGAGGATTGTGTGTGATTATCAATACTAGAGACTTCTGAACCTGGGCCTCTGGCTCATGGTGAGTATGTTTGTAGCCCGTGTTTCTGGAAATGGTAGAACTGTGCAGAAATATGCAATGAAAAGGAGGACAAGGTGTTGAAGCAGGAAGTTAACATGTAGGTTGTTGTTTTTTAGTCGCTAAGTCATGTCTGACTCTGTGACCCCATGGACTGTAGCCTGCCAGGCAAGAATGCTTCCCAGGCAAGAATACTGAAGAGGGTTGCCATTTCCTTCTCCAGGGGATCTTCCTGACCCAGGGATTGAACCCTTGTCTCCTGCATTGGCAGGCAGATTCTTTACACTGAGCCACCAGGGAAACCCAACATGTAGGATGAGCACCCAACACAGAAGAACACGGCCATCCCACTGGAGAAGCCACGTGGACCCAGCTCTGTATATGGGGTACATAGCCTGGAGAGTAACAACAGTGAATGCAGGGACCCCTCTCACGGCTGATGAGTCTGATACCAAGAACCAAAGACATGGGGTCTCTAGCAGCCCCTCGGATCAGTTTGAGGAGGAAGGAAGGAGTGTTAGATGGACACGGCCACAGAAAAGGAACAGGAAACTGTCATCCCCAGGCCCCAATCCCCAAGCTCAAGACACAGGGGCTCCAAGGAGATGCTGATGACCGCATGGGACCAGAGCCTATGTAACACAGGAGAACCAGGCACGTGGTTCCCAAGGTAGATGGAAGCACACCCCCGGCTCTAGACCCAGAAGAAGCTGATGCAGAGATGGAGGTGTATCCCTGCCAGCATCTTCTCTAAAAGCACAGCTTCTCGGAGACCAGTATGATTCTCTGTGAGTTCTGTAGTTGTAAGTTGTAAAGTTCATATTTTAAGGGGCTTTTGGCTCTGACACTGGTAAGGAGAGAGGGGAATCTACTTGCCACGGGTACTTGGGGCAGGCACACTGCCAAGGGAGGTGGTACCACACACAGAGCATCTGGACTTTCAAAGGCTGGGTTACGATGAGTCTGTACAGATAAGTATTTATGGGCCAAACTGGGCCAGTTTAAAGTGGAAGCAGTCACTGTGCTGGGACCTGTGGTCAGTCTTGTTACCACTGATAGAGTAAACGGGAAAGCTCAGTGTGCCTGTGCTGGCAAGCCCCTGCTGTCAGCCCCCTCCCCTCGGTGGGACTGCTTGTCTCTGAGGAAGCTGTGCTGCCACAGCAAATGGGGAAAACACCCACATGGCTGGAGTCCAGAGCACCGACTTACCCAGTGAACTGTTCTGGATACCCTCCTGCTTATTCACATATCGAGCCACTTCGCAAGTCTTCCTGATAAACCCCATAAAGGCTTTCCAAAAGTGTGTGTGTTCCAGGAATGATTGTGCTTTCTCAAGTGTATGAAACATCCTGCAATTAAAACCAATCCAGAAAAAACAACTTTTAATAATGATTTTCCAGAAGGTCTTATCACAAACTCATCTAAGTACAAATATATACAAATGTCTGACAGTCCGATTATACAGGACATTAGAACCTTTGAAATCGTTTTCTTATTTATGAACATTCCGATCCTGATTTGCAAAATGAGGAAAAATTATTTTATGGAAATACATAAAACATAAGACAACAAGCCAAGAGAGGAGAAAGTGGGAAATTAAAGGATACGATATGAAGCGAGTTCTGAGTTACAAAAAACACATTTCCCATTTGACATATTCAACTTTGAACATCCTAGCAGCTGAGGAGAATGGAAATTCATTACACGTACAATCCATGGTTTGAGAAAATAAAAGCAAGGCGGATTTTCTGGAAAAGCACAGCTCCTTTGAAAGCCACTTGCTGGCGATTCACGCGAGCATCCTGGGTGACGTGATAAAACAAGCACCTTGGGGAACCTCCCTAGTGGGCTAGTGGTTAAGAATCTGCCTGCCAGTGCAGGGGATGTAGGTTTAAACCCTGGTCTGGGAGCTAAGATCCTACATGCCCCAAGGCAACCTTAAGCCCTCTCACCTCAACTAAGACCCAAAGCTGCCAAAAAAAAAAAAATATATATATATATATATATATATATATATATATATATATATATATTTTCTTAAATAAAGCTCCTTGGACTAAATGAGGGTTCT
The DNA here is from genome assembly GCF_002263795.3 of Bos taurus. NCBI lineage: Eukaryota > Metazoa > Chordata > Mammalia > Artiodactyla > Bovidae > Bos > Bos taurus. The sequence continues at coordinate 7,543,054 of NC_037331.1, forward strand.
AGATTTCCTGTGAAAGATTAAGCCAATGGTTAAAAGGGACTGTTTACTATTTTATACCCTGTAGATGCTTTCCAATAGTACCAAACAGGCTAATATTTTTAAAATAGAAAAAAAAATTAAGTGACTATTTATAAGTAGAACATGCCATGCTGACCTATCGCTCATATAGAAGGAAGCCACAGGAATCCCTTCGGTTTCCGATAGTGCAGATGTTTTCCACCTAACAGCTACTACTTACACCGTGGAGAAAAGCTGGTCCGCACAGTCAGCAGCAGAGACATCAGCTCTCAGTAGCCGCAGGAGCCGAGTGCAGGGCAGGCTCGCTTCCTGCAGCTGTGCCCCTAGGTCCTGCCAGTCCGGGGCATCTTCTGGTATTGAAACTGGCATACTTGTGTGCCCAGTAATGGCTGCTTGCAAAAGATGACTCTGAAAAGGCAGATACAGCATGGCTTGCAGTCCATAAAGTGATTAAACTGTGGGCAATTGTGATGCAGCCTTGCCCTGTTCTCACTCAGCAGCGGGTCCCTTTGAACTGCACCACGTAGGGTTGGGACCACCAAGTCCTGGACTTGTGTGTCTGTTCACTTGAACAAACCCCAAATTCAGCTGCAGGCAGACATCAACCAGAGAGCACCTACTCTTCAAGCCCGTCTATACTGGCTTGTTGCCCACATGATCCCAGTGGAGCAGACTTCCAAGCATCACAGCCCTGTAACCGGTCCCTGCAGCTCATCGAGGCCAGGCTGGGACCCACGTTTAACCAGCACAGAGCAGAAGGACACGGCCCTTCCGGCCCCACCCTTTCTGAGGACATCGGCTCCCAGCCCCACTCTCTTGCCTGGGATCCCAGGCTGCCACAGGAGAAGTGTGGCTGCCCTGCTGGGGGCCACATGAAGAGGCCACAAGGAGCAGAGGGACCCTGGCACTTGGAGGAGACAGCCGCCCCAACCCATGTTGCAACTACCCCCAGGCTCCCACAGCTAAAAGAGAGGCATCTGGTGGGACCATCAGAACCACCTGCTACACTCTAGGGGTTCGTTAGTGACACATAGCCTAAGCCCCATCAGAAAGGCTATCACGTGTACATAAATATATGAACATAATGACCTCACAGCACCAGCAGATGCTGGCTCTGTTGGCTCCAAGTGTGCTGTGTGCTTAGTCGTGTCTGACTCTTTGCAACTCCGTGCCTGCCAGGCTCCTCCATCCACAGAATTCTCCAGGTAAGAATACTGGAGTGGGTAGCCATTCCCTTCTCTGGGGGATCTTCCTGACCCAGGGATGGAATCTGAGTCCCCTGTATTGGCAGGCAGGTTCCTTACCACTGAGCCACCCGGGAAGCCCATGGGCGCCAAGACATAGGCCTTACAGATACAGAGAAACATGGGTGGGCTTTCTGTCGGGAAAGACTTTACAAACTGAGAGCAGGAAAACAGCTGTGCCAACAGGCGATGGCTTCTGTGCCTGCACACACCTTCCCTCTGGCCAGCACTCTCCCCGAGTTCTCCTTGCTTCCAGTCCCCAGCCTCCTTACGAGCTCATACACTCATCTGGGAGGACGCGCCCCACCGGGGACCCAGGCTGCCCCCCGCCCTCCTCAGTCAGGCCAGCGTGCACCCCTCCACCCACAATCCCTCACAGAGCAGGTGCAGAGAAAACACCAACTGGACTGACACGCTACCCTGGTGGCTCAGACGGTAAAGAATCTGCCTGCAATGGGAGAGACCCAGCTTCAATCCCTGAGTTGGGACGATCCCCTGGAGAAGGGGACGGCTACCCACTCCAGTATTCTTGCCTAGAGAATCCCATAGACAGAGGAGCCTGGTGGGCTACAGTCCACAGGGTCACAAAAAGTTGGACACGACTGAGCAACTACACTACTGCTACTACTACAGTTCACTAGTTTCATCTTTTCACTGATTTTATTCCATGGTTTATATGAAAGAAGATAAACGTGAAACAGGAAATACTGAAAGTGAGATGAACTATCAATAAAAAGGATGAACGTTCATATAACTTCCAGTGTTCAGTAGGGCTTCCCTTGTGGCTCAGAAGGTAAAGAATTTGCCTGCAATGCGGGAGACCCAGGTTTGATCCCTGGGTCGGGAAGATAACCTGGAGAAAACGGAATGGCAGCTCACTCCAGTATTTTTGCCTGGAGAATCCTATGGACAGAGGAGCCTGGCGGGCTACAGTTCATGGGGTCACAAAGAATTGGACATGACTGGGCAGACACGACAGTGTTCAGTAGGAAAAACGTGGGCTGGACTTGACACAGTCCTTTTCACTAATGCTGCACACTTTGCACACTTAGATACTGGGGGAAGGCAGCCCCAGGTCCTGGGCACGACGTAGGGAGAGCACATGCCCACCAAGCTCTGGCCACTGGAGCTATAACTCGGACCACCGCTGACTGACCTCAGGACACGGCTCCACCCGCTGTGGCATTTGCAGCTGGAAGTGGAGCCGGATACAGGGAAGCAGATGTGACCTGGGGACAGTCCTGGGTGCTCTTGGGGAGATCCGTTCAACATCAAGTAGATTTTGGCCAGGTGGGGCACACAACCTCCTAAGGCGGCCAGACAAGGTCTGGGGTCCCGGGGAAGCTGGGGCTCGACGACATCAGCAGCTGCCTCATAAAACCACAGCTCCAGGATGGATATCTTCAGTGAATCTACCTCAGGAATGAGCTCCCAAGGCCCGGAAGAGGCCAGATGGTGGGTACTCACAGAGTCCTGCACGGACCCAAGCAGCTTGTGTAAAGCACTGGCCTCGCTGGAGGGGAGAGGACCACAGGTCAGTCCCCCGAGGGCCTCCTGGACGCCAGCCACTCTGGGATGCAGGGGAACTCCCGTCTCCAACAAGCACCCACCAAGGCAGAGAGAAGTGGCGCTCTTATTCATCAGCAACTAAGACAAACAGAGGCAGGGAGAGCAACGTGAGACAGTTTCTGAGCCAGAGGCCACGAACAGGAGCCAGACTTACAAGAGAAAACAAAGTTCCTCTAAAATTGCCTACTGGGACTTCCCTGGTGGTCCAGTGATAAGAATCAGCCTGCCAGTGCAGGGGACACGGGTTCCATCCCTGGTTGGGGAAGTTCCACATACCACACAATATGGCCAAAAAAAGGCATAAAAACTGCCTACTGTTCTCTTTACTTTGCTAGAAAAGCAGGAGCAAAAGGAAATAAAACTTGATTTTCTCGAGTGTTCTAGCCAAGTTGTTTATTTATGATTCTTTGCTGTTTTACCTGCTTTAACTCCTTAAAAAGCACGTCCTTTTCCAGTTTCGACTGGCCAGGTCCATGGGATCTAGAGTTGTTGGCAGAAGCCTCGAGGCAAATGAGGATTTCTGAAGGACAGAAAGACAGGTTACTGTTCAGCCCCTCAGGTTGTTCCGTGCCTGACTCAACACGTGGCTGTCAAATAACAGACTGAACCCTGGAAGCAGGCGTGTCAGCACCCAGACTTGCGGTCAGACATTCTTGTCTCCCTGAGGAGGGAGCTGAGAAAGTCACCACGATTCTGGCTCCTCTTTCTGAAGACTCACGAGGGGAGGTTCCGTCAGCCACCTCGCTCCCCCTCCACCATGAGAAGGGACAGAACCCTGACTGCCCAGTGCACACAGCCGCCTCCTGGGACCACAATCATGGTCTCAGTCGGGGAACAGTGCTGGGCAGACGAGGGGGACAAGGCCTTCAGCCCAGGGGGATGCCAGGGCCGTGGGGAAGGAACAGAGGAGGGGTGCGAGCATCAGTCCCGCCCAAGCACCGGGGATGGGAGTGGATGGGACAGCAGACCTGGTCCCAGGAAGGAGCCCGTCCAGGCCCCAGGGAGGCTGACAGGGAGCAGCAGGGTGTGACCTCCAAGGCGACAAGCTATTTATTCAGCCTGGACGTGCCAGGTCTGAAGCACCTCGGGCAGTATGTACTCCACGCCTGCACCTCACCTGCAAACCCGACAGGTGTCTGGCGGCTTGGAGTCTGCCCTCCCTGCGCTCACACTTGCCCTGATGTGCAGTGTGGACAAATAAGCCTGGCACTAGTTACCTCGGACGAGGTGTAGATCCTGGGCCCCTGCGTTCCTGAGAGCCCCGTCTAGCTGGAGCAGTCTCATCAGGGCCGGCCCCGGGGGCAGCTTCCGGAGGACGCGCTGCAGCCTCTGCATATACAGTAATCTGAGGGCGGAAATATGCAAATGAAACACGATGGAAAGTAGTTCACAGGCCTCCTTGGGAAATAAAATCCCGCTCCCAGGAGAATCCCCCACAGCTTCAGGATTTCATGTCCCCACAGACACAGATAACCAAGTTCCTGACAGATCGTATCCCCTGAATCCTCCAATTTGGATTCTTTTAGGCTGAACATGGATTAAATACTCTCTTTACCCCAAAACAGAAAAGTTTATTCTGAGTAGTGGGTAGAAGAGACAAGGATTAGGATAAAATTCCAGGTGAGATTTAAAGACATTTGCATGAAACCTGAGTTATTAGAAAAAGTTTTGCACAGAAGTGTATTTTAAGAATGTTTCAATGTCCAGATGGTGTGTGGTGGAGTCCAGGCTGCCCAGCTCTGACCAGACCCCTGCACCCTGTTAGGTGGCTTCCAAAACAGGGCCTGACAAGATGACCGCAGGCAAGTCACGTTCCTCCGACTCTGGGTCACTCGGGAGGATGCCTGGTCAGTGCGCTCAGAGCACGATGTGGTCACTGATGCCCCAAATCCCTGAGAAGCCAAGAGCAGGGGCAGGGCTCCTGGGTCCCCCAATACTGTGGTCCATCACAATCCAGGCAGGACCCTGGGCGGAAGTGCCAGGACACACTGGAGGTTGGCAGGATTGTTAAGATGACCCACTGCAGTGTCTCTACTGATGTGCATTAAGTAACAGAGGTGCTATTTTTAACAGCTTTAAAGTAGACAGCCAAGCAGGGAAGGTTTTAATGCCCTTGTTCGTGTTCTGTATGTGAAGCTCTCATGAGACAGGACCATGTGTCTCATGATTTCTCCAGCTAATCAGGCAAGTGTCTGCGGCTGGCTGACCCCTCACCCCTCCTGTGGTGCCTGCCCCTCCCTCCTGTGGGAAGCCTCACCACAGCACCCACATGCCCTGGGCAACCACTCAAGTTTTGTTCTATTCAAAGGAAAGCCCTAACTTTAGGAGTTTAATAGTTGGATGGCATCACCAACTCAATGGACAAGTCTGAGCAAGCTCCAGGAGATGGTAAAGAACAAGGAAGCCTGATGTGCTGCAGTCCACGGGGTCGCAAAGAGTCAGACGTGACTCAGCGACCGAACAACACAAGATTCATCAAATCACTACAAACAGCCACCTCCACTGAAGAAACAGACCCCGTGCCACTCTAGACTCCTCCCTCCTCCATGTGAGTGCTGGTTTCAGTATCTTAAACATGAAAACATGTGACCCACCTTTCCTACTTCTGAAATATTTCTGGACCTCATGTAAACATTTCAACTACACAAAAAGTTATAAAGAAATAAGGAAATAGGTACTTCCTTACAGGAAAGGACCTTTAAAATATTTTTGTTCATTTTAAAACAAATATCAGAGACATAAGACATAAAGGTCAAGAATCTGAAAACCGCCTCAAACATTGTACCCTCATTGGTTGTTTTTAAACCTGTACAGGCATGTCAGTTCAGTTCAGTTCAGTCACTCAGCCGTGTCCAACTCTTTGAGACCCCTTGAATCGCAGCACGCCAGGCCTCCTTGGCGTACAGGCACGCAGATTGCTGCAAACAATCCTACCAGGGTCTACAATACAAGCCTCGCACTTTGCAGCTGCTGACTAGCCCTTTGTTGTCTAACTGGGGTTACAGAGAAAGCATCCTAAGAGTCATGCACTCTTTAAAATTGGAGTTGTCAAACCTCGTCAACAACCAAACAGGAAAAAGTGCCTTACATCCTGGTAGGTGTGTGGCTGCCTTCGGGGCCATCTGCTGCCATGCTGTCATTCAAGAGGAGGAAAGCGGCCTGCAAAGCCCTGACCACCTTCCAGGGCTGGCTCCCCTCCCCAGACTGAGTCCTCAGTGCCTCCAGGCCACGGCCAATCCCCGCCAGGACCTGCTGGAAGAGGCTGCCTTTCCACTGCTGATCAAATACCTGAATGTCAAGAAACAGGAACATTGTTATCAACAATAATAAACTGGAAATGATAGAGTTTAGTTAAGAAATAGTAACAGAACTTCCCTGGTGGCACAGTGGATAAGAATTCGCCTCCCAATGCAGGGGACACAGGTTCGATCCCTGGTCTGGGAAGATTCCATATGCCAAGGAGCAACTAAGCCCACGCACCAAAACTACTGAGCCCGAACTCTACAGTCTGGGAGCCACAACCTCCGGGCCCACAAACTATAACTACTGAAGCTCACACCCCCTAGAGCCTGTGCCCAACACAAGAGAAGCCACTGCAATGAGAAGCCCATGCACCACACTGAGGAGCAGCTTCCACTGCTGCAACTGAAGAAAACCCACCCAAAGCAACAAAGACTCAGCACAGCCAAAAATAAGAGGAAAAAAGACAGGAATAACAACAGACTATTCCAGGTGACAGATGGCCTGTTTTTATGTGGTTGGCAGATTGAAACACCTGTTAACAACTGTATTAGGGTTTCATTTCTACTCAGAAATTAAAAATTGCAAATTGCAACAATGGATGCATGCAACTGTTTCGTTGGCCCAATTTCTCTTTTTCCTTCCCCTCTCCCCATTTTCAAAAGAAAAGGTAATATAACAGTGCTTAGTCACTCAGTCATGTCTGACTCTCCATGACCCCATGGACTGTAGCCCACCAGTCTCCTCTGTCCATGGGATTCTCCAGGAAAGAATACTGGAGTGGGTTTCCATTTCCTCCTCCAGGGGACCTTCCCAGCCTGGAGAGTCTCCTGTGTCTTCTGCACTGCAGGCAGATTCTTTACCTGCTGAGCCATCAGGAAGTCCGAAGGTAATAATGTACACTTCTAAATAAGTGAAATAAATCTTAAAAACTAAGCTGATATGGAATGGTATAAATATATTCATATGTCTGAAAATTATATAGCTAATACACAGTTACTGAATATCATTTTATGTCATGAACTTGGGGGCTCTAAAGGCGGTTCATATTGTGGGTTATCAACATTACACTAAAACAGGGCATTCCTGCCCAGAGTGAAAGGATGGGGATGTATAGAGAACAGGGCTGTGCGGTGACTATCTTCCGTTTCTCCACGAGCTCGCCACCCAGACAAGGCTTCCACTGACCGTGGCAATGCTGGTCAGGTCACTGCTGTCCCTTTCAACTTTCTGATGATTGCATACAGGATAGATAAACAACAGGGCCCTACTGTATAGCACAGGGAACTATATTCAATAATGGAAGACAGTATGAAAAAGAATGTGTGTGTATATATAGTTGAACAGCAGAAATTTACTTTGCTAAACAGCAGAAATTAACATAATATTGTGAATCAACTATAGTTCAATAAAATAAAGAGGGATCCCTGGTGCTGTCTGTGTGCATATGAAGCTGCAGAAGGAGGCCAGGCTGTGGGGCTCCTCAGGCCTCCCCCACAGAAAGATGTGGAAGGGGGCAGGCAGTGATGAATGGACTGACTCTTGTAAAGCTCCAGTAAGCCAGGTGCACCCTCGCTGGGCTTTGCTGGATGGCCTGAGCTGTAGGCAGCACTGCTGTGCTGGACACTTAAAAATCAGGTCAAAGAGTAAATCTCGTGTCCAGTGTTCTCCACACAATAAAATAAAATAATAAGTATAAATAAGATAACCAACAAGGACCTACGGTATAGCAGAGGGAGCTATATGCAATATTTTATGAGAATCTCTAAGGGAAAAGAGTCTGAAATTAAAAAAAAAAAAATATATATATATATATAAAACTGCACACCTGAAACTAATACAACATTGTAAATCAACTATGCTTCAATTTAAAAAAAGTATTAAAAAGAATTCAGGACTTCCCTGGTGGTCCAGTGGTTGGGAATCCGCCTGCCAGTGCAGGACACCAGTTCAATCCCTGGTCAGGGATCACGTGGGTAAGATCCCACATGTTGCGGGGCAGCTAAGCCCACCCACCACAACTACTGAACCGTGTGCCCTAGAGCCCACGCATCACAACAAGAGAACCCACTGCAGTGAGAAGCCTGCACACTGCAACTGGAGAGTAGCCTCCACCTGCCGCAGAGAAAGTTCTTAGAGCAGCAGCAAAATGCCAGCACAGCCAAAAGTAAATAAATGGAGGGGGGCGGGCAGGAGAAGAAACCAAACCCAGAAAAAAATCCAAAGGATTAGATAAATAAATTAAACCCAGCAGTGAAACACTCAGGAGGAAAGTGCTTCGGTGTGGGCACGCCAGGACAGGTGTCTACTGTGGACGTCACCTGTCTGTAGAGGTGCAGCCGGCTGACCGCTTGGACCAGGTAGTCTTTGGCCGCTGACCACTGAGGGTCACAGTCTGCAGGGCGACCCTCTCCGTCATCTTCATCCTCGGAGGAGCCAGACAAGGCTGAGCACAGCATCTGCTCCAGGGAACCGTCTGTGGGGATCTGCCAATGATACAGCAACTATTTAGAAATCAGCGTGTTTTTCCTGGGATGTTTTTCTCCTAATAATACCACAATCTTGCCGAAGAAAAAGCTCCGACATTTGTTTGACTGAAGACATAACAAGTTGACAGAGCGCTATTATCCACATGCATTTACCTGGACGGGAGGCCTTCAGAGCGCAGCAGTAAGCTGATGACCCTTTTCAGGAGAATCTCAGTTTCTCCAGGACACAGGATGATTTCAGAAACTGTTCATCTCCACTCCCTTGGGCCAAAGGCACCCACATGCTGGCCCAGTTTAACTGATACCTTGGACTCACAAATTTGCTTTGCCAAAATCATTTTCTAAGTATCAGAGCCGGATGAAGTTGGATCAGAGTTCTGAGTCAGAAATCACTTAATATTTTGAAACCAAACCCCCTTTATTCCTGTGAATGACCTTCACATGAAGTTTCTCTAATACAATGCTATTAAACATGTATGTTCTTGTTGGAGTGAACTGTGTTCCTCTATTACATAGTTTTATAACAATCATGGTGTCATCCTATCTGGAGGTGGGAAAGGGGTCTGGGGGAGCAGGCACAGGAAGGAGACAGGGCTACAGTATTTGGCTCCTGCCCTGCGAGAAGCAGAAGCACCCACAGATGTGCCAAGAGACTAAAGGGTCAGCAGGTAAGGGCCTCCCAGACCAGCAGGAGCAGCTGCTAGTGGGGCCTGGAGGGGTCAGTGGGTCAGAGCCCCTGATTTTACAGTTTGGAAAGTGAGGCTCTGATCTGGTGAAGCCAGCTGGTTCCCCAGACCCCAGGCATCGCTCTGCCTGGAAAGCAGTCCTTTCATGCCCTCTGCCCCATCTGGACCCCACTGGCCTTCACAACCTCCCACCCTCAGGGGACTGGCTTGTCCCCCTGCTGCCTAGAGGTGTTCTATTACATCCAAACTGTGTTTGAGGCAGGATCACGTGTCAAGGAAAGAGGGAAGGAGCAGTTCTAGAACAGTCAGACACAGCAGCATCCCACCGGGTCCAAGGAGCCAGATTTCAGTAAGGGAACTCCCGCCCCGAGGTCCCAGGAGAAGGTTCTAGAGTTGCCCTCAGGGAGAAACCCAAAGCGTGAGAGCAGCCGAGCGTGCGTACCTCGTCTAGGTCAGCAGAGTAATTCAGGACTCGTTCTGCATGAAGGTCATCAAAGCCAAATTGGGATTTCAGGTCAGCCTGAACCTTCTGTGGGTCCCACATCAGTTCCTTCACGGACAGGCTGTAACCTGACTCTGCAAGACAACAAGTGCTTTATACTGTCGGCTGCGGCAGCACTGTGACAGGTCGAAAGTCATTTAGAAAATGATGTCTTTTCCACTTCGAACAGAAAGGCAAATGCAGTGCAAAGGCCAACTGGACCATTCACAGGAAGAGCAAACAGAAGCTAATCCAGAGCTACAGAGATTGCGGTGATACATCACTTGCTTCCTTGCATGCTCAGCCCTATCCAATTCTTTGAGATCCTATAGACTATAGTCAGCCAGGCTCCTCTGTCCGTGGAATTTTCCAGGCAAGCACACTGGAGTGGGTTGCCATTTCCTCCTCCAGAAGATGGTCCCGACCCAGGGATCTAACCCTCATCTCCTGCATCTCCTGCATTAGCAGGTGGATTCTTTACTACTGAGCCACCTCCTGGCGCATAAATGACCACAAATTTCTAGAGGGTAATTTGATAATGGGCTTCCCTGGTGGCTCAGACAGTAAAGAATCTGCCTGCAATGCAGGAGACTTGAGTTCAATCCCTGGGTCGGGAAGATTCCCTGGAAAAGGGAATGGCAAGAAGTTTATGAAATTCACATATTGAACCCAATAATTTTGTTTTAAAAAATCTATCTGAAGAAACCTAATAAATGCCTGAAGGAAAAGTCACGAACCATGATATTACTGCACTGATTTTACACTGTTTAAATATTGAAAACCAATTCAGTGTCTGGCACTGGAGGAAGGAAGGAAATATGATTTATTTATAGCACAAAATACTGTGGAGTCTTTAAAATTATATTTATAAAAATTATTTAAAACCAAAGAAAAAGTTTCCCCGCAACAGAGCTAATCAAGATATAAAACCCATAAGGTACCCAAGTAACCCAGCAACACCATACAGAAGTGGCAACCCCTGCCCCAAAATCTACACCTGAGACCTCCAAGGTCGGGTGACCTCCGGGGAGTATGGCAACTTCAAACCTAAAAGCACACAAATTCCAAGATGAAGCTGCATCTGGAAACCCACTCTAGGTCATTTCAGATCATGATTCAACAAGCATCAGCTGAGTCTTACAGTTACACAAGCCTCCACCTCAAGCCCTCCTACGAGACTTCACCTGCCCTGAAATTACTGCTGTGAAGATGCCAGGAAGTCAGGGTCACAGGGAACTCTGGGTAGGTTCTGAAGTGGAGGGGAGGGGGCGGCTACCCAGGAATCTGGCTTGGGGAAAAAACAGGTTCTGAGATTAAAACGAGTACTTCCTGTGTGTGCAGAGGTGCCAGGAAGGAGATATTGGTCATAGTATAGACTTTCAGTTAAAGGTAAGTTCTGGAGATTTCCTGCATGACGCTGGGATTACAGTCAACAATGCCATATTATATACTTATCACTCAGACATCATTATCACCCAAAAAAGGCAACTGTGTGAAGTGCTGAATGTTTTAAATAACTTGTTTTTGGTGATCATGTTACCATGTATACATATAGCAAATCATTACCTTGTACACTTTGAATATATACAATTTTGTCAGTAAAATAAAAGAAAATGAAAATTTAAGGAAACAAGAAAGGATACCTGGGTCAAGCTAAGTCATTTCACCTTTTCCTGTGGAAAGACTATTCGGTTGGGGGTGGGGGGATGGTTCTAAATCCATATCACCTTTCTGCTCTTATTGTTTTTCAAATACTTCAAATATTTTTCAAATAATAGGAGTTCAGGAGGGAAGAAAGGCTGAAATCAAAGAACTAATGGGACTTCCCTAGCAATCCAATGGATTGGGCTCTGTACGTCCTTTAGGAGTCCAGGTTTCCATCCCTGCTCAGGGAACAAAGATCCCACAAGTCGAGTGGTACAACCAAAAAAAAAGAACCAATGACAGGTCTATTCTTAGAGGGCACAAGTCCAAGAGTTTTAAAATCAGTTATTTTTTTAATTAAAAATAACATATTTATTAGAAATGACTGCAGAATTTTGGTAGAAAATCAAGCTGTTTTGAGTTTCAAATTTTCAGTCTACCTCTATCAGAAACAACCGATTCTTTCTTGCATTTGATATTTTATTTAAATCATTTCTTTGAGCAGCATGTGAGCTCTGTGGTGGCTGCTGATAAATTTAACCAGTACAACAGTGAAATGTCACAATAGTGGTAAGATGCCCACACCTGTGGCCACGGCTCCACTCTCCTGCAGGGATGCCAGCGTTGAAACAGCCGCCTTTAGCACCATTTCAGAGACCCTGAAAAAGGTGTGGTTGAGAGGCAGCCAATCTAAATCTTCTAGAGCTGATAAGGACCTGGAAATGAAGCAGAACCAGAACACCATTAGCAAAACAGGTGGCATCCCCCTGGCCCGCCCCGCCCCACCCCAGCAGGATGTGGCTGGAACTCACAGGGCTGGAGTGTGACCCCGACTCCCTGGACCAAAAGTTAACAAAAGTTAAGCGCGTTCTTTGGTCCACTCGGGAAGCCGACAGGTGCCAAGTGCTGTGACCTCAGAAAAGTGCTCATCAGCCCTCCTGTGTCAAGTTTGGACACTCAGTCTAATATCCGGGGACCCCTGCCTACTGGAGAACCCTGTGGGAAGCCTTGTTCAACTTCATAATGTTCTGATTCTGAGTTATGCACCAGAATGAAGGGGTAGGAGTCCCTGGTCCCCCCGCCCTCCACTCCCCAGCTCTGCCTGTACCTCAGCTCTGTTTGTATCTCAAAGGCCCCGTCTGCACCCCTGGACCTCCTACCTGCACATCCAAGCACCATCCACACCCCTACCTTACACTCCTGCCCACAGCAGCCCCTGGACCACCCAGGGACCTGGGGGTGCACACTCCAGTGGGGAGAGCTGCCCTCCATGGTGGGTAGGGAAGGGGCCTATGGAGCTCTCAGAGTGGGCTCTGGCCCCTTGCACAGGGAGCTCCGGCTGCTGCAGAGGCCAGGGGCCCCCTTTGGAAAAAGGACTCCTCCCCCCTGGCTTGAGGACAACACTGACTGCTCTCACTGATGGCAGAGAAAACAAGTCATGGTTTAAAATCTGGAAAGAATATCAACTTTTACTAATAAAATACCCTATTGGTACAAAAGATTTACACAGAGTCCGATCTGGGGAGGGGAGGAAGACCACATTATTAAAATGTGGGAAGCCACCTGAGAAGGGATCCTCTCAAAGGTCACCCTGTTATGGAAACCATGTGTCAGAAAGAGATAAGCAGCACTCAAAGATGCAGAACAGCCGGGTTTATTCAGCACTGTTGTGGGCCCAGCAGAGTCACCTCCAAAGGCTGAGTGCCCCGGCTTTGTTCCGGGTATCTTTTATACACAGTAAACTTTCTGCTCAAACTGCAGATCCCTCCCCTCCCCAGGTAGCCCTCGTTTCCCTGGGTGTAACTAGGAAGCAAGAACACAGACGTGAAAGCGGTGATTGATGAGCAGCAGCTATTTAAAATAAGGTAAGGGAAAGGAAAGCAAAAGGTTGTTACTTTAATTGGGGGCTTAAATCTCGCTCCTATCTCAACCCAGGGTAACATGGGGTCAGGTCCATCACAGGAGACCAGCGTGCTGCTCCATGAACCACAACTGGTAAGACTGAGCATCATTTACTAAGAATTTACTAGTTTAAAGTGTTATTGTTGCAGGGAGAAGTCAATTCTGACTCCTTATAGGAACTGTTTCTTTGATGTGCTTTCTGTTGTTTTGTTATTATTATTACTAATAATTATTATTATTCTCATACAATGTCCTGCCTCAGAGAATCCTGCCCCTCTGCCTGACAAGTGCCTTTGTTCAGAACCCTGTCCACTTAGAGATGGCAGAAAGAAAGAAATTAACACACCCCCCTGCCTGAGGCTTGCCATTCTAGGAGATACTTGCAAGATTAAATGGCCTCTTTACTTTGTGCCCCCACCATCCCCCATCTGTGATCCATGAAAGAACCTGGCATCCAGACCCCGACAAGATGGTAGTTGGCCATCTTCTCGGTAAGCCAGCCAGCCTTCGGAATAAAGTGGGATTCCTTGCCTCAACCCCTCATCTCTTGGATTCATTGGCCTGTCATGCAGCGAGCAGAGCAAGCTTAGCAAGCTTGGACTCAGTAACATTATGTTCATGTCACATCTCCAGTAACGAAAAGCTCAGAAACAACCAAAGACCAGTTCTAAATTATCAAGTAAACTGCGGTCTACAGTACCTTATCAAAATGGAATGTTATTCATCTGAAGACTATCAGGACACAGGAAACATTAATGATGCAACATTATATTGTTTAAATCAGGGAGCACATGCTCTGAATAGCATCACTGCACTTATGTAAAATATTTATACAGGGAATGCAAGGCAGGCGTGGCAAAGCAAGAGCTCGGCCATCTCTGGGTGATATAATTCCAGGGATATAATGCCTGTTTTTCTTGTAGCAATCATTCAGAGATGTATTTTCTCAATAAAAAAGTGAGGAGGAAGAAACCAACACAACATTGCAAAGCAATTATCCTCCAATTAAAAATAAAATTAGGAAAAAGATGAAAATACAAAAAAGAAGACCCAGCGCAGCCAAAACTAAACAAAGCAAAACAAACAACAACAAAAAAAAGTGAGAAGGATGAACCAAATCCTCTGTAGCTGGTTGCATTTCTCATTTTAACTTACGTCAGAACCGCGTGGAGTAGGTGTCCTCCCGCGAGGACACCATCTGCAACGTGGAAGGTGTTTGTGTAGAGTCTTGGCAGTAAAAGCAGAAAGTCCCAGAGGTGAGGCTGCTGGTGGAGACTCTCTAGCTTCTCAATCACTTCCTCGGTCTTATTGAGATCCATCTGATGGAACAAAACGCCATGTGGGAGTCGGGGAGGCGCAGGGCCGCAACAGCTGTAAGAACGCAGAGACCCTGGGGGCCAAAGTCGCACCTCCCGAGTCACTACTTTGAACAGACCCGATTTTAAATTTACTCTGTGAGGTTGGTTTTTTAACTGTTGTGGAAGTTTGAACCGGGGAAGAGAGGTAGACGTCTGTTTTTGTAACAAGCTGAACCAATTTCTAAGATGTTGAGATAGATTTAGAAACAGATGATGAATTGTTCAAATCTGAACAAAACTGGAATAGCTACTGTTATCTGGGTTTTTTCTGTTCTTGCAGCTGAGCATAATCATGACTATATCAGTTATAGTGTCAATAACTGAATACTTCCATCCTCACAAAAATTCGTCCTCCCCCCGCACCCACCAACATGTGACCAAAGCTACGTTCCACGCTGTCAAATGTCCCTTGGAAAGCAAAACGTCCCCCGGCGATGACTGGGGCCTTAACTGAAGGCTGTGTGTCTAATGCAAGTCAAAGGTTTGTGCCATACACATGAATCTTTTTTTTTTTTTTTTTTGGCTATGCTGTGGCTTGTGGTGTCTTAGCTCTCTGCCAGGGACAGAACCTGGGCACCCTCCAGTGGGAGAGCAGGGCCACTTGCCCTGCGTCACCCAATGCCATGTTCACCCTCTTGGTTTCTAAACTCACGACCTTCCTTCAGAAAAGTAAACTTGCCTTTTAATCCATCTCCTGCACGATTCTGGCTATCTCAAATACAACTTCTATACAGTGTTAACTAACAATCAAATCACTAGAAAAATGTGTTTGAAGAATAAACTTAAAATCAGTGCTTTGAACTTAACCGTAGTGGAAGAAGAATGTCGCCTCTCATATCAGTAAACAGGGAACGCTGCAACCATCAAGCCAGCAGGTGCTGCATCCGAGACCACTCTCCCACCCCCCAACTCCACACCCCTCCCCTGCACACCCTGAGGAGGTTCAGGATGGAGAAGAGCCAGACACTGCCCAGATAACTAAGATGCACATCCAAAGGATGATTTCAGTGAGCCCAGACTCTTGCATCTTCCCATGCATGGAGAGGCACTGAGCTCATTCACACAAGATCTGCTTTTTCCTTAATCAACAGGAATCTTTCGATGTTCCGACTTCCCTGTCTGTGTTGCAAAAATTCCTACATGTCCAGGTTCCTCCCTTGCCTCTTCAGAGCAGTTCCTCAGAGAGAACTGAGACTGTAAGTGTACATGAAAGCATTAGTCGCTAAGTCTGACTCTTTTGAGATCCTATGGACTGTAGCCCACCAGGCTCCTCTGTCCATAGAATTCTCTAAGCAAGAATACAGAGTGGGTTGCCATTCCCTTCTCCAGGGAATCTTCTCAACCCAGGGATCGAACCTGGGTCTCTGGCACTACAGGCGGATTCTTTACCATCTGAGCCATCAGGGAAGCTGTCCCTGGCTTAAGTCCTCAGCAAGTCCACTGAATAAAACATAATTCTTAAAAAAAAAAAATAGTTCTTGGACTTCCCCAGTGGAACAGTGGTTAGAACTCTGTGCTTCTACTGCAGGAGGCATGAGTTCCATCCCTGATCAGGGAACTAAGATCCTTTGGGCCATACAATGCAGCCAAAAACTCAAAAATTAAAAATATTTTAAAAAACATAATTCTCAGCTTTTTTTTTTTTCAGTCAATGCCATTATGTCTCTGAAGACTAAGTTTCAAACTTTTGTTAAAATACTTACTGTTAAAAAACTGGAACCATAAGGAGAATCTACAAAAAGAAGACGTCAGAGATATTAGTTCAGGCAGCAGCCAGACAGCACATGCCAAGCACCTATTCTAGCTCCAAAATCAAATGCCAATCACAGAGTCCTGCTCTGAGAGATGATTACAACAACCTGAGAAGTAAATCTGAAGAAAACAGTCACTCCTTTCAAAACACATTGTTGTTAAATAAATTCCAGGGAAGTGATTTAACTGGTAAACCAAATTTCAACCATTTGCCATTAATTATTTATTGGAATAACCAATAAATTAAATGGAATCACCAAATAACCATCTATTATTTTCTCAGTCTCCAATTCCACAGGCATTGTGAGCGTACAGAACAGGACAGAGAGAATAAAGGGAGAGTAAAGAAAAACAAGAGAAAGAAAAAAATGGAAGAGGGAGAGGAACATGAAAGTGTGACTTTCAGATTATATTTGGAATCTGGTTGTGACCAAATAAGAAATATGTTCTGGCCTCTGCTTTCAGCTACTAACACAGGCTCCTAGAACTCTCATTTCCCGAGTGGAGGGTGTGACGGGAGCATCTCTTTGTGTGTCAGTCCTTGTTCCTGACAGGAGAGCTTCAAAAAGCCCTGTGACCTCCAAGTGATGCCAGTGCCTCTGAACACTGAGGACATGCCTGGGTGCTTGGGTGTGCAGATGGCTTCACTGGAAAAGCCGAGACACATTGCTGAGACAGGCTGGACTTGGGGCCTACTTGGGACAAACATCTCCTGCAGTTGGGCTAAAGTATGAACAGGATAAAAAAGGCCACAATCCAACTGTCCTGAACATGATCCCTGCAGACTGCACCTCCCAGGGGGTGGGCAGATCACCCAATATGACCCACTCACCCGCCCCACCCTCGTCCCACTTAAGGGAGCCGGTCACTTGATCTCGCTCTCTTCTGGGCAGCAGGGGCCTCAATAAAGCCTCACCTGAATTTCTCATCTGGTCTCTGATCAATTTCTACTGACTTTGAGGAGCCCAAGAACCCAAGTTGGTAACAGAGCTGGACCTTTCATTCCCCCCGCACCAGTGACCACCCCTGACTGTCAGAGAGTGAGGGGCTGGAGATGCAGTGAATCACCAATCCTAATCAATGGAGCCTGCCGAAGGGAACCACCACAGAAAAAAAGCCCTAAACAATGGCTTCAGAGAGCCTGTGGTAAAAATTATATACCAAATATACTTACGGTAAAAATTTAAATGAATGTCTTTTGTTTTCATTAGCTAAATGAGCAACCCCAAGTACCAGGATGAAGTGAAGAGTCTGAGAGATTTACTTGCCTGGAGTCTTGGATCTTTCTGCCCAGAGTTTTTGTAAGTTTCTAGCCTTGTCCATCACTTCATAAACTTCCTGGGCAAGGTCCTGTATCTCTTTTAAGAAGGCCAGGTTGTCGACCTTCTGGTGAGGAGCAGCTGCAGCTGGGAACCTAGGAGAACTTTAAATAAATGAAGTAAATACCCAGGTAGAACTCATCTATAGGTGAGTCTCCTCAGCAGTTTAAGGTTCTTGGTACCAAAAGGCCCAATTGTCCTCACTTGAGCCTGTGCCCATTTATACCTCCTCCAATGCCCCAACAGCCCACTCTCCTGGACCTTCATCCATAATGGACTCAATCATTAAAAAAAAAAAAAAAACTTGTAGCAATAAATGCTGGAGAGGGTGTGGAGAAAAGGGAACCCTCTTACACTGTTGGTGGGAATGCAAACTAGTACAGCCACTATGGAGAACAGTGTGGAGATTCCTTAAAAAACTGGAAAGAGAACTGCCATACGACCCAGCAATCCCACTGCTGGGCATACACACTGAGGAAACCAGAACTGAAAGAGACACGTGTACCCCAATGTTCATCACAGCACTGTTTATAATAGCCAGGACATGGAAGCAACCTAGATGTCCCTCAGCAGACGAATGGATAAGAAAGCTGTGGTACATATACACAATGGAGTATTACTCAGCCATTAAAAAGAATACATGTGAATCAGTTCTGATGAGGTAGATGAATCTGGAGCCATTTATACAGAGTGAAGTAAGCCAGAAAGAAAAACACCAATACAGTATATTAATGCATATATGTGGAATTTAGAAAGATGGTAACGATAACCCTGTACGCAAGACAGCAAAAGAGACACAGATGTATAAGAACAGTCTTTTGGACTCTTTGGGAGAGGGAGAGGGTGGGATGATTTGGGACAATGGCTTTGAAACATGGATATTATCATATGTGAAACAGATCGCCAGTCCAGGTTCAATGCATGAGACAGGGTGCTCGGGGCTGGTGCACTGGGATGACCCTGAAGGATGGGATGGGGAGGGAGGTAGGAGGGGGGTTCAGGATGGGGAACACGTGTACACCCATGGTGATTCATGTCAATGTATGGCAAAACCAATACAATATTGTAAAGTAATTAGCTTCCAATTAAAATAAATAAATTTATATTAAAAAATAAAAATACTGTCTTTAAAAAAATAAAATAAAAATTTTAAAAAACTTGTCCAGGGACACGGTCCAGTGACTAAGAATCCTCCTGGAAATATAAGAGATGCAGGTTGGATCCCTGGGCGAGGAACTAAGAGCCCACATGCTGCGGGACAACTAAGCCCGTGCAGCTCAACTAGACAGTCCCTGCCCCACAATGAAGACCCGTGTGCCACAACTGAGACCAGACACAGCCACATCAATAGTTTTTTAAAACCTTGGCCAATTTAAAATGAGAAAGTTATTGGCACAACACTGTAAATCAACTATACTTCAGTTTTAAAAATAACAATAAAAGGGACTTCCCTGATGGTCCAGTGGTTAAGACTACGTGCTTCCACTGCAGAGGGCACAGGTTTGATCCCTGGTCAGGGAACTAAGATCCTGCATGTCTTGCAGCATGGCCAATAATAATAATAATAAATTTTTAAAAATGAAAAACAATACAGTTAGAAAGCTGTCCTCAGTCTGTTTATTATCTGTGAGGCTCAGTCGTTTTATATGTTTATTAGTCATTTCATTCCTCTCATTGATTACACCGCATGCCTCAAGCAACATGCCGGGGGTCAACACAGCAGTGAGTGAGGCCCTGCAGGTGGAAGAGGCAGGAGGAGCCCCACGGTAAACGCCAAGTCCAGCCAAGAGGTGGGTCAACCGTCCCGAGGCTCCGTTGAGCTGGGGACGAGCAGGAAGGTCTGGGCGGGCAGAGGGAGCCCAGCAGGGCAGCCCAGAGACAAGTCTGTGTGTCTCACCCCTGATTTTAGACCCACTTGGGCATTATGAAGATGGGGCGTCAGGCAGAGGGGCTCAGGGGGATGTCCAGGGAGCACTGGGGGGTGCCTCCCCAGGAGAGGTCAGCTGTGGGTAGAAGCAGAGGAGCCCCAGACAAAAAGGACACATGTCAGGCCAGGTCACAAGGACTAGCGATCAGGAGGGAAGAGGGCCGTCCCCACTGGGTGGTCAAGGCCACAGCCCCGTTTTCTGCTGGGATGTCCCCTGTCCTCTCATGTTTGAAACACAGCTTCCCTTTGTCATATTTATAAGAAATATCCTCTCCCGGTTTGTTTGTGTTTTTTTCCCTTTAATTTTATGTTGTTTGTTTAGTTGCTAAGTCGTGTCAGACTCTTCTGCGACTCCAAGGACTGTAGCCCGCCAGGCTCCTCTGTCCATGGGATTTCCCAGGCAAGAGTATTGGAGGGGGTTGCCATTTCCTTCTCCAATTTATTTCAGCCTTGAATAATTTTACCACTAGAAGATACTGAGGAATGTAAACTGTGCCAACAATAATGTCCATCAGAGCAATGATCTAAAAGGGTAAGATCTAGGACCAATGTAAATGTCAAGTTCTAGGAGAAGCGTTAACATAACATCACATGCTTATGAAAAGATTTCCTTTCATCTTTAAAAATGGGGTTCCAGGAAGCAGACTTCCACAGAAATGGTCAGAACTGAGTGGGAGTCTGTGAAGTACAGACTTTGAGTCTGCCTCCCACCCTCGGCCAGGAGGCTGCCCAGGACTCTGCATTTTAACCCACCCTCCTAGTGGTTCTAATAGGGACGATCCTGGCTGACTTCATGATGTGGGAAAATACACAGGCCCCGGATGGTCCCCCATGCTAAAACCAAGACTTAACCCCCAACCTAACTGCAGGTCGGTTTCCCCAGGAAAATAACCCTGTGGGATGTAATTTCAGTGTGAAATTCTCTGATCAACACCAAGGAGGTGGTCCTTTCCATCCCCAAAGAAAGACGGTTTGCCACATGGACCCTCTCTTTCCACACAGGAAGGTTGCCTAAGCTTGAAATGCTCTTTTTTGCTTGTGAGGTTTTTAAAGGCAAGACAAGGAGCCCTCTCTACTGACCAGATGGGGTGCTGCTCGATTCATGAATCATTTGATACAGCCAATTCAACCTTTAAAAT
Organism: Bos taurus; assembly: GCF_002263795.3. NCBI lineage: Eukaryota > Metazoa > Chordata > Mammalia > Artiodactyla > Bovidae > Bos > Bos taurus. Next base: position 7,563,822 of record NC_037331.1, read on the forward strand.
CTACTTGTGAATTTTTGTTTTTAGCAACACTCTGTAGTTCTAATTTAAAAAATGATAAAACTGCTGTTTTTTCTTAACTTTATATTAATACTTGTCATATGTGGAGGAAAAATTATTTTTCATGACTGAGAAAGAGAAAACATTCTCATGACCTTTAAAATCAGCACAATCTACCCTCTACTGCACTCCATGGGGTTGCAGAGTCTGACACCACTGAGCAACTGAACTGAACCCTATCTACATCCATTCTCAAATTCAGTGGGAACTTACCTTAGTCAGTAAGAAACGACTGATTTAAAATAAAACAAGGAATCATTTCACAAATTGCTGGAAGCTTGTTTAAGTAGGTGTGCAATTACTTTTAGCACATCAGAGGAAAAAATAAGTAAAATTGGGAGAAATTTTTCCCGATTAAAAAGTTATAGATCCAATTAGATTTTTTAACTCCCAAACCTTTTATTATATAAATTCTCAAACACTGTGACTGGAGGAACGGTTGTCAACAGGTAAATCTACCTGCTGCATCAGCCCCCCTGGGACATCAGCCTTTAATTGTCACCACCTACAAGGAAGCAGAGACTTCCCAAGTGGCTTAGAGGTAAAGAACCCACGTGCCAGTGCAGGAGACACAAGAGACATGGGTTTGACCCCTCAGTCGGGAAGATCCCCTGGAGAAGGGAAGGACCACCCACACGAGTATTCTTGCCTGGGAAATACCATGGTCAGAGAGCCTGACAGGCTACAGTCCATGGGGTCACAAAGAGTCAGACATGACCGAAGCAACTTAGCACACACGGGGAAATCCCAGGGCTGAAACAGGCATTGTGCGGAGACCAATTTCCTCCTTCCCAAGTCCAACTCTTTCTTTGGTCTTTTTATCAGGTGACATTGGACCCTGCCAGGTATCAGAGGAGCCGTGAATGGAAGAGCGGACAAAGGAGATCTGATTCAGGAAGACAAGAAAAGGCCACCTTGCAGGTGGCCCTCAGACCAGTAGGAAACCACCCTCTCAAAGGGCCCCGAGCCAAACGCTACGTCCAGCAACCCCCGTGGGATTTCAGTGAAGGACCTGAGGATGTCAGAGGTGGGAGGAATCACTCAGGCCCCTCCCTCAGTTTGCAGACAAGGAAACTGAAGCCCTCTGAGGGTCCCCAAAGCCAAAATGTTTCTCAAGCAAGGTCTCCCTTAGAAAGTCATCATTCAAATAATGGGATCATAACCCTAATAGGTTATGATTTAAATAATAAAACCCTTTATTTGGGGGGCTCCAAAATCAGTGCAGATGGTGACTGCAGCCATGAAATTAAGATGCTTACTCCTTGGAAGAAAAGCTACAACCAACCTAGACAGCATATTAAAAAGCAGAGACATTACTTTGCCCACAAAGGTCTGTCTAGTCAAGGCTATGGTTTTTCCAGTAGTCATGTATGGATGTGAGCTGGACTATAAAGAAAGCTGACCACCAAAGAATTGATGCTTTTGAACTGTGGTATTGGAGAAGACTCTTGAAAGTCCCTTGGACTGAAAGGAGATCCAGTCCATCCTAAAGGAAATCAGTCCTGAATATTCACTGGAAGGACTGATGCTGAGGCTGAAACTCCAATCCTTTGGCCACCTGATGCAAGAACTGACTCATTGGAAAAGACCCTGATGCTGGGAAAGATTGAAGGCAGGAGGAGAGGGGGATGACAGAGGATGAGACGGTTGAAAGGCATCACCAACTCAATGGACATGAGTTTGAGCAAGCTCCAGGAGTTGGTGATGGACAGGGAAGCCTTGCATGCTGCTGTCCATGGGGTCACAAAGAGTTGGACATGACTGAGCAACTGAACTGACCTGAACCCTAATAAGGTTGCTGGAGGGTTAGCAGAGGGAATCTATGTAAAATCTTAGCACAGAGTCCAGCTCCCAGCTCTCTTTAAAGGGCAGTAATAGGGACTTACCAGGTGGTCCAGTGGTTACTAATCCACCTGCCAGTGCAGGGGACACAGGTTCAGTCCCTGGTCCAGGAGGATCCCACATACCACAGAGCAACTAAACCCGTGTACCACAACTACTGAAGCCCACACCCTAGAGCCCACAAGAGAAGCCACTGCAATGAGACGCTCACACACTGCAATGAAGAGCAGCCTCCGTAATCAGAGAAAGCCTGTGTGCAGCAATGGAGACCCAGTGCAGCCAAAATAAATCAGTAATTTTTACAAACAAAGGACTGTGAAACAATTTTAAAATTAAAAATAAAGGGCAGAAATAATACAGCTGATGTTGGGACAGACACAGTTTCAGCCCAAGAGCTGCAGGAAAAAGCAAGCAAGATAAAAGGACTGTTGCTTCTATTACGTGTGTGTGTGTGTGCTAATGCTTCACTCTTTGTGACCCCATGGACTGTAGCCCACCAGGCTCCTCTGTCCACAGGACTCTCCAGGCAAGAATACTGGAGTGTATTGCTGTGCCCTTCTCCAGGGGATCTACCCAACCCAGGGATCACACTAGCCTCTCTTACATCTCCTTCCTGCACTGGCAGACGGATTCTTAATCACTAGCACTGCCTGGGAAGCACTGTTTCTATTATAAATTCTGCTAATGTCTGTTACTGGGATCTTCCCCAGTGACTCAGTGGAAGAATCTGCCTGCAATGCAGGAGACACAGGAGATGTGGGTTCAATCCCTGGGTCAGGAGGATTCCCTGGAGCAGGAAATGGCAACCCAGTGCAGTTCTTGCCTGGAAAATTCCACGGATGGAGGAACATGATGGGGTATATCCAGCCCATATGGGTCACGCAGAGTCAGACACGACTGAGCACACATGTAAATTTTTCTCATTCATTTACTGCCAAGGCACAGTCTAACAGAATTAGGATTGTTTCTTAAGACAGCCAGATCCCAATGCAAAAAAGTAATTCTCTTAGGAACTGTCTTGTCTTGAATGCCCTTCAGCTGCCTTGTGGCCGCTAAGGCCAGCCAGACCCCTCCCTTCACTGCCCACCAGTAACCCAGGACAAGTGCTGACAAGCAGAGTCTCAAGGATGTAAAGGCTTTTGAAACCAGTAATCGATCTGGAGTTTAAAAGAGAGGGAAAGTTAGAGAAATTCCCAACTGAGGAAGGAAGAAATAAAGTAAAAAGTCTTTGGCACTTTCTTTAGATCTATTTTTTTTTTAATCCATGTCCACCCTGGAATTATTTGCTTTTCCTGGAGAATACAGCTCTGAAGCTACATGTGACTTAAAGATGTTTTTCCTGTTAAAAAGATCACCTCCAAAGTTATTGCCTTATTGTCCCTCTTGGACCCAAACAAGCTTTGTGTCTTACCTACAGAATTAATATTCATGTTTTTAAAGGTTGACATAACTAGTTTCTCAACTGTTCCTTGAACCAACTTTGTCATCCTACTGATCATGTAATTAATGAAGTAACACTCAGTGATATATCTGTTATACAAAAGACATTTTTAATTTTTTGAAAATTTACCTCTGACAGAATCTATACTCATTCCCCTACATTGGATGTGTAGAATCTTAACCACTGGACTGCTAAGGAAGTCCCCCCATTCCTATGTTGATATTGCCCAATAGTTACATAAGATCTCACTATTTGAGGAACAACTCCCTTTACGTCTATAATTATTTCAAAATGAAAGTTAAAGAAAAATAAAGTCAAATAATACATGATAAACTCAGGAAAGAATATTTACAACTCATACAACAGATGAAGGATTTAACTCCTTAATATGTAAAGAGTCTCTAGGAATCAGGAAGAAAAATAATAAATGAGAAGAATTGACAAAGGCCATGAAAATAAGTATAAATTGTACAAAGATATAAAAACAGGTTCAACATCCTCCATAATAGGGAAAACCCAATCAAACATGCACCAAGATATCATTTCTCATCAAGAAATTAATAAAAAATCAGGTTGGCAGAAATCTAAAATTTCAACCAGACCCTCTATTGGCCTTACTAAAGAAAGAGATAGCCTCATATTTCAAAAGGTAGAGTGCAGTATATTATAATCCCTATATAGGATCGTTTGCAAAAGGCCATTAAAATAAAAAATGCATTTTTCTCTTGACTTGAAATTCTGCTTTTAGTAATCACTCCTATAGATACATCTACATTAGTATGAAAATGCACAAGCCACTAGAAAAATATAACAAAAAGGTACAGTTCATAAGTCAATAATAGAGAAACATTAAAGGATACGAAATATTCAATTTACATAGACAAAAGCAACAAAGAGAAAAATAGGAATACAGAAAGATGGCAAAAGAAGGAAACAAAAGTAAATCCAATATAATAAAAACAAGTGGTCTAAACACTAAAAGGCAAAGACTGTCAGACTGAATAGTAAGAAAGAACCAACTCTACGCCATTACATTTTAAAAATAAAATTTAAAGATGGCCAGAAAGTAAAAGAGGTGAAAAAAGATATATCATGTAACACTAATCAAAAGAAAGCTACAGGGCTTATGTAAATACCAACAAAATAGACTTCAAAACAAGAAATACAACCAGGGATAAAGAGATTATATTAACATATCATATAGTATGTATTATAGTATTTTAGATAATGGATATAGTATAATGCATATAACATATTGTGTGATATATTGCATGTACAATGTCTTTTATGCATGTCTAATAACTGAGATAACTGGATTAAGTTATACAATGATAAATGAATCAACACAGAAAAGATTGACTCTAACATGCATGCACTTACACCAGAGCTTCAAAGTAAATGAAGCAAAAATCAGTAGAACTGAAAAAACAGAAAAAGCCACAATTACAAAGATTAGAAATCCTTTCTTGATTATTTATAGAACAAACAAAAAATCAGTAAAGATATTGAAGATTTAATGCCACCCAACAGTACTTTGGCCACCTCATGCAAACAGTTGACTCATTGGAAAAAACTCTGATGCTGGGAGGGATCGGGGGCAGGAGGAGAAGGGGACGACAGAGGATGAGATGGCTGGATGGCATCACCGACTTGATGAACGTGAGTTTGAGTGAACTCCAGGAGTTGGTGATGGACAGGGAGGCCTGGCGTGCTGCAATTCATGGGGTCACAAACAGTCGGACACGACTGAGTGACTGAACTGAACTGAACTGACCTGAAGCCAAGAGTAGGGAAAATGAGGAGACAAGGAGGGGTGAGCTTTGATGGATACAGGTTTGTTTGTTTGTTTGTTTGTTTGTTTTGAGTGATTCAACATTTTCTATAGTTGATTGTGGTGATAGTTGCACAATTCTGTAAATACACTAAAAACTATTGAATTTTATGCTTTAAATGTGTCATTTTATGGTATATGAATTAAATCTCTATAAGGCTATTTTTTAATGTAATCCTCATCAAAATCCCAGCAGACTTTCATGTATAAATAAATAAGCTGATTTTTAAATATATATGGAAATTCACAGATGTGCTAAAATAATTTTGAAAAAAAGGTTGAAGGACACATATAGTACCTGATTTCAAGACATTTTCTCTAAAGCTATAGAATATTGGCCTAAGGATAGTCGTAAAGACCATTGAAATAAAAGAGAACAAAAGCAGATCTACATGATATTATTAGATCAACTGGTTTTCAACAAAGGTGCCAACTATATTTAATGGGCATATGTTAGTATTTTCAACAAATGGTATTAGAACTACTAAACAACCAAATGTAAGATAAACTGCAACACTTACATCATATACAAAAGCTAACTCAAAAATGCATCATACACCCAAACAAAAGTTAAAACTATTAAACTTTTAACAGAAACTGCAGTAGGTAATTGTAATGATCTTCAGTTACACAAATATTTCATTGTTAGAGAAAAATACAAAAGAGACAAACAAGACATACAGAGGTCCAAAAAGCACTTGAAAAGATGCATCACTATTAGAGAAAGGCAAATAAAAACTACAATGAGATAGCATCTTACAGTGGTCAGAATGGCCACCATCAAAAAATCTATAAAAAACAATAAACCCTGGCAAGGGTATAGAGGAAAGGGAACCCTCCCACACTGTTGGTGGGAATATAAATAGGTGCAGCCACTGTGGGAAATAGGATGGTGGTTCCTTGAAAAACTAAAAACAGCTATCATATGACAGCAGCCCCACTCCTGGGCATGTATACCCAGAGAAAACCATAATTCAAAAAGATCCATGCACCGCAATGTTCACAGCAGCACCATTTACAATAGCCAAGACACGGAAGCAGCCCAGCGTCCATCGACCAATGAGTGGACCCAGGTGAACAGAGAAAGAAGACGTGGTGCATATATACGGAGGAATAACACTCAGACATAAAAGTGAGTGGAATAGTGAATGCCATTTACAGCAATTTGGGCGGACCTAGAAATTGTGATACTGAATGAAGTAAGTCAGACAGAGACAAATATTACATAGTGTCACTTATATGTGGAGTTTAAAAAAGGATACAAGTGAACTTATTTATAAAACAGGTAGACCCATAGACATAGAAAATGAACGTAGAGTTACCAAAGGGGAGGGGAAGAGAGGGATAAATCAGGAGTTTGGGATTAAAATATACACATTACTGCATATAAAGTAGATAATCAACAAGAACCTACTATAGTTCCTACACTAGAACTATACTCAGTATCTTATAATAACTTATAATTGAAGAGAACATTTAAAAAGGGATACAGACATTTATATATATCACTTTACTGTATAGTTGAAACTAACACACCATTGTAAATCAACTATACCTAAATTTTTTTTAATTTTTTTAAAGCATAAACCAAAACAGAAAAAACTGATAACTGAATTTCATCAAAATGAAAAAAAACTCTGCTCTTCAAAAAAAGGTCACAGACTGGAAGAAATATTCACAACACATTTTTCTGATAAAAGATTTACAAACAAAGTAAGTAAAGAGTTCTAAAAATGCAGTAAAACCAAAAATTACACAATAAATTGTTAAAAGATTTGAACAGGGAACTTCCCTGGCGATCCAGTGGCTGAAGAATCCACACTCCACTGCAGGGTTCGATCAGTGGTGGAGGAACTAGGATCCCACATGCCATGCAGTGCACTTCCCCACAACCACCAAAAAAGGATTTGAACAAACCATTTATACACAGAACGTCAAACAGCCAATAAAGATATGAAAAGATGCTCAACATCATCCATGATTAAGGAAATGCAAACTAAAAGTATAATCAGATCACACTCAATAAAAAATATGCATGGCTTTTAAGCAAAAATATTATGAAGCTATAAATTAAATGATGTGTCATTTAACCATGGGACTTGATGCAATTCCAATCAAAATGCCAATAGGGTTTTTTCATTGACCTTGACAATGAATTTATAAATTTAAATGGAAGAGCAGAGACTTCCCTCAAGGAGCAGAGCAAAATATGTCAGACATCAGATGTCAGACATTATCATAAAAAAGACACTGAGGAATAGTTCAGGGATGGCCTGCTGGACAAAACAGACATTGGAAAAAGGGCACACAAGAGGCTTGACACGTAGACCCTCGGGACTGCAGATCAGGGCAAGATGGGCGATTTCCTTAAAGAGTGCTACAGCAATCACTCATCCAAATGGAAAAAATCTAAAATGGATCACTATGACATCATTCAAAGACATAAAGCCCAGACGGATGAGAGATTTACACGTGAAAGGAAACCCGTACTTTTGGAAGATAATGAAGATAATGTAGGAAGTTATCTTCATGGTGGTTTAGTTGCTAAGTCGTGTCCGACTATTGCAACCCTGTGGACTGTAGCCCACCAGGCTCCTTTGTCCATGGGATTTCCCAGGCAAGAATACTGCAGTGGGTTGCCATTTTCTTCTCCAAGGAAGTTATCTTTATTAACTAAAGAGATAAACATGTTCTAAATATAATCCAAGTTTTATGGAGAGAGGAACACATCTGATTCCCCAAGTTCTTGAATGCCAAAGAGAGGAAGCTCAGCTGGGCCTGGAGGGGGCTCCTCGGGGGAGACCCACCCACACGCAGCCAGAGGATAGACCAGGACCTCTGGGTGACCGCAGGTCAGAGAGGGGGGCTCCGTGCCCAGGGAAACATCCCTCACACGTGCTGAGCCAGCGCTTCACTGAAACACGGGAAATTCAGGGCCTGAAAACACACCCAGGACCCTGCAAAATTGTCTTTCATTGTGGCTTGTTAAAGCCAACACTACAGAGACAGAGGAATGGCGTAAGGACAGGGACTAAGCTGGGATTACGGCTGGGAAAGCCCGAGAAAGAGAGCAGAGAAGGTTCATCGCACAGCGGGCAGACCCTCCAACTGGGCAGGAAAGGAAGCGCCTTCGCTCAGCGGAAGCATCTGTGTCACCGTGGAGTGGTGCGGACAGTTTCCCGTCTGTGATCACCCTAACTGTGACCCCTCTTTTCTGAGGCCAGGAGGGAAGGGAGATGGGTGAGAGCCTGGATCAGGAACCCGCAGGCTTTCTGCTCTGGTGCAACAGGTGTAGCCAGAGAATCCACGCTGCTCGGAGGCCACAAGGTTTCTCCCCATGGGGAACCTGGACCACGGGGAGCAGCCTGCCTCCAAAGGCTGGAGGGTGGGGACAGAGTGAGAGAAAGGAGGCCCCCAGGAGAAGGACAGGGTATGGGAAAGGGCCACCTTACTCCTTCCTTGAACTTGAGTCCTCCCTGCTGTCAGAGGAGTCGCTGATGAGACAAGCATCAAATTCTTAGCTGCTTTGGTTGGAAAAAGATGATTCAACTCATGGCAAAGGGGCTGGACCCTGTGATCAGGAAAACTATACACTAGAGAGGCTAAAGCTTGGAAGGCACTCTAAAGAGCATCCCAAGAGGGAAAAGCCAACAGAGGAGAAGCCAAGAGGGAGGCGGCCGCAGTCAGGGAGCAAGTGAGATGTACAGCAGGAGGCCTTCCTGGAGTGAGGTGGAGTCCACGAGATGGCTCTCGGGGGATCTGGGTGTATTCGAGGAAGAAGAAAAATTAAAATATTGAAGATAAGAAAGTGAGAAGAGTAGGGAATAGTCAGGAACAGTTGGATGGAAACCCTTCAAGGGGCTGGGATGAGAATGAAGGACGGCCTGGCCTGGTGAGCAGTTCCTGAGGGTCCTGACAGTGAAAGGGCGCAGGGGGCAAGTTCAGACAGTGTGTTCGCTCCATGAAGCACTTTCCATTGCTTTTCTGCCATCAGCTTGACTGTAAACAATGAAGAGCGATTCCTTGTATTTCCACGCAGTGGCAATACCCACTTAATCTGTGGAGTCATGATCCATGGTTCACGATTCCAACTCTGAAATCACCTTTTAAGTGTTGAGCATTGGCTCTGTAATAAAACCAGGAATCTGAAAGTGGATTTTCATAATCATAACCTAGATCAGATGAAATTGGGGATCTCTGCCAAAAGTGAACTTTCCCCAGGGAGCAAACTCCTGGAGATGGTGAAGAACAAGGAAGCCTGGCATGTTGCAGTCCATGGGGTCACAAAGAGTCAGACATGACTTAGCAGCTAAACTGAACTGATCCTAGATCAGATGAAATTTGAGATTCCTGCCCAAAGTGAATTTTCCCCAGGGATCACAAAGGGCACAGAAATCCACAAACTAGTTAACTGTGATGTTTAAATAGATTTAAATTTTGCTTTCAGATATTCATAATCTGAGACAATTCTCAAAAAGTGATCAGAAGTGAATTTTTAATTATGGTTTTGGGAGTCCACTGAATTCATCCTGGACCAACATGAAAACAGTGAGAGCCTCTGAGTGGAGGGGGCAGGTCCGAGGACAGAGCCCAGAACCGGGAGGGACTTCTTTCCTGCTCATCAGCGTCCAAGGCTCTGAAAAGTACTGTGGTTCTCAGGATGTGGGGAGAGGTCTCTGCAGGCTGTGTGACCACATGTTCTCAGTAAGTGCAGGTGAGGGTGTGGAGTGGCCTGAGAGACAAAGGCAGAGCTATTCTCTGATGTGGAGACTCCAGTGTCAGTGTGACTGCTGGAGCCAAGGCCATAGGGATGGGTGAGTGCTAACTCCCACCGCAGGAGGGCTACCCCGCCAGCACTTCAACACTCACGATGTGGAAGGAGGGGAGTGAGAAGCAAATGTGGAGACATTAAGTAAATTGCTCAGAAGCACACAACTAAGAAGAGATGGGGTCGATATGGTTTGCGTGCAAAGCCCCACTTTTCCCCCTTCAAGGACACACAAATTTCCCACTCTAAGTGACGAAGAGATGTGAGAGAGACCTGAAACAGAGACGCTGATCAGCCTCAAACACTTCTCATTTTCCCAGAAAGGCACTTTCTTTCCCAAACATACAAAAAGGCCAGCATGTATTTCAGGGTTATAACTTTACACTTTACTCTCTAATGGTTTTCTTAATATCATATGTTTATATTACCTCTCTCAAAAAAAATGTAAGCACCCACCCTTTAAAAATATCATACCAGATGTGTCCAAAATTACCTAGAAGCTTTGCATTCTCTTGTAACTTACAGTTGAAAGTTAAAGATCACTTATGTTTGCATGCTTTACACTTCAATGTCATAGACGGGTCAACAGCAGGAAGGATGGAGGAAGCAAAGACAGATGATTCACATGTGAAAAATTCAAACTATCTGATGACTCAGCTGCTTCTTTTCATTTCTAACTCCACTGAGAGAAGTTTCCAGAGCCTTCAGGGAGCTCTGAGTTAAAACCCTTCTGTATTTTGACTCTTCTCACATAAAATACCTCCCATTGCTTCTCTTTTTAGTCTTTGGTGCCAGACTGCTGCCACAGGTAAACACAGGCCAGGCTCAGCATCCAGACTCACGATGGCTACTGTCACCTGGTCCAGGTCAAGCGTATCTCAGCTGTGAAGAGATGCTGGTCCAAAATAGCACAGTAGGAAAAGCCAGTGGGTAACTCAAACAAATACTTGTTTTCAAGCATTTGGTGCCAAAAATGCATAGTTGGCCAAGAGGGTAATTTTGAGGTCAGAGTTTTAACCTACAGAAAACAAACTAGGACAAGCAAAACGCATCTGCTAATCAGCAATCACTTTGTGACTCTTGGAACAGCTGTGGAAAGACCTGTTACTAGAAACGAACCATTATGGAGGTTGTTTGCATGTGAGTCTGAATGTCATAAAGCTGATTTCCTGGTGACTCTAAATTCTGTGTTTCTTATGATGGCTGGCCCACCCCAAATTATTGAGGCTGAACTAAAAGCCTCATGTCAGTTCTATTCAGGAGCTTCCCGTGAAAAGGATGTTTGTGTTTCTCTTACCGAAAACGCTGCTCCATAGCCCCTTCATAGCTTGTGTTCCTGCACCTCGACCCGGTGTTGCAAAGAAGGCCTTGGACAAAGGGGAAAACACCCCGGCTGGGCAGATCCCGGGGTTGCAAATAGCCTGGATGTGGATACAAGGCAGAAATGAGTCCATACGACTGGTCCCAGAAATGGAATACCTAGTGAGTTCAGTAACATGTGATATCACGTTATTACATTATTAGTCCTGTTGTTAGTTTATTTTTATTTTTACTTATTTTTTTAATTTATTTTATTTTTTAACTTTACAATATTGTATTGGTTTTGCCATATATGAACATGAATCCGCCACAGGTATACACGTGTTCCTCATCCTGAACCCTCCTCCCTCCCTGTACCATCCCTCTGGGTTGTCCCAGTGCACCAGCCCCAAGCGTCCAGTATCATGCATCGAACCTGGACTGGTGACTCATTTCATATATGATATTATACATGTTTCAATGCCATTCTCCCAAAACACCTCAGCAACCCAACAGGAAAAAGAAAGGACAGAAACCTTTTACATTAACACCTTTCCTCCAGGGCCTACCCACAGGCTGCAAAGCAGGACGGCTCTGCCTGGCCATAAGCACAACTGCGTGAAACTCCTCTCCCTGCTCAGGGAGTGTCAATACCTCGTCATTCAACCTCACCTCCAGACACTGTGAATAGGCTGTGGGTTGGAAGAATCAGAGCAAACACCTCCTTTCGTCTCATATAAAAGCGGAGGAATTCTTGGATTCTTAAGAACTTGAGTGTGGTTACTAAAGGTCATTTAACGCGAAGATGTTTAGAAAAACTGGATAGGATCCAAGGGCTTTCAGGACAAATGGTACAATAAACCACTTTCTGGAGAAAAGAGAACCCTCCCACGCGGTTGGTGGGAGTGTAAGTTGGTGCAGACACTGTGGAGAGCAGAGTGGAGGCTCCTCAGAAAACTAAAAATAGAATGACCATGTGATTCAGCAATCCCAACCCAGACGTGTGTGTGTGTGCGTGCTCCGTCACTCCAGTCTCGTCTGACTCTTCACAACCCCATGGACTGTAGCCCACCAGGCTCCGCTATCCATGGGATTCTCCAGGCAAGAATACTGGAGTAGGTTGCCACGCTCTTCCACAGGGGATCTTCCCGACCCAGGGATGGAACCTGCATCTCTTATGGCCCCTGCACTGCAGGCAGGTTCTCTACCACTAGTGCCACCTGGGAAGCCCCGCCTCAGCACCCTTTGGGAAGTCACCATCTTCCACATCCTTCAAAGCTTTTACTCATCTGAACCTGTTTGTTCCTCCAGCCACATGTCTGCTTCTCATTCATATAAACTCCTTTTCTTCTGATCTTCCCCCATGCTATCTGGTCTGCCCAGATCTGTCCTCCCCTGAACTCTTTCATCTGACAAAGATTCACATTTGCTAACTCCTCAGAACCCCTTCTTCAGAACGGAGCAGCCACTTCTCCTCTGTGCTCCTGGTACCCTGTATGGAGTCCCAACATGACACTATCTCACTGCATTATCATAGTCTGACCCTACAGTAAGTTCTGGAAGGACAGGAAAAATACTGTGTCTACCACTTCATCCTGAGCAAAGCTTGGACACAAAGGCACTCAAAACATTATTTGCCAAATGAATAAATACATTAATTTACTATTTTGAATAGTGACATACTATTTCAGATAAAAGTCACCCCTTGATAATTTCTAATCATATAACATTTTTAGAATTAACCACATTATCCATATTTCAAGTGAGCATAAGCATGATAGGAACAAAATAGGCAATCATTTCTCAAGGAGTGTTGAGGTTTAAACCAGATGAACTAAATGGTCTTTCTGATAAAAGACCTGGAGTAGAGGAAGTTATTTATAATGGTTTCTAAACACTTTACCACCATCGTTGTCATTACCATCACCACCACCAATATCATCATCACCACCATCACCATCATCTTCATCACCATCAACACCATCACCACCACCACCACCATCACCATCATCACCACCATCACCATCATCATCACCATCATCACCATCATCTTCATCACCACCATCACCATCATCTTCATCACCACCATCACCATCATCTTCATCACCACCATCTTCACCATCACCATCACCACCACCATCATCACCACCATCACCATCACCACCACCATCACCATCATCTTCATCACCACCATCACCATCATCTTCACCACCACCATCTTCACCATCACCATCACCACCACCACCACCACCATCATCACCACCATCACCATCACCACCACCATCACCATCATCTTTATCACCACCATCTTCACCATCACCATCACCACCACCATCACCATCATCTTCATCACCACCATCTTCATCATCACCATCACCACCACCACCATCATCACCACCATCACCATCATCTTCATCACCATCACCACCATCATCTTCATCACCACCATCTTCACCATCACCACCACCACCACCATCACCACCACCATCACCTTCATCACCACCATCATCTTCATCACCACCATCTTCATCATCACCATCACCACCACCACCATCACCACCACCACCATCATCACCACCACCACCACCACCACCATCATCACCACCATCACACTGGTAAAATGAAATGCATCTCCCCCACATTTACCTCTTCCTCTACTCTTTCTATGTTTATAATGACTTATATACCTATATCCTGAATTGAGACAGCTTAATTTAAGGAGTAAATCTATCTGTTAGATTGGGCAAATGTGAATATCATTCTTAAGAGAAAAAACCTAAATAGATGCCTACTGGCATATATCCCAGAAATAGAGGTATAAACAAGAGAACCCTATCCATTCATTTCACTCATGATTCAGAATTTATAAAGAACAATAGAAAAAAAAAAAGAATGCTGCATTTTCTTCTCTAGATGTTGGTCATCAAAAAGTATAATAAAAATGAAACTCACAATTGTCTCTGTGTCTGGGAGGTTCTTGAAAACGAAGTACTGTCAGAATCATGAACAGGATACAAGGCCAGAAGAATTCAGCCAGGGAGAGCACCTGGAAAGTTGTCCAAAAAATTAGTGTCTAAATAAATCACAAAGCATTATGAGATCTCCCCCTGTTGAAGGAGGGTTCGTAGGCCAGAGTAGGCTTCCTTTAAAGGAAGTCATTGTCATCCTTCCTGTGTGTACCTAAGAACAATCATTTGAGAAGGGCCCCACAGAGATAGCCCCTGTTCACTGTATCCATATCCACAACTGTCAGCTCCTTGTCTTTCTCCTACCAGACCTGGCTTCTGTTCCTCCCCTTTTTCCTCACATTTTTATTTATTGAAGAACTTATGACATTAAAGAAATTAAACAAATAATTTCATCCATATTTCTCACACTCCAACAGATTCACTATTTTTATTTTTCTCATTTCTTTAACATGTCTGACTTTTCCATCCAAATAGCTATTTTTCCAGGGTTGGTGGTGGCAGACACTTGGTTTCATCTTATGAATATTTTCACGTGTTGCCACACACTGTATTTAACTATCATCTTACTGGTAATGTAACATTCTTACAAATGAACGCATCATAATTTACATCTTTTGTCAATAAATTTTTTTGTAAAAGTAATTTTCTTTTAAATCACTTTCTTGAGATTGGAACAAACTCTGAAAAGTCAGGTTATTGGAGTCAAATCTCTTGACACAGGTGGCAAAAGAGCCACTCATACGGATTGCGGTTATTTGTATAATCCTGAATTTTCAAAGTCAAAAGAAAAGGAACTAACATTGATACACGGAATTTAATTATTTAAGAAGGAAACACCCAAAGAATAGCCTAATGAAAAATTAATAGAAAATCCTCAATTATCACAAGATTATTTTTATTGCCAACATTCTTCACTTGGTTTCTGGTGCATAATGTTTTCTGTTGGCTTCCACTCAGTTTATAAATACAAAAGTTTACAGCCAGACACAGACCAAGCAAGGCACAGATCAATAATGGCACAGACAAAATCCTAAGAATCTGCAGGTTAGGAAGTTAAGGATGCTATCAGCATGAAAAAGCATGTCTTGTTCTTTCAGACTCCAAAATCATGATGCTTTGAACTAAAGTGAGCTTCCTGTCACTTTACTGCATTGGTCTTTGACCTACCACAGCCCTACATCCTAGGCTTTGGTCCCAGCCTTTCCCCAGAAGTTCCAGCAGACCTTCTTCCTGGTCACCTGTGTGACCAGGTGAGCACATGTGGTCTGAAACCAAAAAGACAAAACTCAGGTGGGAAAGAATGTTTCCATCCCTGGTGTAATTAAAGAAGAAAAGAAAGCACCCTCTTGGAAATGAGACATGAGGAAGTATTTCTCGTGCCAGAAACTGTATCCTTATGGAAAGTTCTCTGAGAAAGTGCTGAAAACCAACACCACCCACCCTGATAAAAGAGAAATGTTCAAGGGAGGGCACCCTCTGGCTCAGTTCAGTTCAGTCGTGTCCGACTCCTTGCGACCCCGTGGACTGCAGCACACCAGACCTCCCTGTCCATCATGAACTCCCAGAGTTTAATCAAACTCATGTCCATTGAGTCAGTCATGCCATCTAACCATCTCATACTCTGTCGTCCCCTTCTCCTCCTGCCTTCAATCTTTCCCAGCATCAGGGTCTTTTCCAATGAGTCAGTTCTTTGCATCCAGTGGCCAAAGGATTGGAGTTTCACCTTCAGCATCAGTCCTTCCAATGAATACTCAGGACTGATCTCCTTTAGGATGGACTGGTTGGATCTCCTTGCAGTCCAAGGGACTCTCAAGAGTCTTCTCCAACACCACAGTTCAAAAGCATCAATTCTTTGGCACTCAGCTTTCTTTATAGTCCAACACTCACATCCATACATGACTACTGGAAAAACCATAGCCTTGAATAGACAGACCTTTGTTGACAAAGTAACGTCTCTGCTTTTTAATATGCTGTCTAGGTTGGCCATAATTTTGATCCCTCTGGCTCAAAGGATAGTAATTAAACCAAATTAATTGGTCAAACACTCTGCAGAAGAACTTAAGTCACCTGTTCATTCTCTGTAACAAATGAGTCATTTCTTGAAGTACAGGGATGGTGGGGTGTCTGTAATTAATTCTGGCTAAATATAAATGTGCAAGATTGAAACTATACCTCATATTAAAGAATAACTTGACATCATTAGGAAGAATAAATACATAAGTAATTGGGGAGGTTAAAAAAAAGTTAGTACTAAAATTTTTATTATTAATAAATAATAAAATGTTAATAGCATTTTAAATAACATAATAATGATAACATTTATTATACCTATAATATAATTATTTTGTTATTAACTTTTTTATTTTATAATTTAAATAATAATTAAAAGTAAATAATACAATGTTAAAAATAAAATAATAAAATTTTTACCAGTTGAGCCACCAGGGAAGCCCCCAATAATATAAGACAGCCTTTTTTTTTAAAACAAATAAATATAAAGAAAACTGAAAATGGCTCATACAGTCAAAACTCATATAGACCCTTCTATTTCAACATTCATTTATCTGGTTGCACCAGGTCTTACTTGCACACATGGCATCCTTGGTCTTCACTGTGGCATGTGAACTGTTAGCTGCGACTTATGGGGTCTAGTTCCCTGACCAGGGATTGAACCTGGGCCCCTTGCATTGGGAGCACAGAATCTTAGACACTGGACCATCAGGGAAGTCCCACCCTTTTTGATATTATAAATTCACAAATAGATACATGGTTAGGGTATTCAAAAAGTACAGGAAGAATACAACCATTCTCCCAAAAGATTTACAGTTTTCTTAACTCATTTTTTTACAAATATAAATAAATGTAACAAGTATTTTTAGAAACAATTTTTTTGGATCAGTACTTGTAGATCAGCCCCATTGTTTTTAAAGATGACATAAGAAGATATGGTAAATTTTAATGTATTTAACCAATCACCCAGTTATGGAATTTGCAAAGTTTTCTGTTCGGCACCAGTGCTATTGTGAGCTTTCTGTACATTTGGCTGACTTTTGCAAGTATATTTTTGAGGTAGCACTGTTAAATAAGATTTTTGAGCCAAAGTATGTATGATTTTTTAATTTAGATTTTAATGGGTAGATATAACCAAAGACCATCAATAAAAATATTTTCTCCAACTTGTTTATATTAGACTTTTTATTGTCTAAATCTTTTTGAAATATTTATTTATTTGGATCTTAGTTGTAGCAAGCAGGATCTCTCCTCGCAGCACATGGACTCTCTAGTTGCGGCTCGAGGGCTCAATAGTTCCAGCACTAGGGCTTAGTATCTCCACAGCATGTGGGATCTTAGTTCCTCAACCAGGAATTGAACCTGCGTCCCCTGCATCACAAGGCAGATTCTCAACCACTGGACCACCAGGGAAGTCCCTTGTCTAAATCTTTTAAGCAATCAGTTTATCAATCTTTTTATTTTTAGTATCTAGATTTTTTTCTCTACACATAAAAACCACCATAATTTAAAGGATCTTGTCAAGGCCAAATTAAAATAGGCAATGGCAACTGTGAAATTATAAATATTTGTCATCCCAATCATAAAATCAATGGCACTTCTCTAGTTTCAAATGAGAATAATACTTTAAAAAAATAAAACTCAACCGCTCTCTCCTTGTGAGATGGCCCACACTCTGCGGGGTATGTTTCTCTGTAAATAAATCTACTTCTTATCTACCAATAAATAAATTGGTAGACTTATAATTGAAAAGTTTATCTGTAGATCTTGAAATAAAAGTAAAACTCCAATTAAACGTAAAATTATAGTAACTCAGTTTTTTTTAATTTACAAGCCAATCAGTGACCCTCTGAGAAGCAACGGTAGGAAAAATCTGCCACTGGTCTGAATGTGAACTTCCCTGTTTCAGAAGAAAACGATGGCCGGCCCAGGTGTGCTGTGCGGCTATGCCTTGTGAGTGAGTGACTCACCTCCTTTCACAGGACTATTCCTCCACAAGCGCATAAAAGCAGCCTCCCCTGTCTCATCATATTTTCCTGTCATGTTTTTCTCTTATGTGTTGTTATTATCCTTGACTCTTGCTTTCGGGTTAATTTTTGTACTTCCCCAGGTCTCCCACGCTGCAGGCCCCCTGGGCACGGCTTCTTAGCAGCAGGAAGGGGTCCCAAAGCTGTGCCAGAGGCAGCCAGAAGGAGATGCTGCCGGAGGCCCCGCTCTCGAGGAAGACAGCCTTATGGAAGCCCCACTAGTGCTCACGAAACAGGGACCGCTCTTCCAAACCACCACAAAGTCCCCTCTTCCTGCCGTGAGTGCCAGCAGAGAAGCTCTCACCGGAAGTGCCCAAATGCCTGTTCTGTAGCCCACATCCCACATCCCACAGTGACGCTTATGGGAGCTCTGCCCTCAGGCCCCTCAGAATACCACGGCATTTGTGGGGAGCCCTTAACAACACCTACACACAAATGTACACATAAAGGAGCCCTGGGTGAAAAGGTATATTGAAATCTCCTCACAGACTTGTCCTTTTTCCGGACACCATAAAGAGAGAGAAAAATGAAAAGAAACGCTAGAGGAGCTGGGGAGGGAGGTCACCTCTAAGTGGGGATCACCCACCAGGGCTCAGTCCCAGTGCGGCCCAGAGTCTCCAGAGCCAGTGACTCTCCCCACCACACACATCTCCCCACCACTCGGGTGCCCTGAAGGGATCCCCTTTTCTCCTGCTTCTGACCCCGGAAGTGAGGAAATTGCTGCCGGGGATATTCGAATGACAGACAGAAAGTGAACAAGGAGCTAACTGCTGGAGATGTTCCCTAGGCTGTACACAAAAACGAGGAAAGAACCCACAGTCAGAGAATAACTTCCCTAACTGGATAGGTGAATATGGTACAAAACCTCTAACAAGGTGTTGAAGGAGGGCTTCTCTGGTGGCTCAGATGGTAAAGAATCTGCCTGCAATGCAGGAGACCCACATTTGATCCCTGGGTCAGAAAGATCCCATGAAGAGGGGAATGGCAACTCCCTCCGGTATTCTTGCCTGGAGAATACCATGGACAGAGGAGCCTGGCGGGCCACAGTTCGTGAGGTTGCAAAGAGTTGGACACAGATGAGTGACAAGATGTTGAAAGAGAGCTCAGAGCATAGCAAGGCTAACATGACTGCACATCGTCCCCACCAGCTCCCCAAGCCTCTCTCCTTCCTGCTGGAGAAACCTGGCACATGAAAGATTTGCTCAGACGCTCCACCCAAGTTTGAGGGAGAAATCAAACTCGTCTCAGGTATATGGAAAAGAAAGTCAAGGACAAATGCATCACCTGGGCTAAGCTGCCCAAGGATGAGTCAGATGAAAAGAAAAACAGCTGTCTAAACACTGGGAAAGGAGCAAAGCAAAAGACAGTCAAGGAGCATGACTGGCAAAAAAGCAACTCAAATAACACGAAGACTTTCTGTACACCTGTTTCACAAAGAACAATGTGAGAAGAACAAACATTCAGAAATAAGAGCCTAGGAAAAAGATGCTAAATGAAAAAAGTGGTTACAGATCTAAGGGGAAAAAAACAACAAAAAACATCACTGTGGAATTCTAAGGGATTTAGAAACCAGAAAAAAGAGCATAGACACTGGTTAAATTTCATTTCTACGTTAGACAAACAGTTTGAGATAACAACAGTGAATTCTTAAAAAAACGTTTTAAAGGCAAAATATTAACACAAAAAGCTAATAGAATCAGCTTTGGAAAGCAAAAACTCCACAATATAATGGTAAGTGCTATACTTAAAACAGAGAATCCAACAAATGTAATGAAAAATATGCTCAAAGATATAACAGTAGAATTTCCCTAAAAAAGAGAAAACTCTGATGAAAATTTTGTCTCAAGACTGAAAGAGTATGCTATAATTCAAAAAAAAGAAAAAGCTGCAGTTGCCCTAGAGCTATTGAACTCCCAAGATGAAGAAAAAACAGTTCAGTTCAGTCACTCAGTCATTTCGGACTCTTTGCGACCCCATGGACTTCAGCATGCCAGGCTTCCTGTCCATCACCAAACCCCGGAACTTGCTCAAACTCATGTCCATTGAGTCGGAGATGCCATCCAACCAACTCATCCTCTGTCATCTCCTTCTCCTCCTGCCTTCAATCTTTCCCAGCATCGGGGTCTTTTCCAATGAGTCAGTTCTTCACATCCGGTGGCCAGGAGTTTCACCTTCAGCATCAGTCCTTCCAATGAATACTCAGGACTGATTTCCTTTAGGATCGACTGGTTTGATCTTGTTGCAGTCCAAGGGACTCTCAAGAGTCTTCTTCAACACCACAGTTCAAAAGCATCAATTCTTTGGTGCTCAGCTTTCTTTACAGCCCAGCTCTCACATACATACATGACTACTGAAAGAAATCATAGCTTTGACTAGATGGACCTTTGTCAGCAAAGTAATGTGTCTGCTTTTTAATATGCTGTCTAGGTTGGTCATAACTTTTCTTCCAAGGAGCAAGTGTCTTTTAATTTCATGACTGCAGTGATTTTGGAGCCCAAGAAAAGTAAGTCTCTCATTGTTTCCTCATCTATTTGCCATGAAGTGATAGGATCTGATGCCGTGATCTTAGTTTTCTGAATGCTGAGTTTTAAGCCAACTTTTTCACCCTCCTCTTTCACTTTCATCGAGAGGCTCTTTAGTTCTTCGATTTCTGCCATAAGGGTGGTGTCATCTGCATATCTGAGGTTTTTGATATTTCTCCTAGCAATCTTGATTCCAGCTTGTGCTTCATCCTGCCTGCCATTTCTCATGATGTAATCTGCATATAAGTTAAATAAGCAGGGTGACAATATACAGCCTTGACGAACTCCTTTTCCTATTTGGAACCAGTCTGTTGTTCCATGTCCAGTTCTAACTGTTGCTTCCTGACCTGCATACAGGTTTCTCAGGCAGCAGGTAAGTTGGTCTGCTATTCCCATCTCTTTAAGAATGTTCCACAGTTTGTGATGATCCACACAGTCAAAGACTTTGGCATAGTCAATAAAGCAGAAGTAGATGTTTTTCTGGAACTCTCTTGCTTTTTCAGTGATCCAACGGATGTTGACAATTTGATCTCTGGTTCCTCTGCTTTTTCTAAATCCAGCTTGAACATCTGGACGTTCAAGGTTCACATACTGTTGAAGCCTGGCTTGGAGAATTTTGAGCATTACTTTGCTAGCATGTGAGATGAGTACAATTGTGCAGTAGTTTGAGCATTCTTTGGCATTGCCTTTCTTTGGGATTGGAATGAAAACTGACCTTTTCCAGTCCTGTGGCCACTGCTGAGTTTTCCAAATTTGCTGGCATATTGGATGCAGCACTTTCACAGCATCATCTTTTAGGATTTGAAGTAGCTCAACTGGAATTCCATCACCTCCACTAGCTTTGTTTGTAGTGATGATTCCTAAGGCCCACTTGATTTCACATTCCAGGATGTCTGGCTCTAAGTCAAACCTGTGAAAATATCCACAGAGGAGGAAAGATACCTACCTGGCCTCAAACATGTCCTCAAAATATCCAGTGCTAGATAATGATGCATCAATATTTACAAAGTTCTAAGAGAAAGAAAGTGTGATAATCATATGATACATAGCCAAAATGATCCTTAAATAAAAACCAATATACATACATTCACAACCATAAAAGAACATCAATAATTTTTTTTATTTTTAATTAGAATATAATTGCTTTCCAATACTGTGTTGGCGTCTGCCATACAACAACATGAATCAGCCATAAGTATGCATGTATCCCCTCCCTCTTGAACCTCCTCCCCACCCCTACCCTATCCCACCCCTCTAGGTTGTCACGGAGTTCCACACTGAGTTCTCTGTGTCATGCAGCAACTTTCCACCAGCTATCTGCTTTACAAATGGTAATGTGTATGTTTCAATGCTACTCTCTCAATTTCTCCCACCCTCTCCTTTCCCCGCTGTATCCTGGTCTGTTCTCTATGTCTGCCTCTCTTTTCCCACCCTGCAAATAGGCTCATCTGTACCATTTTTCTCGATTCCATACATATGCGTTAATATAAGGTATTTGTTTTTCTCTTTCTGACTTACTTCACTCTGTCCAATAGGCTCTAGGTTCATCCACCTCACTAGAACTGACTCAAACGCGGTAAAAGCACACAGATAATTATTAACCATGAACCCTGAGGCGATAAAAAGGCTTAGCAATGAAATCCAGCTGAAATGAAAATGGGACCAAATTAAAAATCCAGTATCACTTTGCTTCAAATATTATGCTGACCAGAACAATAGGGCAACACCTGCTGAAAAAAATATATAGTTTTATTGTATTGCTGATCTTACAGAGATGAGAGAGTAAAAAGAAATCTCCAAAGACCTGGAAAGAGGAACTGACCCAAAAAAAATTAATTAAAAAGAAATAAGAAGTCATGAGTTGAATCTTTAAGACCGAATTACAAAGGAGCAAGTTCCCTCGAGGGGATTGGAGAGAAAGCAGGTGAGGCAATATTTAAATAACTAATGGCTGAGAATTTTCCAGAACACATAAAATACACAAATTTCACTGATAAAGGAAATAGAACATGTATCAGGAAACAGAAATCCACATTAATAACTTCAAATACAGAAGTCAAAGAGATAATCTCAGCAGCAATTCACATGATGACAACACATGACCTCAAAGGAATATGAGACTTACAAAAACTCACGAACAGCAGGAAACCAGAAGAGAATTAAGTATCTTTAGATCCCTTGGAGAAACTTGGTTGATCTAGAATTGTGTACCCAGAAAACTCATCTCTCAAAAATGAGGGTAAGAGTTTCAGATAACCAGAAACCAGTTTATTCAACATAAGGATATAGAACAGATGAAAGCAGAGATGAAAAATATACAGTTAGGTAAATAATAAATGAACTACAGTAATATCAAACAAGAGACTTGAAGACACAGAGTATTACTATACACAGAGAGGATTACTACATAATAAAAGAGGCCTTACAATAGGAAGCTATAAAATGTTATGCATTTATATGCTTAACAAATGTAGCCAATATACATAAAGTAACAATCAATAGAGATACAGGGACTGAATCCAGGTCACAACAAGGAAAGAGCAGACTCCAGACCACTAGACCACCAAGGAACTCCCTATATTGGACTAGTTTTAATTTATAAAAAAAGATTCAACATAAGACTTACTTTTTGAAAAGGTATTACAGTTGTTTTCCAAAGGTGTGTTCAAGACTGCTTACGTACGTACGTACGTGAAGTCGCTCAGTCGTGTCCGACTCTTTGCGATCCCATGGACTGTAGCCTACCAGGCTCCTCTGTCCATGGGATTTTCCAGGCAATAGTACTGGCGTGGATTGCCATTTCCTTCGCCAAAGGATCTTCCCAACCCAGGGATTGAACCTGGGTCTCCTGCATCGTAGACAGATGCTTTACCTACAATAGCATTATTTGTGAATGGAAAAAATTGGAGGAAGTCATGCAGGAAAAAAAGAAAGACTAGGAGGATGGATCAATAAAATACTGGTGCACTAGAGCTGTAAGCAAGTGAACCAATTCCCTCATTAGGCGGCGCGTACAGCTCATAGGGCTGGGGAAACAGCAAAGAATGCATAGGACCAGAATCCTCGCCCGGAAGGAAGGCGTGAGCGCCTCTGAAAGCGTGTGGAGCCCAGCCTCCAGCCCACACAAGGAGGCAACGAGGCAGACACCGCCGTAAAGAGGACCAGGCCTTCCTCCAACCGTTTGTTGTCATCGCCCTGAGTGCTCAAGAGTGCTCATTCATCCATCACTTTATCCTCCCAACATCGGTGAGGTAGGAAACACGTACTGGCTTCACACACTGGGGACCACAGAGAAAATTCTTTTCCCTGGAGCCCCTGAACCTGTTTGTGATGGAACCTGAATCTGGAGACTGAGCCTCATGCCTGCAAATTAAATACGCTAACTTTCCATCTCACTTGAAGAAAATATCTTGCGGACTGAGTTTAAACCCTATTTTAAAACCTCCAAGTTGCTCTGGTAGCATGTGGGTTTGATTATGGCTGAAAAGCACAAAGAATAAAATACTTGGGGACAAAAAGCAAAATTGTAAACAAATGAAGGAGGAAAGAGGGTCCTTGGAGGGAGGAGCAGGTCACGAGATCTCAGAGATCTCACTGGCTGAGAAGAGGAAAACAGCCTAATAAGGTTCAAATATCGAGGAAGCTGAAGTCCAACCTATAATTAGGCTGCCGCCCTTTTCCTTGGAAACAAAGGGCTTTACATAAGGATGAAATTCTATTGTGTCTCTTTGGAGTGCTCAGGTTTCTGGATGCCAGGCACTCAGGAAAGGAGACTTTCCCAGAAGTATTATAAGGTCCCTGCTATAAAACACTGCAAGAGAAGGGGTTCAGACAAAGAATAAGCCAAAGTCCAATGGCAACCATCAGCTGAGCTGGTCGAAGCCCACAGCTGCTCAGAACCGAGTCTTCTGACAGTCCCTCCTTCAGAGTGTAAACTTCCCGGCCAAGAGGACCTTTTGCAAACCTTTAAGTTGGTTATGGAGTTAGTTTGGTACTGAAAGGGAGAAACGAATAAACTCTCTCTTTCCTTGATTTTTTGAGCTTTATATTGAAAAACAATTGCTTTTCTTTCAAACCCATACATTAAGCATTCGTTTAAATGCATATAGCTGATTCACTTTGCTGTACAGCAGAAACTAATGCGAAATTGTAAAGCAACTATACACCAATAAAAATTAATTTAAATTTTTTTTAATTAAAAAAATAAACATTCATTAGACAGTTCCTTCTTTTCAGTACTGGTGGGGAGAGTTCGGAGTGAGTCATAAAAATGAATGAGAAATAAATTCTTCCCTCAAGGATTCAAAGGAAACAAGCGAACAGGTCACCCAAATTAAAGGGAACACTGTTAGGAGGCACACATTGGTGCATCCTTTCCAGAAGTCAGGTGAATTATTTGTTTCAAAGCAGTAGATGTGCAGACGTTTTGAAACAAAAATTCCAATTCAATGGATGCTTCTAAGGAGACAATTGGAAAAATACCTACCCCCCAAAAGTGATTTTGATATTGTTTCCTGCCACAGCTAAGTCATACAAAAGGCTACAGCCACAAGGAGGCAAAGGTTACAGGCGAGGAAAAAGGCAAAGCGAAGCACATCCAGGGATTGACTGCTCCATCCACAGGGACACAGATGGCCAAGATTACCACAAGGCACAGGAGAGGAGGGCTGAGACCACCCTCTCCCCGCAAGCACCTGCTCACACCAAACACAATTCTGATCCAAATTTAATTGGTACCATTTTTAACTCAAAAATGATGCTAAAATATAATTGGTGAGCATATATGCTCCAAAAGCAAAGATGAGCTGTGAAAGATTATAATTCTACAAAAGCAGTATAATAGAACATACTGAAGTATACATGCATGAGTCAGTTGCTCCACTGTATCGACTCTTTGTGACCCCACAGACTATGGCCTGCCAGGCTCCTCTGTTCATGGGATTTCCCAGGAAAGAATACTGGAGTGGGTCGCCATTTCCCCCCTCCAGGGGACCTTCCTGTCTCAGGGATCGAATCCGAGCCTCCTGTGTGTCCTGTACTCAGGCGGATTCTTTACCTGCAGAGCCATCAGGGAAGCCCATATTAAAGTATAGATACTTTTTAAAAAATGAAACTGGTGCAATAACAGATATACATGGAAAGTTCATGAAACAGCATGGGAAGTCCAAAATTGACTCAACTATGTTTCAAAACATATGACTAAAGAACCTTTTTGGTTCAGGGAGGCAAGGAAGCATTCAACCATACTGTTAGGTCACCTGAACTTGGACTCTGTCACAAAGATAAACTAAAGTCTTATACAGTGCTCAAATGTGCACTCTGAGTAGACAGAAGTCTAGAACAGTACATTCAGTAGTAGAAAAACTAGAAGGCTGTAGGAGAATGCTGGTCAAACCTAAGGATGAATGAAGTATGAAATTCCTGCACTTTGGGAATTACAAAAGACTTCAAAGAGAAACAGAGACAAAACACACAAATTCAATCTGAACAGTAAAAATAAGGAAACACCAAAAAAGAACAACAAGGTGTAGAAACTGGTAATACATGTAGCGAGGTCTTAATAACCAATGAGCAAGAGAAATTGCCAAGCCTCTAATTATGAAATTGGAAGAGGGACTTCCCTGGTAGTCCAGTGGCTAAGACTCTCAGTGCTGGGGGCCCAGGTTCAATCCCCGGTCAGGGAACTAATCCCACATGCCACGAGGAAGATCCACATGCTGCAACTAAAGATGTACACTGCAATTAAGACCCAGCGCAGCAATTAGAATAAATAAAATTTTTAAAAAGAAACTGGAAGAGAATGGGCAGTTTATATGCAACTATATATATATGTATATATAGGTGTGTGTGTGTATATATATATATATATATATATCCCTCCTTCTTACACTAACCCTCAAGGTAGACTATTGAATAAGCCTTACTATGCACACATAGATGACACACACACTCCAATAGCTGGAGAACGACAGGGCCATGAGACAGAACCTGGACACACCGCTGGCGTCACAGGACTTGACATCCCTTCTGGAGAGAAGCCACCGACAGGTAGCACAAACCCTCGAGATGGATGGTAATTTGAGTTCCCTTTGGCTTATCTTGCTATTTTGGATTTATTCTAAGACTTACTTTTTCAGCAGGCTGGGAACGAGGGAGCCACCTCAGGAGGGGAGCTCACGCCTGTGTGTCTGGGTCTGACACCACACCAGCTGTGAGACTGACAGATTATAAGGCTGCACTAGAGACAGGGCCCTCGAGCAGCTCCCCATGGAGATGGCCAAACCATCCCCAGCAGGAAAGAATTTCCTAATCCTTGTTGTTTGTAGCGTCTTGTCCTATTCAGCCATACAGGTGCAACTTTCTAGAACTCAGCTGCTCTGCTGCTGCTGATGCTGCTAAGTCGCTTCAGTCGTGTCCGACTCTGTGCAACCCCATAGACAGCAGCCCACCAGTCTCCGCCGTCCCTGGGATTCTCTAGGCAAGAACACTGGGGTGGGTTGCCATTTCTTTCTCTAGCTCTGCTGCTGCTGCTGCTAAGTCGCTTCAGTCATGTCCGACTCTGTGCGACCCCATAGATGGCAGCCCACCAGGCTCCCCCATCCCTGGGATTCTCCAGGCAAGAACACTAGAGTGGGTTGCCATTTCCTTCTCCAATGCATGAAAGTGAAAAGTGAAAGTGAAGTCGCTCAGTCGTGTCCGACTCTTAGCAACCCCATGGACTGCAGCCTACCAGGCTCCTGCATCCATGGGATTTTCCAGGCAAGAGTACTGGAGTGGGGTGCCATTGCCTTCTCCACTGGAGTGGGTTAGCCCTCAACAAATAAACCTTGCACATGTTTTTTGAAGGTGTTCACTGGAGGAACTCGGGAGGAAGCCCTGGGGTCCCCAGCAGTGAGGCTCCAGACCCAGGCACTGAAATGGGACCTGCCAGACAGGCTGTGGCAAGACCAGGCAAGTTTGGATCCTGATCTAAAGAAGGTGATGGTCTGAGGCCACTGGGCTGGGCAGCACGACCCAGACCCAGGCTAGAGGAGACGAGCGGAGGAAGGTCTCCCTGCGCACAGCTTCACCCTGGTCACAGCACAACTCTGCTTTCACTCCCAGGTTTGCTGTTTCGGCAGCCCCTTGCCCCACACTCAGCTGGGATTCTGCAAGTCTGAGACAAAGCTCAAGATGAGATGCAGGCACCCTGCCTCCGCTTCCCTCCTACCGGCCCTAAGGAACGATTCTTTTCCAAATTGGCAGTGGGAGAGACTAGGGTATCCAGATCAGACTCTTGCCAGGAGCTTCAGCTTCAAACCAGTCCTTGCTGGTGAGCGCACCCCAGGACCAGGGCGCACGGGTGGTGTGACGGGAGCAGTAGGTGGGCAGAAAGGAAAGGTCCCCAGCAGGTGAGAGCCAAGGGGGGAGGAGATGCATCTGGAGTGGAGAGCGCAGAGCTGACCTCAGAGCAAGGCCCTACAAAGTGGCCCCTGGATCCTCAGCTGGAAAAGGTGCTCTTCAGTCTAGAAGGTTCCCCAGGAGGCAGCCTCAGCTCCAAGACAATTGCATCAATCAAGCCTCAAGGTCCTCTGCCTCTGTCTCTGCAGTTATTGTTACCAGGAGGTCAGGTTGGTTTGTTTGGTTGTTTTTAGTCTTTCTAATCATTGCAAAATCCAGGCCTATCCAGGCTAAAGAAAACAACTAAATAAACCAGGGAAACTCCAGAATTTCCATCAAATAAGAAGGAGGCGCTTGTTCTGTGGTTTTCAGTTGATTTTTTTTCCCCACAGAAGCTAACCCACCATCCTAGAAACAATCTTCCCCGTGAAGATCTTGTCACTTTCCCTCCCATATGAAAGAAAGTAAAAGTGTCAGTCACTCAGTGATGTCCAACTCTTTGCGACCCCATGGACTGTAGCCCACCAGGCTCCTGTGTCCATGGAATTCTCCAGACAATAATACCAGAGTGGGTTGGCATTTCCTTCTCCAGGGGATCTTCCCAGCCCATGGATGGAACCCACGTCTCTTATGTCTCCTGCATTGGCAGGCAGGCAGCTTCTTTATCTCTAGCACGGCCTGGAAAGCCCCTCCCTTCAATATGCTGGTAACCATTTTAGCGAAAGAGTGAAGCAAAGAGATGTGTTTTTTCACCCTGACAATCAAATTGAAAAATGAGAAACTGGATGCCTTGGTTTTGAAATCCCGTCAGTTTCCCATACCTTAAAAAGACTGGATATTCTTACATTGTTAAACTCAGGCAGTGACGAAGGACAACAAGAACACTTCCAGCCAAAGAAAACCCTGAATAAGAGGCTTCCTTTGCAAGCACTCCCGAAGCGCCCTTCAAAATCACCTTTTGTTCCATTGTTTATTTAATCACCAGAGCTTCGAAAGACCACAAAGGAGGAAAACCGAGCTACTGCCAGAGACTTAGAAGCAAATTAAGATAAATTAGAATGAAAGAAAGGGCTCTGCTGAGATCATTAGATGAAAGAAAGGGCTCTGCTGAGATCATGATTATGACCGGAGGGCAAAGCAAACAAACCCAAACTGCCTAGCTTGGGGCTGCCCCACACTCCGCAAGGGTGCCTGCGTTTCCGTACTCGCTTGTTTCCTAGATCAGTGCTCTGAGTAAACTGAAAACACATGCAAATGACCTTTGCTGACCTTCCCTGACTGGGTTTGTTTCCTCCCAGGGCCCAGGGCAACCAGGCCAGCCCTGAGGACCCTGCAGACGTACACAGAGGCAACGCCCAGTAGAAAGATGGTCAGCTTTGTCTCTTTAGCTGGACAGAACTCTTCTGAATGGTTTTCCAGTTGTAATAACAAGGAGATCAAACCAGTCAATGCTAAAGGAAGTCAACCCTGAATATTCATTGGAAGGACTGGTGCTGAAGCTGAGGCGCCAATACTTTGGCCACTTGATGCAAAGAGTCTATTAATGGAAAAGACCTTGATGCTAGGAAAGATTGAGGGCAGGTGGAGAAGGGGGCAACAGAGGAGGACATGATTGGATGGCATCACCGACTCAATGGACATGAGTTTGAGCAAATTCCAGGAGATGGTGAAGGGACAGGGAAGCCTGGTGTGCTGCAGTTCATGGGGTTGCAAAGAGTCAGACACAACTTAGCGACTGGAACAGTACAAAACCAGCAAACATCAACCTCTAAGACTTCAGTACTTTTCCAAAAGAAATAAGAGCTTCTTTACTTTCTGGGACTTGATGTCTATAATTTTTCACAATTCTAGAAATATACAGAAATTATGACTCAGCTGGTAAAGAATCCGCCTGCAATGCAGGAGACCTGGGTTCAATCCCTGGTTGGGAAGATCCCCTGAAGAAAGGAACGGCTACCCACTCCAGTGCTCTGGCCTGGAGAATCCCATGGACTGTATAGTCCATAGGGTCGCAGAATCAGACACGACTGAGTGACTTTCAATTCACTTCACATGTTGTTTCTCAAAGGAAATTATTCTTTAACACCATGTTAGGCTTTTAGCACCTGAAATTTCAAAGAAATATGAGGGATTTGTTCTGTAAAGAAAACACAGACACGTGCACACAAAAGTCCTCAGGTTTCAAGGAATTAGAGCTGAGATTGAGTTTGCTCTTTACATGTTAAAGAGAAGTGGGATCCGGGGGTCGATTTAAGGACCAGGCAGGTAGACAAAAGCCTAGATGGGAGGGAGACAGAGTCCAGATGCAGCCTGGAGTGCGTGGTCTTCCTGGGGGTTTTCTAGAGGGAGGCTTGAAGCTTGAACTTGCCCCCGCTTCGTGTATCAGGGGCTTCCTGTAGCCAAACCAGAAGGAGCAGCCCTGGTGAAGACACCATAATTCTGTACAAGAAGTATGCGTTTTACCACACAGGTGGTCCTTTATGGCAAGAAGACAGCCCTTTACGTGTGGGCGTGGGTCTGGATGTGTGTCGACAGGCAGAAGTGTGTTGTTGGTTAAATGGTAACCAGGAGAGTGTTATTCTTTCCACCAGCTCCCTTCAACCCACAGCTGGGAGTAGACCATGGATTTACAGGATGAAAGTGTCCTTGCAATAAACCACACTCCAAGCCCCCTCTGTTAGCCGAGTCTCCAGTAAAAGCTCACCAAAGCCCAAAGCTTGCATTAGCCTTCCTTCAGGAGTCAGGAGTTAGAGGCTGGTCCAGCTGGGGATGGAGTTGGCAAGGGTGAGGGGAGTCACAGGAGGTGAGCTGCAGGGCAGAAAGGAAGGTTCCCGCAGGTGCAGAGCACAGGAGGCAACCTCAGCCCAGAGCCGGTCACCGCTCCATGAGCCACAGGCTGCCTGGAGGAACAGAGCCATCTCTGCTGAGCAAGCACTGCTCAGCCTCTCCTTAATAAAGCACGGAAAAACCTCAAAGACTGCAGAGCTGGGAGACATCCAAGCAGTAGACACTTGGCTTACATTATCTGGTTCTTATTATTAAATTATTAAAATGAGACTCAGTGGACAGATCGACTTACAGACAAAAATATAAAAATGAATACATAAATTCCGGTGGAAAAGCATGGCTCACTGCCAGGAGATATTTGTCAGTGTTGGAAAGCTTTCTTAGAAGTGTCCCACCTGGTCTCCTCTGGGGCCACCGCCAACTGCCGTTGACCTGCCCAAATGCATGTGTCCTACATCTGAACCAGAAACCTGCTCCAGGAAATTCCTTCCAGAGCAATGAGTCAGCATGAGACACATCCTTCAGGCACCAAGAAGTTATTCTCACTTGGGAGGAATGTTCACACCCAACACCAGGATACAGTTGGATAAATTATGCCAACTGTATAAACTTCTATCCAACTGATAAACTACTGTCCAATATAACCATTAAATATGAAGACTAAGCAGCAACTTTTAAAATATTGTGATTCAATGTTAAGTGAAAAAGAAAGCTAGCATTTTAACCACATAAAAATGTTGTATAACACCTACCAAAAGACAAGACCACAAAAGTAACAGACACATTTGGATAATGGAATTTTAGGTGATTTTTAAACTTTTCCTTATTGTTATGGTGCTGTTTGTATAATAAATAACATTCAAGAGAAAAAGTAAGTAATTTAAAGTAGTTATAAAAATGTGCTTGATTTAAAACCGACTTTTTCCAAAAACAGTAGCATTTCAAAAATCTATAAAACTAAGAATTAATATAAGTGTGATGGGTCTTATTCATTCATTCCGTACTATTCCTACTATTTTTCTCTGTTTGAAATGTCACTAATAAAAGGTTTCTTAAAGGAACTATAATAATAAAATTAATAAAAATGAAGGGATTTTTAAAGCAAATATAAAAAGAAACATACTTCTCTCAGTGGTATGCTCATCTTACATGCAGTGTCAATTTTTATTCACTAAGGAAACATTTATTTGAGGCCATGTAGTGACTCGGTCCGATTGACTACCCCCACGCTGTTTCTGCCGACACCCCATTCTCATAGTCGGGAAGCTGCTGTGAACAAAGAATTTACAGATGACCACTGGGGACCAGGAGGAAGCTGTGAGAAGTAGGTCAAAGACATTCGCCCAGAGGGGCCCTGGCCTCAATCTGTGCAAGGCCATCGCGTGAGATGTGAACTCCTCCTTGCCTGTGGTCCCCAGGGCTCCATTCCAACCCACTCATGCGGCAGGAGCCACAAGTTGCCCTTGGATTTCTCTCCTCTCTCACTCCTCTGGGTCATCTCCCACCCCCCACCCCCCCAGATGTCTGAGACCCCCACCTCTACCATTTCTGAAACTGGCCAAATAAGAAAACAGGTCTCACTCCTATGCTAGGCGTTGCTGCGAACACGTGACATGCACCGACTCTAATCCTTCACTCTCCCTTCACAGGGAGGAAATCTGCCTCCACAAGTGAAGGAGTGAGGGTGAGGTGGGACGTGCTCTCAGCACCAAACCCTGGGGTCATCAATACTCCTTTGCTGTTACACACAGCGCTGCAGTGCATGACTGTGTGCAAACAGCTCTTCCCAATATTTCCCCAAAGGCGGGTTCATTACACACGCGCTTGTAGACCCCATCACTTTCTCTGTCCTAACCTGTAGCTCCATGAGAGCAGGGCACACCTTTGGCAGCTTCAGCAGGCATCTATTATTAGCACACAGCAGAGATGCAATAAATATTATATTCCTTTCTTCTTTCACTCATTCAATAAATAGTTATTGAACACTGGTTTTGTTCCAAGCACTGTTTTGGGTGCTGGGGAATATGTTGGTGAACAAATCAGAAAAAACTCTCAGCTCTAAGGGACCTGACAATCTAATGTGAGTTCCAGAGCAAATGAACCAATCAGTAAATTCATGATGTGTTATGAGGTGATAAATACTAAGAAAAATAAGGCAAAGAATGATGGGCTACAGGAGCTACCATTGAAATGAGTGGTCAACAGACCAATACATGCATAAAATATTTTTGATGGGGATATTTATTTCAGCAGCATTCAGTCGTGAAAATATTTAAACAATTCAAGGGTCTGATAATGAAGGAGAGACAGGCCTGCCCTATTGAGCTGTTCTGAGCTTTAAATCAGTTGACCAAAAGCAGAAAGTGTGGAGCCTGAGAACCTGACTTCTACCCACAACGTTCTTTCAGAGGAAAATAGGCTTCATTCCCCCAAACCAACTAAATGTCAATAAAATCTGCTTTGCATAAATTGAAAACCACTTTCACAGACACCAGTGCACTGACAATCCATCAAGAGCAAAGTCTGACTTGTTAGTTTCTGACCTTCAAAATTCTGCGCAAATTTCCAACTGAAATCATTTTCATCCTGAAGATCTTTGCATGAGAAAGAAAGCATCTTTTCAAAACATTTTTTACATTATTTTGAGGAAGCAAGAATATTTTGCAGATGAGGATTTAGCAAAATGAAATTCAATGTCAGTCGTTGAATTTCTTCCAAAAGAAGAATTGGTCAGCACACACACACACACACACACACACACACACACACAAACTCCACACGCTAAGTGTGGACCTTAAAATCAGAAATGATGCAGATATTACCGCAGGTCTACTTCTACTGGAAATAACATTTCCAAGTGTTCATTTTAATCTTGTAGCATTAGGAATAAAGCATAGTC
Source organism: Bos taurus (assembly GCF_002263795.3). Classification (NCBI taxonomy): domain Eukaryota; kingdom Metazoa; phylum Chordata; class Mammalia; order Artiodactyla; family Bovidae; genus Bos; species Bos taurus. Next base: position 7,597,654 of record NC_037331.1, read on the forward strand.
CAGTAATAGGAATTATTAAATTAAAGCATAGGAATAAAGCCAAGTGTAATAATAAGCCATTGATTCTACGTCATTAAAACACACCTGTGCAGGATATTTATGTAGCATCAGCACAAATTTGGTTTGAACAAGTCCAGTCTTCTTAGGAGAGCCTTGCTCTGCAATTTGGATGCAGCTCCCAAGAGATGTGGATTAGCACTAAACATACAACATCAAAGAATAATAGAATGGATGCTTCTTGCCAATTCTGGTTACCTAGGCTGTGTAGCCTCCTGGTTTGCAGTCCATACCTGTGATGTTCTGTTTATGCATTAAAAGGATGTAATGCCCTGTCCTTTCAACCAGAAGATTTGCAGTTCAATTTTTACCACAGATGCTCAAAGTACCGAGTACAGTTCAAATTCTCTTTAAAAAAAAAAAAAAAGTTTTTATAAACTAGCAGTTTTCTAACCCAATGCTACAGATGGTCAGGAAGGCTCAGCTTTTGTTAATAATACTTTAGCCTGGGGGGTAGGTTCTGGATTTCAATAATCCAGTGTCCGCAATTTCCTAAGTGAGCCAGACCAGCCCCTCGCCCGCACCTCACTAGCCTCTGCGACCCCGAAACCCTGAGGACACACAGCACTCACCCGGTGCCTGACCCTGCACAACCAATTCTTCCAGACCAGGGCCCGGAACTGGCGACCCGCCCGCCCCATGCCTGCCCTCCAGGGCGCTCAGGACTCCGGCCCCAAGCACCCGGCTTATATTGGCCTCCTGGGCGAGGCCGGTGCGGATTAGTCAATTCCAACAAAAGTGAGTGATGCAAGACAACCTGCAGGTGACTGAACAAGGCGGGCATCGAATGTCCTCCTGCTCTGCGTGTGTTGAGAAATCTTACCTTCTCACTCAGTCCAGCGTCGGGGAGAGTGGGGCTGCAGAAGGCAGCCTCCGGGCCCTGTAGGCACGCGCACTTCCAATTACCCACGCAGCTGCAGCTGCGGAGCGCACGGCCAGGAGCAATGCTCACATTAGCGCTGCCCCTTTTCCCCTTGATGTTAACCGGATGGAGTTACCCCTGCCCTCCCCTGAAACCCCCGCTATCACACCAATCCACAACAGGCTCCATTTCGGACGCCCAGTGGCAGATCATCAGTGGGAAAGAGATGGGAGGACCGAGGGAAGCAGTGTTGGTCTCCGGGGGATGGAAAGAACATACTTCAAGTTCCGCTGCGCTGTCACGCCCCGCTTAATCCACGTGTTTCATCTGTTTTCCCCCAAAAGCCCAGGGGGCCTGGCTGACCTCTCCTGGTTCTGTGAGTAAACCCCCTATGCTCTCCCATCTGTAATTTATCGCTGCCCCTGGAGAAAAGCAACCGACAGAGCTCTGGGCACGCCGTGGAGAGCAGTGAGAACCAGCAAGCTGCGGAGCCCGGCTGATTTCCCCACACCTTTAGCTTCCTAACCAGCTGGAGATTTCAGCTGGGCAGCACTTGCTCCATCCTCCTAGTGGCCAAGGCTCCTGGGTTCCTGTGGACTTGGTGTTGTGGTCAGGAGGATGTCAGGCAACAGGATTTCTGTGGTCTCTTATTTCATAAAGCCATTGTCTCAAGCTACCAATGCTCTATCAGTGGGCTTTGCAACAGCAAAGGGCACAGGCTTCAGCAGAGTCAATTATCCTACAAACCTATTTTTTAAAAGAACATCATTTTTAAATGGTATTCTAGAGGACTTCCCTGGTGGTACAGTAGTTAGGGTTCTGGGTTTCCAACGCAGAGGGTGCAAGTTCCACCCCTGGTTGTGGACTAAGATTTCACATTGCTGTGCAGGAGACCAATACATAAATAAAAATTTAAATGTTCTTTTATTTGTTGGGCTTCCCAGGTGGCGCTAGTGGTAAAGAGGAGACTCAGGTTTGATCCCTGGGTCGGGAAGATCCCCTGGAGGAAGAAATGGCACCCCTCTCCAGGATTCTTGTCTGGAGAATTCCATGGACAGAGGAGCCTGGCAGGCCACAGTGCATGGGGTTGCAAAGAGTCGGACCCAAGTGAGGGTCTGAGCACTTCTTTCATTTTTAACCAAGGTTGAAGCACCAAATTGAAGGTCATGGGGGTGGAGGGGAAGCACACAGTCCTGCCTGATGCTCCAGCCACAGGTGCCTCCACTCCTCCCTAAAACCCAACCCTTTTGCAGACAACACTTCACATCCCAGGGGACCGTCATTCTTCTCAAAAAATCCGGTGTAAGGAAAAGCCCCCAAGCATGGAGTTTCCCCATTTCATCTTATAGCAGCCAGTGCTCTGCTCACTTGCACGTGGCTTCACTCATCCTTCTCTGGAACCATGCCATGAGCGTGGCATTCAGGTCCCAATTGCACCAGTGAGGAGGGGTTGCTGCCAGGGCCACTGTCCAAGATTCAAAAAGTGACTTTTAGTTAAACAGAGAATTGCCAGGTGACTATGAAATTCCAGTGCTAAGTATAAAGCCACTGCGAATCCAAAATGGGAACTCGTCTGGGTCCAGGCACACCCACGTTGACTGCAGCACATTCACAACTGCCAAAAGCTGGAAACACTCATGTCCAGGAAGCCACGAGTGGATCAACACATGTTGGTAGATACATGCGTGTAACAGAGTGAAATGCAGACACCTCAATAACACTGAGGGTACCCAGTGGAGGAAGGCGGACAGGAGAGGCCACACGTGTGAGTCCTGCACACGGGAGTGGGCAGAGGAGACAAAACCACTGAGCTGAAGCCGTGAAGAGGGCTGGAGCGGAGAGATGGGGAGGCGGGGTACCGATGCGGGTCGCAGGTCAGCCTCCCCATGGGAGGCCGCGCTATGGGACCAGGTAACAGAGGTGGTCGCAGCCTGTGGATGCACTGTTCACTGTCAGATGGCCAGTTTCATGTCACGTGCCCGTGTCCCTCAGGGAGTTACTTTTCAGTGGCTGTCCTTACTCTTCTGTCCTCAGCCACCGGGCCGCGCTTACGCGAGGATGAGGTGGGGTGCAGCGCGGCCGGAGAACCAGCGTCTGATCCTGGCAGCTTGGACCACGCTGGCCCCTCGTGGGGCCAAATCTGTGAATTTGCCGCGTCCACGTCCCCACGAGCGGGAGCGGCTGCGGTTGGTTCGCCTGAGCGAAGCCAGGCAGACGCTCCTCCCAGACGGTGCCCACCCTCCCCAGCGCTCCGCACATCTGCCCCCGGCTACGGCGGCGGCTCCCCACGCGCACACACGTACACACACAGGCACACAAACACACATGAACGCACACGCACGCACACCCAGGTGTAGGCACACGGGCACACACGTGCACACATGTGCACACGGAGATGTGGCGGCCCCACGGCCAGCCTGCTGCTCCAGCTCGTGGGTGGAGGGGACACCACCCGCCTACCCGACCCGTCCCGGCGACCTGAACTCCTCGCCCTCCACACGGCGCGCATCCGCCCCAGTACCCACCGCTTCGAGAGCGCACCCTCCGAGGGTAACGTGCAGGCTAGGGACCCAAGGTGAGTCCAGCCAAACCTCCACCGAGCTAGAGGACGGTGGTGGTCGTTGGGGGCCAGCGGCGCGCACAGGTTCCCCTGGTGGTGACCTGCCCCCACCCCCCCTGCAAGGCTACCCCTCTCCCGTCTCCCTGCCCCCCAGAAAGCTCGCAGGATGCGAACCAACCCAGTGCCAGCCCCAGCCAACTTCTGTCTGCTCTTCTCCAGCAGCCGGCTGAGCCCGTAGGCAGCCTCACGCTGTAAACAATAATCGCGTAATAATAATTGTATAGCAGGATGGCTGGGGATTGGATGGAGCGGTGCCGAGGCCCGAGACTGAGATTCCAGCAGTCCGAATGGTGCCCCCACAGGGGGAGTGGCTGCTTTGCGGAGGAGACAGGGGCCTGCAAGACTCCGCATCCCCAGGCACACCCTAACGAAAAGAAGGAAGGAACCTGGGCTCCAGGAACTCCCACCTGGGGCACAGCCCCCGGCACGGAGCCTGTGTCATGCTCACTGAGGCGCTGAGTGCTGCTACCTTGGCCATGACCCACGGGGCACTTTTCACGACGCCGACCCTCCGTCACCCTCCCCTCCCTCTTCCCACCCTCCTACTCCTTGCCCCTCTCCCACTCCTGTCCCTCCATGTGGATCCTGGGTTACAGTGATCCCGCCTTCTGCCTGCCCTCTCCCAGAAGGGTTCCCCACCCATACCCCCGTGCAGCAGGCTCCCAGACTGTCCAGCACCAAGAGCACCCACCTGTTGCCCGCTCCCAACACACAAACACACACACCCCAGCCATCTTACTCAGACAACCTCCTGTTTCACATTCTGTAATCAAGGGCCATCACATCCAGAGAGAAGCATGAAAGTTCAAATGCCACCATGACAATTAGTGGAAGAAAGCATGAGAGGAGGCTCACCCTTCCTCTTCCTTATAATGCACAAGAAAGAAGGTTTGCTGGTTCATCGATGATTAGGAAACAGGAAGTGTGAAACCTATATAACAAGGTGAGTGGAGGAAGAAAAGGAGAGTGTTATGGATGGAATTGTGTCCCCCAAAATTTATGTTGAAGCTCTAACCCCAGATGTGTATTTAGAGATCATACCCTTAGGGTGATCAGACCCTAAGGCTAAATGAGGTTGTAAGGGTGGGCCCTGACTCAATAGGACTGGTATCCTTACCAGAAGAGGAGGAGACCAGAGATCACTCTCTTTCCACATACACACAGAGGAAAGGCCACACAAGGACCCAGCCAGAAGGTGAGCATCTGCAGGGCAGGAAGAGAAGCCTCACCAGAAACCAACCCTGCTGACACTTTGGCCTTAGATGTGCAGCCACCCGGCCTGCCGTGTTGTGCTTTGGCAGCCCTAGGAAGCCAATGCAGGGGTCTTACAGCAGGGGTCTGGGAGGCTAGAGTTGCATTTGTGTCTCTGCAGGTGAGGCTTGCTGGTGCTGGCAACTTACCCAGATCTGGGCATTCCTCTGGCCATGGAATACACTCAGGAGATCATGGAGTTAGCAGAAAAGTCTTTGTATGAAAGGATCCTGAGAATGGAACTCCTGGAGGTTTTCTGCAAAGCTGATGTTTCCCTGGAGAGAGAACTGGTCACTTGGATTAGCACGGGCTCCTGAGTAATCTGTGCTGGGTACACAGTTTGCCTCAGGTCCAGTCATTACAAATCAGGGTTCTCTTCACTGACCGTTTGTCAGAAGGCATCACATACCAGTTTATAAAGATAACATCTGGCTTCAGAAGTGATCACAGGGCTTGCCCCCAGCATCTGCTCTTTGCCCACCCTCACCCCACCCACCATTCGTTCATCCCACTGCCACTCAGCTGGGTCCTTCGCATGACGGTTTGACTCCCAGCAAATGGAGTTAGGTTAGCAAAGTGGATGTGAGGCCAGGCACACAGAGGGGAGGGTCAGAGGGCTGATTCCAACCCTCTTCTATCCCAGCTGCACTTCTCCCACTCTCCTTAAACAGGCCAGTTTCCACCAGCCCAGTGAGTGAGTGAGGGAGTGCTCAGCTGTGTCCGACTCTTTGCGACCCCATGGACTGTAGCTGGCCAGGCTCCTCTGTCCATGGAATTTTCCAGGCAAGAATACTGGAGTGGGTTGCCATTTCCTACCCCAAGGGATCTTTCTGACCCATGGATCAAACCCTCGTCTCTTGTGTCTCCTGCATCAGCAAGCAGATTCTTTACCACCGCACCAGCTGGGAAGCTTCCCCAGGGGCTTTCTCCAGGCTCCCAGAGAGACAACCATGTCTTCAGAGAGCATGCTGCGAGCTTGAATGCAGGAGATTACTTTATACACATGGCTGGTCCCTCTGAAAGGATATGGTAATGTCATTTGAAAGTTATAATGCAAATTCTTCAGGATCTTCAGGTAAAATTGCCTCTTTGTCTCTGTTTAAAAGTTTTATTAAAATTAGGGACAATAAGCAATTAGAAGTTTCATAGCAGAAAGAATTTTCATGACCCAGTTGTACCTTATTTAATTGCAATTTTTATTATAAATCTTGAAAAATAATAACCTCATGGGCAATTTAAATAATGTACTTTCCTCTGATACTGAAATTCTGTCTTTCTAATTTCAATAATTTCCCATGAATCTGAATTAGTTTCTCTTTTTTCTCTAATAGAACACCATAACACCAATTTGTATCTAAAGGATGTGCATTCAAAAGGTAATAAATTGACTGGAATATGTGGTTTTCATCCTCTAATGCCACCTGGTGCCCACTGAGCTAAGAAAGTGAAAAGATACCATCAACAATCCACTAAGAATACTGAGAGGAGAGTTGCCCAACCTATGACCCAAATATAAGGGCATGGATAGGAGTCTTGTAGTCCCCTCTAGACAAGCTGAGGCCTGAGTCACGCTTCTTGTACCTTCCATTTGAGTTGTATTTCTCCAGGAGAAAACATGAAATGTGATCTCCGTTTATTCCATGGCCAAAGAGTTGAGCTCTTTTAAATTATTTCTTTATTTGTCTGGCTCACAAGATCTCTTAGTTGTGGCATGCAGACTCTTAGTTGCAACATGTAGGATCTCGCTCCCCGACCAGGGATTGAATCCGGGCCCTCTGCACTGGGGATGAGGCATATCAGCCACTTCAGCACCAGGGGAAGTCCTGAGAGTGGAGTTCCAACTGGGAAGCATGGGGCCACATGCATGGTGGGCTTCCTCCGCCCCTCTCTGCCGCACTGCCGTCTCCACTCCACCAGCCTCATGCAGGAGGGCCCCTCGCACAGCTTCAGGTGACAGAGGACCGCCAGCCCCCTGCACACTCACACCCTGCTGGCTGGTGCTGTGGTGTCCCAGCCCCACCCTGGAGATAACATGAGAAGGAAGATAGAAGGGGTAAGGGTCTCCTCTAAAAAAAAAAATCTTTCCATTCAGGTTTCCCCAAGAATCCCATCTACTTACATCAGACAACTTTATGTGGACTCCCAGAAGAGGAGACACACAGACAAAAATCAAAGAATAGCCCTCCAAATAACTCTGCCTTGTATCTGGACAAGTGGCCTCTTGACCTAAAAGCTCAGTTGTCCAGTCTGGTTCTGGTTACAATGGCATTAGGCATTTTCTACCCTTCGTGTCCCACTGAGAGCAGCTAAAACTCCTGGACAGAATATGGAAAGTAACTATTGGAAAACTGAATAGCAAATCAAACTCAAATACTGATCCCTATGATGGTGAGTTTCTTTTTTGTTTTAAGGGGTTTGGGAGGCATTCCTTCCGTACTGCCTGCTTGACAGTTGAGGGTCCCCCAAGTCCTGGGAATGTGAAGAAACTCAGATGGGGAAGCTCCTAGAATAAAACCTCTTCCTTGAGCCAGAGGAGGTACAAAGCGACCTCATGGACTTCTCTGATGGTCCAGTGGATAAGAATCTGCCTGCCAATGCAGGGGACACGGGTTCGACCCCTGGTCTGAGATTTCACTTGTCGTGGGGTAACTAAGCCTGCGTGCCACAACTACTGAGGCTGTACTCTGAAGCTGTGAGCCACAGGAGGAGCTGCCACATCTAGAGAAAGCCAGCATGCAGCAACATTAGAGAGAGGCTTCACAGTATGCACGGAGTTCTGGTGAGCCTCCTGAGCCTCTGGTGTACCCCATAACAGACGTAGACCCCAAAGCAGGGAAGGGCAGCAGCAGCACAAGGACCCTAAAGGCCCTGCTCCCAGCCGGGGCACCAGGAGAAAGCGACCTCAGGGACCTCTGTGTGGGGAACATCTCAGACCACATGGGGCAGAGAAGGAGAGCCTGCAGCTCTGTTCATGAAGCCCTGGGATCCCCCTGAGCTGTGCAGTCCTGGAACAGAAAAAATGTCAACATAGCAAAGGGCTTGCAAACAGAACTCCAAGTCGACACTGCTCAGGACTCAGACTGGACCCTGGGGGACACACGTGTGAAGCAGACCAGACTAGCACTGCAAAGTCTGAAAATCAACACTGGCAGCAAAGCCCACAAAAGATGGCTCAGGACTTGCACAGTGAACCTGGCTGTGTTGACTGCTTGCTAAAACAAAGTGAATCAACATTCCCTGGAAAATTTTAATAGACCCAGTCTTATAATATTCAGGAGTGCCCTGGATAGAATTCACAATCATTCAAGAAAGAAAAGTGAAGTCGCTCAGTCGTGTCCAACTCTTTGTGAACCCATGGACTGTTGTCTACCAGGCTTCTCTGTCCATGGGATTTTCCAGGCAAGAGTACTGGAGTGGGTTGCCATTTCCTTCTCCAGGGGATCTTCCTGACCAAGGGATCGAACCCAGGTCTCATGCATTGCAGGCAGACTTTTTACCCTCTGAGCCACTAGGGAAGCCCCACAATCACTCAACATACATTAAAAGCCAGAAAAACTTCTTTTTTAATTTTTTTTTATTTTTTAACTTTACAATATTGTATTGGTTTTGCCATACATCAACATGAATCCACCACAGGTATACATGTGTTCCCCATCCTGAAACCTCCTCCCTCCTCCCTCCCCATGCCATCCCTCTGAGTTGTCCCAGTGCACCAGCCCCAAGCATCCAGTATCCTGCATCAAACCTGGACTGGTGATTCGTTTCATATATGATATTATACATGTTTCAATGCCATTGTCCCAAATCATCCCACCCTCTCCCTCTCCCACAGAGTCCAAAAGACTGTTCTATACATCAGTGTCTTTTTTGCTGTCTTGCATACAGGGTTATCGTTACCATCTTTCTAAATTCCATATATATGCGTTAGTATACTGTATTGGTGTTTTTCTTTCTGGCTTACTTCACTCTGTGTAATAGGCTCCAGTTTCATCCACCTCATTAGAACTGATTCAAATGTATTCTTTTTAATGGTTGAGTAATACTCCATTGTGTATATGTACCACAGCTTTCTTATCCATTCATCTGCTGATGGACATCTAGGTTGCTTCCATGTCCTGGCTATTATAAACAGTGCTGCGATGAACATTGGGGTACACGTGTCTCTTTCAATTCTAGTTTCCTCAGTGTGTATGCCCAGCAGTGGGATTGCTGGATCATAAGGCAGTTCTATTTCCAGTTTTTTAAGGAATCTCCACACTGTTCTCCATAGTGGCTGTACTAGTTTGCATTCCCACCAACAGTGTAAGAGGGTTCCCTTTTCTCCACACCCTCTCCAACATTTATTATTTGTAGACTTTTGGATCACAGCCATTCTGACTGGCGTGAAATGGTACCTCATAGTGGTTTTGATTTGCATTTCTCTGATAATGAGTGATGCTGAGCATCTTTTCATGTGTTTCTTAGCCATCTGTATGTCTTCTTTGGAGAAATGTCTATTTAGTTCTTTGGCCCATTTTTTGATTGGGTCATTTATTTTTAAAAGCCAGAAAAACCTTAAAGAGAGAACTCTCAAGGGAAAAGGCAACTAACTGATAGCAACCTTGAGATGACCCAAATGTTGGAATCATTAAATAATTACTTTAACACAGGACTTCCCTTGTGACTCAGCTGGTAAAGAATCCACCTGCAATGCAGGAAACCTGGGTTCGATTCCTGGGTTGGGAAGATCCCCTGGAGAAGGGAAAGGCTACCCATGCCAGTATTCTGGCCTAGAGAATTCCATGGATTGTATTGTCCATGAGGTCACAAAGAGTTGGATACGACTAAGTGACTTTCAGTTTCACTTTAATGTAATTATTATAACCATGCTTCATTAAATTAAAGACAAAGGCTCTTGTAACAACTGGAGAGATGGACATTCTCAGCAAAAAAATTATTATGTATAAAAAAGAACCAAATGAGAAATTTTAAAACTTAAATATAAAATAACAGAAGGAAAAAATTCATTGAAGAAGCTCAGTAGCAGAATGGATGTGAAAGATGAAAGAGCAGCAAACGTGAAGATAGATCAATAAAAGTTATCCAGTCTGAACAATAGAAGGAAAAAGATTGAAATAATAATAATAATCAGAGCCTCCAGACCTGTGAACAATATCAAAGTTTGCAACATTCATAGCGTTGGTGTGAAGGAAAGAGTGGAAAAAGATAATTAGCATAGAAAAAAAAAATGAAGAATAAAGAGACATAACACAAAAAAGACAATCCATGAAAGGAAAAAATGCATAATTAGGCTTTATCAAAATTAAAACTTTTTCCATGTGAAAAGCATTGATAAGAGAATTTAAAAAGAAGCCAACAGGCTGGGAGAAAATAATCGCAAACCAAATCTGACAAACGGCTTATATTTAGAATATATTAAAAGCTGTCGAAACAAAAGACATGAAGAGACATTTCCTGGAAAAAGATGTACAAATATCAAATAAGGCCATGAAAAGGTGTCCAACACCACTAATTATCAGGGAAATGAAAATTAAGACCAACATAAGATATCTCCACCTGCCTCTTAAGACTGCTAAAATGAAAATCAGTGAAAACAGCAAACTCTGGCAGGGATGTGGAGAAATTAGATCTCTCCTATATTGCTGATGGGATGGCAAAATGGTGCAGCCACCAAAATAATTTGGTAGTTTCTTTAAAAATTAAGTATACATACACTTAGCATATTACCTAGCAATTATATTCCTGGGCATTTATCCCCAAGAAATGAAAACTTATGTTCATACAAAATCCTGTACCTAAGCATTCATAGCAGCTGTATTCATAAAATAGCACAAAACTGGAAACAATCATAATGTCCTTCAGCAGGCGAAGAGTTAAACACTGTCATTCATCCACACCCTGGAAGATAAAAAGGAATTAAGTGTTGATACAGGCAGTAACCTGGATGAATCACATGAAAAACATCCACCTCAAAAGTCACATACAGTGTGATTCCACTTCTGTGACATTCTCAAAATGACAGAGTTGTAAAGATGGAGACCGTCTTAGTGGTGGGGGCGGGGACTGGGTCTGACTACAGGAGGGAGCTAGAGGGAAGTCTCTGTGGGCATGGAACAGTTCTGTGTTATCGACTGTGGTTCCTGAGCCTACACGTGTGATACGATAGCACAGAATCATATACACACATCGCACCCATGTCAATTTTCTGATTCTGGTGTTACACCAGTTATGTGAGCCATAACCACTGAGGGAGACCATGTGAAGGGTTGTGGGGTTTCTCTGGACTGTCTTTGCAACTTCTGTATCTACACTTATTCCAAAATGTTTGTGAAAAGCCATAGTACTGTGTATTTTAAAGGTTCATTGCATTGTATGTAAATCAGAAAGGACCAGCTGGCAGAGCTCCAGTCTTTTCCTGTTCTGGAGGCCAAGCTGCTGCATGAGACTTAAAGCAAAGTACATAATCCCCAGTTTCAGAAGCAAACCTCAACTGACCCACCTAGGCAGTCTCGTCCCCCTCCCACAGAACTGGGGCAGGGGTCTCACATGAGACATCTTTGACAGGGAAAGTGGTGGTGGTGGTTTAGTCGCTCAGTCATGCCCGACTCTTTGTGATCCCATGGACTGTAGCCCACGAGGCTCCTCTGTCCATGGGATTTCCCAGGCAAGAATACTGGAGTGGGTTGCCATTTCCTTCTCCGGGGGATCTTCCTGACCCAGGGATGGAACCTAGGTCTCCTGCATTGCGGGCAGATTCTTCACTGACTGAGCCACCAGGGAAGCCCAGGGACAAAGTAGGCAATTAAATAGTTAATCCCACCAGGGGACTGTAAGTAAAGAAAACTATATGGGAGACTCCTGTAAGTTAACGATCACTCAAGGAAGTAGGTTTGTATAACTACAAAATCAAGCAGGCTTGCTTAGCAATGTTACCACGCAACAAAAGCATGAGATGTGCCCCCAAACAATAAAACAATGGTGGCCTGAGCCCCGCCCGCTGCCCAGTGAGCTCAGGAAGTTAATGACCCTAGGGCATGAACAAGCACTTATGGAAAAATGATATTTCAAAGTGAAAGACCTTCATCATACTGAGGCCTGAAATAATTTTTGCAAAGTGCCACGACTGTCTTGGCTTGACCACATAGGGAGGAGAAAACTCCCCTCCCCGACATGGAGGAGGAGCTGATGATGGAAGCGTTTCTACTGAAGAATGAGGAAGAAGAAGGTGTTTTCCTCCTCCCCACTTTTTCTTTGCTTATAAAACTGTGGCCCACTCAGTTCTCAGGGCATGGCACCCTCTTGCTTGTCTGCTTGTCAACCTCACAAGCGTCTTATTCTAATAAATCATTTCTTATCTACAACTTTGCCTCTTGCTGAACTCTTCCTGTGCAGAGACATAAAGAACCAGAGGTCCTCAGAGCCCCCAAGACACAACCCAGTGGTTTCATTTGGTCCTGGGTGCTCTACTGCCACTTCATTGACAGTTGTCTAGGCTCTTGGGAAGAAGACACCAGGGGCAATGGCCTTGACTTTGGATGTGACACTTGCAAACCCCATAGTCATCTCAATACTGCATGGAGGTGAAACTAACCCTAAAAGAGAGCAAAGAGGGAGAGCCACAGAAAAGTGGCAGCAGCCAGTAAGTGACCCTGATCCCAACCCAGCTCCACCTGCACAACTTGCAATGTGAGTTATGAACAACAGAGGGCAGAGTGGTTACCTGGAGGCGACAGTGTCCCAAGTGAGATGGTCAGAATCTCCTCATCAGCAGAACTAACTGAGCTCCCCTAGGTTTTGTACACTGTTCTCAGACAGGAGCTTGTATCAGAACTGCCCAGAAGGGCTGTTAGGTCATAGATTGTGTCCCACACAGATTTTCTAACTCAGTCCACCGAGGGCCTGGGGATTTGCATTTTCAACACGTTCTCAAGTGATATTCACGTTGCAAGTTCAGCACCATGCATCCTGAACCACGGTTTGGGGCTATGGCTTCAGTTCCTTCCTGTTTCCTGAGTGATTTTGAGCTCACCTGCAGGGCAGCCATACTTCTTGAAGGGAACACACCTGAGCTCCATGTGATTCAAGGTGACTCAATCCAAAGGCATCAGGGAATCCCACACAGAACACCCTCCCCCAGGACAATGTTCTGCTACCATATGATAAATATTTCTTAGAGGAACAACATGATCACTATGCAAGCCATTCAGATTATGGTCATTTCAGGATCAGCAGTAATAGAATTCATTTCATGTCCTATGAAATAGCAGTGTCCTGCTGGGGAATTACTTGTTCCAGCTCATTCGGCAAACTGTTCTTTAAGGGACCCCAAACACTGGTTATAAAGGGAGCCTGTATTGATTATGGTACATGAAGTTATCTCTAAGGGATAAGCACCCTCCAGAGAAGCTGCTAAAAGTCTGCAAACCCTGTTAATCTATTCTCTCCTTGGACTCAGGGCAGGGACATTTTTCTCATTTCATAAAACCTCAGGCACACTGATGCCCTGGGACCTGAGCACGCTCAGTACAGAAGCGGCCATGACCCACCTGCACCGCAGTCTCTGGCAGGGCTTCCCCACCAGACTTCCTGGCCTGCTCAGTGCTGCTTAGCATCACAGGACTGATGGTCTTTGCAAACAGCCAGGTGGTAGGCAGTAACCTGCTTCAGGGAAACTGTGACAAGTGTAAACCATGGGGCATCCTTGAGTTCAAAGCAGCTTCAACACTTCACTGGAGTGCCCTGGCTCTTGATACCAGGACCTGGAAAGCTGATAACCATCTTCTGAAATAACAGCATATGTCTGAAGAGAAATCAAGCCCTCCCCGCCGGCATCACTGCAGACTCTACCCCAGTTGTTTAATGCCAAATGTCCTCCTCTCCTTCAATGCTCAGCAACCTGAGGGCTGAGTATGTGTTCTAGTCTATATTCCAGCTCTAGAGTAGATTTTAACTCAGGTCCATTCATTAGATGAAATTCATTATTATTCCAGAAAATGAGAAAGATCCTTCCAGTTTTGGAAAACGTTGCTGGACTGAATGCAGTTTTCCAACAATACTATTCATTTCCAAGGCATTTTACCCAGCTAAACTTACTCATTCTTACATTTTTAAGGGTATGGGTTTAAATGTCACCCACCCAGACATGCGGGCGACCCTCATTACTGGGGTTCCTCGTGCTCCTACGCTTGTATGGGTGTGCAGAGACAGGGCCTGCTCAAGAGCGACCCCCGAGTGTGGACCCCCATTGTACCCCTCCGACCCCCTCGCCCCAGCCCCCCCTTGCCCCACTCTGGGCCCCGTGGCTCCAACCCGATGGGATGCTGCACGTCCAGGCAGTATCCCAGGTGATTGCCACTGAGCAGAACAACCCCTGGCTCCAGTCACCTGTGGCGCTCCCGCTGTTCAAGACAAGATGAAAACCTGGATTTTCATGTTAAATACCTAGATGTTTAAATTTCCATGTAAGCTAAACTGTAGTTCCCATCCCAAGAATCTGTAAGAATCTACCTAGTAAGTCATTTCTGGTCTAGTCCCAATACTTCTGTTGCCACTGCTGCTGCTAAGTCGCTTCAGTCGTGTCCGACTCTGTGCGACCCCATAGACGGCAGCCCACCAGGCTCCCCGGTCCCTGGGATTCTCCAGGCAAGAACACTGGAGTGGGTTGCCCTTTCCTTCTCCAATGCATGAAAGTGAAAAGTGAAAGTGTTAATACAACCTAAAAGAACAGATTACTTTAAAAAGCAATTTTCAGCAGCTTCTCTACCCTTTTCATAGTTGTGAATTACTGTGGCAATTCTTTAAGAGCTGAAAAAGGTGATATTTAGTATTAAAACATCTCTTGGCATCCACAATCATCTCAACGTGGAAATTAATTTGGGCATGTGTGTATTTTCTCTTCCCTTTCAGATTTTCTGTTGTTAAAGAATAAAGGCCACGTTTCTTCATCTTCTCTTGCTTCCTTAAAATTTATGTTACACACCTCTGAAAACTAGTTGCTTTGGCATAATTCATAAAAGCTGTATGTGTGGGATTTATACTTTTAGAAAAATCAGGTCAAGTTCGAAAAGTCAAACTGTTATATACTCAGTGGCTTTCAATTTATTGTAACTGCCCTCTTATTGGATCAAACTCCTGATTCCTTGTACATGAAATGAATAAATCTTATTTCCATTTGAAGGGGGAAAAAAGGACACATTATGGTCTAAGAACTTCTGGGGCCAAATCTACGGACCAAGTGAGAATGTCTAACAGCTCAAGAGAGAATCCAGAAACTGAGCCAGAAGAGCTCTGGTAGAAAGCAGGGAGGCACTGGGTACATGCTTTATTTCTTCCAGGTGATAAGGGCTGAGAGGCCTGGCATCTATTCCCTATTGTTCATCTATTCCTGCCTGTCTAGACAGCCCTCCAACTCAGAGTAACAGAACTGCTAGTTAATAATGTGTATGTGAATAGAACTTGAAATTGATTTCTATTCAAATAGAAATGTGAATAGATTTGAAAAGAATCAATTTTTCTTCTGACAGAAAGTCTATTATGACTGACTGGATGAGTTCTGTCAATTAGAATATATGACACATCTGAAATCAAATGAGCTAACTTTTCCACTCTGAGGTTTGACTGGATACATTTAAAGCAAAAGTACAATAGATATCCCAGATATTACATCCTTTGCCTCTACTAAACTTATGATAAAAGTTAGATGTAGACCTAAAGTTTTCCCAGGAGGTACACAGATTTTCAAATTATATTCTGGAATTTTGTTGTTGTTGTTTAGTCGCTAAGTTGTGTCCAACTCTTTTGTGACCCCATGGACTGTAGCCCACCAGGCTCCTCTATCCATGGGATTTTCCAGGCAGGAATACTGGAGTGGGTTGCCATTTACTTCTCCAGGGGATCTTTCCAACCCATGGATCAAACCTGCGTCTCCTGCATTGCAGGTAGATTTTTTTACCTCTGAGCCATCAAGGAACCCATATTTAGGAATAAATGACCAAAAAACTTAAAGACCACTGCCTTAAGGATACTTAGGTTTATCAATATGATAAACCTAGATGATATTGTGAGCTAATAAACATATATCTGGCCTTTATCCTGTTTCAAAAATCCTTGGAATGTCTTGTTTTACCACCATGGACTGACTGTGTCCCCCCAGAAATCATGTGTTGAAACGCCGACTCCCAACGCGATGGTGTTTGGATGTGAGGCCTTTGGGAGGTGATGAGGGTGCAGTAAGGTCTTGAAGGCGGGGCCCTCATTAAGAGATTAACACTCTTATAGAAAACAGACTACAGACTGGGTTGAGGGCTTTCGCCAGGGAACAGCGTCAGCAGGCACCTTGCTCTTGGACTCCCAGCCTCCCTAACTGTGAGAAATGAATTCCCATCATTCAAGCCTCCCAGTCTGTGGCGGTGTGCCGCAGCGGCCTCAGCCGACTGATCAGTAACACCCCCCTTTCTGCTGTATCTGACGTCCGGGAAGGGGAGGGCAGCAGGGCTGGGGACTGCGTTCACTCCTGTGGCCAGTGCTTTATTCCATCGTGTCTGCTGCTGCTGCTAAGTCGCTTCAGCCGTGTCCGACTCTGTGCGACCCCATAGACGGCAGCCACCAGGCTCCCCCGTCCCTGGGATTCTCCAGGCAAGAACACTGGAGTGGGTTGCCATTTCCTTCTGGATAATGGAAACTCAACGTACCAATGCTGAACGCCATTCTTGAGGGAGCTTCCTGATGGTGACCACATGGATGTACAGGAGGGAGACTCACACTGAGCCCTAGGGACGGGAGCGCCTGTACTTGGGCACTCCTAGACCTGGGCTCCCAGTCCACTGTTCATTTACAGCCTATGTGCTAAAATGACATTTGTAAGTACAGCACTTCGCCAAGTGTTTTCAGTCATTTTAACAAATGTCAAACCTGAGAGCATCACAGAAAGCCCCAGATTTGAAGTGTGGGTAGCCTGGGGACCCCGCTTGCAGCTGGCATCTAAAACAAGGGCACTGCGGTCAAGAACTTTCCCTTCCACTTGTGGAATCAGATATAATTCCAGGTAGGTAAGTGTCAGAATCGAATCTAATTATCAGCCACCCACCCACCCACCCGGTGTTGGAGATGGTCAGGGAAGCACACTGGGGCAGGGGGGAGGCTCCAGAACTTTCTCATCTTCCCAAACTGAAGCGCTGTCCCCAGTAAACCCTGACCCCCCATCTCCCCTCCCCAGACCCAATAACCACCATCCTACCTCTGTCTCTATGGACTTGACAACTCTAGGAACCTCATATCAGTAGAATCCTACAGTATTTGTCCTTTGTGACCGGCTTATTTCACTCAGCATAGTGTTCTCAAGGTTCTTCTGAGTTACAGCACGTAACAGAGCTTTCTCCCTTTCTAAGGCTGGATAAGCCCCGTTTGTCTGCATGGACATAGTTTGTTTATCCTGTCATCCATTGATGGGCATTTGGGCCATTTCCACCTTGTGCCTGTTGTGAATAACACTGCTGTGAACACAAGTGTCCCAACGTCCGTTCGGATCCCTGCTTTCAGTCCTTTCATCCAGGTACACAGACGTGGAGTTGCTGGATCCCACAGTGACTCTGTGTGTAATTCTTTGAGGTTCTGCTGTACTGTTTTCCACAGCCATTTTCCACTGACCATTGCCCATTTCCATTTTCCATTGCACCTTTTCCACTGACATTTTAGCCATGAGGCTTAGAGGAGTCACAGAACCTCTGAGCCTGGGGGGGGGGGGTTGTTGAGGGAAGGGGCTAGGAAACCCTTGAGGATGAGAACCAACAGACTCAGAGATCTGTGCCTCCCTGACTCCTAGACCCGAGCCTCACCCAGTGCTGGTGGGATGGGCCGCTCCCCTCCGTGGCCTCAGGGGTCAGCAGAGCAGAGTAAAGCGAGGCCAGCAGCACCCACAGCAACGGAGGGAGAACCTCGGAAGGAAGGCATGCCAGCGGCATTTCAAGGCCAACTGTGCCAGAGGCCTTCCCAGGGCAGCAAGCACCTCAGGACCCCCTAGTTGCCCTGCGTGAGCGTGACAGGAGGAGCTCCACAGCGGTCCAGGGCGCCCTCCACGGGGCCAGGTGGTCCTGACGTCTGGGTCCGTCACACCACATGACTAGAGGAATCTAACGTTACTGATGAGCGAATTCCAGCAAAATAGCTGTCCCAGGTCACGAGGGAGCCAGGCTCACCCACACTTGTGCATAAGCAGACCATGCCTCGAGGGCGTGGGCAAGACTACACCAGCACCGTGGGCTGAGCCCTGTCCTTCCCTCTGGGCTAAGAGGAGCAACACAAGCCTCTTTTAAAGGCCCACACAGGATGGGAGACCCAGCCTCCGCATACAGCTCCCACTGTGCCTGATCCAGTGGCACCTGGGCCCCTCTGGACACAAAGTCTGCTCCCTCCGCACACACCTGAACAGATAGAGGGACCCTTCATTTCTACCACACATGTTTCACTGATGCCTGTGTGACAGTCATCAGTTCAGTTCAGTCGCTCAGTCGGGTCTGACTCTTTGCGACCCCATGAATTGCAGCACGCCAGGCCTCCCTGTCACATCACCAACTCCCGGCGTTCACTCAGACTCACATCCATGGAGTTGGTGATGCCTTCCATCCATCTCATCCTCTATCATCCCCTTCTCCTCCTGCCCTCAATCTTTCCCAGCATCAGGGTCTTTTTCAACCAGTCAGTTCTTTGCGTCAGGTGGCCAAAGTATTGGAGTTTCAGCTTCAGCATCAATCCGTTCAATGAACACCCAGGACTGATCTCCTTTAGGACGGACTGGTTGGATCTCCTTGCAGTCCAAGGGACTCTCAAGACTCTTCTCCAACACCACAGTTCAAAAGCATCAGTTCTTCGCTACTCAGCTTTCTTTATAGTCCAACTCTCACATCCATACATGACCACTGGAAAAACCATAGCCTTGACTAGACGGACCTTTGTTGACAAAGTAATGACTCTGCTTTTAGATACGCTGTCTAGGTTGGTCATAACTTTCCTTCCAAAGAGTAAGCGTCCTTTAGTTTCATGGCTGCAGTCACCATCTGCAGTGATTCTGGAGCCCAGTGACAGCTGTACCTAACCTTTTAAAAACTTTTCTTTTTAAACCACTTTCTGGTACGTGTGTGCTCAGTCGCTTCAGTCGTGCCTGACTCTTTGAGACCCTACGGACTGTAGCCCACCAGGGGCCTCTGTCCGTGGAATTCTCCTGACAAGAACACTGGAGTGGGTTGCTGTGCCGTCCTTGAGGGGTTCTTCCCGACCGAGGGATCGAAACCCGGTCTCTTCTGTCTCCTGCACCTGCAGCCGGGTTCTTTGCCACTAGCGCCACCTGGAGGAGACCCTAATAGGAGCAGGCGTGCCCCACCCTCGTCGGGGCTCCCAGGCTGGCCCAGTGGGTGGGACCTAGGCCGAAGTTCTCCTTTTCCGGGAGGACGTTAAGGCCACTGAGTACCACTCGCTTTCTACCTGGTGAATGTCTGCGGGGCCCGCGTGTGCACGGAGCATGTGCGTACGTGGACTTCTGTTTTGTGTGCGCGCACCGAGCACACCGCACCAGCACAGTCGCACCACCCGCACAGCTGAACCAGCTCTCCAGGTGCCCTGCGCCTCAGTTCTGGCGCCCGTTCTCTCTGCCAGCGAAGGATGGGAGTTGGAGCGGGGGTGGGGGGTGGGGGGTGGGGGGGGCAAGTCGCGGGTGGGCGGGGAGGGCGGTTGCCAGCGCAGGATGGAGGGGGGACCCGGGCACGGGTGGGCGGCGAGGGCGGGGGAGCGTCAGCTCTGGGGTCGACCCGGATCTCTATTAGTCCACAGGGTCGGATGTGTCGCTGGAAATAGGTGTGATCAGCTGCTTTTACCCCATTGGGTGGGTACAGCGCGGCCCCGCGGGTGAGCCAACCCCTTCCCACTGTGGCCAGCAGAGAGCGGCGCAGGTCCCGCCGGGCGCCTCCGCGTGGCCTCGGCGTCTGTGAGGAAGAACCTAGTCTCGAGCCCCCCCTCCCTCGTCCTTGACGCCGAGGGGGAGAGGACCAGTGAGCAGGTTTCAGGAGGCTCCATCCGTGGACGCGGGGCAGGGACTGCCGGCCCGGGAGACGCCGCAGGGACTGCGGTCGCAGGATTCCGTTTCTCTGGCTGTAAACAGCTTCTCGTGCTGTTGACTGCCAAGCTCCTGCCGTCTCCCCGCTTCACACGGGGCACCCCACGTCCACACCTGCGTGAGAGCGGCACACACAGGACCCACCTGCAGGTCCCCGCGGCTCCTCACGGGACTTGAGCCTGGTGACCACACGCACGGGGTCCTAGCCCCACACCTGGGCTGCAGGGGCCGCCAGCCAGCACACCAGCCAGGCATTCGGAGACCGACCCTGTCTGCCCCTGCACCCAGATTTGCGGGCACAGCAGACCCGCGAGCAGACGGACTTGGAAATGTCTCCGTTGAAGCCTGGGGCACTGGGAATTGGGGGGCAGATGTGAGCATGGTGACAGGAGCCTGGGAACAGCTCCTGCAGCCTTGAGCCAGAGTCAGAGGCTGCCAAACGCGAGAGGACACACATATTCCAGGACCTGCCAGCTGCTGGGGGGCTGCAGGCGGCTCCTTCTGGAACAGCCTCAAATTTGGGGTGCAGCAGATACCCCTTGAGGGGACCGAGGGAAAAACCTCAGGCATTCCTTCTCCACACTGCAGCCTCTAGCAACTGGGAGCCAGGAGGTGTTACAGGGGGTTCACTCAGCTCACTGCGCCACAGGCCAGTTAATGGAGAGCAGGTGCTGAGGCAAGGAATACAACTTTATTCCACAACCAGGCTGACAGAGAAGGTAGATTAAAGTCTCAAAGTAACCACCTTGAGGTCTGGATGCCAGGTTCTTTTATAGAACAGAGATGGGGAAGGTGAGGAAACAAAGTTAAAAGGCCATTGATCTTGCAAATATCTCCTAGAATGACAAGCCTTGGGGAAGGGATGTGTTCATTCCTTCCTGCAGCCATCCACAGGTGGACAGGGTCCTAAACAAAGGCACTTCGGTTTAATATTCCGGCAGCCAGGCAGGACTCCCCCAGGCAAACCATTATGTATAAACAGTATCCTTTTTGTGAAGAGGAGCAAGAGGGAAGCAAGAGTAAAAGTAAAAGTTCTAACATGGAGTCATTATTGGCCCCTCCCTGTAATAGAGGGGTCTTGGCATCTGGACCGGCGCCCAGGTTGGTGCCTCTTGAATGACTTGATTACCAACCCTCAATTTGGGATGAACCTCAAAATCTCAGGAAAGAGGCTTTTTGAAGAGTGCATGGACTATACTCATACATCAACACCACGGTCCCCACATGATTCCCCAAACCAAAAAGGCACAGGTGCAGGCCTCGGTGTACAATCAGAAAACAGCCCTCTGAGAACCTAAAACAGAGTTGAATACCGAACATTACAAGGGTGTAGATGTGCCAAAAAGGCAACCAGGGCACCTGCCTCTGGGCTGGGGGACCTGGGGATACCCCAAAAACAGCTACTGCCAGACACGTCTGAGACAGGAGAGGACACCCTGGAGTACCCTCCAATCCCTTTCCGCCTCCAGTCTGGAGAAGGGCGTTTGACCCCAGGAGGAAGCTGAGGGACACGGAGGCACTGATGCAGGGCTGCTTACAGGCAAAGTGGACCTGAGTCTCACTTAGTGAAATCTGACTACAATTAGTATTTGCAAGTCTGAAAAAGCTCCCTAGAAATATTTCAAATATTGAGGAACTTTCTTAAAGAAAACCCAAATCAGGCTAACATGGGGGCATGCTCCAACGAAGCTTTAAAAAAAAAAATCCTTGGACTTCCCTGGTGGCTTAACGATAAAGAATCCGCCTGCCAATGCAGGAGACACAAGTTAGATCCCTGATCCGGGAAGATCCCACTTGTCTGGCAGCAGCTAAGCCCCTACATTACAACCACTGAGCCAGTGCTCCAGAGCCTGTGTGCCACAAATCCTGAAGCCCGCATGCCGCAAGGCCCGTGCTCCACAAGACACGCCACCACAGTGAGAAGCCCCGACTCACCACAACTAGAGCAAAGCCCACGCAGCAATCAAGACCCAGAACAGCCAAAAAATAAATTAAAAAAAAATTTTTTTTTTTAATCTGCATAGCTAAGGCAGGATTTTCTTTGCCTCTGACCTGAAATCAGTTCCCTAGATTCTTGTATAAAGGATCCAGGAAGTCACACAGAGGAGATTGTGGCAATGATTTTATTTGCAGGAACCACAAACGCCCTCTAGATAAATGTTGGGGGATCAGGCCTGCATCAGGCGCTTCTTGATGAATTGGCCTACTAGCCGCTGGGGCCGCTGCTGGTACTCGGCCAGCACCTCGTGGGGGCTGCTAATCTGGTCTCCTTCCAGGCGGTTGAGGAGGGTGACGCACACCACGGCCGCTGCAGGGAGCAAACGCCAGGTCAGCACAAACAGGGGGATTTCTAGCTTAATCCCGGGAGACCAGCCTCCACTCCTCACAAGAAGGTGTGGGATGCAGAGCATCCTGTCCCACTGTCTCATGCTCCGGCTGCCTTTGCGTCCCAAAGAGATTCCCTCAGCGAACCTCAGGACTAGCTTGGGCCCCTGTACTGCCTTGAAAGGCCGGGTGATGAGACAACAGGGATGGCAGGATTTCTGGAAGCAGAGCTGGGCTGGAGGGCTGAGGCCAGGAACTACAACTCAGAAATCCCAGGAGCTCTGAGGGCCAGATTCACTGGACAGTTGGCAGCGAAGCCCGCCCTGAGCAGAGGGGGCAGCTTTCTCATCTTTCTGGTTCCTCAGTGGCACCTGAGTCCAGCAGAGACACTGCGGATCCTGCTTTGCAGCGTGTGTCAATCTGAAGAGCACAGAGGTGCGCTCTGCACTCGGCCCCGAGGCATGCCTTGGGGGCAGGGTGGGCGGGTAATCCCCGGAAGGACTTGCGTGACGAGGGGGGAGAAGCAGGGGGTTCAGCGTGGGGGAGGGCGGCCTAGGGATCCCACCTCGGAGGCCACAGGCGTTGCACATGGCAGCAAAGACCGACGCCTCCATCTCAATGTTGCGGATGCCGGCCGCGTAGGCTGCCCGCAGGTACTCCTGCTTGTCCTTTTCAGTGTAGGAGCAGAGCGCCCCGTCCAGGCGGCCTTGCCCTGGAAAACCGTGGAGCACTCGGCACGGGCACGCAGTAAACACCCACTGCACGCCCATCCCACTCCCCAGACTCAGAGGTGGTTTCGAGCCCGCCCGGCCTGCTTGCCCTCCAACATCCGGCCCACAGTGGAGATTATGCGAAGCAAGCGCACGTCGGCGGCAAACCCCCAGCAGGAGCCCAGAGCGCCCCTCACCCTCATAGAAGTCCAGGGTGCACATGGTGTTGCCCACGACTGTGGGGAACTCGCCGAGCTCCGCGGAGCAGCGCGCCAGCTCCTGCACCAGCTGCTCGTCCAGGTCCGTGTTCCGGACCTCTCGCTTCCCAAGGACAATCTGCTCGAACTCCGGCTTAAAGCACGGGTCCACTGCCTGCCGGGTGATGACCACTGAACCGGGCTCCAGACCTGAAGGAAGGAAGGCGGGGGTCGGGCAGGGAAGGGCCTGGTCCATTCATAGGAACACTGAAAGGTCAGTCAGTCCCTAAAAAGAAATAGGTAAGGACCCCTTTTTGACACCAGATTTATTTTTCCTGATGGTAAAAGAAACGAATGGGTAGAGGATACAGAAAATACGAAAAAGTGCAAAAAAGGGCCTCTGCACCCCACTGAGCAGCGTCTTAACAATTGCTGCTGGAACTCTCTGGGGCTCCCTTTACCAGCAAGTGTTCAGCTGGTCCCTGTTTTGTAGTTGTTTTTTTTTTTTTTTTAGTATTTAAGGTTTTGAGTAAAACAAAAGTAGGCAAGAACAGTGTAAGGAATTTCCAGGCTCCCCAAAACTGGTTCCTGTGGCCACCAGCCCCTGATGCTCTGGCTTCCCTCCAGGAGTGACCCCTGGTGAGGATCTGCTTTCTGGGCCTCCCTGGGTGTTTCCACATTTGTACCAACATTATTCTGCTCCTCCGTCTTTGGACTGTTAATAACTTTGCTTGAGATTTGACCATTAGCATTTCTCACCACTACTTGCTTTAATGGGATGTTGGTTTTCCTAGACATTAAGGAGAAAGAAGCCATGAGAGCTGTTCCAGGGCTCCACGCCCTTACCCCCATATCAGCTGCTTTCATGAAACATCAAAAAATATGACCAATCCTCAAGCTCTGGCTCTGCTCACCCCACTGTGTGTCCATCTGGACTTTCCTTGCTGCTTCAACACAGACACTTCTCAAGTGTCTCCCCACCCCAAGTGTGGACCTGGAAGAACCCTCAGATGGTGGCTTTTATGAATTCATGGTGCCCAGGATTTTCCAGCCGCTTCAGGCCTCAAATTGGAGGGTGCAGCCCTCCTCTAGGGTCAGCTGCTCTTCCTCAGACCCTGCACTCTCTCAGGATACCCATTGGCTATTTCAGAATTCTCTTCTCACATCCATCAGGAACCCCAGAGTTTCTCATGCTTCCTCCTGAGTGGGGGCCTGTGCTACCCACCCACTATTCCTATTTTGGGATTTGGGGAGATGCCATGTCACACTTTGCTGTTGAGGATTTGGGGTCCAGCTCTTTAGTTGATCTGTCCATTTCTATGGAGCAATTTTGGGAGACTCAAAACCCACCATACTCCCTCCAGAATTCATTCTCTGGTTATTGGTTTTAAAATCCCTGCAGAGCAAGAACTCAGGAAAAGTTTGGCAGCACTTCTGGCGATACTGGTGCCACGTGCATGAAGGAGAGCCTGCGCACTGCAAAGTACCACAGCTAAGTGGGCAGGGCCCTCCCTAGTCATTGGGGTGTTTTCTGAGAACCCCGTTAAACTTTGAATGACAATCTGCAAACATGGATGCTACCTATCAATCTGTCTATGTAGTG
The DNA here is from genome assembly GCF_002263795.3 of Bos taurus. Classification (NCBI taxonomy): domain Eukaryota; kingdom Metazoa; phylum Chordata; class Mammalia; order Artiodactyla; family Bovidae; genus Bos; species Bos taurus. The sequence continues at coordinate 7,622,382 of NC_037331.1, forward strand.
GAAAGAAAATGAGACTATGTATCAAGAAGATTTAGGGCCTACAGAAGCCCCATTCACAGCAAGGAAACCTAAATTTTCAAATTACCGTAAATCCAGGGGAAGTCAGGCCTAGGCAGTTAAAAAACAATGCAGAGGCCAGGCCTCCCAGCAGCTCCCAGCTCCTTGATGGGAGTGAGAACTGTCAGAAGCCATTTTTCAGCAGAAAAACCTGCCCTGAGTTGGGACATCTGAAAGCAGGACAACTTACATAAAACAAGTTTGTTTCAACGACTTTGGCTTAAAACTCAACATAAGTTTAAGCATTTGGGGATGTTAAAAAAAAATTATGATGAGCACTGAGGGCTTTTAGGCAATTTAAGAACACTTATCTTAATTTTGTATTCCATCTCTTTCTTCCCCCTTTGAGTTTCCTGTAGGTTTTCTCATAAGGTACTTCACATCCTTGCAAGAATAGGGAGGAGTGAGCGAATTGAAGGAGAAAGAGAAATGAGGGAGTAGAAAGAATAAAAAGAGAGAATCAAGCAAACAAGAAGGCGTGAGAGTATAACCCGAAAAGAATGGGTTTTCACGTGCGGGTGGCCTGGAAGCTTTCTGCAGCTATTTCTGGGGTATGGGTTGGGAGAAGTAGTTGGACCAAAAAAAAAAAAACAGATAAATAACAAAACAAACATGTCACAACTGCTGCTGCTGCTGAGCTGTACTTGGGCACAGCCCAGGTAGGAGCTCTGGGTCTCCTCGATGCCCCTCCTTATCCCCAGAAGGTCCCGGTCATGCGCGGCACACTGACCTATTCCACCGGAAGTGCCGATGCGGATGAGGGTGACGCCGGAGCAGCGAGCATGGTACAGCAGCTTGATGAGCTCATGCAGCATGATAGCGATGGAGGGGACGCCCATCCCGTGCTAGAACCAGGGAGAAACACTAGCGTCACGCTCCGGTGGAGTCTCTGTGTGCCCTGTGGTGCATTGCTAAGTGGTCGTAAAGAAGATGAACTTCAAAACGTAGTTAAAAATTATGACTATGTGGGGAAGGTTTGCATGATGCTGTTGAACGGATGACCCCATCTGATGCACCACAACCATAGAATGGATCTCAGCTGAGGACCAGAAGCCTGCGGTTGCCAGGTAATGAGCAGCCCCTCTGGGCTGGGAAGCCCTGCACACATTTTCCCCTTTCTCCACATGCTCTGCCACAGCCATCCTCAATGGCTGGCCTGTGGCTCCGCCCTATGAAGGCCGCTGCCTCTCCACCCCCAACCCTCGCCCTTCTTCAGAAGTCTGCTGGAGTCACGGCCACCAGGAGCTGATCCAAGGTGGAGCAGTCCTTGGAGGATGTGTTTGTCATGGAGTCTGGCATGTGGGAAGTGCTTCCATGGATTATTAGTATCCAGATCTGAACACGTCTTGATTCCTGGGTGTGTGCAGTGTTGTTGAAGCTGCCAAACATCTCAGCTACTCAGAGCAGGGGCACCCTCTGGGCAGCCTTACTCTATGGCAGCATTTGCTTAATGTTCCTGCCTACAAAGGAAACCAGAACCGGGAACCGAGAAACACCAGAGATATGTGTTCACTCACTGCTGAATCACACATGTGTGATGTAAGTCCCTGTGAGGTGGCCAGGGCGGGGGCCACCTGGTCCCGGTCCTGGCTCTCCCTGGGGCCCCGGTCTAGGCAGGTCCTCCTGGTTTCCACCCTGGGTCCTCACCGCGTGCACACAGCTGTGTGGGCGTGCACCACCATGTGTGTCCATGTGTGTCCTGGCCTGCCCTGAAGGCAGGCCCCAGCTCCAGGCTCCCCTCACCCCTGTCCCCCCTGCCGGGCTGTGTGCAGGGCAGGCGGGGAGCCTGCAGAGCCGGGAGCCCCGGCCTCCCGCCAGGGCAGGTACTCACGCTGACCGACAGCACCGGGCCCACTTTAAACATGGCGTAGCGGTCAGTGCCCTCACAGATGTTGGGATAGTCAGCACCCGGGTGGGCAAAGCCCAGCTCCATGGCCACGTACTTGATGAAGGCTTTCATCCGGGAAGGGCTTCCTCCAACACACACAAACTGCAGACAGAAAACAGAACCCCATCAGCAGAGGGAATGCACCCCGTCTGAGGAGCATGGGTCCTCAAAGTGGGACCCCCCACTGCAGCAGCATCTCCTGGAACTTGCTAGAAGTGCAGGTCCCTTCCCTGGCCTACCCCGGACCCACTGTGTATGGGGAGCCAGTAATCTGTGTGCCGTGGAGGCCCCCTGGTGATTCCAGCATTCCTTCAGATGTAAGAGGCACTGGTTCATGGACTCAGTTCATCGCTATTGGACCCAACAGTGTGAAGCAATCAGACGCACAAAATGCAGGACAGCCTCGCCCTCGCTGGGCAGATTAAATCCAGGCTCCACGCCAGCCCGGGGTCCATCCGTCTGTGTGGGCGGCAGCTGTGTGGGCATCCATCTGGCAGAGAACCCAATGGCCAATTTGAGAAAGAGTCAGGGGCCAGTGGGGGCTTGGGGAGTCGTAGCTGTGGACGGAGCGGGTAAATCTCAGAGACACAGAACCTGCGGTCTGCAAAGTGCAAAACAAGAAAGCTCACAAAAGAAAAACAAATAAGTCACTCCTAGGGACTCAATGATCAAAGAATTATTAGTCTCTAAACATAAAAAAGAAAACTTTTACAGTCTAGAAAAAAATTATAGGTTAGATTTAAGGGAAGAATGAAAATGGAAAATCGTCCCTCAGTTTGAAACAAACAGCATGAAAGAACCAGGTGGCCAGTGGGACATAACCTGGTCATGACCTTATGATCCCATGAGGCAGCCCTGGATCTAGGGTCAGCGGCCTGTTTCAGTTTAGAATCCTAAACTTTAGTCCACTTTAAAAGTCCTCTATGAGGACAATTCTGGACCCAGGCACTTCAGGCTCCGGACGAGGGGAGCCTGGAAGCTGCATTCAGCAGGTTAAGTCATTGAAGGAAGCAGCTCAACAAATCGATGTGCATCTTAAATGACAGACAGCAAGCAGACATGGTGACTGCTCCTCCTCGTTATCCCTCAGTCCCCTAGAAAAGATTTAATGTCTGCTCTTTTCTAGTCTCTCAATGAAGCTTTAAGAATATTAGTGATCTTAGGACAAATTCCAAGAATTGAAAGCCCTGAGCATTTTACCTTCACATCTCCAAACATGGCTGGGAAATCGTGCGTGCTAGTGCTGAGGCTGAAGTGGTAGAGGATGTCTTCCTTCATTGCTGCTATGTGGGGATTGCAAAGCTGCACCAAGTCACTGCCCAAAACAGGAAAGGAGACAGTTTACAGCACCAGCGTCCAGTGGCCAACTGGACCACTGAGGCGCTCTGTGCCAGAGAGGCACGTGGAACCCAGCAGCGGGACAACCCCAACCTACAGAGGCTTCTGCTCCATCTGAGTTCCCCCCACTCCTCCCCTTCACCCCCTCTTCACTTCCAGGGCTGGTTTTGGAGGGTGATCAGACAGAACTCACAAGAGCACCGAATGGTATACAAAGCTCAAAATGCCAATTCACTCTATAAAGAGTGTAGCCAGTTGCTACCCAACTCAAGCTCACTCAACATGTAAATGTGGCTTTGTGTTAAAAATAATATACTTATCACAGGAAATATGCATGGAAATAAAAGTAAAAAAATGGCCTATAATCCTCCCACTCAGAGATGGCTTTTCCAATCTGACGCCTTTCCTTTTCCTTTCCTTGCCATTAGCCAGCACTTAGCTGGTACAACCATCAAAAGAGAGTGATGAGAAAAGACATCTTTTCATTTTGTTTTTTTCTCTGCAGCTGCTTGAAACTTTGTGTGGTTTGCATTGTATTTCTCTTGGACGGTACACTGCTAGCTGGCAGTAGGGGTCAGCAAACATTTCCCAAAAAAGACCAAATGGTAAATATTTTTTCCCCTGAAGGTCATATGGGCTCCATCGCCTCTTCTCAACCCTGCTGTTGTCACATCAAAGTGGCCACAGACAACATGCAGATGGGTATGGATGTGTTCCAATAAAACTTTATTTTTATAAACATGATGCCGAGGTCTAGATTGCATCTGCAGCCTTAGACACACCTCCTTCTACACCTGTGCCTTCCAGATCCCAAACACAAGTGTGCTGCCCAGTGCCAGGGGCAAAGAGGGAGGCAGCACGGGGCCCCAGTTCACAGCAGTTAGGACCTTCTATTTCTTCCTTCTGAGTCAGACTTTCTGCTCAGAACCCACTGATCACATTTCCTTCTCAATCTAACTGTGAGAAAAAAACATCCAGGAGAAGGTCTAAGCATCCTGGGATTTGTAAACACAACAATGCGACTGACCCAGGCCACCTCCTCTGCTGTCTCTAGCCCCTGTTTTCCTGGCATCCACTGGTCCTCGCTCTAGACCAGGCTCTAGACCAAAGGTGTTTGCTCCTCTGTTTTCTGCATCTCATCACTTCTTCCTTTCCCTTCTCACATTTCCCTCCTATTTCCTTAGAATGGCATCCAAGTTAATTCACAGCCCAACAGTGTCGAGAAGCAATACAAAAAGAGGTAAACATTTTTCTGCAATGCAAATGCATTATTTTTTGTGTTAAGACATGTCAATAAAAATTATCATCAAGTGAAAAAAATTAAAAAAAAATTTTAAAGACGCAAACAAAATATTAAAGAGAGACAGATCTTTTTCTAAAGGGGAGGTGCTGATGGCTGGCTCACGGGACGGCCCTGGGGCAGAGATGGGAGAGTCTTACTCAGAAGAGGCCACCTGCCCAAGCCACAGTCTGTGCTGGACCCCAACCAGTCCCAGCCAAGCCCACCCTCCTGGGGCAGGGGGTCTTTTTCCAGGGGACCAAATCCAGCGGGGACAAATCCCAAGCTTTCCCTGAATGCCTTCTGAATCTCCAGGCCAAGCTGAAATTCTGAAGTCGCAACACAATCACAGCATCTGAAGCTCCTTTAAAGGTAATTGTTTTACTACAATTATGGTTCTTGGCCTCCTTCAGGATGTTCACAAGACAGACTACAAACAGAAGCGTTACTAGGCAAGCATCGGAACTGACAAAACAGGATGTGACCAAACAACTTTGTCACTTATTTCAAAATACAAAAGCTTTCTTTCCTCTTTCATTCCAGGAAGAGAAGGAAATAGGGTGTAATTCTGGAGACATAATAGCGAACAGAACAAGCCCAGACTTACTTTTGTTACTGAGGCTTAATTGACCCGCAGTGTTGTAATAGAGTCAGGTCTACCATAGTGATTCAATTTTTTAAAGATTATACTCCATTTTTAAAAAGGATTTAAAAATAACAAGTAAAAGACATATTAATGGAAAACTGTTCCTCTAGCCTACACACAGTTTCAAACTTGACTGTATCTTCCTTTATTCTGTCACTTTATTTAACAAATATTCGTTGAGCACCTACTCTGTAAAAGAAATGGGTGGCATGCAAAAGGAATGAAACCTGACTTATGATTCCAGGGGTTTATCAGCAGGGAGGGAAAAACATGGCTATTGGACAAACTGGCCCAGATGTCTAGGGTCGCATGCTCAAGAAACAGGCAGAGAGACTTCCCTGGTGAACAAGTGGCTAAGACTCCATGCTCCCAATGCAGAGGGCCTGGGCTTCAATCCCTGGTCAGGTAATGAGATCCTGCATGTGCCAACTAAGACAGATCTCACGTGCTGCAACTAAGATTCAGCACAGCCAAATAAATACAAATAAACATTTTCTAAAAAAGGGGCTGGCAGATGAGGAAGGGACTCTGAAACCAAAGGAGGGGTCACTGCACCTCACCTGGTGCCCAGGTCCCCTTCTCCAGCCTTTATTTCACAGTATCCCCACTCCATCAGCCCCCAGGGTCCTCAACTTGGGGGCAGAGGTCAGGGAGAGGACAGTGGGGACAGGGTGTGTTTGGCTGTCAATGATAGGAAGCACTCAGGACCCTACTATTTCAAGTAAAGTTATCTCTGCAAGTGCCATTCCCGGGGCAGCCCCCAAAATTGAAAATGGGCCAAAGACTCTGCAGGGAAGGAAGGAAAGGGCAGGTGTCCATGTGGGATTAGGACGTGAGCAGGTGACCAACCTGTGTGAGGCTCCAGAGGACCTCCTGAGGAACCTCCAAGAAGAGAACCAAGGAGCCCTTCTTAGAAGGGAATCCTGAGAAAAGAGTTTTATGTATAGTGAGGTAGGACTGAATTCAATTAAGTATATTTTGTTACTAAGAGTAATTGATATGAAACTGAAGCTTGGTTTTCTCTCTGTGCTAAGAGAATAAAGTTTTCTTGGAGGGACGTTCCTGGTGGTCCTGTGGCTAAGACGCTATGCTCCCAATGTAGGGGGTCCAGGTTCGATCACTGGTCAGGGAACTAGCTCCCAACATGCCACAACTAAGATGCAATGCAGTTAAATAAGTGAAAAATGAATACGTATTTTTTTTTAATGTTTAAAAAATAAAGTTCTCTTGGAATATCGAGCCGTTTTCCCTACTGGATTGTACGTCTTTGCCTTTCAGGTGAGCTGTATTTGCTTTTGAAAGATTGTGCTCTCACTTTGGTTAAGTGAATTAAGTATTGTTCCACAGTGACCTAAGGTCCTATTTGACCAAGTGTTTTAAAACTTTTTTACTATTTTGACAGACTTCCCAAATTCTCCCTGAAGTTGACTTTGGGATTCTTCAGAAAGGACCCCTGAAGCATCTCAGAGAGAGTAAAATTAAACTCATGAGGCTTATTTGGTATGTTAAATTACATGGGCAGCATTGTTGTGGTAAATAATCTTAGGTTACATTGTGTGGGTTAAGTATTACTAATATACATGTTCTAGAAATTATATGCCACTCCTTAGAATCTCGTACATCCTGATAATGTTTACAATCATAATTGTAGTTATTATGTTAAAATTTTGTATGTCACAGAAATAGCCAAGTTTCTTTACCAAATACAATGTAATCAGACCTTTAACCTTGCCTTTTTAAGTCATTTGTCATTTATAGACAGCTTCATCTTCAAAAAGATTCCATAGCAAGAACTTTCTGGTTCCCTAGCAGTCCAGTGGTTGGGACTTGGCACCTTCACTACCAGGACTTGGATTCACTTCCTGGTCGGTGGTTTTTATTTATTTACTTTTTTGATGGGGGGAGTTGCTCATTTTGTTTTTTGCCTTGCTCAGCAGCTTATGGGACCTTAGTTTCCCAACCAGGGATTGAACACGTGACCCCTTCACTGGAGGCTCAGAGTTCTAACCACTGGACCTGTTTTCCAGACACAGGGAAACTCTTCCCCTCAAGCTAATTACAGAAATTTGGTAAATTACACGTTAGTAAGTACAATTCAGACAGTTATCTTTTCTACCTGATCTCTCCAGAAATTGGAAACTCTTCCCTTCTCATCAGCTTTATCAGGTAATAAAATTAATTAATAATTACTAATTGAGGTCTGTATTTACTGCCTAGGATGCATTTCTCAGATGACTCCTTGTTGCTGTGCTACATTATGGTACAGTTTGTTTCTGAAGCTTATTACAGTAATCTATCTTTGAACGAAGACCACATGTACCATGGCCTGCAACCAGGGGATTATACATGTGGGAAAGACATCAGATAAAGGACTTTTGGAAGGGACTCTATTAGGCTTCCTTAGACTTTGATTAAGATTAATACTGCCAGACCAGGGCAAGAAAATTATGATATCTGAAGTAGACATCTGATCCAAGATGCCAGACCAGGCCTGTAAGCTAATTACTTTAATAATTGCTCACACTTTTGCTTATAAACCAGAAGTATTTCTTCCTTGGGCTCAGTCATTTTTAAGTTTCAAAAGTCAAACTAATTGCTGAGTTCGTGGCCAATTACCTCTGTCCAGTACTCCTAGGTTAACTTGGTGGGTTTCTCCTCTCTTACTGGATGGCCTTTAGGTCTAAAAGTATTGAAATCATACAGAGTCTGTTCTCTTATTACTGTGGAATTATGTTAGAAATTAGTATCAAAAGATATTTCAAAATAACCCACATTTTCAAGTGCAATGTGACATTTACCGACAGAGATCTTTGACTTAGCCATTGGAAGTCTCAATAAAGTTAGGAGACTAAAGAAACACAGGGGCTGATTGCAGAGAAGAAAGCATTTAATGAGAAATTAATAGCAAAGATACTTTAAAAATCCCATGTATTTGGAAATTAAATGTCCATTTTAAATGATGTGTGTATCTAAGAAACTATAAAAAGGAAAATTAGAAAATATTTGTAACAGAATAAAAATGAAAAGAGAATTTACCAGAATTTGTTGCATGCAGCTGAAGCTGCTCAGTGCAACTGAACACATGAATCTTGAATAAGGGATGAAAACAATGGACACTAGCATAAAATTTTGTTAGATTTAAACAAAATCTCTACTTTAGTTAACAATACTGTATAACACATTTCCTAGATATTTTTTTATAACATAGTATTTCTTCATATTCTCAAAATTGAATTAGAACTTTCAAGCTTCATTTAAATTTTTTTTAAATCACCAAGGTAACAAACTTTCTAGACATTTAGCAGTAATACCGATGCCAAAATACATGGAACTATATCAAAGTTTTGAGTGAATGCTGCTGCTGCTAAGTCACTTCAGTCGTGTCTATGCAACTCTGTGCGACCCCATAGATGGCGGCCCACCAGGCTCCCCCGTCCCTGGGATTCTCTAGGCAAGAACACCAGAGTGGGTTGCCATTTCCTTCTCCAGTGCATGGAAGTGAAAAGTGAAAGTGAAGTCGCTCAGTCATGTCCGACTCTTAGCGACCCCATGGACTGCAGCCCAACAGGCTCCTCTGTCCATGGGGTTTTCCAGGCAAGATTATTGGAGTGGGGTGCCATTGATACATAAATTACAAATCTAGCATTCTATTCATACTAAGTCAAACAAGTGGAATCAAAACGCCATAAATTTTTTAGCTGTCATCTTCCTCCTTAATCTTGTGAGGGGTCATGACAACCCATGACTCACTGCTCTGTGGACGTGTATCTGGATTGTGTAAACTGTCAGTAATATGTCGTGTGTGCGTGCATGCAGGCATGCTAAGTCTCTTCAGTCGTGACTCTTTGTGACCCTATGGACTATAGCCTGCCAGACTCCTCTGACCATGGGATTCTCCAGGCAAGAGTACCAGAGGAGGTTGCCATGCCCTTCTCCAGGGGATCTTCCCGACCCAGAGATTGAACCCGTTTCGGACATCTCCTGCACTGGCAGGTGGATTCTTTACCACAAGCACCACCTGAGGAGCCCCAGTAATACACCCTTTGATGTTACTACACTTTGTCTCAAAACCGTTGACCTCTTTTGGGCAAAACAGTCCTTAGAGCTTTTTGAAAAGCCATCTCCTGGGTTATAATTCTCAGGCTAACTGGAATATAATTTTCCTTTTTTTTCTCATATTGACTATTAATTTTTTTTCATCAGTACCAGCAATGCACTAATATACATAAAAGAGTGGCCATGTGATTCATACAGTGGATAATGAACAACTGGAAAGAAATAAGGAAAGTGTTTGAAAGTCAGAACCAAGAGAGCTGGGAGGGCAGCAGGGACTGTGACTCAGAAAGTGTCCAAGAGGAGAAAGCTTCTTATAAAGTAATCATTGGATTGCATTGAGCTCCCCCTTCCCCGAAATCTTATGTATTGACCTTCCCCAACGGCGTCTTTGGAGTGGCCTCTCAGAGCTATCTGAGGCTGCCTTCCAGGCTGCGGTCCTCTTTTTGCCCCAGATAAAATTTAGCTCACCAAAAAACAAAACAAAGAGTGCCCAGGAGTAAGGAAACCCCACTGGATACAGGTCTGAGCACTTGAATCCTTGAGGGACAAACACTCCAAGGCTACAAGCTGTGCCCGGCACCAGGTGCCAGGCGTTCTCAGCCAGCTCAGCTGCCAGCCAACCCAGCGTTCAGTCCCCCAGACCCCGCTCGGCCTCAGACCCAAGAACCAAAGTGTCCACACGCCTCAGCTCCTGTGGGCTCGAGGTCATCCCCACCAGCCTAGGCCAGGCAGCACGCAGGTCACCTTACTTGTGATCTTCCGGCTTCTCCGTTTCAGCCGCGGTGGAGGCCATTCCCTCAGCTGAGGCAGGACCCTAGGAGAAGACGGCAGAGTCTGTGAGAAGGTAATAGTGAACATTTTAGGAGTTCATCTGAGGGCACAGCGATCGCAGTCCGTGGTCACCCAGGGAGCTGGAGAGCGACCCACGGAGAGAAGGTGGGAGCAAAGCGAGTAGGTGACTGACGGCCGCAGCAAGAGGCCCAGACGGCTGTGTGTGATGGTTGTCCGTATTGTTTTGAATTTGCAGCCTTGAAGCATTTATCGCTTAGATTTCAGTTTGCTGACACGGGCTGCCTCAGCATTAGAGCCACCATGGTCCAGTGGGCTCCTTGCTTAATTATTTGAACACTAGTTAATCCTCCCAATAGGAACCACTGTCGCTCAGTCAGCAAGGCCACGTTAACCTGTGGAAGGCCAGCGCCTTCGAGAGGAATCCTACATTTCTGCATCACATGCCAGCACGGAACAACCAGGAAGGTTGCTAATTTCAGAGAGCAGCTGGCGGAAATATACCCAGAGTGTGGGCTGGCGTCTCATGCAATCCCCGGGGCAAGACAGCCCTGACCCAGCGGACTACACCGGGCTGCCTCATCCTTCTAGAATCTTAACTCTCCTCCAGCTCAGGGCAGGAAGGGAGCAAGCAAAGGCAGCAGCTCTCCAGAGCCTGCCATGGAGGGAAGGGAAGGACCTGGGGCAGGTATGGATCAACCCTCCGCCCTGCTCCAACTCAGAGTGGGAAGAAGGGAAGGCCATGAGAGGTAACCAGAGTTATCTCACTGACACTGCAGAGCTGAGCCTGAGGATCTGCCAGAGGTGAACACGGTGAGTGGATTCTGCATGGAGCCACCGCCAGCACCCCCAGCTCAGGCTCTCAACCTGGAACCCCACCAGCCACTTATCAGAAAACCAAACCCACCAAGCGAAAACCCAGAAGGTCTCCTTTTGGAGAAAAGGATCGATGGCTGCTGTTACACAGTTAAATTTTGACCATTTTTAGAAAATGCTGAAGACCAAAGAATATGATCATAATTGGGTCTGGGGCACAGATTTTTCTGGAGAGTTACCTTGTCTCTCCTCACCTGGACTTCATCCTCCCTTAGCATTTATAGGACGCTTCTCAGGAATTGCCAGCCTGTGCATGTATGCGTGCTAAGTCACTTCAGTCATGTCTGACTCTTTGCAACCCTATGGACTGTAGCCCGCTAGGTTCCTCTGCCCATGGAATTTTCCAGACAATACTGGAGCGTGTTGCTGTGCCCTCCTGCAGAGGATTTTCCTGACCCAGGGATCGAATCTGTGTCTTCTAGGTCTTCTGCATTGGCAGGCGGGTTCTTTAAACCTGGTGCCACCTGGGAAGCCCAGCAGCCTGAGTCCATCACAAATTGATTGTACCCAAGTTGGGCAGGGCAGGGTGGTTGTTGGGAACCTCCCATCCATAGCCAGGTGACAACCCAGACTTGTGATGGGAGTGCAGGGCTTGGGGTTGGGGAAGGCGGACAGTCTTGTTGGACTGAGCCCCTAGCCTGTGGAGTCTGACACTGTCCCCAGGTAGACAGTGTCAGAACTGAGTCCAACTGTAGGACTCCCTGATGGTGTAGGAGCTGGTGTGGAGAACTGCTTGATGGTGTGGGGAAAACAAATCAGAATTGTGCTCAGTGATCAAACTCTTAAGGGCATAGTTTGCCTTTACAGCATCCAGCAGGCAGATGGATGAAATGAGACGCAGACAGCCCAGTTTCTGAAGAAGCCTGGCATCCAGGAAACACCACTCTTGTCACGTGCACCCTGCAGGCAGCAGCTACCGCCCCTCTGGGATCCATCTCATTGTCTGTAGTAAGTGCAGACACGTCTTCCGGAGCACCAGCCCACAGCCTTCCTTATTGGCCCTCACTGTCCCCTGAGAGATGAAGTCGGGCAGAGGGTCATGGAGAGTCAGTCACCTCCTCCTGCAATCTGCCCCCTCTGGTCTGCCAGCTCTTCCTCTGGGGGTCGTATGGGGGAGGCGGGTATGGGAAAGAGGAAGGGTGAGAGGTGCCTTCCCACAGGGCGGCAGCTGAATCACAGATTTCAGAGGGTAGCCCAGGGGTCCTCAGGGAGAATCCATCCCTATTTTCCAGGAATTGAAACTTAGCCACAGAGAAGGCATCCTGTCTGGACTTGCTAGTGTTACTCTCTAGCCCAGTTCTTTGCTTCCCTCTGAAGCAGAGCATGCATTTTCTCTGTCTTATCCTTGCCCTCTGCCACCCTGGACCTCAGCTCCTTCCTGAAGTGTGGTAGGCTTCCTAGACTCAGTTTAGTGCCTGACAGGTGTTCCCCTCCAGGCTGTGAGCTCCCCACCCCCAAGACAACTCCTCCTGGGGCCAGGTCCTGGCTTTGCCGACAAGAAAGCTTTATTTAACCAACTTTGTGCAGAGAAGATTACAGCCTTTGCAATGTTGTAATTGGTAACTTCCTCACTAAATATCTTAAGATGTTCAGGTGGAGTGAGCATGCATGCACGTTTGCCTAAGGAATCCTGGTACAACCACCAGAGCCGTATGTCACTCTCAGAAGGAGCTGGGTGTGGAGGATAAATGATATGGCTACCCCACTCACCCAGTGAAAGGTCAAAGATGGGGAGGGGGTGAAGGAAGTCCCTCCCCTCTCTCAATTCACTTGCCCTCAGACCAGCTGGAACAGACGGGGTCCAAGAGCCACACCGCTGTCACAGGCAGACTGGTTGCTCACTCAGACTCACCCTTATTCTGCAGGCCACCAACAAAGTGAGTGCCCCACTTCTGTAAAAGGAGACCCTGGTGATGCGTAAGAATAACCACTCAGGGAACCATGTGAAGGTGGAAGTTCAGAAGAAATTTTCAAGTTAATAAAAATGTATAGGGGACTCCCCGTGGCCCAGTGGCAAAGACTTCGAGCTCCCCATGCAGGGGCCCTGGTTGGGGAACTCCATCCCACAGGCTGCAGCTAAGACCTGGTGCAGCCAAATAAATAAATCTTTTAATGTGTATGTGAAGCTTGTGGGTAAAAGGATGTCACCAGCCACTGCTGTAAACAATGTTGCCTCCACCAAGTCCTCAGCCAAGGCAGCCATCCCCATGGTGCACCCCAGGAAACTCAGGATGGAGAAAAACAAGACGTTGGCCCTAGGTGGTTAAGATGAACATCAGGTGAATGATTTCAAGAAGCCCAGCCTCTTACATCTTCCCATACATAGAAAAGCGCTGAGATCATTAACTTGAGATGTCTGGTTTCTGCGATTGGCTGTAATCTTCTGATGTTCAACTTAAACGTCTGGCTTTTGTTTTGCTCTCAGCAGAACTCCTATATATCCTGGGTCCACTCTTATCTCTTTGGAGCATTCCTCACAGCTACCTGAAAGGCTGTTCCCCAGACCTAAGTCCTCAGTAAGTCCATCAAACAAAACTTAATTCCCAACTTTTAAGTTGTGTGGTGGTGTTTTATTTTTTGTCAAGAAGATGCATTATTTTTTTCCAGCCATCAAAGGAATCAGAAAATAGGTCCTTCACCATCGAGGCCAAAGTCTGTCCCCCTGGGGTTAATGCAGACAAAGAGAGAGGGAGCCCACCAGGGTGCACTGCAGTTGGTTCAACTCAGGTCACAACTTAAAGAGCGTTGGAAGTTTAAGTCTCACAGTCCTGTCCGACTCTTTGCAACACTATGGACTGTAGCCTGCCAGGCTCCTCTGCCCATGGGATTTTCCAGGCAAGAATACTGCAGTGGGTTGCCATTTCCTTCTCCAGATCTCCCCAACCCAGGGATAGAACCCACATCTCCTGCATTGCAGGGAGTCTTTACCATCTGAGTCACCAGGGAAGTCCTTGTGCAGTGTAACTAGAAGTCATCATAGGCAAGCTCATTCAGAGAATTTAGGGAACATTTCTGACAACTGCTTTTTCATTTGCTGTACTGAATTAATGCTATCATGCACCTGTTTCTTCCAACAGACAATATGCTTATGTATTTCCTAAGGACACACCCTTGATGTTGTACAACTGACGTTCAGCCTGGGCATCACCCCAGGTCAATACTTGTGTGGCACCCACTTCATTTCCTCCGTGGCAGAGAAATGCTAGCACTGAATCAGCACCACAGTGCTGTCCACCCACAAAAGGTGCCACCCGGTGCTGCCCACCCCTATTAACCCAGTACAGCTGTGGCCGGAGCGGAAATGTCAGGGGGAATTCAGGTGCTTGCCTCATACTTTTACTTTACCTTTTTAGTAACTCAGAAGCAAAAGGCAAGGGAGGAAGGGAAAGCTATACCCATCTGAATGCAGAGTTCCAGAGAAGAGAGATAAGAAGCCCTTAAGTGAACAATGCAAAGTAGAGGAAAACAATAGAATTGGAAAGACTATAGATCTCAAGACAATTGGAGATAGCAAGGGAATATTTCATCCAAAGATGGGCTCAATAAAGGACAGAAATGGCAAGGACCTAACAGAAGCAGAAGATATTAAGAGGTGGCAAGAATAAACAGAACAATACAAAAAAAGGTTTTAATGACCCAGATAACCATGATGGTTTGGTCACTCACCTAGAGCCAGACATCCTGGTGTGTGAAGTCAAGTGGGCCTTAGGAAACATTACTACAAACAAAGCTAGTGGAGGTGACAGAATTCTAGATGAACTATTTAAAATTCTAAAAGATGATGCTGTTAAAGTTCTGCACTCAATATGAAAGCAAATTTGGAAAACCCAGAAATGACCATGGGACTGGAAAAGGTCAGCAGCTTTCATCCCAAAGAAGGGCAAAGCCAAAGAAGATTCAAACTACCATACAATTGTGTTCATTTCACATGCTAGCAAGGTAATGCTCAAAACCCTTCAAGCTAGGCTTCAGCAGTACGTAAATAGAGAACTTCCAGATGTACAAGATGGATTTAGAAGTGGCAGAGGAACAGAGATCAAATTGCCAACATTCATTGGGTCATAGAAAAAGCAAGAGAATTCCAGAAAAAACACCTACTTCTGCTTCACTCACTATACTAAAGCCTGATTATTTTCTTGGGCTCCAAAATCACTGTGGACAGTGACTGCAGCCATGGAATTAAAAGATGCTTCCTTCTTGGAAGGAAAGCTATGACAAACCTAAACAGCATATTAAATAGCAGAGACATCACTTTGCTGACAAAAGTCCATATAGTCAAAGCTATGGTTTTTCCAATAGTCATGTACAAATGTGAGCTGAACCATAAAACAGGCTGAGTGCTGAAGAACTGATGCTTCCCAACTGTGGTGTTGGACAAGACTCTTCAGAGTCCCTTGGACAGTCAAGAGATCAAGCAAGTCAATCCTAAAGGAAATCAACCCTGAATATTCATTGGAAGGACTGATGATAAAGCTATAACTCCAATACTTTGGCCACCTGATTCGAAGAGCAGACTCATAGAGAAGACCCTGATGCTGGGGAAAATTGAAGGCAGGAGAAGGGGGTAACAGAGGATGAGATAGTTGGATATCATCACCAACTAAGTGAACATGAGCTTGAGCAAACTCCAGGAGATGGTGAAGTCTGGTGTGCGGCAGTCCATGGGGTCACAAAGAGTTGGACACAACTTAGCAACTGAACAACTACAATGCCTTCCTATTTATCTGTAAGATAGGAGAAGGTGCTAAGAATTGCACTCATTAGTCATTCAAGTAAAATCACCAACAGGTGTACCTGTTAAGGTTTGTATCAGCACGTGTTGTGTGTGTAGAGAGAGGACAAGATGCAGGACTCTGAGTCCAGTGTAGTAAACATGTGTGAACATGAACTCCAATGCCTGTTGGCCTAGGGAGAGCCAGGTAAAGGCACAAACTTCTCTAGTTCAACGTGAGGAACCAGTTGTTTCTTAATGATCCCAGATTCCTAGAAATAGCCAGGAAAGATGCAGCCGAGAGAGGACAGGACAAACAGTATTCACAGCGAGGAGACCTGAACCCATGAGACATGTGGAGGATGCAGACCCAAGCAGCTCAGCGGGCTCGGGGTGGAGAGGGGTGACTTGGGCGCTGGTCAGGGACCAGGCGCAAGGGTGGCCAGGTGTCACCACCAACGTGACCCCATCCTGGAGGTGACTGAGGGCTCTGAAATCTTGGACGCAGTGAATGACACTCAGAGGCTTTCATATGAGATCCACACAAAGGGCTCCAGAATAAGCCATTGTTACCTAACAACTATTCTGTTCTCAAGACTTTGAGGTCCTGAAAACCCTTACATGCCTGAACCTTGGGACTTTCCAAACGTGTCACTACCCCTCCTAGAAAAAACTAATCTCCTCTTCTCTGAAAAAACCCAAACAGATATTGTCCTGTCTTATTGCTCATCTCTCTCAAGTGACTACTTCTCTCTCCAAGGTCCTCGGTGTTTGCATAAGTGCCCTTCCTGCCCCACCCTCTTCTAAGAAGGCATTTTCTCTCCCAAGTGCCTCTCTGCCTCTCCCCACCTCCATTAAGATGGTATATAAGCCCCGGATTTTAACCACCTCCTAAGACTGCATTTGTCTCTGAATTCTCCCATACACATGTAAATTCAAATCTGTCTGTTCTCTTGGTAACCTGTCTTTTTAATTTGCAGTCTCCAAGAATAGAATCATTGCCCAAAGAAGGGCAATGCCAAAGAATGTTCAAACTACCTTACAATTGTGCTCATTTCACATGCTAGCAAGGTAATGCTCAAAATCCTTCAAGCAAGGCTTCAGCAGTACATGAACTGAGAACTTCCAGATGTACCAGGTAGGATTAGAAAAAGCAGAGGAACCAGAGATCAAATTGCCATCTGTTGGATCATAGAAAAAGCAAGAGAATTCCAGAAAAGCAGCTACTTCTGCTTCACTCACTATGCTAAAACCTTTGACCGTGTGGATCACAACAAACTGTGGGAAAATTCTTAAAGAGATGGGAATACCAAACCATCTTACCTGTCTCCTCAGAAACCTGTATGCAGTTCAAGAAGCAACGGTTAGAACCAGACATTCAACAACGAACTGGTTCAAATTTGGGAAAGGAGTACACCAAGGCTGTATATTGTCACCCTGCTTATTTAACGACTTCCCTGGTGGCTCAGATGGTAAAGCATCTGCCTACAATGCAGGAGACCTGGGTTTGATCCCTGGGTTGGGAAGATCCCCTGGAGAAGGAAATGGCAATCCACTCCAGTACTATTACCTGGAAAATCCCATGGACAGAGGAGCTTGGTAGGCAACAGTCTGTGGGGTCGCAAAGTCAGACATGACTGAGTGACTTCACTTTCACTTTCTTTATTTAACTTCTATGCGGAAGACTTAGCAACTGAACAACAAGAATAGAATCTAAATGGATAGAAGTTTTTCTTCCCCAACATGTGATCTGTGCACAGAGGGTGAGCAGAGATGCAATCACAACAGGAAAGTTTGGTGCATCCTGGATCCAGGAGGTGAATCCTAAGGGCTGGAAGGTGGCATTCAGATGAAGCTGTAAGGGATGCCTGTGTCCAGTGGATTTGCAGGGAAGGAAGGCCACATGATGTACCAACCTGAATGTTTCATCAGAGGCGCCGGCTTCCCATACAAGATGCCCACAGGCATCACCCAAGGTGGAAGTGCTTGTGGACAAGGAGAAGGTAGGAATTAGGGATCGGTTGCTGGGGAAGCACTGACTTTCAACTCTTGTCATTCACAGGTCTGATCTAACTAGGGTCAGCAGGGCTCAGGGTGATAGTATGCTCACTGGTCAGTGGTCCAGTATGGTCAGCTGGTACAGGGCTTCCAGAAGAGCCGATGGCTTTCCCACAGCAGGGCGGGCTCCATGGGTTAGACCCTGCACCTGAGGATGTGGTTGTCCTGGAGTCAGTTTTAGAAAACATTTCTTCTAACATTGTCCCAAGGGCTGCAGGTGTTCTGAAGACGGCCCCTCTCACTTTCTAGGAAACCTCTGTTCTCTAAACAGGAGGGTTCCACTAGATTCCAAGCCCAGAGGTCCTGCCTCCCAGAGACCTCAGAACCTGGCTCTGGGCTCGCAGGTCCCAGGCTTTGCTGTGAGCAGGAGGGTTCCTGATTGTTGTTGTCTCAGTCCTGTCGACTCTTTGCCGACTGCTAGGGGACTCAATGGACCCAATGCCAGGGGTGCGGAACCTCTGAACACACCAGGAGCCTTTGGTTAAAGCAGGAGCGTTTACTACTGGTAACAAGCAAAGAGACAGGGAGTTAGCCCTCAAAGCGCTGTCTCCCCCAGTAGCAGAATGGGATGGCCTAAGCCAAGGGTGCACGTGTGTTCACCAAAGGGCACGTGTGTTCACCAAAGGGCATGTGTGACCTTCCCTGTAGAGTGGAGTCCTAGGTGCCCTTGCCCAGTGGATAACACACTCCAGCATCCTGTGTATGTGCAAAACCAGCAGCAATCTTGCCCGAAGAGCAGAGAGTTTAGCACTAAGAGGCAAAGTCACTGTTAGGAGAAACAGATGGAAACTGCTCCTGCTGGCCAGGCACCGCAGTAACCATCTGCCGAGAGTTATTTTATGACAGGAGGTCCTGGTAAGGTACAAAGAACAAACACCACCCACCAGAAGAATTCAGGAAAGATCAAAGGCAACCCCACATCTCCCACCGACCTCCCAGAATCCTTCTCATTGGAATCCATCTTGGGTGAGCAAGGCGTGCACCACCAGGAAGGACTCTGAGTCAGAATGACTGGCCAAAGACACCCCGGAAACTAAACCTATCACCATAAAACCCGAGACTAGGAGCCATCCAGCAGAGTAGCTCTCCTGGGTTCCCTCCCTTACCCTGCGGCTCTCTGCCCAGGCGCCCCTTCCCAATAAAGAAAGTCTCTTGCTCTGTCAGCATGCGCATTTCCTCGCACAATTCATTTCTGAGTTCTAGACAAGAGCCCACTCTCGGGCTCTGGAAGGGGCCCCCTTCTTAAATCCGCTTTAGGTTGACAAGATCTAGGCACCTGCTGAGCACATCTCGGGGGTCAGCACAGGTCAGCATCGCTATTCCTGAGGCTCATCTGCTGGTTGAGCCCTTGAGTGGGTTTGGGCAAAACAGCTCAAGAATATTCACCAGGATGATCTTTACCTCTGGAACAGAACTGGGGTCTTTATGACTGCTTTCTGGTCTTTGCTACAGTGACTTCTCGTGCCTGAAAAGGGTTGCTGGTTCCCTCCCTTTTTGTTCTTTTTAAAATCATTAATTGCTCAGAACTACTCTTTGTTTCTATTGCAGCAAAAATAGATAGGAAGTTTTTCTCTCCTGAGAACAAGGAAAGTAAAGGGAGCAGTGAGCAGGCTAGAGAGGAAGCAGAGTGCCGAAAGAGTTAATCACTCCTGGCTCTGCTTTAACTGCAGAGAATCTGTGCTGCCTGTAACGAGATTTCTACTTCACAAAGCCAACCTACCACCCTTAACTCCATAAACTACGGCCTGCAGGTGCTTACATTCCCTGCGCTCCCATGCAATACATCAACCCTTGTAGCTTTCTGCATTGCAGAAAGACAGTTGCAGGCCAATAAACTGAAAGTGAAAGTCGCTCAGTTGTGTCCAACTCTTTCTGACCCCGTGGACTATACAGTAGGAAGTCAAGAAACATCTGGAGTAACAGGAAAATTTGGCCTTGGAGTACAGAATGAAGCAGGGCAAAGGCTAACAGAGTTTTGCCAAAAGAACACACTGGTCATAGCAAACACCCTCTTCCAACAACACAAGACATAACTCTACACATGGACGTTCACCAGGTGGTCAACACCGAAGTCAGATTGATTATATTCTTTCCAGACAAAGATGGAGAAGCTCTATACAGTCAGCAAAAACAAGACTGGAAGCTGACTGTGGCTCAGATCATGAACTCCTTATTACCAAATTCAGACTTAAATTGAACAAAGTAGGGAAAACCACTAGACCATTCAGGTACAACCTAAATCAAATCCCTTACGAATATACAGTGGAAGTGAGAAATAGATTTAAGGGACTAGATCTGATAGACAGAGTGCCTGATGAACTATGGATGGAGGTTCATGGCATTGTACAGGAGGCAGGGATCATGACCATCCCCAAGAAAAAGAAATGCAAAAAAGCAAAATGGCTGTCTGAGGAGGCCTTACAAATAGCCATGAAAAGAAGACAAGCAAAGGCAAAGGAAAAAAGGAAAGATATACCCATTTAAATGCAGAGTTCCAAAGAATAGCAAGGAGAGATAGGAAAGCCTTCCTCAGTGATCAATGCAAAGAAATAGAGGAAAACAACAGAATGGGAAAGTCTAGAGATCTCTTCAAGAAAATTAGCGATACCAAGGGGACATTTCATGCAAAGATGGGCACAAAGCTAGTGAAGGTGATGGAATTCCAGTTGAGCTATTTCAAATCCTAAAAAGATGATGCTGTGAAAAGTGCTGCACTCAATACGCCAGCAAATTTGGACAACTCAGCAGTGGTCACAGGAATGGAAAAGGTCAGTTTTCATTCCAATCCCAAAGAAGGGCAATGCCAAAGAATGCTCAAACTACCACACGATGGCACCCCATCCCAGTACTCTTGCCTGGAAAATCCCATGGACAGAGGAGCCTGGTGGGCTGCAGTCCATGTGGCCGCAAATAGTTGGACACGACTGAGCGACTTCACATTCACTTTTCACTTTCATGCATTGGAGAAGGAAATGGCAACTTACTCCAGTGTTCTTGCCTGGAAAATCCCATGGACAGAGGAGCCTGGTAGGCTGCAGTCCATGGGGTCGCAAAGAGTCGGACACGACTGAGTGACTTCACATTCACTTTTCACTTTCATGCATTGGAGAAGGAAATGGCAACCTACTCCAGTGTTCTTGCCTGGAGAATCCCAGGGACGGGGGAGCCTGGTGGGCTGCCGTCTATGAGGTCACACAGAGTCAGACACAACTGAAGTGACTTAGCAGCAGCAGCAGCAGCAGCAGCATGCTAGTAAAGTAATGCTCAAAATTCTCCAAGCCAGGCTTCAACAGTACCTGAACTGTGAACTTCCAGATGTTCAAGCTGGATTTAGAAAAGGCAGAGGAACCACAAATCAAATTGCCAACATCAGTTGGATTATCGAAAAAGCAAGAGAATTCCAGAAAAACATCTACTTCTACTTTATTGACTATGCCAAATCCTTAGAGACAGGAATACCAGACCACCTGACCAGCCTCCTGAGAAATCTGTATGCAGGTCCGGAAGCAACAGTTAGAACTGGACGTGGAACAACAGACTGGTTCCAAATTGGTAAAGGAGTCTGTCAAGGCTGTATATTGTCACCTGCTTGTTTAACTAATATGCAGAAGACATCATGAGAAATGCTGGGTTGGGTGAAGCACAAGCTGGAATCAAGATTGCTGGGAGAAACATCAATAACCTCAGATATGTGGATGATACCACCCTTATGGAAGAAATCAAAGAACTAAAGAGCCTCTTGATGAAAGTGAAAAAGTTGTCTTAAAACTCAACATTCAAAAAACTAAGATCATGACATTAGGTCCCATCACTTCATGGCAAATAGATGGGGAAGCAATGAGAGACTTTATTTTCTTGGGCTCCAAAATCACTGCAGTCATGAAATTAAAAGATGCTTGCTTCTTGGAAGAAAAGTTATGACCAATCTAGGCAGCATATTAAAAAGCAGACACATTACTTTGCCGACAAAGGTCCATCTAGTCAAAGCTATGGTTTTCCCGGTGGTCATGTATGGATGTGAAAGTTGTACTATAAGGAAAGCTGAGCGCTGATGAATTGATGCTTTTGAACTGGGGTGTTGGAGAAGACTCTTGAGAGTCCCTTGGACTGCAAGGAGATCAAACCAGTCAGTCCTAAAGGAGCTCAGTCCTGAATATTCATTGGAAGGACTGATGCTGAAGCTGAAAACTCCAATATTTTGGCCAGCTGATGCAAATAACTGACTGGTTGGAAAAGACCCTTATGCTGGGAAAGATTGAGGGCAGGAGGAGAAGGGAACAACAGAGGATGAGATGGCTGGATGGCATCACCGACTCGATGGACATGAGTTTGAGTAAACTCCGGGAGTTGGTGATGGACAGGGAGGCCTGGTGTGCTGTAGTCCATGGGGTCGCAAAGAGTCAGACATGACTGAGTGACTGAACTGACTGACTGACTGACTGGAATATACAGTCCATGGAATTCTCCAGGCCAGAATACTGGAGTGGGTAGCCTTTCCCTTTCTACAAGGGGTCTTCCCAACCCAGGAATTGAACCCAGGTCTCCCACATTGTTGGCAGATTCTTTACCAGCTGAGCCACCAGGAAAGCTCATAACCCAGAGACAAATGGACCCAATTACCAGGCAGCCTTTTGCCAGCTGTGACTGTTTTGAAATAATGCAAGAAGGCAAGACCTTCATCACTGTGAGCCTTATCATCTATCCTAAACGACGAGACCCAGGCTCTTAAGTCTCTCGGTTCCGCCAGAAGCGGGGCATAGTACTTGAGGTGCTAGCCTGCTGTGTTCTCCCCCTTGCCCAGCAAATGGGAATAAAGTCACTTCTATTTCCTCCAAACTGTCTCCATCTTTCTATTCAGCATTGGTGGAGTGGGAGCCAAGAGCTTGGCAACATTTCCACATGAGATACAGGAGGCTATCATTCACCTTCTTGCCAACCATCAGTGCAGAGAATGCAAAGGTTCTGAAATTCACACTCTGGTTCCTAACTGAGGGCTGTCCAGAGAGTGTTTCCATTTCTCCACTGCCTGTTGTTCTTCTGTGAGACAGGATGTAACCTAGTTTGACCCCACCCCTTCCTTACAGGGGCTTCCCTTAGAGATCAGTTGGTAAAGAATCTGCCTGCAGTGCAGGAGATCTAGGTTCTATTCCTGGGTCGGGAAGATCCCCTGGAGAAAGAAATAGCAACCCACTCCAGTATTCTTGCCTGGAGAATCCCATGGACAGAGGGGCCTGGTGGGCTACAGTCCATGGGGTTGCAAGAGTCAGACACGACTTAGCGACTAAACCACCAGCACCACTTCCTTAACTGGGTCCTCACTCTAGCTCTGCTAAATCCAACTTGCAAAATCAAAAAGCCCTCCAGCTGGCAGCTGGTTTTGGTTTTCTTGTTTTGTGTTTGTTGTTGTTCTGTTTTATTTTAGTTTTAACCTATTTAATCCAACTCAGACAGGCGGATTACTTTGGGCATATAGATTAGTGTGTAAACGTTTATATATTTTTTTTGAATGAACATATTTCAAAAGCAAATGTGTGTGTATATGAGAGGAAGGAGGGAGGGGAGACAAGAAAGATGTTCAGGGTTTGTCTTTCATGGTTTAGTTGCTAAGTCGTGTCTGACTCTTGTGGCTCCATGGACTGTAGCCCATCAGGCTCCTCTGTCCATGGGATTTTCCAGGCAAGAGTACTGGAGTGGATTGCCATTTCCTTCTCCAGAGGATCTTCCGGACCCAGGGATCAAACCCAGGTCTCCTGCATTGCATTCTTTACTGACTGAGCTATGAGGGAAGCCCTTTATCTTTAGGAAGCAGAAAAACTGAAAGTTTCACTTTCTTGTTGTATATTTGTTCTGTTTAAAAAATTTTTTTAATTTTAGGACAATGAGAAAGTTCACTTGGACAAAAGCCAATGTAAAGAATAACTACTTTGTTTCAACTAAAGTGCTACTTCAATGCCTACCAGAGTTGAGAGTACTGGAATAAAAAATATAATTCATGTCTGATAAACCTGTTTGAATTAGTCTGCAGTCTTCAAGCGAATGCAGAAAGACAACTAAAAGGTCAGTTTGGCCTCTGAAAGGTGGGGCCGGAGGAGGGGGGTGGAATTGACCCAGAAGTGGGAGAGGGGGCCCTCTGCTAAGAGTCAGGCAGCCCGAGAGAAAGGCAAGGCAGTCCTGGGAGGGGTTGGCAGGGTGGGAAACCCACTGGGCGATGGTTCTTTCTATTCAGGGAAAGTGCAAATCTTTTAAAAGCCAGGGTCACAGCCAATGAATGGAATCAAAGGTCTCTGACCCGGAAACACAGCAAGGGGGGGTAAGACTTGCGAAGGGAGACCAGGGCAAGGGGACGGAGAGGCAGCCGGGAGGACGGAAAACAGCCGAAGAGTTCAGAGCGCAGAGTCACTACGCCTGGAGCCAGCTAACAGCATATGGCCCCATTCCAGCCTGGATTTCAGAGGGGGTTTCTCTGCAAGTCACCATCAGCCGGGAACTGCCCAGGGCAGAGCCGACCTCTGGCGAGGAAAGCGAAAGACGGCCAGGGCTGGGAAAGAGCGGGTAGGAGAAGGCTGCGGGCGGGGACTCTGACTTACCTGGACACGCCCAGACCCCAGAGCTGGGGAGGCGCCCCCACACGCCCGTCTTAAAAGCAACCGGCCGCTTTCAAGAGCGGCAAACAGACCCGCTCCCCGGTGCAAATCATATTTGTCAGGTACTTTAACTGTGAAGTTTTCTCTTTTGACCTGCCGGACACCTTGACGCCAGTATTTTACGCTGTGACACTTAATCTGTTGGCTCAACGCACACACTTGGGTTCATTTTAACTCTGAAGGTCTGGTAACAGTCTTTCTCCAAAACGTCGCCCCTCGCGAGAAGGGGACGCTCCAGGTGTCCCGGGATCTATCTCGTTCGGTTTGGACTGCGCATCTCATGCACCGGGTGGACCCAGCATCTTGGCGGAGCCCCGACACCCCAACGGCGGAGGCAAAGATGAGCGCCCTCGGTCCCGCACATCCTCCCCGCACACTTTCCCGTCACGTCCTCCCCGCGCGCTCTCCCGTCACGTCCTCCCCGCGCGCTCTCCCGTCACGTCCTCCCCGCACATCCTCCCGGAGCATCCTCCCCGCACACCCTCCTGTCACATTCTCCGCGCGCGCCCTCCCCGCACACCCTCCTGTCACGTCCTCCGCGCGCGCTCTCTCAGCACACCTTCCCGGAACATCCTCCCCGCACTTCCTCTGCGCGCGCCCTCCCCGCACACCCTCCTGTCACGTCCTCCTCGCACGGTCTCCCCGCACGGTCTCCCGCACCTCCTCCCGGGGCATCCTCCCCGCACACCCTCGGAGCACGCCCTCCCCGCGCTCGCTCCGCGCACTCGCTCCCCGTGCGCTCTCCCGGCACATCGTACCCGCGCACCCTCCCCGCCGATGGCCCTGCGTCCTCGCACCGAGTCGCCTTACCGGCAGGGTGATTCCCGAAAACTGGACTCCGGCCACCGAGGCTCCCCGCGCAGAGACTGCCCGACCTGTGCCGGGAGGTACTGGGGAGCTGGTGGAGTCAGGCCTCCCGGGGGTCCCCGCCCGCCGGCCCGCAGCTCCTCCCATCCCGGCGCCCCCGCCCCACCCCCGGCGGGTTTCCTGCTGCGCTGCGGGCGACGGCGAGTGACCGGAGACCAACCGCTTACTCATTAAGCCACTCGTCCCGCCCACGACACCTCCCTGCGGCTTCTTCCCCTCCTGACAGCAGAGACTTAGGGGACAGAGGTGACCCCCCGAGGTCACCGCTCCGGCCGGAGCCAGGGTATCTGCGGGAACCCACCCCGAGTGCAAGCGTGGGGCAGGCGGATTGTCTGGGGCGAGTGCCAGAGTTACCGGTGTGGAGCTAGCGTTGGGCTGGGGATGAGAGTGGGCCCCACAGGCCAAAGGTGGTCCCCTGGGTCTCTCTGGCCCGGGTTCACTCTGGGACTCGCCTGGTCCTAGTAGCGCCCGGGAGGGCGGGAGGAAATGACTCATTCATTCAGAGCCACCGGCTGAGGCAGCGGAACTGCCTCCCGGCCTCCAGCCAGCGCAGGCGGTCCTGCCAGTCCTGTCACTAGGGGACCTGGGAGGCACCCCACCGCCCCGCCCCCCCAGGAGCCCCAGGCCTCTGGGGAGTGCACGCAGTGGCCTGCTATCCCTGCGAGATGAAGTCCTTTTCTTTCCAACAGGCTGCACTTGAGCCAGAAAACCAAACACCAAGGACTTAACAATCTGTTCAGTTCAGTTCAGTCGCTCAGTCGTGTCCGACTCTTTGCGACCCCATGAAGCACAGCACACCAGGCCTCCCTGTCCATCACCAACTCCCGGAGTTCACTCAAACTCATGTCCATCGAGTCGGTGATGCCATCCAGCCATCTCATCCTCTGTCATCCCATTCTTCTCCTGACCCCAATCCCTCCCAGCATCAGGGTCTTTTCCAGTGAGTTAACTTTTCACCTGAGGTGGCCAAAGTATTGGAGTTTCAGCTTTACCATCAGTCCTTCCAAAGAAATCCCAGGGCTGAGCTCCTTTAGGATGGACTGGTTGGATCTCCTTGCAGTCCAAGGGACTCTCAAGAGTCTTCTCCAATACCACAGTTCAAAAGCATCAATTCTTCAGCGCTCAGCTTTCTTCATAGTCCAACTCTCACATCCATACATGACCACTGGAAAAACCATAGCCTTGACTAGACGGACCTTTGTTGGCAAAGTAGTATCTCTGCTTTTCAATATACTATCTAGGTTGGTCATAACTTTCCTTCTGTTAAGTTAGAACCTGGTAAATATGACACCTGGAAACAAGTTGTCTCCAGCCATTTCTAAAACATACAGATGAACCCAGTCAAGCCTGTTTCCTGAGTCCAGGCTCACACTCTGCTTGCTGCAGGACAGGCCAATGAGAGAGGAGGTGTTGAGGCAAGGAATAGGACTTTATTTGGAAAGCCAAAGCAGACTGACCAAGAAGATGGCCAACTCACGTCTCCAAATAACCATTTTGTGGGGGCTTAGATGCCAGGTTCTTTTACAGAGCCTGTGAGAGAAGCAATCAGAATCTGAAGTCAAAAGGCAGAGCAGAGAGGAAGAGGCAGTGGGGAAGTAAAGTGAAAGGGTCTTCAGTCTTGTAAAACATCTCCAGAAATGAGAGCCTTTGAAAGGGGTATGTTAATCTTTTCTTTTTGTTGAAGTTATTCACAGGTGGGCGGGGACAGATTATTTCTATGGGCTGAACAAGGACACTTTAATTTACAGTCTGGCAGAAGTGCAGGGTCCTCAGAGGCAGGCTATTGTGTATAATTATAATAACAAAAGCAACTTAAAGCAAGTCTAAAAATGTTTCCAACATGGAGTCAGAATTGGCTTCTCTGCAACACCCCGACCAGCTCCAGCGCTGCCCCTACAGCCAGCAAAGCTAAGGACAGCCAGCAGTCACCATCCCAGTCCACCCCACCCACTTGGACGCCTTCAGAGAACTCCTCCTGATTCTGCAGAATCTGTCTTCCTTAGAAGGGCAGACCACACCAAGTGTGACACACCCTCAGTCGGGCTCACCAAAGGTTAAAGCAGTGTTAGTTATTCAGTCATGCATGTGTCTGACTCTACGATCCCGTGGACTGTAGCCTGCCAGGCTCCTCCATCCATGGGAATTCTCCAGGCAAGAATACTGGAGTGTGTTGCCACTTTTTTCTCCAGGAGACCTTCCTGACTCAGGGATCAAACCCAGGTCTCCTACATTGCAGACAGATTCTTTACCATCTGAGCCACCAGGGAAGCCCAGTTCAGTTCAGTCGCTCAGTCATGTCCGACTCTTTGCGACCCCATGAAGCACAGCACACCAGGCCTCCCTGTCCATCACCAACTCCCAGAGTTCACTCAGACTCACGTCCATCGAGTCAGTGATGCCATCCAGCTATCTCATTCTCTGTCATCCCCTTCTCTTCCTGCCCCCAATCCCTCCCAGCATCAGAGTCTTTTCCAATGAGTCAACTCTTCGCATGAGGTGGCCAAAGTACTGGAGTTTCAGCTTTAGCATCATTCCTTCCAAAGAACACCCAGGACGGATCTCATTTAGAATGGACTGGTTGGATCTCCTTGCAGTCCAAGGGACTCTCAAGAGTCTTCTCCAACACCACAGTTCAAAGGCATCAATTCTTTGGCGTTCAGCTTTCTTCACAATCCAACTCTCACATCCATACATGACCACTGGAAAAACCATAGCCTTGACTAGATGGACCTTTGTTGGCAAAGTAACGTCTCTGCTTTTCAATATGCTATCTAGGTTGGTCATAACTTTTCTCCCAAGGAGTAAGGGCAACCCCAGACTAATTTCAAAGCCGGATTCTCTTAAACCTGATAGTATTTCAGAGATACTCAGTGAGGCTTCCTGCTGCTTGGGTCCACTCCCCAAGTCCCTGTCCATCCCGGGGCTGCCCTGGATGCCTCACTGAGTGAAGGTGGAAACCCCAAAGAACAGTGTTTTCCAAGTAGCTGGCAAGCCCCATCAGGAGGTCATGAAACAACATAGTGGGGCACAGCCAGCGTTTGATTGCTCATGAGACAGAACAGAGGAGAAGAGCCCCCCTCCCTGCACACAGTGGAGGGGGCAGGTAACTCTGTGTCACCCACAGAGTTCTCAGGCTGTGGCAGGGATGAGCCAATCCTGATTTGGGTTGGAACTGTTTCTGATTTGCTTTCTGTTGCTTTTATTATTATAATCATACATAACGGCTGCTCATACCAAGAATCCTGCTCCTCTGCCTGACTGTTAAAATGCCTTTTTTCAGATGCTGTCCACCTGTGGATGGGAGGAAGGAAGAAATTAACACATCCCTTTCCTGGGCTTGCCATTCCAGGAGATATTTGCAAACTTAATGGCCTTTTTACTTTATTTGTTCACCTCCTCTCCCTCTCTGTTCTATAAAAAGAATCTGGCCTCCAGACCCCCCGTAAGATGGTTATTTTCAGACATTTGTTTGCCATCTTCTTGGTCAGCCGGCTTTCCGAATAAAGTCCTATTCCTTGCCTCAGCATCTTGTCTCTCAGTTAATCGGCTGCCCTGTGGGGATTCCCTGATGTCTCAACTGGTAAAGAATCCACCTGCAATTCAGGACACCCTGGTTTGATTCCTGGGTCGGGACAATCCCCTGGAGAAGGGATAGACTACCCACTCCAGTAGTCTTGGGCTTCCCTGGTGTCTCATCTGGTAAAGAATCCACCTGCAATGCGGGAGACCTGGATTCGATCTCTGAGTTGGGAAGATCCCCTGGAGAAGGGAAAGGATACCCACTGCAGGATTCTGGCCTGGAGAATTCCCTGGACTGTATCATCCATGGGGTTGCAGAGAGTCGGACACAACTGAGCACCTTTTACTTAGTGCCTAACAGAGCGAGCTTGGACTAGGTGACAAGACCACTCACCCACCCAAACATCAGAGCGCCCCCAGTCCCCAAATTGATGCTGCCTGCTGACAGGCTCGTGCCCCCTGCTGAAAAGGGGCATTAGCGGAAGTGCTGTGCGGGGTGCACAGCCAAGGGCAGCAGCCCCCGCCCCCGGCCACCAGCCTGAATGTCCCCTCTGGGACACCTCACCAAAGGCGCAGAGGGCCCAGCAGTATCCCCACAGCTCTGCCTGCAGAGCCTTCGTCCTCGTCGCTTTCTACCTCATTCTAAACCATTGTCTCACACAGAAATCCTTCACTGTGCCGCTCAGGAATAGTCAGTTAATTTTTTAACTGGTGCTCAATCCATAGTGACTTTTCCCCTGGTGACCTTGGCTGTGCTGTGTGCTGACTGGTGACTTTCTGAAGTCATCCCTCAGATGGGAAAATGCCCGTTCTGCAGGGGTCAGCGAGGGACAGGGGAGATACAAAAGCCTGTTATGATTGGTAGGTTTGCTGCAGAGAGAAGCCAGTTCTGACCCCATGTTGAAAACTATTTCTTTAACTTGCCTTTCATTGCTCTTGTTATTATAATCGTACATAATGGCCTGCCTCAAAGGACCCTGCCCCTCTGCCTGACTAAAGTGTCTGTTCAGCTCATAAAATGATAATCTGACCCTGTCCACCTGTGAATGGTTACAAAAAAAGAAGAGAACAAGAGCAATGAAAGGCAAGTTAAAGAAATAGTTTTCAACATGGAGTCAGAACTGGCTTCTCTCTGCAGCAAACCTACCAATCATAACAGGCTTTTGTATCTCCCCTGTCCCTCGTTGACAAGCTGGAATCAAGATTGCCGGGAGAAATATCAATAACCTCAGATATGCAGATGACACCACCCTTATGGCAGAAAGTGAAGAGGAACTAAAAAGCCTCTTGATGAAAGTGAAAGTGGAGAGTGAGAAAGTTGGCTTAAAGCTCAACATTCAGAAAACGAAGATCATGGCATCCTGTCCCACCACTTCATGGGAAATAGATGGGGAAACAGTGGAAACAGTGTCAGACTTTATTTTTCTGGGCTCCAAAATCACTACAGATGGTGACTGCAGCCATGAAATTAAAAGATGCTTACTCCTTGGAAGGAAAGTTATGACCAACGTAGATAGCATATTCAAAAGCAGAGACGTTACTTTGCCAACAAAGGTTCGTCTAGTCAAGGCTATGGTTTTTCCTGTGGTCATGTATGGATGTGAGAGTTGGACTGTGAAGAAGGCTGAGCGCCGAAGAATTGATGCTTTTGAACTGTGGTGTTGGAGAAGACTCTTGAGAGTCCCTTGGACTGCAAGGACATCCAACCAGTCCATTCTGAAGGAGATCAGCCCTGGGATTTCTTTAGAAGGAATGATGCTAAAACTGAAACTCCAGTACTTTGGCCACCTCATGCGAAGAGTTGACTCATTGGAAAAGACTCTGATGCTGGGAGGGATTGGAGGCAGGAGGGAAGGGGACGACAGAGGATGAGATGGCTGGATGGCATCACTGACTCGATGGACGTGAGTCTGAGTGAACTCTGGGAGTTGGTGATGGACAGGGAGGCCTGGCGTGCTGCGATTCATGGGGTCGCAAAGAGTCGGACACGACTGAGCGACTGATCTTCCGAAGGCTGGCCCTTCCCAGAGATGTTTTGCAAGACGGAAGACCCTTTTTACTTTACTTCCTCTCTGCCTCTCCCTGTCTCTGCTGCCTTTTGACTAGCTCCTCTTTGCTTCTCTCTCCCTGACTCTATTAAAGAACCAGACATCCAGACCCTGACAAGATAGTTATATTGAGACATTCGACTGCCATTTTCTTGGTCAGCCAGCTCTCTGCATAAAGTCATATTCCTTGCGTCAGAACCTCATCTCTCCTATTCATTGGCCTGGTGTGTGTCCAGCAGATCCAGCTTGGAGTCAGTAACAGGTTCCTGTCAAATTACATGTCTCTGCATCCCTCACCCACCACACAGAACCACCCAGTACCCACAGTCACCTTTTTACTTGAGACTTTTTGAAATTTGCCCTAGTTTGTCACAGTGTTACTGAGTCCAAGCTCGGTCTGCTCACCACATGGCAGTCCGATAATTCAGAGTGTTGAGACAAGGAACACAGCTTTATTCGGAAAGCTGGGCCCCTGCCAAGATGGCGAGCTAGCACCCTAGAGTACTGTCTTAATGGGGTCTGGATGCCAGTTTCTCTTAGAGAGCAGGGAGGAGGAGGAAGTGAGAAAGTAAAAAGGCCATAAGTCTTGCAAAATACCTCCTGGGTTGGCCAGCATTGGTGAGGGAATGTGTTCATTTCTTCTTTTCTGCAGCCATTCACAGGTGGGCAGGGTCAAAATGTCCCCCTGTGAGCTGGACAAGGACACTTTAGGTTAGCAGTCAGGCAGAAGGGCAGGTTCCCTGAGGCGGACCATTACGATGCTGACACCTATAGACAGCATCCTTTTAGTGATAATAATAACAAAAGCAACGGAAGCAAATGTTAACAGAAGAGAAACAGACCCAACTTGGAATCAATTCTGTTCTTTCCAGTTACAACAGATAACCCTCTCAGCTGAGGAAACAGGAAGGTCCTTGGTGGGCACCCCAAGCTCCTGCCCACTCAGTGCACACTCACCCTGTCTGAGCAACTTTTCCTGGCTTAGTTCTCGACTTCGAGATCATCTCTGAGGAGTCGCCCCTGACCTCAGTCACCTCCCAGTGCCTTAGCCCTGAAACTGTAGCCCATGGGCCCACTGCAGTTTTTCAACTGAATTTTTATTGAGAAAATTGTGAAATCGTATTAAGATGATATTGTACATTACTATGTCCATTATTGTCTGAATGTGTAAATTCCACCTCCCTGGAAACATACACGTTGAAACCCTAACTGTAAAGTGATGGCTTTGGGAGGCAATGAGGTCACGAGAGTAGAGCTCCCATGATGAGGCTGGTACCCTCACAGAGGAGACACACGGAGATGCGCATCCCTTCCTTCAGGTGAGGACTCAGGGCAGATGGGCGGCTATAAACCAGGAAGGGGCCTCACCAGACACCGGGTCTGCTGATGCTCTGGTCCTGAACGTCCTGTCTCCAGGACTGTGGGAGATAAATGTTTGTTGTTTTTGAGCCTCTCATGGCTCAGCTGGTAAGGAATCCGCCTGCAATGCAGGAGACCTGGTTTTGATCCCTAGGTTGGGAAGATCCCCTGGAGAAGGGAAAGGCTACCCACTCCAGTATTCTGCCCTGGAGAATTCCATGGACTCTTTAGTCCATGGGGTCGCAAAGAGTCGTACACAACTAAGCAACTTTCACTTTCACTTTCAGTATGTGAATAAAGAGGAATGACACAGAGGGGCCTCTTGTAGCCTTACCCAGATTTCCCTCATGGCAATATTTTGCAGAACTGTAGTAGATATCTTAGCCAGAGTATGAAATTAACAGAGCCCCCCCCCCCCAATGTGGTTCAGATTTCTCAACTTTTTTGTACTCTTTTGTTCTGTACGACTTTGTTGTGTGCATGATACCAGCATAGTCAAGCTGCTGAACATCTCATAACCCAAAGACCCCCATGTCACCGTTTGACAGCCTACACCCATACCAACTTCTAAACCCTGGCATCCCCTGATCTGTCCTTCATTGCTAAAACTGGTCATTTTAAAAAAAGAAATGCAAAAAAGCAAAATGGCTGTCTGAGAAGGCCTTAAAAATAGCTGTGAAAACAAGAGAAGCAAAAAGCAAATGAGAAAAGGAAAGATATACCCATTTGAAAGCAGAGTTCCAAAGAATAGCAAGGAGAGATAAGCTTCCTTGTTTAGTAATCAGTGCAAAGAAAGCCTTCCTCATTGATCAGTGCAAAGAAATAGAGGAAAACAATAGAATGGGAAAGACTAGAGATCTCTGCAAGAAAATTAGAGATACCAAGGGAACATTTCATGCAAAGATGGGCTCAATAAAGGACAGAAATGGTATGGACCTAACAGAAGCAGAAGATATTAAGAAGTGGTGGCAAGAATACACAGAAGAACTGTACAAAAAAGATGTTCACGACCCAGATAAAGATTTTAATGTCCCAGATAACCATGATGGCTTAATCACTCACCTAGAGCCAGACATGCTGGAATGTGAAGTCAAGTGGGCCTTAGGAAGAATCACTATGAACAAAGCTAGTGGAGGTGATGAAATTCCAGTTGAGCTATTTCCAATCCTAAAAGATGATGCTGTGAAAGTGCTACACTCAATATGCCAGCAAATTTGGAAAACTCAGCAGTGGCCACGGGACTGGAAAAGGTCAGTTTTCATTCCAATTCCAAAGAAATGCCATGGCAAAGAATGCTCAAACTACCACACAATTGCACTCATCTCACATGCTAGTAACTGCTGCTGCTGCTAACTCACTTCAGTCATGTCCAGCTCTATGCAACTCCATAGACGGAAGCCCACCAGACTCCCCCATCCCTGGGATTCTCCAGGCAAGAGCACTGGAGTGGGTTGCCATTTCTTTTTCCAATGCATGAAAGTGAAAAGTGAAC
Organism: Bos taurus; assembly: GCF_002263795.3. Classification (NCBI taxonomy): domain Eukaryota; kingdom Metazoa; phylum Chordata; class Mammalia; order Artiodactyla; family Bovidae; genus Bos; species Bos taurus. Next base: position 7,656,009 of record NC_037331.1, read on the forward strand.
GTGAAGTTGCTCAGTCATGTCTGACTCTTAGCAACCCCATGGACTCCAGCTTACCAGGCTCTTCCATCCATGGGATTTTCCAGGCAAGAGTACTAGAGTGGGGTGCCATTGCCTTCTCCACATGCTAGTAAAGTAACGCTCAAAATTCTCCAAGCCAGGCTTCAACAATACGTGAACTGTGAACTTCCAGATGTTCGAGATGGATTTAGAAAAGGCAGAGGAACCAGAGATCAAATTGCCAACACCTGCTGGATCATTGAAAAACCAAGAAAGTTCCAGGAAAAAATCTGCTTTATTGATTATACCAAAGCCTTTGACTGTGTGGATCACAAAAAACTGTGGAAAATTCTGAAAGAGATGGGAATACCAGACCACCTGACCTGCCTCTTGAGAAACCTATATGCAGGGCAGGAAGCAACAGTTAGAACTGGACATGGAACAATAGACTGGATCCAAATAGAAAAAGGAGTCCATCAAGGCTGTATATTGTCACCCTGCTTTTTTAACTTATGCAGAGGACATCATGAGAAATGCTGGGCTGGATGAAGCACAAGCTGGAATCAAGACTGCTGGGAGAAATATCAATAACCTTAGATATGCAGATGACACCACCCTTATGGCAGAAAGTGAAGAAGAGCTAAAGACCCTCTTGATGAAAGTGAAAGAGGAGAGTGAAAAAGTTGGCTTAAAGCTCAACATTCAGAAAACAAAGATCATGGTATCCAGTCCCATCACTTCATGGCAAATATGTGGAGAAACAGTGGAAACAGTGGCAGACTTTAATTTTTTGGGTCCCCAAATCACTGCAGACTGTGATTGCAGCCATGAAATTAAAAGACACTTACTCCTTGGAAGGAAAGTTATGACCAACCTAGGCAGCATATTAAAAAGCAGACACATTACTTTGCCAACAAAGGTCCATCTAGTCAAGGCTATGGTTTTTCCAGTGGTCATGTATGGATGTGAGAGTTGGACTATAAACAAAGCTGAAAGCCAAAGAACTGATGCTTTTGAAGACTTTGGATGCTTTGGAGAAGACTCTTGAGAGTCCCTTGGACTGCAAGGAGATTGAATCAGTACATCCTAAAGGAAATCAGTCCTGAGTGTTCGTTGGAAGGACTGATGTTGAAGCTGAAGCTCCAATACTTTGGCCACCTGATGTGGAGAGGTGACTCATTGGAAAAGACCCTGATGCTGGGAGGGATTGAAGGCGGGAGGAGAAGGGGATGACAGAGGATGATCTGGTTGGATGCCATCACTGACTCAATGGACACGAGTTTGAGTAAACTCCAGGAGTTGGTGATGGACAAGGAGGCCTGGTGTGCTGCAGTCCATGGGGTCACAAAGAATCGGACACGACTGAGTGACTGAACTGAACTGAGGGACTGAACAACAACAACAGCAGGGGCTTCCCTGGTAGCTCAGTTGGTAAAGAATCCACCTGCAATGCAGGAGAGACAGGTTCAATCCCTGGTGTGGAAGATCCCCTGGAGAAGGAAATGGTAACCCAGTCCAGTATTTTTGTCTGGAAAATCCCATGGACAGAGGAGCCTGCTGGGCTACAGTCCATGGGGCTGCAGAGAGTTGGACACAACTGAGCGACTAAATCACCACCACCACCATAGAGTGTCTAACTTTGGACCTAGGTTTTCCATCTAGCAGAATCTCTAGAGATCTGTCCACACTGCGTGTATCAGTAGTTGATTCCCTTCTTTCGCCAAGCAGCATTCCATGACATGGATCTGCCCCAGCTGCTTAGCCATCTACCTGCTGAAAGACATCTAGGTTATTTCTGGCTCTAAGCCATAAAGAACAAAGCTGCCATGAAATTTAATGTACAGGTTTTTGTGTGAACATAAATTTTCATTCATCTGGGATAGAAGCCAAGTGGCTGACTTCTGAGTTGTATGATAATTGCACATTTAATCTTCCAAGAAATTGCCAGACTCTTAACTGCCAGACTCTTCTCCAGAGTGGCTGTAATATTTTACATTTCCACCAACAGTGGATGTGAAGTCAAGTTTCTCTGAGTCCTCACCAGTACTTGATGTCATTTCATTTTTTCAGCCATTCTAATCCTCATGCCATGATATCTCATTGTGGTTTTAATTTGCATTTATTGGTGACTAATGGTATTGAGTGTCTTTCATGTGTATCCTCTTTGAAATTGTTGTTCATGTCTTTTCCTTACTTTCAAATTGCTTGTTTTTATTTTTCTTTTCCCTGTTCATGTTGAGTTGTGAGAGTTCTTTGTATGTACTAGACACAAGTTCTCTTGGAGATACCATTTACAGTTTCTTAAAGTCTGTAGCTTGTCTGTTTATCCTCTTGGTATAGATTTCACAGGGCAGCTTTTTTTTAATTTTAATGGGATTTTTATCCGTTTTCCCTTTTACAGTCATGCTTTTGCTGTCAAGTCTTAAAAACCCTTGGCTGCATCATAAATCCTGGGGATTTCCTCTTTTGTTGTTGTTGTTTTCCTAAAAATGTTACAGTTTTAAGGTAAAACTCATGTTTATGATCCCTTTTTAGATGTGATGGTTGGGTGAAGTTTTTTGGGTTTTGATTTTTGGAGTTATTTTTGGTGGAGCTCCAGTACTACTTGTTGAGAAGGCTGTATTTCCTGCACTGAATAACCTCAGCCTCTTTGTCAGAAGCTGGTTGGTCATGTCTGTGTAGGGATTTGGGGCTTCCTACTCTATAGAAGTTGTGGTCATCTATGTGTCAACATTGGCCTGTTATGATTACTGTAATGACATAGAGGCTTTTCTACTGGGTAGAGTAAGTCAGGATCCTGAGTCTTCCTCCTGACCAGGCACCACCGTGGGCTTGGCCTGCTCGTTCCAGGTTTAGCAGGAATCCTGATGAGTCAATTTAGTGAGAATTCCCCACCCTTGGTGTTAGGGACTGTTTACATCACCCAAGTTCCTCTGTTGAAGTTCTAACCCCTAATATGATGTGTTAGGAGATAGGGCCTTTGGGAGGTTGTTGTGATTGTTTACTCAATAAATCATATCCAACTCTTTGCAACCCCATCGACTGCAGCACACCAGGCTCCTCTGCCCTCCACTATCTCCTGGAGCTTCCTCAGATTCATGTCCATTGAGTTGGTGATGCTATCTAACACATCTCATCCTCTGCTGCCCCCCTCTCCTCCTGCCCTCAATCTTTCCCAGCATCAGGGTCTTTTCCAATGAGTCAGCAGTTCACATCAGGTGGCCAAAGTATTGGCGCTTCAGCATCAGTCCTTCCAATGAATATTCAGGGTTGATTTCCTTTAAGGTGGACTCGTTTGATATCCTTGCAGTCCAAGGGATTCTCAAGAGTCTTCTCTAGCACCACAGTTCAAAACCATTCAATTTTTTGGCACTCAGCCTTCTTTATGGTCCAGTTCTTAAATCCATACATGACTACTGTCAAAACCATAGCTTTGACTATGTGGACTTTTGCAAAGTGATGTCTTTGCTTTTTAATATGCTGTCTAGGTTTGTCATAGATTTTCCTCCAAGGACCAAGCATCTACTGCAGTGACTCTGTCACTGTTTCCACTTTTCCCCTTCTATTTGCCATGAAGTTATGGGACCAGATGCCATGATCTTAGTTTTTTGAATGTTGAGTTTTAAGCCAGCTTTTTCACTCTCCTCTTTGGAAATTCCTACATAGAAAATCATGTTATTTGCAAATAGACAGATATATTTCTCCCTTTCCCATCTGTGTGTCTTATATGAGTCAATTCTGGTTGACTTCCACATGACTCCTGGATGGGACTTGTCACCAGAATGATTAAGCTATGAAGATGGCTGAACATTTCCCTCCCACCTCCTATGCTCCAGATAGGGGAGGGAGGTTGAAAATGGAGTTAAGGCCTAAGTGATGAAGCCTGCATAAAAGTGCCTGAAGAACCAGGTCCAGAGATCCTCCAAGTTGGTGGACACATGGAGGTGCTAGGAGGCTGACATGTCCAGAGAGAGAGGACTACTCTGGTGTTCCCCTATGCATACCTTGCTTCGTATATCTCTTCCACCTGGATGCTTATCTGTATCTTTTATCACATTCTTTTATAACAAATGGGTTTCCTGGAGTTCTGTGAGCCATTCTAGGAAATTATCAAATGTAAGGAGGGGATCCTGGGAGCCCCAATTTATAGCAGTTTGACCAAGAGTAGAGGTGACAACTTAGACTTGTGCTTGGGGGCATGGGGTGGGTGCTGGAGGCAGGCAGTTCTGTGGGACTGAGCCCTTGACCTGTGGGATCTGACACTATTTCCAGATAAGATAGGGTCAGAATTAAGTTAATCTGTAAGACACCACCTGCCGTTGCAGAGAATTGCTTGTTGGGGGATAAACACACAGTTTATGACCAGAAGTATGGGAAGTGAAGCATTCTGTGTGGGTTGTAAGGGAGCAGGAGAGAAGTGAGTACTGCCACCACATTTAGGGCAGTTCTAGTTTCATAGCAAAATCAAGTGACAAGTGTAGAGAGTTTTGTGTATCCCATGCCTCCTGACATGCACAGCCTTCCCCACAAGCGACATCCCGCACCAGATGGTACATTTGATACAATTAACAAACGTGTATTAACACATCATAATCAACCTAGAGTCCACAGTTTTAAATTAGGGTTCACTTCCAGTAATGTACATTTCTATGAGTTTTGACAAATATTTAATAACATGTATCCACCATTATGGGCTTCTTCAGTGGCTCAGGGGTAAAAGAATTTGCCTGCAATGCAGGAGACACAGGTTCAATCCCTGGGTCAGGAAGATCCCCTGGAGATGGGAATGGCTACCCACTCAAGTATTCTTGCCTGAAGAATCCCATGGACAGAGGAGCTCCATTGGCTACAGTCCATGGGGTCACAAAGAGTCAGACATGACTGAGTGATTGAGTATATCCAGCATTATCATTCAGAGTAGTTTTGCTGCCCTGAAAATCCTCTGTGCTCCACCTACTCACCCCACCCTCCCCAACCTCTGGATAGCTCTGAATTTTTAGTGTCCCTGTAATTCTGTGTTTTTCCAGAATGTCATAGTTAGAATCGTATAGTTTGGAGCCTTTTAGACTGGCTTCTTTTCTTAGTCACACATGTCTAAGGCTCCTCTGTGTCCTTTCAAGTCTTGATAACTCATCTCTTTTTAGCACTGAGTGATAGTTCATTGTATACATGGACCACAGTTTATTTGTCCACTCACATACTGATGAAGAATTTGGTTACTTCTAAGTTTTGATGATTAGGAATAAAGCTTCCATAAATAACCAGTGCAGGTACATGCATAGACAAGTTTTGAACTCATTTGGGTAAATACCAAGGAGTCTGAACACTGGATCCTATGACAAGAGTGTGTTTTTTGTGAGAAATTGCCAAACTGCCTTTCAAAGTGGCTGCACAATTTGCATTCCCACAGCAATGAAACACTTGTTCCTATAGCTCCATATTCTCCCCAGAATTTGGTGTGGTCAACATCAGATTTTGTCCATCCATATAGGCAGTAGAAAAGTTATGAGCAACCTAGATAGCGTATTCAAAAGCAGAGACATTACTTTGCCAACAAAGGTTCGTCTAGTCAAGGCTATGGTTTTTCCTGAGGTCAGGTTTGGGTGTGAGAGTTGGACTGTGAAGAAAGCTGAGTGCCGAAGAATTGATGCTTTTGAACTGTGGTGTTGGAGAAGACTCTTGTGAGTCCCTTGGACTACAAGGAGATCCAACCAGTCCATTCTGAAGGAGATCAGCCCTGGGATTTCTTTGGAAGGAATGATGCTAAAGCTGAAACTCCAGTACTTTGGCCACCTCATGCGAAGAGTTGACTCATTGGAAAAGACTCTGATGCTGGGAGGGATTGGAGGCAGGTGGAGAAGGGGACGACAGAGGATGAGATGGCTGGATGGCATCGCTGACCCGATGGACGTGAGTCTGAGTGAACTCCGGGAGTTGGTGATGGACAGGGAGGCCTGGCGTGCTGCAATTCATGGGGTCGCAAAGAGTCGGACACGACTGAGAGACTGAACTGAACTGAATAGGTGGTATCTCATCTTAATTTGCATTTCCCTGATGACATCTGACATGAAACATCTTTTCATATGCTTATTTTCCCTCTGCATATCTTCTTTGGTGAGGTGTCTATCATGGTCCATTTTTCAATCAGGTTGTTTGTTTTCTTGTTATTGAGCTCTAATATTTCTTTGTATGTTTTAGATAACAGTCCTGTATCAGATTCATCTTTTGCAAATATTTTCTCCTAGTCTGTTTTATCTTCTCATTTTGTTAACAATGTCTTTCCCAGAGCAGAAGTTTTTCATTTTAATTAAGCCCAACTTATCGATTATTTCTCTCACACCTTATGCCTTTGGTGTTATATCTCAGTTCAGTCGCTCAGTCATGTCTGACTCTTTGCAACCCCATGGACTACAGCATACCAGGCCTCCCTGTCCATCACCAACTCCCAGAGATTACTCAAACTCATGTCCATTGAGTTGGTGATACCATCCAACTATCTCATCCTCTGTCATCCCCTTCTCCTCCTGCCTTCAATCTTTCCCAGCATCAGAGTCTTTTCAAATGAGTCAGTTCTTCACATCAGGTGTCCAAAGTATTGGAGCTTCAGCTTCAACATCAGTCCTTCCAATGAACCCCCAGGACTGACCTCCTTTAGGATGGATGGACTGTTTGGATCTCCTTGCAGTCCACGGGACTCTCAAGAGTCTTCTCCAACACCACAGTTCAAAAGCATCAATTCTTTGATGCTCAGCTTTCTTTATGGTCCAACTCTCACATCCATGTATGACTCCTGGAAAAACCATAGCCTTGACTAGATAGATCTTTGTTGGCAAAGTATAATGTCTCTGCTTTTTAATATTCTGTCTAGGTGTATTAATTATTATTGTTGGGGCGAGTTTGTAATTTCCTTAGTTCTGCCTTGCCATAGCAAAAATTTGAAGTGATGAACGGATCAGTGTTACAGCTCAGTTTTATTTGGCAAGCAAAGGAAAATACATCCTCAAGGCATGAGAGCAGGTCGACCCAAAAGAAGCGCAGAGTGGAGAGGAGAAGCCTTAGGCTCAATTTTGGCTCCTCTTTTTATGTTTTTTCTCCTCCCCCTGAGCCTGCCCTATGTAAACTGGGCTAGCCATGAGGGCTGTTTATTTCACCTGAGGTTCTCACTCTGGTGCTTGGACCTTTATTTGTTCAATTTTCATGGGCTTTTCTCTTCTTTATCTTTTAGCCTCATTTTTCCTAATCTAACTACCTAACATTCCCTCCTCAAAAAATGGGAGGCATAATTCTTTGGAAATATGGGCATCAAGGTCTTTCTGCCTACTGCTTCCTGCTGAGCTAGGATGGCAAGGGGCATTGGGCCTCTCCCTCTTGCTAGTCTCAAGCCTCAGAGTCCTTATAGAGGTGTCCATCTAAAGGTGAGTAATATTTTCCATGGTTGGTGTAGTTTTATATATTCTTGTTGACTAGCACTGCATTTTGTAGCTTGTTGACCTGGAAAGAGACAAAATGAGTGAGACAATTGGTAATACATGGAGCAGTCATAAGTAGCATCAATATGGTGATAACAGGGATTAGTAGGGGCATCAGTTCAGTTCAGTTTAGTCAGCCAACTGCAAATTCCCCCTAGCCAGGAGAAATATCCACCAAAGAGAGATTGTAGTCACCCAAGAACTCTCCAGCTCATTCTTTGAGTTCCTGTAGAATGTGAATGTTTTTCTTGAGGACGGTAAGACTTTCTTTAACTTAGCTGGAAATATTTACCCAGAAACAACACATCTCATGCAAGTTGGCTCAAGTCCCTCCTTGTTCAGGGATCAGGAGATCTGTCTCCTGTCTGTTTTGGAGTACAATCTCTCAAGCTGTGTTGGCTGTTTAGAGCTCTCCTGAGAAATCTTATCCCCAGACACCAGATTTTGGGGGTGTTCATTAGAATGGCACTCATTTGTAGTCTTGAATAGGTATCTGAGATCTCCCAGGGGCTCACAGGTGTATTGAGTGTCCTCTTCTGTTTTTTTTTCCATAGCTTGGCTCATGAGTAGTGAATCCAGGAGTCGTGTCCTGGTATCTTGCCTGCTGTAGAGGGGTAGAAAGTATTACAGGGTAGGGGCCCTTCCATGTCGGCTGCAGTTGAGCCTTTGGGGACCCATCTTTCCAGACTTTAATTAGGACTTGAGTCCCTGGAGCATATAATGGTGGCTCTTTAGAGCCACCTTTTGGTTCCTGGTTGACACCCCACAAGCGTATATCCTGTTGGAATTGCCCAATGGCCGTGGTATAAGACCAGAGGGTCTGAGCCTCTGGATCTAGGAAGAGGTCATTGACATAAACAAAAGGTCATCCATATAGCATCTCATAGGATTAAGACCAACCTGTTCCTTAGGGGCAATACAGGTGTTCAGTTCAGTTCAGTTCAGTCGCTCAGTCGTGTCCGACTCTTTGTGACCCCATGAATCGCAGCATGCCAGGCCTCCCTGTCCATCACCATCTCCCAGAGTTCACTCAAACTCGTGTCCATTGAGTCAGTGATGCCATCCAGCCATCTCATCCTCTGCCGTCCCCTTCTCCTCCTGCCTCCAATCCCTCCCAGCATCAGAGTCTTTTCCAATGAGTCAACTCTTCACATGAGGTGGCCAAAGTACTGGAGTTTCAGCTTTAGCATCATTCCTTCCAAAGAAATCCCAGGGCTGATCTCCTTCAGAATGGACTGGTTGGATGTCCTTGCAGTTCAAGGGACTCTCAAGAGTCTTCTCCAACACCACAGTTCAAAAGCATCAATTTTTTGGTACTCACCTTTCTTCACAGTCCAACTCTCACATCCATACATGACCACTGGAAACACCATAGCCTTGACTAGATGGACCTTTGTTGGCAAAGTAATGTCTCTGCTTTTCAATATGCTATCTAGGTTGGTCATAACTTTTCTTCCTAGGAGTAAGCATCTTTTAATTTCATGGCTGCAATCACCAAGGCTGTGTATTGTCACCCTGCTTATTTAACTTATATGCAGAGTACATCATGAGAAACGCTGGGCTGGAAGAGCACAAGCTGGAATCAAGATTGCTGGGAGAAATATCAATAACCTCAGATATGCAGATGACACCACCCTTATGGAAGAAAGTGAAGAAGAGCTAAAGACCCTCTTGATGAAACTGAAAGAGGAGAGTGAAAATGTTGGCCTAAAGCTCAACATTCAGAAAACTAAGATCATGACATCCGGTCCTCACTTCATGGGAAATAGATGGGGAAACAGTGGAAACAGTGTCAATACAGGTGTGGAGGACAGCTACTGGTAAAGCCTCCTTCCATCCCAGGGAGGTCTCCTGGGTTATCTTTTTTATTGTTGATTTTAAGAATTGGTTGGCTCTTTTTACTTTTCCTGAAGACTGAGGCTATCAGGTACAATGGAGATAATAAGTAATGCCCAAAGCTTTAGAGACCCCTTGAATGAACTTAGAAGTAAATGATGTCCCATTGTCATTTTGTAATGACCTGGGCAAGCCAAATTTCAGAATGATTTCATGGAGCAATTTTTTTTATCACCTCCTTAGCCTTCTCAGTCTGGGTGGGAAAGCCTTCAATCCATCCTGTGAATGTATTTATCATGACTAATAGGTAAAGATAGGGTCAATAAAGGACAGAAATGGTATGGACCTGACAGAAGCAGAAGATATTAAGAAGAGGTGGCAAGAATACACAAAAGAATTGTACAAAAAAGATCTTCACGACCCAGATAATCACAGTGGTGTGATCACTGACCTAGAGCCAGACATCCTGGAATGCAAAGTCAAGTGGGCCTTAAGAAGCATCACTATGAACAAAGCTAGTGGAGGTGATGGAATTCCAGTTGCTGCTCTTGCAGCTGCCAAGTCGCTTCAGTCATGTCCAACTCTGTGCGACCCCATGGATGGCAGTCCACCAGGCTCCCCTGTCCCTGGGATTCTCCAGGCAAGAACACTGGAGTGTGTTGCCATTTCCTTCTCCAATGCATGAAAGTGAAAAGCGAAAGTGAAGTTGTTCAGTCATGTCCCACTCTTGGCGACCCCATGGACTGCAGCCTACTAGGCTCCTCTGTCCATGGGATTTTCCAGGCAAGAATACTGGAGTGGGATGCCATTGCCTTCTCCGAATTCCAGTTGAGCTATTTCAAATCCTAAAAGATGATGTTGTGAAAGTGGTGCACTCAATATGCCAGCAAATTTGGAAAACTCAGCAGTGGCCACAGGACTGGAAAAAGTCAGTTTTTATTCCAATCCCAAAGAAAGGCAATCCCAAAGAATGCTCAAACTACCACACAATTGCACTCATCTCACACGCTAGTAAAGTAATGCTCAAAATTCTCCAAGCCAGGCTTCAACAGTACCTGAACTGTGAACTTCCAGATATTAAGGCTGGTTTTAGAAAAGGCAGAGGGACCAGAGATCAAATTGCCAGCATCCACTGGATCACATGAGATCTTTTGCTGTGGCACGTGAACTCTTAGTTGCAGCAGGCAGCATCTGGACTCTGGTTCCCTTACCAAAGATCTAGCCTGAGTCCCCACATTGGGAACATGGAGTCTTAGCCACTGGATCACCAGGGAAGTCCCTATTTTAGGATTTAACTCGCTAATATTTTGTTAGAGATTTTTGCATCTATGTTCATGAGAGATATTTTAATTTGCATCCATAATTTTCTTGTAATGTCTGTCTGAATTTAGTATACAGATAATGATGATCTCATGAATGATTTAGGACTTATTCTTTCTGCTTCTATCTTCTGGAAGAGATTGTAGAATTAGTATAATTATAATTAATTCATATAATTACAGATTATAATTATATATTTATAAATATGTTTATATTATATATTAATCATAAATTTTAATTATAATCATTTATAATTATAAATAATTACATATAATTGTTTTATATATTATATAATTATAATTAAATTATAAATTCTTCAATGTTTGGTACAATTCGCCAATGAATCCATCTGGACTTTCTTTTACTTTTTTACAGTCTGGCGAATTTTTTAAACTGTTTCTCGGACTCAGGTTAGGCCTATCGAGGAGTTCAGAGCCTCATTCTCTTCCATCATCATGTCTGCTCTAACTCCTGACACTCACTTCTGCTTTCTCTCCATGCTGCCTCACGGTTGCTTTTGTTCTGCATTCTCCTCCTTGAAGTGCTTCTCTGGTCTTTTCAGTTTTCCACTAATTTCTGCTTTGCTTTTCATGGGCCCATTTCAGCAGTTCTCAAGGCTGTGTATAAGCGGAAAGTACACCAGCTGACAGAGGTAGGAGTCACGGCTTTCTCCAGGGACGCTGCTTTTCCTCTGTGGGTCTGGGCTCCCTTCACTGTAAGCTGACCACCGAACTGAGCACTGGATCTGAAAGCCGAGAGAATGATTGAGTACTGTGTCAGATGTTGTGTCAGGAACCTCGCTGAACTTTATTTTGGTTAATGCTCACAACAGCCTTTGGATAGGACGTATCTCTTTTTGAGAAAGAAGGAAACCGAGGCCCGGAGCTAAGCTCTGAGAGCAGTCTGTGGTGAGCTGAGGTTGCCAGATGCTTGTCACAAAACCATCAGGACCCTGGAAGGGTGTGCTTGCCCATGCCTGCATGCACATGTGTGAAAAGAGGTATTTCATTAAACGCTTTTTTTGCTAGTTGAAGCTGACAATTTTTCTTTAGAATGATTTTGCTGTATTTTCTTACTTTTGGCAAAAGCCCTTTGCTTCAAAATAATTGGATGGAATGTGCAAAACTTCTGTTTTCATAAAGTCTGTTGTTTATTACAAAGCAGAAAGTTAACTGCAGGGTTGTTTTTTACCAGTAACAGACACCAGAGACCTTGCATGGAACCAAGGTCTGGTCACAGGTTCCCTGCTCCAACTCTGTCCTCTTCCTAAACCACAGGTTTCTGTACTCTAATACCCTCAAAAGAGAATTAAATAGTCATAAGCTACTGTATGGGGCTTCCCTGGTGGTTCAGACAGTAAAGAATCCACCTGCCATGCAGGATACCCAGGTTCGATCCCTGGATCGGGAAGATCCCCTGGAGAAGGGATCTTCTCCCACTCCAGTATTCCTGCCTGGAGAATCCCCATGGAGCCTGGTGGGCAACAGTCCATAGGGTCACAAAGAGTTGGACATGACAGAGCAACTAACACTAAGCTACTGTATCTGTTCCTGATGGTTTTTTCTTGGGGAGGGAAGGGTGAGGATGGGGTAGGTTTTAAAGAAGAGGAAGGAAAAGGTCACAAAGGAAAGAAAGTTGGCACCTTCCCCTAAAGCGAACTCTCTCTGTTCAGCACACACACCACTCACAATCTCCCTATGGCTGATTCAAGGATACAGATCCATGTGCTCAACTCAGTGTCCTTAAATGAAGAATTAATTGAAAACTTCAATTTGAGGTGAGCAAGTACATGATAAGTTTATTCTGGGAAAGAAGCTAAAATATCTCTGACTTTGCTTGGCTGTCTGAAATCTTCCAGCAGAAAATTATTATTTTATTAATGAATTAAATGTACAAAATATAAAATTACATTTTATGCTAATTACTTACATTTAAATGGCAATGAAATTTATAAAATGAGAGAACTGTCTCTGTATTAAAACATTTTTGTTAAGATTACTAAATTAAGTATTTAAACATTTTTACTTAATGCAAAACAATAAATGTTCGCTACTATGAATTTCAGTTGATGCAAAAAATATTATCAAACATTTAAAACTAGAAAATGCAGCAATGTTTTTATATTAAATGTTTAAAACTTCAAGGTATAACAAATCAATCTTTTTCTTAATATAAACTATATCACAATATTCTGGAATTAAATGCTGTTTTGTAACAGAAAAATTATTTCTACAAAAATTTCAAGACCAAAACAGTGAAAAAGTTTTGGTGAGTTTTTTCCAGTTAAGCATCTAAACCACGGATTTCAAAAGAGGTAGGACCCACAGAGGCTCACACGGCAGGAGGTGACGTGCTATCTGCTGAGGATGGGGAGGAAGCAGCTCTGGGACATCCCAGGCTGGCAAGGCGCAGCGGGGCAGAGGCCACTTGCCTGCCATCCCAGAGAGACGCAAGAAACAAAACCCAACACCAGCACCGCCACGCAGCAGGGAGTTCACATCTGTTCTAAGACGGGTCACTCTGTAAAATCTGTGTTAATAAACTATAACAGGGGACTTGTGACTATAGCTGTAACATAGATCCAGGATGCCCTTTATGTCTGGGATTATTTGAGCTCCACGGGTGTTGAGTCAGGTGGAGGTGCTGCTGAACCTGCAATATAAAACAAAGAGTTGACAAGTAAAGATATTAAGATGGCCTGTTTCATAAATTTAAAAATCTAACCTATTAATTGTATTTTTTTTGCAAGCTAATTTTTTTTAATGTGTACCATCTTTTTTTTTGATAGGTAAGAAGTGGGTTTATTTAGAGAGAAACAGGGTCCCCAGACAGAGTGTGGGCCATCTCAGAAGGCTGAGAGGCTCATGTGTACCATTTTTTAGTCTTTACTGAATTTGTTACAATATTGTTTCTGTTTCATGTTTTGTGTTTTTTTTGGCCAGGAGGCAGGTAGCATCTTAGCTTCCTGATCAGAGATCAAAGTTGCAACCCCTGCATAGGAAGGGGAAGTCCACCCCTGGACTGTCAGGGAAGTCCCTAACTTATTAATCTATTTTAAATAAAAGAAAAGAAATGTCTCTGTACTGATTTACTAAAGTAGTAATCCTATTTACCGGATTCTAACTGTAGTCTACATAAAATTCTAGTGTACTGTCCTACCCACAAGGACTAATCACGTGTCAGAAACACCGGCTTCCAACTCGCAGGCAGCTGGTGGTCCCTGAGTCAGTCCCACGTGTGCTGAGATATTATACAACACGTGCAATGATTTATTTCCCAGTAGGAAGTATATAACCTTAGACTAATGTTCTTTAACCAGATAACATATTTTGGTGGTGGTGAAGTAAATTCTACCTACTTAAGACGATGCAGAAAAATGACAATAAAACCCCTTGGAGACCCTCCGTAGGTGGGCCTTGGTGCCTGCCACATCTGTATTTAAATTGGGGTCCTCTCGTGGCCTTTCATTCTTTGTGCTCAGTTGCTAAGTCATATCTGACTCTTTTGTGACCCCATGGACTGTAGCCTGCCAGGCTTGTCTGTCCATGGGATTCTCCAGACAAGAATACTGGAGTGGGTTGCCAGTCCCTTCTCCAGGGAGAAGACCTGACCCAGAGGATGAATTTGTGTCTCCCGACTGGCAGGCGGATTCTTTACCGCTGAGTCATCTTGGAAGCCCCTTTCACTTCTTTACCATTATTTAAACCCACATCTCTCACACGGTGCTTAATAAAATGTAGGTCTCTGGCACCTCACTCCAGTACTCTTGCCTGGAAAATCCCATGGACGGAGGAGCCTGGTAGGCTGCAGTCCATGGGGTCGTGAAGAGTCGGACATGACTGAGCGACTTCACTTTCACTTTTCCCTTTCATGCAATGGAGAAGGAAATGGCAACCCACTCCAGTGTTCTTGCTTGGAGAATCCCAGGGACGGCAGAGCCTGGTGGGCTGCCGTCTATGGGGTCGCACAGAGTCGGACGCGACTGATGCGACTTAGCAGCAGCAGCAGCAGCAAAGTGAACTATACTATGCTTTATCTTGTGTGATCTGCATAAAAGACTAGTCTTATTGTAATAATGTAAGTGCTCCTTCTTTTGCTGTCCCCAGACTGTGTTGCTAGAACTCGACTTTTTAAAGGGGTAGATGGCACCAGCTTTCGTAGTTAGGACACCAGCAGTTTAGAGAGGGATCTCATAGGCTTCTGAGACACGTCAGCTTCAGGTTCAAGAACTATGTCCATCGACTGTTCTGTGCGTCTAAGACACGTTTTATATTTGGACGCAGGTCAGTTTCTCTAAAAATACTCACTCAGAGGAGAAGACTCTGGAATAAAGAACAAGTACATTAGTTTTTTAATTCAATAAAACAGGCTAATTTTAAAAGAATTACTTTTAATAATTACTTAAAAATTAGTAAAAAGTTGTATGACTTAAGATGGCATCATGGTGACAGTGGAGGGAGTGTGTCATTAAGACAGTGGCTGGGGCAGTGAGGTGCCCACTGGACAGGAAGGTGCACAGAGATCACACTTATATATAAAACATTTGAGATGCTTGAAGGGACATAACACAGTTCCTGCCTCCTTAATCGGAGAACTGAAGCCTCAGGGTGAAAATAAGTTTCCTAGAGGTAAACGGTCAATAATTCCTAGAGCTACCTACTCTGGGAGATTGTGAAGGACAGGCAAGCCTCGCCTACTGCAGTCCATGGAGTCGCAGAGCTGGACGTGACTTGGCGACTGAACCACAGAAACTAAGCATAGTGCTCGATGGATTTGAAGACGGACGTGGCCAAAAAATAAGACCAACTGTCCCTGTGACTGCGATTGTTAAAAATCAAATAGAGTTTCTGGGTAGCAAATTTCAGGGAAAGGACTAAACTGTTGATACGTAAAGTTTAATGACAAAGTGTAAGAAGTGCTGACAATGGCACGACTCCAACGTGAACTGCTAGTGCTTTTCAGAAACCATGGCTTTTTCTGAAGCTGCCCCAGAGAAGACCAGTCATTGCGTGGGTCAGAACCTTTTGGATCCAGGAGACTAAAATCGATATTATGTGTGTGGTACAACACAAGAAGCGTCGGAATTTTCAACAACTAAAAGAAAACGTAAAGCTACAGAAATAATGACTTTTGCTATTCATCCGAATAAACAGGGAAAAAAATAAAATACATATTATCCTCATGTGTTCCTGTAACCTCAATACTTCTGTAGGTTTTTTATGTGGCTTTTGGATCACTCATTATGATACAGTGAATGAGACAAGGGGCCTCGGTGGCCATGCTCCTCACCTGCGGCTTCCGTGGTGTCTCCAGGAGCCTCTGGGTCTGCGGGCAGCTCAGCGTCCAGTGGGGACGGAGATGAGACAGAGGACTGAGGGGTCTGCGGGGCCCTCTTGTCTGAGTCCGCTTGCTGCTGTAACCACTCATCCTTATATCCATTGCTAATCAGTTTGGAAAAGTTTGTAGGTGAACTGGGTCTTTGACCAGGTCTCAAAAAGAGAAAAATTAAGTACTTAAGAACAAAGGTGAATGAAAACCCAGAAGCAATCAATTTCATGGTAAATTACATGTGTTATTGTTCCTAAAGACATAATAGAGATGGTTCTCTTCTCTCCCTGCCTCTCTCCACCTCTTTCTCAATCTCTCTCCACTTTTAAACATAAAGAAGTGACCAGCAAGCACGCCCTGGACACTTATACTTAGTTCAGCTCACACTTAGTTCAGCTTCCAAAAGCCTTTCTTCAGAACAGACAATGAGAAGAAGCAGAATTCCAGCATTCTCTGGAGAGCTCTCCGGAGAAAGCACTGCCCTGTCCCTGGGGAGGGATGAGTGACTCTGACTCTACCACTTTGCAACAAATTATTATTTTCTTAATGAGTTCTGCCCAGTTCACATTACAGATTATCTTCTGCTTCTCTGCACAGATGATAGATGATTAGGGGAATAGATAGAAGGACGAATGGATAGACAGAGAGATGGAAAGTTAGGTAGATGATAGAATTTTTTTGCCCTCATAGTCTGAGTGCGGCGCTCTCATGACATTTGTCACACATAATGTGACTGATTGATCACTCCCCTTCCCCTCCACCCACTAGCGGAGAAGCCATTTGAAGAATTAGTCGGACAATTAACGGCATTGGTTCTGGCACTAAAATGGGATTCTGGGAAAGTGAAGAGAAATAGAAGGCATCAGGGGCCCTCTCTCCAGCCAGGCAACTACCCACATGTCAGGGCACCTGATGGATGCTCCAGCGGAACGCAGAGTCGGGGGCTCACTTAGTATGGACACTGGGGGCCAGGCCCCAGGGACAGAAGGCGGCAGGACTGAGCAGCACACACGTATTAGGCCGAGTGGTCCCAGGTTGACAGGGTGAGCCTGGGTGAGGGGGTTCCTGAGAGGGGGAAGGCAGCACTCGGGCTGATGGAGGAGACAACTCAGCCCGCGCTCACAGGCGCATGAGACAACAAGGGGACAAAGGGGGCCATAGGGTCCAGGGGCGTCAGGAGGGAAGGGGAGACGGGAGAAGAGGCCAGTGGACAGGCCGGGCCGCGGGAGGTTGTGCAATTGCAGGGACACCCCTGAAGCCTGCTGCTGGGAGGTGAGTAGCCTTAGGCGGCATCCACCTGTGGTGTGGGAGGGTGCCTGCCACCTGGACCAAAGACCAAACCCACACCGAATCCAGACTGCGCTGCCCAGCCCATGCACTTACATGGGTGGAAAGGACAGTTTGCTTCCTGCAGGCTCTCTGTGGCCAAGAGGGGTCCCCACTTTGCTTGGATACTTGGACTTGATGGCTGGCAGCCTCACCTGTGGAGAAGGGAATGGCAAACCACTTCAGTATTCTTGCCTTGAGAATCCCATGAACAGTATGAAAAGGCAAAAAGATAGGACACTGAAAGATGAACTCCCCAGGTCGGTAGGTGCCCAATATGCTACAGGAGAAGAGTGGAGAAATAACTCCCAAAAGAATGAAGAGACGGAGGTGGATGAAACTGGAGCTAATTATACAGAGTGAAGTAAGTCAGAAAGAAAAACACCAATACAGTATACTAACACATATATATGGAATTTAGAAAGATGGTAACAATAACCCTGTATCCAAGACAGCAAAAGAGACACAGATGTAAAGAACAGTCTTTTGGACTCTGTGGGAGAGGACGAGAGCAGGATGATATGGGAGAATGGCATTGAAACATGTAAAATATCGTATGTGAAAGAAATTGCCAGTTCAGGTTTGACGCACGATACAGGGTGCTTGGGGCTGGAGCACTGGGATAATCCAAAGGGATGGGATGGAGAGGGAGGCGGGAGGGGGGTTCAGGATGAGGAACACATGTACACCCATGGCAGATTCAAGTCAATGAATGGCAAAACCAATACAATATTGTAAAGTTAAATAAATAAATAAATAAAACTTAAAAAAAAAAAAGGAATGAAGAGACGGTGCCAAAGCAAAAACAACGCCCAGTTGAGGATGTGACTGGTGAATGAGAAGTGGCCAAACAAGAGATGGCAAGAGTGAACACTGACATTTTAGGAATCAGTGAACTAAAATGGACTGGAATGGGTGAATTTAATTCAGATGACCATTATATCTACTACTGTGGGCAAGAATCCCTTAGAAGAAATGGAGTAGCCATCATAGTCAACAAAACAGTCTGAAATGCAGTATTTGGGTGCATTCTCAAAAATGACAGAATGATCTCTGTTTGTTTCCAAGGCAAACCAATATCACAGTAATCCAAGTCTATGCCCCAAACAGTAATGCTGAGGAAGCTGAAGTTGAACGATTCTAAGGAGACCTACAAGACATTCTAGAACTGACACCCAAAAAAACCCCCAATAATGTCCTTTTCATCATAAGGGTACTGGAATGCAAAAGTAGGAAGTCAAGAGATACCTGGAGTAACAGGCAAATTTGGCCTTGGAGTACAAAATGAAGCAGGACAAAGGCTAACAGAGTTTTCCCTAGAGAATGCACTGGTCATAGCAAACACCCTCTTCCAACAAGACAGGACATGACTCTACACATGGACGTTCACCAGATGGTCAATATTGAAATCAGATTGATTACATTCTTTGCAGCCAAAGATGGAGAAGCTCTATACAGTCAGCAAAACCAAGACTGGGAAGTGACTGTGGCTCAGGCCATGAACTCCTTATGGCCAAATTCAGACTTAAATTGAAGAAAGTAGGGAAAACCACTAGACTACTCAGGTATGACCTAAATCAAATCCTTCATGATTATACAGTGGAAGTGACAAATTGGTTCAAGGGATTAGATCTGATAGACAGAGTGCCTGATGAACTATGGACAGAGGTTTGTGACATTGTACGGGAGGCAGGGATCAAGACCATTCCCAAGAAAAAAGAAATGGAAAAGGGCAAAAAGGTTGTCTGAGGAGGCCTTACAAACAGCTGAGAAAAGAAGACAAGTGAAAGGCAAAGGAGAAAAGGAAAGATATGCCTATTTGAATGCAGAGTTCCAAAGTAAAGCAAGGAGAGATAAGAAAGCCTTCCTCAGTGATCCATGCAACAACAACAACAAAAAAAAAAAAAAAAAAAACAGAGGAAAACAATAGAATGGTAAAGACTAGAGATCTTTTCCAGAAAATTAGAGATACCAAGGGAACATTTTATGCAAAGACAGGCACAATAGAGGACAGGAATGGTATGGACCTAACAAAAGAAGAAGATATTAAGAAGAGGTGGCAAGAATACACAAAAGAACTATACAAAAAATATCTTCACAACCCAGATAATCACAATGGTATGATCACTCATCTAGAGCCACACATCCTGGAATGCAAAGTCAAGTGGGCCTTAGAAAGCATCACTATGAACAAAGCTAGTGGAAGTGATGGAATTCCAGTTGAGCTATTTTAAATCCTAAAACATGATGCTGTGAAAGTGCTGCACTCATTATGCCAGCAAATCTGGAGAACTTAGCACTGGCCACAGGACTGGAAGGTCAGTTTTCATTCCAATACCAATGAAGGGCAATGCCAAAGAATGCTCAAACTACAACATGATTGTACTCATTTCACACACTAGTAAAGTAATGCTCAAAATTCTCCAAGCCAGGCTTCAACAGTACGTGAACCGTGAACTTCCAGATGTTTGAGCTGGATTTAGAAAAAGCACAGGAAACAGAGATCAAATTGCCAACATCTGCTGAATCATAGAAAAAGCAAAGAAACAGAAAAAGCATAGAAAAAACCATGGAAAGAGATGGGAATACCAGACCACCTGATCTGCCTCTTGAGAAACCTGTATTCAGGTGAAGAAGCAACAGCTAGAACCAAACATGGAACAACAGACTAGTTCCAAATTGGGAAATGAGTACATCAATGCTGTATATTGTCACCCTGCTTATTTAGCTTATACGCAGAGTACATCATATGAAATGCTGGGCTGGATGAAGTACAAGCTGGAATCAAGATTGCCGGGAGAAATATCAATAACCTCAGATATGCAGATGACACCACCCTTATGGCAGAAAGTGAAGAGGAACAAAAGAGCCTCTTGATGAAAGTGAAAGAGGAGTGAAAAATCTGACTTTAACTCAACATTCAGAAAACTAAGATCATGGGATCCAGTCCCATCACTCCATGGCAAATAGAAGGAGAATCAATGGAAACAGTGAGAGACTTTATTTTCTTGGGCTCCAAAATCACTACAGATGGTGACTGCAGCCATGAAATTAAAAGACGCTTGCTCCTCGGAAGAAAAGCTATGACCAACCTAGACAGCATATTAAAAAGCAGAGACATTACTTTGCCAACAAAGGCCCACCTAGTTAAAGCCATCATTTTTCCAGTAGTCATGTATGGATGTGAGAGTTGGACTATAAAGAAAGCTGAGTGCCAAACAACTGATGATTTTGAACTATGGTGTTGGAGAAGACTCTTGATTAGTCCCATGGACTGCAAGGAGATCAAACCAGTCAGTCCTAAAGAAAATCAGTCCTGAATATTCTTTGGAAGGACTGATGCTGAAGCTGAAACTCCAATACTTTGGCCACTTGATGTGAAGAACTGACTCATTGGAAAAGAGCCTGATGCTGGGAAAGATTGAAGGCAGGAGGAGAAGGGGACGACAGAAGATGAGATGGTTGGATGACATCATCGATGGACATGAGTTTGAGCAAGCTCCAGGAGTTGGTGATGGACAGGGAAGCCTGGGGTGCTGTAGTACATGGGATCGCAAAGAGTCGGACATGAGTGAGCAACTGAACTGAACTGAGCCTCACCTGTGCAGAGAAACACAGGATAGAACGGGCTTGCTCCCCACACTTTCTCAGCCCTGCACTTTCTCAGCCCCTGGATAACTCTGTCCATGGTTTGGGGGCAATGCAGCATTGCAGCCTTTAACAGGGCATGTGCACCAACCCTGTTTACCATCTATCTGAAGGCTCTGGGTATTGCTGGGAGGTGTTGCCAGAAACATGCATGTTCCTGAGAGCAGCTCATTCAGTGATTGTGCAAACGCCAAGACCGAGGTTCAGGGCTGGGACTGGGTGTCTTGGGGGCAAACAGCCAGCTAAATATAGGCAGCTGACCCTGCACATGGGGCTCAATTTTCCAAGCCCCAAAATAAACTTCCAAGGGTTCTCCTCCAACTAGACACTGGGAAGTGGGCTTCAAGGCTACTCCCTGGCAAGGCAGGGTTGTTGTGTGTGTGTGTATGTGTGTGTGTGTGTGTGTGTGTGTGTGTGTGTGAGTGTGAGGGTGGCAAGGCTGGCTCATTGCCAGGACACGGCTGCTAGTTTTAACATGAACATCACCAGCTCACCCATAGATCCCCACGGCCCGGGAGCTGTGACCAATGGCCTCTGAACTGAGACACCACCATAAAGCCACCAACCAGGGATGGCCTTCCATGGCTCCCTTGAAACAGAAATGCCTTAAAAGTGTGTCACCCTGGAGCCAGCATTCCTTCAAGGTCAAATACACTTGTGGGGTTTGTGCAGCTGCAAAGCACTGTCTCCTCTTCCCTTCCTGTCCACACAGTATTCTGGGGAATTTTACCTTAAACCCTCAAACAGAATGGGCTCATTCAGGAACTGGATAACGTCCTTCCTATCTGGGCAGATGAGAAGTGATGGCTAACTTTCCCCATGTCAGCTCCTTAAACAAAAGGCAGTCTCACATCACAGATTTGATGTTCATAAAGAGAAAAGGATAGGGCGGTCCTGGGATGGCAGAGGAATAGGATGGGTAGACCACTTTCTTCCCCACAAACTCATCAAAAGAACATTTAAACGCTGAGTAAATTCCACAGAACAACTTCTGAATGCCAGCAGAGGACATCAGGCACCCAGAAAAGCAGCCCATTGTCTTTGAAAGGAGGTAGGAAAAAATATAAAAGGCAAAAAGAGAGACAAAAGAGGTAGGGACGGAGCTCTGTCCCGGGAAGGGAGTCTTAAAAAGAGAGAAGTTTCCAAACACCAGGAAACACTCTCACTGCCGAGTCTGTGGCAAGCCTTGGAACCGCAGAGGGCAACATAACTGGGAGGAAAAATAAATAAGTAATTAAAACCCACAGATTACATGTCCAGCGGTAACTTCCCCAGCGGAGAAGCAGCACAGACGCCTGCACCCGCCACTAGCAGGCAGGGGCTGGGCAGGGAGGCGCGGGCTGCATTGCTTAGAGTAAGGACCAGGCCTGAATGCCCCAAGGGCAATCTGAGGGAACTAACTTGTGCTAGCAAACCAGACTGCAGGATAGCTACCACACCCAAAGCCCTAACCTAAGACACCACCAGGCCCACTCACAGAACAAAGGACTGACTAGAGCTACGAGAAAAGCCCTAACCTAAGACCCCGTCAGACCCGCTCATAGAACAAAAGACTGAACAGGGCTAGTGGGCTGCAGACCATCCCCCTCCGGTGACAGGCAGCCAGAGCTGGAAGGGGGCAATCGCGGCCCCAGAGTGGCATTATCTACCAAACTGCAAGCAGGCTTCTTCACTAACTAAGACTTCTTGGGATTCTGGACAGTCAACATCCACCTGAGAAGGTGTGCTGGTTGTACACCCAGAAAACCGAGCGGCAGGGATGGGGGAGGTGATAAGTCACAGCGACCACGCTCGCCAAACACCTGGTCACCTGAGCTGCTCAGACCTGGGAAGGGCACAAGATGCAGGCCCAACCGAGTCTGCACCTCTGAGGACTACCCAAGTGCCTGAACCTAAGCAGCTTAGACCTGGGAGGTGCATACAACCCGGGGCCGGCCTCAGACAGTTCCCAGCAGGGCAACCTAGAGCCTGAGCAGTGTGGGCAGGGAGGGCACATGCACGGTGAGCTGGGGCAGGCCCAGTGTGGCTGAGACATGCGAGCACATGCCAGTGTTGTTTGCAGTGTCCCTCCCTCCCCACAGCGCAACTGAACAAGTGAGCGTAAAAAAGTGTCCACCACCGCCCCCTTGTGTCAGGGCGGAAATCAGACACTGAAGAGACCAGCAAACAGAAGCTGAAACAGAGGGAACCGCCTTGGAAGTGACAGGTGCAAAAGATTAAAACCCTGTAGTTAGTACTGACTACTTAGGAAGGGGCCTATAGATCTTGAGAAATATAAGCCGGACCAAGGAATTATCCGAAAATGAACTGACCCCAAACTGTCCACAACAACACCAGAGAAAGTCCTAGATATATTTTTACTATCATTTTTAAAAATTAAAAAAAATGTTAAGTCCTCTATTACTCCTTTAATTTTCATTTTTATAACCTACTATTACTTTGCAAAAAAAAAAGAGACCCTATTTTTTAAAGCAAACTTCATATATATATATATACATACACATATATATATATATTAATTTTTGTGACTTTTTTCCTTTAATATTGTATTTTTGAAAATCCAACCTCTCGTCTAGATTTTTAATCTTTGATTTTTGGTATTTGTTATCAATTTTGTACTTTTAAGAACCTAATCTTCAGTACCCATTTTTACTTGGGAGCAAGATTACTGGCTTGACTGCTCTCTCCCCCTTTGGACTCTCCTTTTTCTCCACCAGGTCGCCTCTATCTCCTCCCTCCCCCTTCTCTTCTCTACCCAACTCTGTGAATCTCTTTGTGTGTTCCAGATGGTGGAGAAAACTTAGGGAACTGATTACTGGCTGGATCTGTCTCTCTCCTTTTGATTCCCCCCTTTTTCCTCCTGGCCACCTCTGTCTCCTTCCTCCCTCTTCTCTTCTCTGTATAACTCCATGAACATCTCTGAGTGGTCCAGACTGTGGAACGCACATAAGGAAGTGATTACTGACTAGCTTGCTCTCTCTTCTTTTGATTCCACCTCATCTCATTCGGGTCACCTCTAACTCCCTCCTCCCACTTCTCTTCTCCATGTAACTCTGTGAACCTCTCTGGGCGTCCCTCACTGTGGAGAAACTTTTCATCTTTAACCTAGATGTTTTATCAATGGTGCTGTATAGATGAAGAAGTCTTGAGGCTACTGTAAAAATAAGACTGAAAACCAGAAGCAGGAGGCTTAAGTCCAAATCCTGAGAACACCAGAGAACTTCCTGACTCCAGGGAACATTAATCAACAGGAGCTCATCAAACGCCTCCATACCGACACTGAAACCAAGCACCACCAAAGGGCCAACAAGTTCCAGAGCAAGACATATCACGCAATTTCTCCAGAAACACAGGATCACAGCCCTGAGCTTCAATATACAGGCTGCCCAAAGTCACTCCAAACCCACTGACATCTCATAACTCATTACTGGACACTTTATTGCACTCCAGAGAGAAGAAATCCAGCTCCACCCACCAGAACACCGACACAAGCTTCCCTAACCAGGAAACTTTGACAAGTCACATGTACAACCCCACCCACGGTGAGGAAACTCCATAATAAAGAGAACTCTACAAACTGCCAGAATAGAGAAAGGCCACCCAAACACAGCAATATAAACAGGATGAAGAGACAGAGGAATACCCAGCAGGTAAAGGAACAGGATAAATGCCCACCAAACCAAACAAAAGAGGAAGAGATAGGGAATCTACCTGATAAAGAATTCCGAATAATGATAGTGAAAATGATCCAAAATCTTGAAATCAAAATGGAATCACAGATAAATAGCCTGGAGACAAGGATTGAGAAGATGCAAGAAAGGCTTAACAAGGACCTAGAAGAAATAAAAAAGAGTCAGTATATAATGAATAATACAATAAATGAGATCAAAAACACTCTGGAGGGAACAAATAGTAGAATAACAGAGGCAGAAGACAGGATTAGTGAAATAGAAGACAGAATGGTAGAAATAAATGAATCAGAGAGGAAGAAAGAAAAATGAATTAAAAGAAATGAGGACAATCTCAGAGACCTCCAGGACAATGTTAAACACCCCAACATTCGAATCATAGGAGTCCCAGAAGAAGAAGACAAAAGAAAGACCATTAGAAAATACTTGAGGAGATAATAGTTGAAAACTTCCCTAAAATGGGGAAGGAAATAATCACCCAAGTCCAAGAAACCCAGAGAGTCCCAAACAGGATAAACTCAAGGCAAAACACCCCAAGACACATGTTAATCAACTTAACAAAGATCAAGCACAAAGAACAAATATTAAAAGCAGCAAGGGAAAAACAACAAATAACACACAAGAGGATTCCCATAAGGATAACAGCTAATCTTTCAATAGAAACTCTTCAGGCCAGAATGGAATGGCAGGACATACTTAAAGTGATGAAAGAAAATAACCTACAGCCCAGATTACTGTACCCAGCAAGGATCTCATTCAAATATGAAGGAGAAGTCAAAAGCTTAACAGACAAGCAAAAGCTGAGAGAAGTCAGCACCACCAAACCAGTTCTCCAACAAATGCTAAAGGATCTTCTCTAGACAGGAAACACAAAAAAGGTGTATAAACTCGAACCCAAAACAATAAAGTAAATGGCAACAGGATCATACTTATTAATAATTACCTTAAATGTAAATGGGTTGAATGCCCCAACCAAAAGACAAAGACTGGCTGAATGGATACAAAAACAAGACACCTATATATGTTGTCTACAAGAGACCCACCTCAAAACGGGGGACACATACAGACTGAAAGTGAAGGGCTGGAAAAAGATATTCCATGCAAATAGAGACCAAAAGAAAGCAGGAGTAGCAATACTCATATCAGCAAAATAGACTTTAAAACAAAGGCTATGAAAGGAGACAAAGAAGGACACTACATAATGATCAAAAGATCAATCCAAGAAGAAGATATAACAATTATAAATATATATGCACCCAACATAGGAGCACCACAATATGTAAGATAAATGCTAACAAGTATGAAAGGGGAAATTAACAATAACACAATAATAGTGGGAGACTTTAATACCCCACTCACACCTATGGATAGATCAACTAAACAGAAAATCAACAAGGAAACACAAACTTTAAATGATACAATAGACCAGTTAGACCTAATTGATATCTATAAGACATTTCACCCCAAAACAATGAATTTCATCTTTTTCTCAAATGCACATGGAACCATCTCAAAGATAGATTACATCCTGGGCCATAAATCTAGCCTTGGTAAATTCAAAAAAAATTGAAATCATTCCAAGCATCTTTTCCGATCACAATGCAGTAAGATTAGATGTCAATTACAGGACAAAAACTATTAAAAATCCCAATATATGGAGGCTGAACAACATGCTGCTGAATAACCAACAAATCACAGAAGAAATCAAAAAAGAAATCAAAATATGCATAGAAATGAACAAAAATGAAAACACAACAACCCAAAACCTGTGGGACACTGTAAAAGCAGTGCTAAGGGGAAGGTTCATAGCAATATAGGCATACCTCAAGAAACAAGAAAAAAGTCAAATAAATAACCTAACTCTACACCTAAAGCAACTAGAAAAGGAAGAAATGAAGAACCCCAGGGTTAGTAGAAGGAAAGAAATCTTAAAACATAGGGCAGAAATAAATGCAGAAGAAACAAAAGAGACCATAGCAAAAATCAACAAAGCCAAAAGCTGGTTCTTTGAGAAGATAAATAAAACTGACAAACCATTAGCCAGACTCATCAAGAAACAAAGGGAGAAAAGGCAAATCAATAAAATTAGAAATGAAAATGGAGAGATCACAACAGACAACACAGAAATACAAAGGATCGTAAGAGACTACTACCAGCAGTTATATGCCAATAAAATGGACAACGTGGAAGAAATGGACAAATTCTTAGAAACGTGCAACTTTCCAAAACTGAACCAGGAAGGAATAGAAAATCTTAACAGACCCATCACAATCACAGAAATTGAAACTGTAATCAGAAATCTTCCAGCAAACAAAAGCCCAGGTCCAGATGGCTTCACAGCTGAATTCTACCAAAAATTTAGAGAAGAGCTAACACCTATCCTACTCAAACTCTTCCAGAAAATTGCAGAGGAGGGTAAACTTCCAAACTCATTCTATGAGGCCATCACCCTAATACCAAAACCTGACAAAGATGCCACAAAAAAAGAAAACTACAGGCCAATATCACTGATGAACATAGATGCAAAAATCCTTAATAAAATTCTAGCAATCAGAATCCAACAACACATTAAAAAGATCATACACCATGACCAAGTGGGCTTTATCCCAGGGATGCAAGGATTCTTCAATATCCGCAAATCAATCAATGTAATACACCACATTAACTAGTTGAAAAATAAAAGCCATATGATTATCTCAATAGATGCAGAGAAAGCCTTTGACAAAATTCAACATCCATTTATGATAAAAACGCTCCAGAAAGCAGGAATAAAAGGAACATACCTCAACATAATAAAAGCTATATATGACAAACCCAAAGCAAACATTATCCTCAATGGTGAAAAACTGAAAACATTTCCCCTAAAGTCAGGAACAAGACAAGGGTGCCCACTCTCACCACTACTATTCAACATAGTTTTGGAAGTTTTGGCCACAGCAATCAGAGCAGAAAAAGAAATAAAAGGAATCCAAATTGGAAAAGAAGTTAAACTCTCACTATTTGCAGATGACATGATCCTCTACATAGAAAACCCTAAAGACTCCAGAAAATTACTAGAAATAATCAATGAATATAGTAAAGTTGCAGGATATAAAATCAACACACAGAAATCCCTTGCATTCCTATACACTAATAATGAGAAAATAGAAAGAGAAATTTAAGGAAACAATTCCATTCACCACTGCAATGAAAAGAATAAAATACTTAGGAATATATCTACCTAAAGAAACAAAAGACCTATATATAGAAAACTATAAAACACTGGTGAAAGAAATCAAAGAGGACACTAATAGATGGAGAAATATACCGTGTTCATGGATTGGAAGAATCAATATAGTGAAAATGAGTATACTACACAAAGCAATCTATAGATTCAATGCAATCCCTATCAAAATACCAATGGTATTTTTCACAGAGCTAGAACAAATTATTTCACAATTTGTATGGAAATACAAAAAACCTCAAATAGCCAAAGCAATCTTGAGAAAGAAGAATGGAACTGGAGGAATCAACCTGCCTGACTTCAGGCTCTACTACAAAGCCACAGTCATCAAGACAGTATAGTACTGGCACAAAGACAGAAATATAGATCAATGGAACAAAATAGAAAGCCCAGAGATAAATCCATGCACATATGGACACCCTATCTTTGACAAAGGAGGCAAGAATATGCAATGGAGAAAAGACAATCTCTTTAACAAGTGGTGCTGGGAAAACTGGTCAACCACTTGTAAAAGAATGAAACTAGAACACTTTCTAACACCATATACAAAAATAAACTCAAAATGGATTAAAGATCTAAACATAAGACCAGAATCTATAAAACTCCTAGAGGAGAAAATAGGCAAATCACTCTCTGACATAAATCACAGCAGGATCCTCTATGACCCACCTCCCAGAATATTGGAAATAGAAGCAAAAATAAACAAATGGGACCTAATTAAAATTAAAAGCTTCTGCACAACAAAGGAAACTATAAGCAAGGTGAAAAGACAACCTTCAGAATGGGAGAAAATAATAGCAAATGAAGCAACTGACAAACAACTAATCTCAAAAATATACAAGCAACTCCTACAGCTCAATTCCAGAAAAATAAACGACCCAATCAAAAAATGGGTCAAGGAACTAAACAGACATTTCTCCAAAGAAGACATACAGATGGCTAACAAACACATGAAAAGATGCTCAACATCACTCATTATCAGAGAAATGCAAATCAAAACCACTATGAGGTACCATTTCACGCCAGTCAGAATGGCTGCGATCCAAAAGTCTACAAACAATAAATGCTGGAGAGGATGTGGAGAAAAGGGAACCCTCTTACACTGTTGGTGGGAATGCAAACTAGTACAGCCACTATGGAGAACAGTGTGGAGATTCCTTAAAAAACTAGAAATAGAACTGCCTTATGACCCAACAATCCCACTGCTGGGCATACACACCGAGGAAACCAGAATTGAAAGAGACATGCGTACCCACAATGTTCATCATAGCACAGTTTATAATAGCCAGGACGTGGAAGCAACCTAGATGTCCACCAGCAGATGAATGGATAAGAAAGCTGTGGTACATATACACAATGGAGTATTACTCAACCATTAAAAAGAATACATTTGAATCAGTTCTAATGAGGTGGATGAAACTGGAGCTTATTATACAGAGTGAAATAAGCCAGAAAGAAAAACACCAATACAGTATACTAACGCATATATATGGAATTTAGAAAGATGGTAATGATAACCCTGTATGCGAGACAGCAAAAGAGACACAGATGTATAGAACAGTCTTTTGGACTCTGTGGGAGAGGGAAAGGGTGGGATGATTTGGGAGAATGTCATTGAAATATGTATAATATCATATATGAAATGAATCACCAGTCCAGGTTTGATGCATGATACAGGATGCTTGGGATGACCCAGAGGGATGGTACAGGGAGGGAGGTGGGAGGGGGGTTCAAGATTGGGAACACGTGTATACCCATGGCAGATTCATGTTGATGTATGGCAAAACCAATACAATATTGTAAATTAATTAGCCTCCAATTAAAATAAATAAATCTATATTTTTAAAATGTTATTATAAAAAAAGAGGAGAAAAGGAAGTTAATTTATTTTGGCCTCTGACCTTTGTATTTTCCAGTACTTTGGCCATCTGATGAGAAGAGCCAACTCACTGGAAAAGACTCTGATGCTGGGAAAGTTTGAAGGCAGGAGGAGAAGGGGATGACAGAGGATCAGATGGTTGGATGGCATCACCGACTCAATGGACATGAGTTTGAGCAAACTCTGGGAGTTGGTAACGGACAGGGAAGATTAGCGTGCTGCAGTCCATGGGGTTGCAAAGAGTGGGACATGACTGAGTGACTGAACAACAACTGGCCTTTGAAAAAATCAAACTTAAAAGGCAGATTCCGGGGCCACGAGACACACACAGCTGACAAGCAACGCCATGCTATCTATCTGGTGCTCCTGTCACCTTTTTTTTCTCCTTTTCAAGTTCCTCGGCCTCTCTTTGCCAAATCGTCTTCATGTCAAAGTCAAAGGGGCCCATTCTGGACTCGAAGTTGCCAGTGGCCTGATCTGGGTTAAACTCTTCATAAACCATGTAGTCAGGTATGGACACAGCAGGGACCCTGCAGAAACAAAGGAAAGGGCCCCGGCCAGCTGCTTAGGACCACCTCCGGATTCCCCCTCCCCTGCTCCCCCATCTCCAGCACCCGGTACTGACCTTCTCCAGGCCCCGCCCACCTCCCCCCACCCCTCATTTTCTTGGCTCCTCATTCAGCTAGGATAAACTTCCAACTCTTAGCTGGGGGAAAGGGGGAAGGGAAGGGGAAGAGTTGAGAGGGGGAGGGAAGGGAGGGAAGAAGGGAGGGAAAAGACAGCAGGGAAGCGGGGAAGCCTCCGGGATGCAGGGCCCAGGAGAAGCTAGGCAGCCAGCAGAGCGCCAGGAAGGATGAGAGAGAAAAGGGCTGCAGCGGCAAGGAGGCTGCAGGCGGAGTGGCCGGGAGCGAAGTCAGAGGCTGGGGGTGCCGGGCTGGGCGGTGGCTGCAACGCGGGGGTCAGGACACTCACTGTCTCTGGTCTGCCGTCGGCGGCTTGCTGTGGTGGATGTACCAGTCTGGCAAGGAGTAGGCCACCGGCGAGCCCTTCGTGGTCCCGGGGGCAAAGTGCTTCAACAGATCTCGAAGGCAAAAAGACGTGGCGGTGACCATCACCGCCCCGATCCGAGCCTGAGCATCACCAGCCAGCACGTCCCCGCTGCTGACAAGGGAACTGGGCTTCCTCCTGAGCTTCTCTAACTGGGGTCGGGGTTGTGTGGGGGGGGCGGGGGGCGGGGGGCGGACTTCAGGGTGTCCCTGGTTCTCACCTGCCAGCGCTGCCTGCCCAGAGAACAGCCCCTCCCTCTGCCCCACCACCTCCTCCTCCCATCCAAGCGTCCCTGGAGGAGGTGGGGGGTGTCGTTGCTCCATGCCAGTGACTGTGGAGACAAAACTCATCGGGCTAGGGGGCCGGGGGGTCGCTTGCTGTCTCCTTTCTCAGCCCAGGAGGGTCTGTTCTCTGTCCCTACTCCTTCACACCCGGGGCATTTCTGGGGTAAGCCTCCAGGTTTCTGGTGGGAAGCGGGCACCAGCCCCTCTAAATCACGAGAGTAGGGGTCCTATTAACTGGTGTCCCCTTCAGAGCCAGGCTGAGAGGCACAGAGACTCACTCCAGCTCCCAACCCACCCACTTGCTGCCAGGTCTTCGTCCCCCTCCCCCAGGCTGGAGGCTTTTCACAGGGGCAGCTCAGGCAGGAGGTCGATGGGCCCCAGCTGGGAGTGACTGGTTTGCCTGCTAAGCAGGTTTTGCCTGCTATGGGGGGAGGGGGGGGGGCAGTGGCCAATACTATTAGTAGACATTTGAAACTTTTTTAATACGTGAACTTTCATTGTTTAAATATTTCAAATGTAGACAAAAGTTCCCTCATATGGTATGAATTCCGCTATACCCGTCACCCAGATTCCCCAAACACCATGCTTCGTTTCCCATTTGCTCGTTCTTTCTCTCTCTCCCCCATTAGTATTGTCACTGTCTGTTGCTCATTAGGGGACCACGTGGGGTGTTTCCAGTGACAGTTATGACATAATCACAGCGCAGTGATCAAAATCAGGAAGTCAGTGTGATGCAATCCTTTTATCCAATTACAGATCTTATTCAGATTTTGCCAGCTGTCCCACTGATGTTCTTTTAGCCTAAGGCTCAGAGTGAGGAGGGGACCCTGCTTCTGTGCTTCACACGCAATGAGTCACACAGTCTGTTCTGGGCTTTGTAGCATCACAGCCCAGATGCCACCATCTGCCACGTAGCCCATCTTCTCCGCGACAACCTTCATGGAAGGAACAGCGGCCAGAAAGAGAAAGGTCAGCGTTTCTCAGGGTCGCTGTCCACAAAGGCCCGGCAGAAGGTGTTCCAGACGTGACTCCTAACCTGAGCAGCAACCTGAGTTAGGACAACTGAGCAAGACTTGCTCAGCGAAATCATGGATAAAGGCCGGATGTTTGTCAGCATCACCGCTGACACTCATCAGCCTCTACCATGCAGAAGATATTAATATACCCCTGAGGGATGAGGAGACCGAGCAACAGGAAGCAAAGATGCTTCACGGGCAAGTGCAGAAGGGGCAACCCTTCTTACCCCCCAGAAGGGTGACCGCAGTCAGTGCAGAGACAGCGACTCTGCAGTTAGACAGTGAGGCTGGCGTGGGAGTCACCCCAGGGTGGTGCTCAGGAGAAATCCAAAGAAAATCCCAGTCTGGTGAATGCACAGTCCAGTAGGTCTTTCCCATAAACGGCAGCATGTCCCTGAAGAGTCTGCACCCTGGGCTGTTTCAGGTGACCTGGATGTCCTATGACCTTGGGCAAAATTCCTACACTTGACAGTAACAAGTGTCCAGATCACAGATGGCATCTGGATGTCCAGACGACAAGGTCACACCACCTGCCCACCGCCCCCACACACACAGAAGCACTCACCAGGGCAGCCACCTTGCTTGGCCCACCGCCCCCCACACACACAGAAGCACTCACCAGGGCGGCCACCTTGCTTGGCCCACCGCCCCCCACACACACAGAAGCACTCACCAGGGCGGCCACCTTGCTTGGCCCACCGCCCCCCACACACACAGAAGCACTCACCAGGGCGGCCACCTTGCTTGGCCAGCTTCACGTACTCCGAGTCTGTCTCCTTCACCCAGTACCTCCGCAGCCCGAGCGTGTGCCCGCTGGGGGCTTCCCTCGGGTCGCTGAGGCCAGGAATCTGCGATGCTGGCGGGGCGTCCACAGCCTTCTCTGACTGCTTCACAGGAAGGTGGTAATACCAGTCTAGGGAAGAGGAGGCCCAGGGTCGGGATGTTACTCACGGAGCCCAAGCTGGCTTGGCCCCCTGCCCAGGAGACATCAAGGAGGCTGTCTCACCCTCCCCAGGACACCGGCAAAGGAGAAATTGCCCTCTTCTGAACACCTGTTACCTGATGCGTCTCCCTGTGGTCATGGAGTCGGCAGATCCTAAAGGCCACCAGCAGCAGCCACAGTGCCCAGCAGGAGAACACCCTCGAGGGGGCCGGCTGGCCTCTGCGCCCAGCTGCCCCGCTGTCCCAAAGCAGTGAGACCAGAGCCCTTCCCTGGGGGTCTTAGCCTCCCAGTGAGGTTTCCAAATTCCCTAATTGTCTCTCTCTCTTCTCCTTCAATCTTCCCTGAATTGGGACTTGACTGCATTTCTGGATATGTCAGGAAGTACGCATTCCTGATGGAGCGAGAAATGGCAACCCACTTCAGTATTCTTGCCTGTAAATCCCATGGACCCAGATGGGCTATATAGTCTATGGGGTCGCAAAGAGTCAGACACGACTGAGCATGCATCATGCACCCACACATTCCTGAAAGATCCAAAATCACTTAAACATGGGCAAGTCTCTGGACTATGGGGCCAAAAGTTGGCCAAGATTTGATCAACTTAGACTTTTAAAACACTGAGATTTCATGATAAAAACTCTCACCAAAGTGGGCATAGAGGGACCTATTTCAACATAATAAAAAGCTACTATGACAAACACACAGCCAGCATAATACTCAATGGTAAAAAGCTGAAAACCTCCCCACTAAACTCTGGAACAAGACAGTGATGCCCATTCTTACCACTTCTATTCAACATAGTACTGGAATCCTAGGCAGAGCAGTCAACAAAGAAAAATAAATAAAAGTATTCAAACTGGTCAGAAAGAGGTAAAATTGTTATTATACACAGGTGACATGATACTATATACAGAAAACCCTAAAGACTCCAAACAAAAACTACCAAAAATGATAAATGAATTTAACCACATAGCAAGATACAAGATTAGCATACAGAAACCTGTTGCATTTCTTTATACTAATAATGAAATATCACAAAGTAAAAAAAAAAAAATCCCTTTTAAAATAGCATAAAAAATAAATAAATAAAATAAAATACTTAGGAATAAACCTGATCAAGGAGGCAGAAGACACATATGCTGCTAATTGTAAGGGAAATTGAAGATGATTTAAAGAAGTGGAAAGATATCCCATGCTCCTAGGTTGGAAGAATTAATACTGTTAAAAAGACCATACTACCCAAAGCAATTTACAGCTGTAACGTGATCCCTATCAAATTACCCATGACATTTTTCACAGAACTAGAACAAATAATCCTAAAATTTATATGGAAAATATTAAAAGATCCAGAATTTTCAACCAATCTTGAGGAAAAAGAAAAAGTTGGAGATATAATTCTCCCAGACTTCAGACAATACTACAAACCTACAGTAATTAAAACAATGTGGTACTGACACAAAAACAGACAAACCAATCAATGGGCTAGAATAAAGAGCCCCGAAATAAACCCACACACCTGTGGTCAACTAACCTTTGACAAAGGAGGCAAGACTATACAAGGGGGGAAAGACAGTCTCTTCAGCAAGTGGTATTGGGAAAGCTGGACAGTCACATTTAAATCAATGAAGCTAGAACACACTTTCTCACCACACACAAAGATAAACTCAGAATGGCTGAGAGAAAAATATGACATGACACCATAAAGCTCCTAGAAGACAGCACAGGCAAAACATTCTCTGACATAAATCATAACACTGTTTTCTTAGGTCAGTTTCCAAAGGCAATAGAATAAAAAGAAACAAAGGGGACTAATCAAACTTACAAGCTTTTGCACAGCAAAGGAAACTTAAGCAACATGAAAAGACAAACTATGGACTGGGAGAAAATACTTGCAAACTATGTGAGGGACAAAGGCTTATGTCCAAAATACACAAACAGCTCATACAATGCAATAACAACAACAAAAAGCCCCCCAAAAAACCAATCAAAAAATGGTCAGAAAAGCTAGACATTCCTCCAAAGGAGACATACAGGTGGCCAACAGGCACATGAAAACACGCTCAACATCATCAATTATTGCTGTTGTTCAGTCGCTAAGCCATGTCCGACTCTGTGACCCCATGGACTGCAGCATGTCACACTCCCCTGTCCTTCACTGTCTTCCAGAGTTTGCTCAAGTTCACGTTCATTGAATTGGTGATGCCATCCAACCACCTCATCCTCTGTCACACCCTTCTCCTCCTGCCTTCAATCTTTCCCAGCATCAGCGTCTTTTCCAATGAGTCAGCTCTATTCTTCAAATAGCCAAAGTATTGAAGCTTTAGCTTTAGCACCAGTCCTTCCAATGAATATTCAGGGTTGATTTCCTTTGGGACTGACTGCTTTGATCTCCTTGCTGTCCAAGGGAACTCTCAAGAGTCTCCTCCAGCATCACAGTTTGAAAGCATCAGTTCTTTGGTGCTCAGCCTTCTTTATGGTCCAACTCTCACATCTGTACCTGACTCTTGGAAACACCATAGCTTTGACTATTTTGGCCTTTGTCAGCAAAGTAATATCTCTGTTTTTGAATATGCTGTCTAGGTCTGTCATAGCTTTCTTTCCAAGGATCAAGTGTCTTTGAATTTCATGGCTGCAGTCACCGTCTGCAGTGATTTTGGAGCCCAAGAAAATAAAACCTGTCACTACTTCCACTTTTTCTCCTTCTATTTGCCATGAAGTGATGGGACTGGATCCCATTATTTTAGTTTTTTGAATGTTGAGTTTTAAGCCGGTTTTTTCACCTTCATCAAGAGGCTCTTTAGTTCCTCTTCACTTTCTGCCATTACAGTGGTGTTATCTGAGGTTATTGATATTTCTCCTGGCAATCTTGATTCCAGCTTGTGCTTCATCCAGCCTGGCATTTAGCATGATGTACTCTGCATATAAATAAAATAAACAGAGTGACAATATACAGCCTGACGTACTCCTTTCTCAATTTTGAACCAGTGGGCTGTTCCCTGTCCAGTTCTAACTGTTGCTTTTTGACCTGCATACAGGTTTCTCAGGAGGCAAGTCAGGTGGTCTGGTATTCCCATCTCTTTAAGAATTTTCCACAGTTTGTTGTGATCCACACAGTCAAAGGCGTTAGCGTCATCAATGAAACAGAAGTAGATGTTTTTTTAAATTCTCTTGCTTTTTCTATGATCCAACGAATCATCTGATCTCTGATCTTTTGCCTTTTCTAAATCCAGCTTGTACATCTGGAGGTTCTCAGTTCATGTATTGCTGAAGCCTAGCTTGAAGGATTTTCAGCATAGCCTTTCTAGCAGGTAAAATGAGCACAACTGTACTGCAGTTTGAGTAATCTTTGGCATTGCCTTTCTTTGGGACTGGAATGAAAATTGGCCTTTTCCAGTTTTGTGGCCACTGCTGAGTTTTCCAAATTTGCTGGCATATTGAGTGCAGCAGACAGACGCACATCAAAACTACAATGAGGTCATTGTAGTTTTGTAGAATGGTCATCATCAAAAAGTCTACAAACAAAAAATGCTGTGGGTGGGGAGGAAAGGGAACCCTCCTACACTACTGGTGGGAATGTAAATTGGCGCAGCCATTATGGAGAATACTATGGTGCTTTCTTATGAAACTAAAATAGAACTTCCATACAATCCTACAATCCCACTCTTGGGCATATATCTAGAAAAGAAGAAAACTCTAATTCAAAAAGATACATGCACCCCAATGTTCTTAGCAGCACTATTTACAATAGTCAGGATATGAAGACAACCCAAATGTCCATCAACAGATGAATGGATAAAGAAGATGTGGTGCATGTAATGGAATACTACGTAGCCATAAAAAAGAATGAACTAATGACATTGCAGCAGCATGGATGGACCTAGAGCCTATCACACTAGGTGAAGTAATCAGACATAGAAAGACAAATACCATGTATCACTTATAAATGGAATCTTAAAAAATGATACAAATAAACTCAATTATAAAACAGAAACAGACTCACAGACATAGAAAACAGACTTAATGATTACCAAAGGGGAAAGATGAGGGGAGGCATAAATTAGAAGGTTGTGATTCACATGTTGCTGCTGCTGCTGCTAAGTCGCTTCAGTCGTGTCCGACTCTGTGCAACCCCATAGACGGAAACCCACCAGGCTTTCCCATCCCTGGGATTCTCCAGGCAAGAACACTGGACTGGGTTGCCATTTCCTTCTCCAATGCGTGAAAGTGAAAAGTGAAAATGAAGTCGCTCAGTCGTGTCCGACTCTTCGAGACCCCATGGACTGCAGCCTACCAGGCTCCTCCATCCATGGGATGTTCATGTACACACTGCTATATATAAAATACATAATCAATAAGGACCCACTGTATAGCACAGGGGATTATACTCAGTATCTTTTAATAACCTATAATGGAAAGAATTTGAAAAAGAATGTATATATATGTGTGTGTGTGTGTAACTGAATAACTTTGCTGTACATCTGAAACTAGCACAAACCACATTGCAAATCAGCTATATACTTCAATTAAAACAAACATACTGAGACAGAAGTCACAGCTTTAGTGAACATGTTTGCTAGTTTGACAGGAGCAGGACCGAGTGCCACCTCAGGAAGGCTAGATGGTGAGCAACCTGACCTGACACCCACTCCCCAGGGGGGCATCCTGGCAGGCCCTCCTCCCAGACGCTGGCCGCACCCTCTCCACACAAGCCCCTCAGCTTTCCTTTTGCTCGAGGCGGGAAGCAGGACATCCTGAGAGGTCAGACGGGAAAAGGGAGAAGCACCCTGAAGGGTTGCTGAACAGAGAGGCAGGGGCTTTGCCCTGGGCAACCTCATGCTGTGGGAACCCTCTCAGGCTGCAGACTGATCGGGGGCTGAGTGTGGTTCCCGGGGAAACATCCAGCTGGGTCCCGCAAAACTGACGTGCGATGAGTACAGATAAAGCGTGTGTCCAGTGGTTAAAAATCCGTCTGCCAGTGCAGGGGATGTGAGTTCCATCCCTGGTCTGGAAAGATCCCTTGTGCAATCTTGGAGCAACTAAGACCGTGCACCACACTACTGAGGCCACGTACTGCAACTCCTGAAGCCTGTGTGCCCTAGAGTCTGCACTCTGCCAACAAGAGAAGCCACTGCAGCGAGACACCTGCTTGCCACAACTGGGGAAGGTCCATGCAAGCAGGGAAGAGACAGTGCAGGCAAAATAAACAAATCCATTTTAAACAGTGTATGAGATTTCTAGGATCTGAGATCGGATAAAGACGAGGGTGGGAGGACAAAGGGGGATAAGAGAAGGCCAGCTTACTCTCTCACCTCCCTCCCCATTGATCTGTTGACCCCTACCTCCCCCAGAGAGTGGTCATGGGTGGTGAGCAGAACGGGCCTTGGCAGAGCCCTGAGGCCCCTCAGTGGGCACCCAGGACAGAACCCTGCAGGTGGCTTTGGTGACCACCTATGAGGGTCCCTGCCAGGAGCAAGAGGTGTCAGCAGGGGCCCAGGGACCTGCAGTTATCAGGTCCACTCATAACCCCACAGAGAGAAGACACTCGGGCTGTTGGCGTTCTGGTGACACTTTGCATCCGAAACTGATGAACCCACGTGTCCAAATATAAGAACAGACATCACAGCTGACTGAGAACTAGGGGAACAAAATCTAGAAGGGATGTGAAATTAAAAAGACGCCACTACCATGGCACAAGTGTCTCTAGAATTTAAGAGCTTACTGGAACCAGCTGTCCAAAATGCATGACAGTCAGGGTCTAACACAGGACCAGCTCCTGGCAGGTGCAATGGGTGATTTCCTGCGTTCACTTGGCTAGGCCACAGTTCCCAGACTGAGGTCTCCTGAGAAGGAAGGAATTCTGCCCCCAGACAGCCTTCCAACCCAGGACTGTAGCATCAGCTCCTTCTCGGCCTGCTCCACAACTGTGTGAGCCAGTTCCTTAAAATAAATCGATGTCTCAGTCAATCTCCCTTTCTCTTTCTACACACACACACACACACACACACACATACACACAGGCACAGATGTTGTTGGGCTCTGGAGAATTCCGAGTGATACAGCAGGATCACAGGAAAACAGGCTGAATAAGACGGCTTTACACAAGCACACACGGATTCCAAGAACAAGAAGTCGCCTTCCTCCACAGCTAAAAGTTAGCCACACAATTTCTACTTAGAACTAAAGCTGAGTTCACTGCGTAAAAAATGGAAAAATCTTTAAAATATCTGAACAACAATAATGAGATGAAAACTGTAGTGAAAACACAATAGAAGGAGAAGGAGGAAAGAGAAAGGGTGGGGGGAACCCAACAGGAAAGCTTTCAAGAAGTTTGCCTGACCTCAAAGAGTTAGTTTTAGATCCAGGAGGAAGGGCTTAGGAGCATCATATCTGATCGTCTTCAGCTCAAATATTTTCTTTCAGAGGGAAAGCATTCAGTTCTTGCTTTATTTTTCCTCTCTGTATTTTGATTACTAATTAATCCACAGAGAACAGTTTCTACATCTCATTACTGGAAGCTTCGGGCAGGAACTGAGCTCTGATTTGGTTGGCAGTTTATGATGGCGTGCCCTGCAGAGAGTCAGCACATGAGTCACTGTGAACCAACTGTCTCACACACACACACACACACACGTGTGCACACACGTGTGCACACACACACACACACACACGATTAGTACTTGTCTGGCACCAGATCACTCACGACCGTGTAGATTTCTTTACTGGCTCCCCTGTCCCAAGGAGCCCGGCTCAGAGATGACCATAGGGTGACTCAGTCCTGCAGTTCTCTGGTCTTTGAGCCATGAGAGGCAACCCAAAGGCAGGATCCTGGCAACCAGCCTCAGCCTTGGAGAACAGGGCAGCTTTTTGAAACTCTAAGCCTCAGGTTTCTCATCTGCAGACCAGAGCTAACAACCCCTCAGCAGATTGTCCTGAAGTTCAATGTCAGTGTGACAGTGTTTAGCACACAGGGGAGGCTACGCAGTAGGGCGCTGAGACACCAGAAAACCAGGCTGAGAGCCCACAGTGGAGACTGGGACTCAGGCCTCCTGTGCCCCTTCCCCTCCATTCCAGCACAGCCACAGCCTCATCAGTAGCGGCCACAGTAGAGCTCTGGGCAAGAAGCACGGGGACACTGTGAAGGCCACACTCGGGCCCCGCTGCCTGCAGTCCAACCCCTACCCCGCCTCTTCCAACAGAGCTTCAGGGCCCTCTTCTCCATCCTCCTACTCCAGCCCTTCATGAGATGTGGAAGAATAACAACAAAGTCAAAATCAGACCACAGCAGCTAGGTCTTCTTTCCCTTCTTCCAACTTCACAATGAGAAGCCCACTGCAGTGCCAACCACCACCGGAGGCTTAATTCCTGTGTTAATCCGCTTAAAGCAGGAGACAGTTACCCTGGTTGGAGTCTAAATTAGGAGCAAGAGATAGGTGATCAATGAAATACATAAGGATGCAGCTGAAAATGAAAGTGTCCAAGTCAGCACACGGTTACCGATACAGAGAAATTTTCAGAGATGCTATTGCTCCAAGAACTGAGTAGCTCTAACAGCAGTGGGCCGGTACCCTGGCTTTCTTTTGTTGAAAATAGGGAAACAAACGAAAAAACCCCAGAAGTCAAGTTCCCCTCTACCCCTAGATCCCCACCTTGCTTTTAAGCCTTACTTCCACCCAGGGGCACAGGGGCAGTGTGTAGCTTTCTTTGATGGTACCCCGTGTTAGTCCTGTCCCCTCCCCACCGCCTTCTCCACACACGCATGCAGAATACAGGTGAGCCTGTCCAGTAGCAGAACAAAGGCAGATCTCCTCTCCTCTGGTCACTCACCGCAGGGAGCGTAGCGGCTCGCGGCCCCATGCAGCTCCTTGCTGGTATTCCTCATGCCCTGAGACACGCTGGGCCGGGTGTTCACGGGTGAGCCAGGAACCGTTGCCGGGGCTGAGCTGCAGAGGCTGGGTCCGCACCCCTACTCGGTCCGTCCTCCTCCACCTGACAGGTATGCAGGAGTCTCACCATTCAGGTAGTGCGCGCATGCCCAGGCAAGCCATCAACAGGAGCGCGTTCAGCCAGGGTATATGCATCATGGGCACACATGCAGAGTAGCCAGCAGGAGACAGCAGGTACCGAAGTCCCGCCCCGGCCCGGTGCTCCCCCATTTCAGGAGACAGGGGTCCCTCCCGGTCCCGACCCCACTGGCCGTCTGACCCCGCTCACCTGCCGACCTAGGGTCTGGATGGGTGCCACCTGCAAAGTCTGATACCAGTCTGTTCCCGCTGGCGGCTGAGACCAATCCCAAACTCCCAGAGAGGCGCGGAACTACAGCAACCCGCGTCGCCAGGGCAACGGCCTGGGCCAACCGGCGGCCGCGGACGGAGCACAGGCAGCCAATTGGCGCAGTGTGAGGGCAGGCCAATCGCGTCAGGGGCGTGGCTTGGGCGCCTACAGTCAACTGCCTGGGGCTTGGGGGTTGTCGAGGTGGTGGCGCCGGCTTGGCAGCGTGGCTGCTGGGGCGTGCCAGCCTCAGAGTTCTCCTGGTGAGACCTCCGCCCACCTGACGTCCTGGAAAACCCAACAGCGGTTTTCTTGTCCATCTCCGGTTTATTTAATACATTGTTAAAAAGAGGACGAGTAAGTACCTGGGGAAACTCAAAAGACAGCCATTTCTGCCAGTTGTGTATTAGTAGGAAAATTACTATGCACACGTCTTTCCTCATACGTTATTTTTTTCAGTATTTCTGGTTTGGAAACTTGGTTTGTAGTCCTTCTGTGATTCCACCAGCCCAGGCAGCAGTTGGAGCTAAGGTTGTCTTTTGCTAAAATAGAAAAATCACGATGTCTTAACGGTGGTCATTTGGCAACTTTAAACAAGGCGCTGCTTTTGCTACTACACAAGTTAAGCATTAGAAATCTAGCAGAAGAGAGGTGATGTAACCATTTGGTAGGGAGAAGAGAATTCTTGTGACAGGAATTGACTCTCACTGTGGGTTATCCAGCTCTCATATAATATTTTCAGGATCCTCAGCTGACCCAGTTTTGAAAGTAAGCAAGACGTCACTTTTCAATGTCAAATGTTTGTCCCATTGCAGGTAGACATGTAGACTCTCACTAAGTATAACAGGGTTTCCTGTTGCATAAGTCAGGGCATTGTTTACCCAGGGAACTGTGCGCCAAGAGAAGGTGGTTTTTTAAAATAGTGTATCCTACTGATTGAAGCCATCCTGCCTAAAGAATATCTTTCTCTCTTCCTGAGCTTGGTTAACAGAAGAGAAGGAAACTTACTCAAGTTGACAGCCCTTTTTACTAGTTAAAATCATGATTTGAGCTATAATGAAGAATGATCATTCCTCAGAATAAAGTTCTGACTTTTGGAATGTGACTGAAATCACAAGTATTTGCAGGTGCCAAATTAAATAAGAACGTAAGTGAGCTGCTATACAAATGAAAACATGGCACAAGAAAAATCTATTGTGAAGATTTCTCTGTTTATTTGCTATACTTTAACACATATGATCTTTCTTTCATACAATAGCCCAGAGTTTTTAGAAGGATCCAGCCTTTCCTCATATACAATCTCACTTCATGTACAGATTTAGTCAGCAGTTTACGGAGAAAAAATATTCAATTATTTGTAGATGTTTGTTTAAAGTATTATCTCTATTTTATATATGGATAAATTCTTAGAGATTTGTATCTTACATAGATATTGTATATGATTATAAACTGTTTATGAGTTTTGGGGGAAGAGGAAAACATGTATTTGAGTATAAATTCCGATTTTTTAACAGCCCTCGGACCCTTCCTTCTTGCCTGCTCTTGGTTTGCTCATGTTGTTGACTGAAGCTAATATTTCTAAACTCCTAAGACACATCTTCAGGCTCAAGCCCATCCTTGTTTCATCTTCCAACCCAGTAGATAAATTCCTTTCCCTAAACATCATTCCCAGGAGACTCAATCCTCCATAATATGCAGCATATTCCTTAGACTACAGTTTCATAAAATGGGGGGGATTTCCAAATTTGGTGTTTTCTGTTTGATGATAATCTAATCATTTCAAGACAAATGCTTCCTTTTCGACACATTTATGTATTTCAGTATTAGGCAGCATTTTGGGTTTTCAGTCCAGTTGAAAACTGAGATTATCATCTGTGGAAACAAGATTATCATCTGTAGTTGGCACAGAATGAGACAGGATTTCTTTGTGTCCTTATCAGCATCTCCCCTCCATTATGTGTTAAAGTGATAATGATCTTTCTCTTTGGTAGAAAAACTTCACATTTTACAATAAATTTCAACAGATTACCTTTCTTAAGATGTAACAGTAAAATGTTTTGGAAAAGTGACAGAGTAAAAAAATATATGAAAGTAACAGAACAGTTTAAATCGTTTTAATTTAAATTCCTATAATGCAGGAGTTGGTGATGGACAGGGAGGCCTGGCGTGCTGCGATTCATGGGGTCGCAAAGAGTCGGACACGACTGAGTGACTGAACTGAACTGAACTGAATGCAACAATTTATATATAATGCTAAGGTAATTGTATTAGTTTTGAAGAAATACTTCATATTTGAAAAATAGTAAGGCCATTTATCATGTATGATTTATTATTGAAAAAGCTAAGTTGTTACAGGCTATCAGAAACCAATGTTTTTTAAATTTTTTTGGCCATGCCACTTGGCTTTCAGGAGAAACTCCCTGGACCAGGGGTGGAACCCACAGCCCCTGCATTGGTAGTGCAGCCTTAGTCACTGGAACGTTAGGGATGTCCTGGACATCTGTCTCCATGTGCTGCCTGCATTCACTGCCAGCCCTACTGTATGAGACAACTCCCAGTTTTTTCTGCCAGTTACAATGGGTTTGATCACTGGTGGGAGAACTAAGATCACAAGTGGAGCAACTGAGCCTGCATGCTGCAACTGCTGACCTGTAGACCTGCACGGTGTGATGAAGGTCCTGCATGCTGTGACCAAGACCAGCCAAATAGATAAATAAATATTTTTTAAAATAAACAGTTACAAATAGGTTGGGGTCTTCTGCCAAATACAAGCTTTGGGGTTGTGGTCTCAGTTCAGTTCAGTTTAGTCGCTCAGTCGTGTCCAACTCTTTGCGACCCCATGAATTACAACACACCAGGCCTCCCTGTCCATCACCAACTCCCAAACTCATGTCCATCGAGTCGGTGACATCATCCAGCCATCTCATCCTCTTTTGTCCCCTTCTCCTCCTGCCCCCAATCCCTCCCAGCATCAGAGTCTTTTCCAATGAGTCAACTCTTCGCATAAGGTGGCCAAAGTATTGGAATTTCAGCTTTAGCATCAGTCCTTCCAATGAACACCCAGGACTGATCTCCTTCAGGATGGAATGGTTGGATCTCCTTGCAGTCCAAGGGACTCTCAAGAGTCTTCTCCAACACCACAGTTCAAAAGCATCAATTCTTCAGTGTTCAGCTTTCTTCACAGTCCATCTCTCACATCCATATATGACCACTGGAAAAACTATAGCCTTGACTAGATGGACCTTTGTTGGCAAAGTAATGTCTCTGCTTTTGAATATGCTATCTAGGCTGGTCATAACTTTCCTTCCAAGGTCTCAAGTACCTCCTATTTCCAAACTTATAATGGCAGTAGATGAAATGCAAATAGAAAATAATTTACAACTCTGGAAGTCATGGGAGGCCAATAAACACAGAGGATCAGAGACGAACAAGAGTGAAAATAGGAAACTCTTCACTCAAAATAAGTCTGCCGTGCACAACCCTAAGTCACTGTAGAAACAAGCCATGGAAAGATGGTGACTCATCAGAAAATGAGTAATCTCCAGACAGATTTTATCTTTAATTCAGTTGCTTGAAAAGGGCTTTTAAAATAAGTACATACTTAAAGAAATAACTATACACTTCAAGACATAAATGAGGGCTTCCCTTGTGGTTCAGTGGTT
Organism: Bos taurus; assembly: GCF_002263795.3. Taxonomy (NCBI): domain Eukaryota; kingdom Metazoa; phylum Chordata; class Mammalia; order Artiodactyla; family Bovidae; genus Bos; species Bos taurus. Next base: position 7,700,944 of record NC_037331.1, read on the forward strand.
GGGAGACCACCTACCAATGCAGGGGACACTGGTTTGACCCCTGGTCTGGGAGTATCCCACATGCAAGCGAAGCAACTAAGCTTGTGCGCCCCAACTGCTGAGCGCAAGTGGCACAGCTGCTGGGGTCCATGGGCCTTGGAGCCCATGCTGTACAGCAGGAGAAGCCACTGCAATGAGAGGCCCACACACTGCAGCTGAAGAGTGGCCACCCCCCACCCCGGCTCCTGGCAACGAGAGAAAGCCCACGCACCGCAACGAAGACCCCACACGGCCAAAAATAAATAAAAATTTAAAAAACAAAGACCTAAGTGAAAGAATGATAATGAATTTAAAAATACGTTTCCAAGCAAAAGAAACAAAGCAAAAACAGGTAAACAAGAAAAGCAGAATCCAGGAGGGTCTTAACCACGTGGGGAAAAAAGCTCAAACTCACTCATCAGAATGCAAAAAGAAACTCTCCTAAGGTACCGTTTTTACAAAGGTATTCAATTGGCAAAGATTAAAAGGTTGATAATACACCATGTTGGTGAATAAGAGGAAAATATCATAAATTCCAGTGGAAACTTAGCTGGCAGAGCCTCTGGAGAGGACAAAGGCAACATTTATCAAAATGAGAGACAGGGAGAGACGTGGACTCAGCGGTTCTTCCTCTGGCTGTGCGTTCTTGCAGATGCACTCAGACGCGCAGAATAACCGCAGCATGTGGTCAGTATTGCACACTGTTTGCAATAGAAAAATGCTCATCAGGGTAAACAGATTGGTGCACATTCGTACACCGAAACCCTAGGGAGCCGTGAAAGAAAAAGATCAACTCAGAGTGAGTCAGAAAAACTTCCAAGGACCTTCTTTGGGGGTCCAGTGGCTAGGGCTCCATGCTTCCAATGCAGGGACCCAGGTTCAATCCTTGGTCAGGGAACTAGATTCCACTTGCTGAAACTGAAGATCTGTGTCTATGCCACAGCAAAGACCTATTATGGCCAGACAAAGCAAAACAAAACCCAAGATATATTTTTCCTAGTATGAATTAATTTATTATGCTTGGCAGATTTTACAATATGTTTTTAAAAGATTAAAAACTCTTTGGAACTTTCATAAAACATTTACTGAGAGAGAAAAGTTACTACCATAAAATCAAAGCTATTTGATCAAACAGCTTTGATAATCAAATTATTTAAAATTTCTTTTTTCATCACCACCACCACCACCATCTTGGTCACCAAGATATATTTTTACCTGAAAACAGCAAAGTGTAGAACATGGTTTCTAACAAGTTTCCTTTTACTTTCAACAAAGTGAAGAGATGGATATATAGAGATAGACAGATGCACACATAAATTTGTACATAAGTATATGTATTTTACATAAATATATGCTGGGAGGGATTGGGGGCAGGAGGAGAGGGGGACGACAGAGGATGAGATGGCTGGATGGCATCACTGACTCGATGGACATGAGTTTGGGTGAACTCCGGGAGTTGGTGATGGACAGGGAGCCCTGGCGTGCTGCGATTCATGGGACTCATTGGAAAAGACCCTGATGTAGGAAAAGATTGAGAGCAAGAGAAGGGGGTAACAGAGGATGAGATGGTTGGATGACATCATCCACTTAATGAACTTCAGTTTGAGCACACTCTAGGAGACAGTGAAGGACAGGGAAGCCTGCAGTCCAAAGAGTCAGACACGACTTAGTGACTAAACAACAGATCATATCTTTGAAAGAAAATGAAAATGGCACCATGGATGCAAGGAGAGTAGAGAAGTGATAGCTACCAGGCAGAAGTAGTTAAGTACTTTGCTATGTATCATTTTGCATCTTTTGAATTTTGGATCATTAGGTAAAAATTCAGAAATCTCGGGACTTCTTGGATAGGTCTAGACTTTGTCAAGTTAAAAAGAAAATTAGTGTATTAGAAAAATAGCTCCTACAAATTTACCTTGAAATCAGCATTAAAAAAAGAAAGAAAGAAAAACATCAAAAACAAATTTAAAGGGGCAGTTTAGCGCCATCGTACAAATGTCAACAGGTGGGCCATCATGAGAAAAGGATGACGGTGGTGGAGAAGCAGCATTTAAAGCACTGATGGCCAAAATAAAAATCCCAGAATTGAAGAAATACACGAGCATGAAATATCGTATGCTTTTTTTCCTCCAAAAAGGAGAAAAGATTAAAAACCATGATCACAATGTGGTACAGTGGTGAAACTGAAGAACATCAAAGATGAACAGAAAACCTTGAAAACGACCAAAGGGAAAAGAAAAACCAAGTTGCCACACAGTCTGTCACACAAAAAAGGAATAAGGAGAGATGAGGATTAGGCAGGATTTTTATCCCCAACAGCCAAGTCCAAGACTATGGAATAGCATCTTCAAAGGACTCAGAGGAAAATAACTGTCAGCCTGCAGTTTTATGCCCCAAGTAAGCATGCTCATCATTCCAGCAATTCCATTCCGGAGGTTCACCCAGGGAAGCCCTTGTGGTGTGCACGGGACAAAGGCAGGCATTGAACTTTGATTGTGTTGCTAAAAAACCAAAAGCAACTGATAAAAGACTGGGAAAGTGAATTGTGATGTGTTGCCTGCCATTGCAGTAAAGAAGGAATGCTGCCCGACCATCAGGCCATCGGTCACTGCCGACAGGACTCACAGTGGAGAAAAGCAGGATGCTAGCCCTGTAGAGTTAAGGTCTATGTCAAAGGCATGATTTCAATGAGCCCAGACTCTTGCATCTTCCCATTAATGGAGAAGCATTAATCCATTAGTTCAGATGTGTGATTAGCAGTCATCTTTTGATATTCTACTACATGTTAGTCTGTTTGATTTTCAGCAAAATCCCCTATATATCTTAGCTCCTTCCTTACCTCTTCAGGACAGTTCCTCAGAGCTACCTGAGAAATTTTGTGTTGGTCTAGTCCTCAGGGCATTTGAGCTCAGTCACTTCAGTCATGGATGATTCTTTGCAACCCTGTGGACTGTAGCCTGCCACTCTCCTCTGTCCATGGCATTCTCCAGGCAAGAATACTGGAGCATGTTGCCATGCCCTCCTCCAGGGGATCTTCCAGACCCAGAGATCAAACCCATTTCTCCTGTGTCTCCAGCATTTCAGGCTGATTCTTTACCACTGAGCCACTGGGAAAGCCCAGCCCTTAATAAGGCCACTGAAAAAAACTTAACTTTCAGATTGTGAATTTGTCTGTCATCGACAGATGTATATGTGATAAAATACTATACAGCAGTTAAAATGAGTAATCTGAAGTGAGTATTTCTCAAGACCAGTAATCTAAGAAATCTGAGAGTAGCTTATTATTTGAATTCACAGCGTGAAAACATTTATGGATACATATTTATGTGGTAAAATATCAAAAACGTTTTGTATATCAATTTTCATTTTTCTGCAGGAAAGAAAGGAACAGAGTGGTGTTCTGGGGTCTTCCCAGAACATGATATTATGTTTGTGATATTTAATTTTTTGAAAAAGTATTGAAGCAAGCACAGTGAAACAGAGATTTCTTGTGGCAGAAGCATCGGGCCTGGAGGACCCTGGCGTTTCGCGGTGTGTCTGGGAGCCGCTGCCGTGAAACCTTGTGATACGCGCTCGGGCTGGGTGCTGGCTGGTGGGGAGGCCGCGTGCCCCCTGCCTGGGCGTCCAGCCATTGTGATGTGTCACAGAAGGTGATGCAACAGAAGAGCCGGGGTGCCTCCTCCAGGGTTAGTTCACTCACAGTTTCCCCCTCGAAGGAGAAACAGCCGAGAAGGAAGAAGGCAAAACCCCAAGCCAATCCCAAACCATTTTGTATCACCTCATGTTTTCCATCAAGTAGCAAAGAGGCTGCCAGCAATCAGCTACTCGGCTGGGGGAGATGAGTGGGAGACCCAACTCGAGGGGGAGCTCCAGGCTCTTCAGGGCTCCCTCTGAGGACGCCAGCAGCGGCTCTAGTGGGAGCGCTGTGCTCCCACAGCAGGAAAACCCCAACGCCAGTGGGTACGTAACTGCAGGGTGATCTCCTTAAGATTTAATAGTGTACATGTCATGTATCACGTGTGCTCGTCCCCCTGGAAAATAACCTTCCTTTATAGAGAGAACCTCTGAAGATTTCTCTGGATCCCAGTACTTTCTGACCTATTGTCTCCTTCTGTGGTAGAGGTTAATTACAGCAAGTGGGAGGGAAGATCTCCCGGAGGAGGGCATGGCAACCCACTCTAGTATTCTTGCCTGGGGAATCCCCATGGACAGAGGAGCCTGGTGGGCTACAGTCCACGGGAACACAAAGAGTCGGACATGACTGAGCGACTAGGCACAGCACACACAGCAAGTGGGGGACGAAGTTTGTGGAAGAGAAGACATTCTTTTTAAAGGAATGAGTCTCACCGGCAGTGTGAAGTTATGACTGCAACCTGCAGCCTCATGGGTCGATCATTTGTCAGTGGCCTCCTGCTCAGTCTCTGCCAGGTGCAAGGTCCAGCACCATGCTTTGCAAGTCTTTACATGGAGGGCGCTTGTTACATCCCTGGGTGAGAACTGACTACACGGGCTGTTAGTGGGTGTACGTTTTGAGCTAACAACTGTGCTTCCTCTAACTGGAAGAAGGGGAAACAGCAGGAAATCTTGGACCACTTGGATGGCTCCAAAACCCAAGCCTCATCAACTTTGCCCTTGAAGGCACTGCCTGCTGGTAAAACAAAACAGAGAGTAATGAAATAACCACCCCACGGATAACAGCTAAGGTTTAATGAAAAAGCTTAGTGAACCTTTGGTTAATGTTCATTTAAGCCAGTCCCTTGGGAGGGTCTTATGACCTTTGAGTAACTCTCTTTAGACAGTGGATCCCTCATGTGACCAGTGAGATGTGAAGGATGGTGGTTTCAAGATTTCGTGTCCTTTCAGAGGAGACTTTTGGGACGACCTTCTTCTCTGTTGCTTTTAGCACATGTCTACAACAAACCAAGACAGTGTATTAAAAAGCAGAGATATCACTTTACCGACAAAGCCCATATAGTCAAAGCTATGTGTTGAAGCAGTCCAAGCTGGGATTGGAAAAAGATTTCCAGAGTATTGCAGAAAGGAGAGTTTATTAAGAACAAAGAACAGAGATAATGTGGGCACTGCAAGTGCAGCGGGTCAACCTCCTGACAGACCAGGGAGGGTTGACAGTTTTTGTGGGTTAATAGCCAATTTTTATAGCCTCAAGGCAAAGAAAATTCCTACAGGAAAGCTGACACTAGTTGATTGGTTGGGCATCTTTGCCTAACTGGGAATCAGGAAGCTTGTTAGTGATTATTAGGGGGCTTTTGGCAACGGTTACAAAGGGGCTTAGGTTCAGCTTCAGAGGTGACCTTGATTCTGGGCTCTGCTTCTGTGGTTTTGGTGCAAAGCCTCCCACCTATGGCCTGGGGGACAGGACTCAACACTATGATTTTTCCACTAGTCATGTACAGATGTGAGTGTTGGACCACAGAGAAGGCCAAGTGCTGAAGAATTGGTGTTTTCGAACTGTGGTGCTGGAGAAGTCTCTTGAGAGCCCCTTGGACTGCAAGATCAGGCTACTCAATCCTAAAAGAAATCAACCCTGAATATTCATTGGAGGGACTGATGCTGAAGCTGAAGCTCCAATACTTTGCCCACCTGATGTGATGTGAGGAGCCAACTCATTGGAAAAGACCCTGGTGCTGGGAAAGATTGAAGGCAGGAGAAGAAGGGAACAACAGAGGATGAGATGGTTGGATGGCATCACTGACTCAATGGACATGAGTTTGAGCAAATTCTGGGAGATGAAGAAGTACAGGAAATCCTGGCGTGCTGCAGTTCATGGAGTCACAGAGTTAGACACGACTTAGCAACTGAACAACAATAACAATAACACATTGGACAGACAATGGGCACTATTGCTTTCTGTAAGTGGATGAGCTACTTAGAGATTCTGTACTGGGTGAAATTAGGTGGCTTGTGCTTCAGTTCAGTCACTCAGTCATGTCCGACTCTTTGTGACCCCATGAACCACAGCACACCAGGCCTCCCTGTCCATCACCAACTCCTGGAGTCCACCCAAACCCATGTCCATTGAGTTGGTGATGCCATCCAACCATCTTATCCTCTGTCGTCCCCTTCTCCTCCTACCCTCAATCTTTCCCAGGATCAGGGTCTTTTCAAATGAGTCAGCTCTTCGCATCAGGTGGCCAAAGTATTGGAGTTTTAGCTTCAACATCAGTCCTTCTAATGAACATCCATGACTGATCTCCTTTAGGATGGACTGGTTGGATCTCCTTGCAGTCCAAGGGACTCTCAAGAGTCTTCTCCAACACCACAATTCAAAAGCTTCAATTCTTCAGCGCTCAGCTTTCTTCACAGTCCAACTCTAACATCCATACATGACCACTGGAAAAACCATAGCCTTGACTAGATGGACCTTTGTTGACAAAGTAATGTCTCTGCTTTTTAAAATGCAATCTAGGTTGGTCATAACTTTCCTTCCAAGGAGTAAGTGTCTCTTAATTTCATGGTTGCAATCACCATCTGCAGTGATTTTGGAGCCCCTAAAAAGAAAGTCTGTCACTGTTTCCACTGTTTCCCCATCCATTTGCCATGAAGTGATGGGACCAGATGCCATGATCTTTGTTTTCTGAATGTTGAGCTTTAAGCCAACTTTTTCACTCCTCTTTCACCTTCATCAAGAGGCTCTTTAGTTCCTCTTCACTTTCTGCCATAAGGGTGATATCATCTCCATATCTGAGGTTATTGATAGTTCTCCTGGCAATCTTGATTCCAGCTTGTGCTTCCTCCAGCCCAGAATTTCTCATGATGTACTCTGCATATAAGTTAAATAAACAGGGTGACAATATACAGCCTTGACGAACTCCTTTTCCTATTTGGAACCAGTCTGTTGTTCCATGTCCAGTTCTAACTGTTGCTTCCTGACCTGCATACAAATTTCTCAAGAGGCAGATCATGTGGTCTGGTATTCCCATCTCTTTCAGAATTTTCTACAGTTTATTGTGATCCATACAATCAAAGGCTTTGGCATAGTCAGTAAAGCAGAAATAGATGTTTTTCTGGAACTCTCTTGCTTTTTTCATTGATCCAGTGGATGTTGGCAATTTGATCTCTGGTTCCTCTGCCTTTTCTAAAACCAGCTTGAACATCTGGAAGTTCAAAGTTCACGTATTGCTGAAGCCCAGCTTGGAGAATTTTAAGCATCACTTTACTAGCATGTGAGATGAGTGCAGTTGTGCGGAAGTTTGAGAATTCTTTGGCATTGCCTTTCTTTGGGATTGGAATGAAAACTGACCTTTTCCAGTCCTGTGGCCACTGCTGAGTTGTTCAAATTTGCTGGCATATTGAGTACAGCACTTTCACAGCATCATCTTTCAGGATATGAAATAGCTCAACTGGAATTCCATCACCTCCACTAGCTTTGTTCGTAATGATGCTTCCTAACAAAATTCGCCCCCCACCATGCAATAAAACTTTCTCTGCTCCAAACTCCACCTTTCTGTATGGTCTGGCCTCACTGTGTGACCGGCACAGTCGGTGACAGCTTCACCCCCTTTTCTGAGCTGTGACTCAGTGCTTCTCCTGCTACATCAAGGTGCCTTCTGTAATTAATGAATGACTCATCATCAACTGGTTTTTATATGTTTTAAATAGAAATTTCAATTTGCTGTCTTAGAGTACTTTGTCCCAAAGCTCCTAGCCTTCTGTTTCAGTGAGATTAGTCTATTTTAGCCATTTTCTTTTTTTTTTTTTCTCCTTTAAAAAAAAAATCTTTAAAGTTGGATGTGGAAAGGTCACTGAAATCACTTTGTGAAACTCTTTGGAAAGATCTGCTGAGACCGGATATGCACTAACCCAGCAATTTCTGGCCCAACAGAGCAGGACCCCATGGTGCTTGTCCCAACGCCCCTTGTCCTCCGCCTGCCTTTTGTCTGTGGAAAACTTGAGTCAAAGAATAAGTTTAATCAGGGAAATGAGAAATACAGAAACAAAGGAAAACGAAGGAGACCAGATAATAATAATGTAGTCATTAAGCATAGTCAAGGACCTTTTAGTTCCTAATATTCTGAGCCATATCCTGTGAGCTGTCTTATAGATATTGAAACCTCAGATAGAAGGAGTTAACTGCATAATGACCAGACTTTCCAAGGTGAACCCACAACTTAAACTGCTGAAATTCTGAGAACTGACCTCAAACACATGGGGAAAAATTGGACCCTGAAATTGAAGATTAACTGTACCTAAAACAATCAGGATGGTGCTGGTCAGACCACCCGTGACCAATCTGAAGACAGCTGTGGGAGCTGACTGTGCTGTTTCTGCATGGAGCCGCCTCCTGTCTACAAAAGCCCTTGTCCCACTGGTTGCCAGTGGGAGGGTGGAGTTGGCCTTTGGATCCACTGAGCTGTGCCATGATCTGTGCTTTTTTCTTTATGTATGTTATATTTCAATAAAAAGTGAGGGAAAGGGTTAGGATTGCTTTAGAGAATTTTATCAGAATTTTGTGTTCATTGACATAGTTCTTTGGACTTCCCAGCTGGCTCAGCAGTAAATAATCAGCCTGCCAGAGCAGGAGACACAGTTTCGATCCCTGGGCGGGGAAGATCCCCTGGAGTAGGAAATGGCAACCCATTTCAGTATTCTTGCCTGGAGAATTCCATAGACAGAGGAGCCTCGTGGGCTCAGTCCAGACTCTTTTTTTCTTTTTTCTTCTGGACTGATGATACATTGCAGACCTCTAGGATAACCTCCTTTGCTTTCTTCTTCATAAGCATTTGTAGGCATAAAAACCTGCAACAACAGGACAGTAATATGTGTGAAAGAGAGGGCTGTGTATGGTGTATATATGTGTGAATATGTATATATACCACTCTGAGTACTGTTTTCCCTCAGTTTCACAGTGGATTAGGAACTAAATTAACTCACATGCTCAGCCTAGTCATGTCTGTTGACTTGGTTGTAGAGGTTAAAGTTCAAATTAAAGGTTAAGAGTGGTGTATTGCTAAATTCTTTTTGCTGTTATTTTTCTTCTTTTTAGGTTAACTCGATCATGGAAGGCTGTCATGGGTATGGTGTTTATACTGACCTTACTTCTTCTAGGTGAGTCTTACTAAGCAACGATCCTTGAAGCCATTTCACAGGGTGTGTGTGTGATGAGAGAGCTGGCAGGGGAATGACTCACATTTGCAATAAATGCCCCAGAAACCTGGAAGTGACTGAATGCTCTTGAACCATTCCTTCCCCCCGCTCAATATTTATTTATGAATCTGTTTGGCAGCATCAGATCTTAGTTGCGGCATGAAGAGTCTTCATTGCGTCATGCAGGGTCTTCCTTGTGGCTTGTAGGCTCAGTGGTTGCAGCACTCAGGTTCTCTTGTAAAAGTGATCTGGGTTTCTTTGTTGAAAACTTAGTGAGAACTTTATTTCTCTTAGAGTTGTTACCAGATCTAAGCTCGTTCTGTTTGACAAGAACAGGTCGATAAATCGGGAGGCAGGGTATCAAGGCAAGAAATAGAGACTTTATTCAGAAAGCTGGGCATCCGAGAAGATGGTGGATGAGAGTCCTAGAGTACTATGTTATGGGGTCTGGATGCCAGTTTCTTTTACAGAACAGAGGAGGAGGAGGAGGAAAGGAAGTAAAGTAAAAAGGCCATGAAGCGAAAGTGTAAGTCACTCAGTCCTGCAGTGCCGAGTAGTAGTCGTAGTGGTAGTGTTAGTCACTCAGTCGTGTCCGACTCTGAGACCCCATGGACTGTAGCCCACCAGGTTCCTCTGTCCATAGAATTCTCCGGGCAAGAATACTGGATGGGTTGCCAATCCCTTCTTTCTCCAGGGGATCTTCCCAACCCAGGGATTGAATCCAGGTCTCCTGCTTTGCAGTCTACTCCAGTATTCGTGCCTGGAGAATCCCATGGACAGAGGAGACCCACAGGCCACAGTCCACGGGGTCACAAAGAGTCAAACACAACTGAGCGACTAACACTACTGAGCGACTAACACTACCATTACTCCTGCTTTGCAGGCAAATTCTTTACCATCTGAGCCATCTGGGAAATCAAAAGGCCATAAGTGTTGCAAAATACCTCCTGGTTTGGCCATCCTCAGGGAAGGGATGCATTCATTTCTTTTTCCTGCTGTCATTCACAAGTGGGCAGGGTCAGAATGTCTCCCAGTGAGCTGAACAAAGACACTTTAGTTTAACATTCATGCAGTAGGGAAGGGTTCCCCAAGGCAAGCCATTATGTATAGACAATATCTTTTTAATGGACAAAAGCCGTGGGAAGCAATGATTAAAGTAAAAGAAACAGATCCAATATGGAGTCAGATTTTTTTCTTCCCTGTTACATAATCATGGTTCCAAATAAGAGAAATTGCTTTGAAGTTAGGAATCCTTGATATTTCTATTGCAAACACATAGAATTGATCTTTTCTAAATCTGGGCGACTCATCTTGAAGGATTTTGACAACCAGAGACTGACTCATCATGGGGTTCTTGAAGAAATGCTAGAACACATGCTTTGCCATTTTCTGGCTGTAAATATCACACACCATGAATCCTAGTACAATGAGGAATTGTTCTGTGGTACGTGGACACCTTGAATTGCAGAGTGTCCAGGGAAGTCAGAGTTTCACCCAGCTATCGCCACAAAATGCCATTTTACGCAGCAACGGGGGCTGTTCAGTTGGGCTTGCACGTGGATACCTGGACTGAGGGCTCTCTGAAGTCTGTGCCAGCCTTCCGTCAGCTGCATCTTAGTGCCCTGAGCACCCATCCCATCTCAGCAGACCTCTAAACTTCATCTTGAAGTTTCCAGTTCTACTGAGAACTGCACACTGTCTGGCTCTGTTGCTTCCATCTGTCTGGTCTTCACCTCTGCTGATTTCAGCCTGTGAGCTTCAGCAGCCCTCCCCCGACCCCGTGGCTGTTGCCGGCTCCTGACTCACGAGCCCTCTGCCCCGACTCACGAGCCCTCTGCCCTTGAGACTTCCCACAGCCCTACCCCAGCCCTGTGTCCAGTGACGCACGCCTGCTCTTCTGAGGCTCCACCGCCCTGCCTGTGTCAGGAACACGCCCTGTGAACAGTAGAATTGTTTGTGCTCAGAATTTTCCTTATTTTGGAAACGAATGCCCTATATCCCTTAGACATTTTTTTTGATGATTTTTGTTGATGTGGACCATTTTTAAAGTCTTTATTGAATTTGTTACAATATTGCTTCTGTTTTACTTTTTTTTTTTTGGTTGAGAGGCATGTGGGATCTTATTTTCCAACCAGGGACTGAATCTGCAATCCCTTCATTGGAAGGGGAAGTTTTAACCACCGGCCTGCCAGCAAAGTCTCTGCTTTGACATCTTTTAAGATTGAAATATATACATCTTCTTAGTGCGTACAAACTGCTTCTTTGTCTTTCCCCACTCAGGTTTGATCCCTGGGTTGGGAAGATCCCCTGGAGACGGCAATGGCACCCCACTCCAGTACTCTTGCCTGGAGAATCCCATGGACGGAGGAGCCTGGTAGGCTACAGTCCATGGGATCACAAAGAGTCGGACACGACTGAGCGACTTCACTTTCACTGTAAGGTTACTCATTTGCCCACAAAAGTGCCAGATCCTTTTTAGCCACCACTGACGTGTTAATGATTTCAATGGAATTAAACTGAACTTGCATCCATTTTTATTTGCTAGGGTGAAATCCACATAATATAAAACGAACCATTTTGACATGAACAACTCAGTGGAATTTAGTGCATTCACAATGTTGTGCAAGTACTACTTCTATTTCCAAAATATTTTCATCGATGCCAAAAGAAATCCCACACTCTTAGTCAATCCCCAGCCCCACCCCACCCCCACCCTCTGGCAACAACCACCAATATGCTTTCTGTTTCTAAGGACACACGTGTTCTGAATGTGTCATATAAATGGAATCATACAATGTATGGCCATTTTTGTTGGGCTTCTTTCACTAAGCTCATGTTCTTGAGGCTCATCCCTGTTGTAGACGGATCATTCCTTTTTGTAGCTGAATAACATTGCAATGTATGGATAGACCACAGTTTGTTTATCCATTCAGCTATGGATGAACATCCAGTGTGTCCACCCTTTGGGTGTTGTGTATAGAACATGTGTGTACACGTATTTGTTTCAGTCAGTTTAGTCGCTCTGTTGTATGCGACTCTTTGCAACCCCATGAACCACAGCACGCCAGGCCTCCCTGTCAATCACCAACTGCCAGAATCCACCCAAACTCATGTCCATCAAGGCAGTGATGCCATCCAACAATCTCCTCCTGCCCTCAATATTTCCCAGCATTAGGGTCTTTACAAATGAGTCAGCTCTTCGCATCATGTGGCCAAAGTATTGGAGTTTCAGCCTCAGCATCAGTCCTTCCAATGAATATTCAGGACTGATCTCCTTTAGGATGGACTGGTTGGATCTCCTTGCAGACCAAGGGACTCTCAAGAGTCTTCTCCAACACTACAGTTCAAAAGCATCAATTCTTCAGTGCTCAGCTTTCTTTATAGTACAACTCTCACATCTATACATGACCACTGGAAAAACCATAGCCTTGACGAGACGGACCTTTGTTGGCAAAGTGATGTCTCTGCTTTTTTAATATGCTGTCTAGGTTGGTCATAACTTTCCTTCCAAGGAGTAAGCGTCTTTTAATTTCATGGCTGCAGCCACCATCTGCAGTGATTTTGGAGCCTCCAAAAATAAAGTCAGCCACTGTTTCTATGGTTTCCCCATCTATTTGCCATGAAGTGACGGGACCAGATGCCATGATCTTCGTTTTCTGAATGTTGAGCTTTAAGCCAACTTTTTCACTCTCCTCTTTCACTTTCATCCAGAGGCTCTTTAGTTCTTCTTCACTTTCTGCCATAAGGATGGTGTCATCTCCATATCTGAGGTTATTGATATTTCTCCTGGCAATCTTGATTCCAGCTTGTGCTTCATCCAGCCCAGTGTTTCTCATGATGTGCTCTGCATATGAGTTAAATAAGCAGGGTGACAATATACAGCCTAGATGTACTCCTTTTCCTATTTGGAACATGTCTGTTGTTCCGTGTCCAGTTCTAATCGTTGCTTCCTGACTTGCATACAGGCTTCTCAAGAGGCAGGTCAGGTGGTCTGGTATTCCCATCTCTTTCAGAATTTCCCACAGTTTATTGTGATCCACACAATCAAAGACTTTGGCATAGTCAATAAAGCAGAAGTAAATGTTTTTCTGGAACTCTCTTGCTTTTTTGATGATTGAACAGATGTTGGCAATTTGATCTCTTGTTCCTCTGCCTTTTCTAAATCCAGCTTGAACATCTGGAAGTTCACCATTTACGTATTGCTGAAGCCTATGTTGGAGAATTTTGAGCATTGCTTTACTAGCGTGTGAGATGAGTGCAATTGTGCGGTAGTTTGAGCATTCTTTGGCATTGCCTTTCTTTGGGATTGGAATGAAAACTGATCTTTTCCAGTCCTGTGGCCACTACTGAGTTGTCCAAATTTGCTGGGATATTGAGTGCAGCACTTTCACAGCATCATCTTTCAGGATTTGGAATAGCTCAACTGGAATTCCATCACCTGCACTAGCTTTGTTCGTAGTGATGCTTCCTAAGGCCCACTAGACTTCACATTCTAGGATGTCTGGCTCTAGGTGAGTGATCACAGCATCGTGATTATCTGAGTTGTGAAGATCTTTTTGTACAGTTCTGTGTATTCTTGCCACCTCTTCTTAATATCTTCTGCTTCTGTAAGGTCCATACCATTTCTGTCCTTTATTGAGCCTATCTTTGCATGAAATGTTCCCTTGGTATCTCTTAATTTTCTTGACAAGATCTCTAGTCTTTCCCATTCTATTGTTTTCCTCTATTTCTTTGCATTGATCGCTGAGGGAGGCTTTCTTATTTCTTCTTGCTATTCTTTGGAACTCTGCATTCAAATGGATATATCTTTCCTTTTTTCCTTTGCTTTGCACTTCCCTTCTTTTCACAGCTATTTGTAAGGCCTCCTCAGACAGCCATTTTGCTTTTTTGCATTTCTTTTTCTTGGGGATGTTCTTGACCCCTGTCTCCTGTACAATGTCACGAACCTCACTCCACAGTTCATCAGTCACTCTATCAGGTCTAGTTCCTTAAATCTATTTCTCACTTCCACTGTATAGTCATAAAGGATTTGATTTAGGTCATACCTGAATAGTCTAGTGGTTTTCCCCACTTTCTTCAATATTAGTCTGAATTTGGCAATAAGGAGTTCGTGATCTGAGCCACAGTCAGCTCCCAGTCTTATTTTTGCTGGCTGTATAGAGCTTCTCCATCTTTGGCTGCAAAGAATATAATCAATCTGATTTCAGTGTTGACCATCTGGTGATGCCCATGTGTAGAGTCTTCTCTCGTGTTGTTGGAAGATGGTGTTTGCTATGACCAGTGCATTCTCTTGGCTGAACTCTATTAACCTTTGCCCTGCTTCATTCTGTACTCCAAGGCCAAATTTGCCTGTTACTCCAGGTGTTTCTTGACTTCCTACTTTTGTATTCCAGTCCCCTATAATGAGAAGGACATCTTTTGGGGTTGTTATTTTAGAAAGGCTTGTAGGTCTTCATAGAACCATTCAACTTCAGCTTCTTCAGCATTACTGGTTGGGGCATAGACTTGGATTACCGTGATATTGAATGGTTTGCCTTGGAAACGAACAGAGATCATTCTGTCATTTATGAGATTGCATCCAAGTACTGCATTTCAGACTCTTTTGTTGACTATGATGTCTACTCCATTTCTTCTAAGGGGTTCCTGCCCACAGTAGTAGATATAATGGTCATCTGAGTTAAATTCACCCATTCCGGTCCATTTTAGTTCACTGATTTCTAGAATGTCAGTGTTCACTCCTGCCATCTCCTGTTTGATCACTTCCAATTTGCCTTGATTCATGGACCTGACATTCCAGGTTCCTATGCAATATTGCTCTTTACAGCATTGGACCTTGCTTCCATCACCAGTTGCATCCACAGCTGGGTATTGTTTTTGCTTTGTCTCCATCCCTTCATTCTTTCTGGAGTTATTTCTCTACTGATCTCCAGTAGCATATTGGGCACCTACTGACCTGGGAAGTTCATCTTTCAGTGTCGTATCTTTTTGCCTTTTCATACTGTTCATGGGGTTCTCAAGGCAAGAATACTGAAGTGGTTTGCCATTCCCTTCTCCAGTGGACCACATTCTGTCAGACCTCTCTACCATGACCCATCTGTCTTGGGTGGCCCCACACAGCATGGCTTAGTTTCAATGAGTTAGACAAGGCTGTGGTCTGTGTGATCAGATTGGCTAGTTGTCTGTGATTATGGTTTCAGTCTGTCTTCCCTCTGATGTCCTCTCTCAGTACCTACCGTCTTACTTGGGTTTCTCTTACCTTGAGTGTGGAGTATCTCTTCACGGCTGCTCCAGCAAAGCGCAGCTGCCGCCCCTGACCTTGGACGCAGAGTAGTTCCTCTTGGCCGCTCCTGCGCTATCACAGCCACTGCTCCTTTGTTTGAATACCTGTTTTCAATTCTATGGGTTATGCACCTACTAGTAAATTGCTAGGGAGGAATTGCCACTGTTTTTTGGAAAAACTGCACCATGTTACTTTCCCACTAGCAGTGTGTGGTGGTCCCAGTTTTCCCACATCCTCACCAACACTTGCCATTCTTTTTTCACAACTGTAGCCATCCTGGTAGATGTGAAGTGCTGTCTCACTGGGATTTTGTATTTTTTATTCTGTACTTTATATTTCCCTAATGACTGCTATCTCGAGAAGGACATAGCAACCCACTCCAGTATTCTTGCCAGGGAAATTCTGTGGACAGAGGAGCCTGGCAGGCTACAGTCCATGGGGTTGCAAGAGTCGGACATGAGTTAGTGACTAAATCACCACCACCACCAATGAATGATATAAACTAATATTGAGCAACTTTTTACGTACTTGTTTGCCATTTATACCTCTTCTTTGGAGAAAATTTCTTCTAATCTTTTGCCCATTTAATTGGGGTTTTGTCTTTTTGTTGTTGACTTGTAAGAGTTTTTTAAAAATATATTCTGGATACTAGACTCTTCTCAGACACATAATATTTCCCTTCATTCAATAGATTGTCCTTTTACTTTTTAAGTAATGTCCTTTGATGCATAAAAGGTTTCAGTTTTAATGATGTCATATCTAAGAATCCATTACTAAATTCTAGGTCATGACAGCTTACCCCCATGTTTTTTCTGAGAACTTTATGATTTTTACTGTTATGTTTAGCTAATCGATCCATTTTGAGTTACTTTTTATATATAATATGAATTTTTAAATTTCATTTTCATTTTTTAGCAAATGAATTAAAAATGAACCAAATTCATTTTTTAGCAAATGGATATCTTGTTGTCTCAGCATCATTTGTTGGAAAGATATTTTTCCCCATTGAATGGTCTTGTTACCCTTGTCAAAAAATTCAGTCAGCCCTAGATGTATAGGCCTAGCTCTGGATTTGCAATTCTCTTCTTTCTCATCACACTTGATAATCTCAGTTGTTCTATTTTTGAGTTCACTGAATCTCTCTGTTGCCTGCTAACATCTGCTGTTGAGCCTATTTCATGAATTTTTTCATTTCAGCTACTGTACTTTACATCTCCAGAACTTGTACTTGTTTCCTTTTGTAATTTTTCAATTGATATTCTCATTTCATTCATACTTCATTTCTTTGGTTTTCTTTACTTCTTTTCTATGGTTTCCTTTAGTTTTTGAGCATATTTAAGACAGTTGATTTGTAAAGTTTTTGTTCAGTGAGTTCAAAGTTTGAGCTTCCTCAGAGATGTCAGTCAAATTTTTTTCCCTTTAATGAGCTGTACTTTTCTTTGTATGCTTTGTAATTTTGTGTTGTAAACCAGACATTTCAGTTTCATAATGCAGTAACTCTAGGAATTGGCATTTCCCCTTTTCCAAAGGTTGCTTTATTACTTGTTGAGGGCTGTAGTCATTTGTTTGTTTAGTGATGGTCACTTTTCTGATATCACAGTGGTCAACCAATGTCCTGACAGGTTTCCTAGGATCAATGAATAAGAAAGAGAGAGCAAGGATGTGAGAACCGCTCTCCCAGTCCGGGCTGTTTGGCTCTAAGCTGGGACACTATTTCAAGGCCAAACTGGGCCACCCACAACTCTGTCATAAACTTCACCTCCTGTTTGCATGCAGCCCACAGATCCACCTAAGGTGCAAGCCTGGGGTCTTCTCTGGGATCTTTCTTGAGCATGTGTCCAGTCCTGGACACTCACACCGCACTCTCCCTTCCCTTCCAAGCCCTTGTTCCCACATGAGCCTTCATCCTCTGCCTTCTCTCTCCCTTGATGTTGGATCTGTCTGCCACTTTCTCCATTCACAGTCCCTTGCTCAGATGGTCATGGCCAGTTTATGTCTTTAATTCTTTCAACAGTCATTATACCCTCCCAGAAGATTTTTCTAGTGCATGGGAGTGGATGGAAACAAAGATTGGCCTCTGCACTAGACAATCAGGGCAACGCCAGGCAGATAAGCACATAGAGTCAAAGTAGTTGAAGAATAAGGTCTGTGTTAGATCCCTGGCACAAGCAAGCTGCATCAGAAATATTGGCTGCCACCCACAAAGCCACTGCCACCATTCTGGGAGATAGTATGCAAGTGAGTGATAATGCCACACTGCTCTCTTGCCAAAAATAATCTGCCCTTTCCTTCAGTCCTCTGGTTGATGCAAGCTTGTGATTAGGTTTTGGAATTCCAATAAAGTTGATCTTGATAGTCTTTGCCAGCTGATGATTGTTTCAATGGAGAAACAATTTTTTGAGCACCTTTTGCTGCCATTGAAAATTATTGTCCCTCAAGATCCTGACATAGGACTTCCCTGATGGTCCAGTGATAAACAATCTGCCTGCCAATGCAGGGGACAAGGGTTTGATCCCTGGTCCGGGAAGATCCCACATGCCGAGGAGCAGCTAAGCCTGTGAGCCTCAACTACTGAAGCGTGTGCACCGTAGAGCCTGTGCTCTACAACAACAGGAGTCACTGCGGCGAGAAGCCTGAGCACTGCAAATGGACAGGAGCCCCCTTGGTCTCAACTAGAGAAAATTCCCCACAGCACTGAAGACCCAACACAATGAAAAAAGAAAAAAAAAAAAGTAACTTGCTATAGCTTCCCTCCTTAGAGAAATTTATATTAATATATGTTGTCAACAACAATTCAACTAACAATCAAGTTAAGAAAAAAGAGGAATTTTATCCAAGCTAAACTGAGGATTGTATCCCACGAGACAGACTCTTAGAAGCTCTGAGACCTGTTCCATGTGTTAGAAGTTGAAGGCACAGTCATACACATTTTTGAGACAAAGGCTCATATGTTAAAATGACACACTGATATTTATATAAAGTTCATCCCCATTTTGAGGCACTCTGATTAACGTGTAATGTGCATGCACACCATACATCAAGGAGGGAGGGAGGAGGCCTGAATGGACACAGAGAAGGAACTTTTATTTTTTTCTTGTGCTGCCTGAAAATATAAATTGTTTCATCAATGTAAAATATAAGTATTTCAAGATAAACTCTTTAACCGAAGTTGATCTTTTCTTTAACAGGATTTATAAATCACATGAAGCTTAAAGAGAAAGCGTTTCCTCAGAAATCTAGACAAATTTATGCTGTAATTGCAGAATATGGTTCACGGCTTTACAATTACCAGGTGATGTTTCCTTAAATCATTTTGTCTGTTACTCATTTAAAATCTAATGTGCTACAAAAGAGAGTCCAACTAGACATGTGTTATATTGGTTTTGCATGTGACTATCTAATAGAACATCTAATAGGTGTTCAAGCTGGATTTAGAAAAGGCACAGGAACCAGAGATCAAATTGTCAGCGTCCACTGGATCATTGAAAAAGCAAGAGAGTTCCAGAAAAACATCTACTTCTGCTTTATTGACTATACCAAAGCCTTTGACTCTGTAGATCACAACAAACTGGAAAATTCTTCAATTGATAGGAATACCAGACCACCTGACCTGCTTCCTGAGAAACCTGTATGCGGGTCAAGAAGCAACAGTTAGAACTGGACTTGGAACAACAAACTGGTTCCAAATCAGGAAACGAGTACATCAAGGCTGTGTATTGTCACCCTGCTTATTTAACTTATATGCAGAGTACATCATGAGAAATGCTGGGATGGAAGAAGCACGAGCTGAAATCAAGATTGCCTGGAGAAATATCAGTAACCTCAGATATGCAGATGACACCACCCTTATGGCAGAAAGCAAAGAAGAACTAAGGAGCCTCTTGATGAAAGTGAAAGAGGAGAGTGAAAAAGCTGGGTTAAAACTCAACATTCAGAAAACTGAGATCATGCATCTGGTTCCACCTCTTCATGGCAAGTAGATGGAGAAACAATGGAAACAGTGAGAGACTTAATTTTTCTGGGCTCCAAAATCACTGCAGATGGTGGTTGCAGCCATGAAATTAAAAGACGGTTGCTCCTTGGAAGAAAGTTATGACCAACCTAGACAGCATTTTAAAAAACAGAGACATTGCTTTGCCAATGAAGTTCCACCTAGTCAAGCCCATGGTTTTTCTAGTAGTCATGTATCGATGTGAGAGTTGAACTATAAAGAAAGCTGAGCACCAAAGAACTGATGCTTTTGAACCATGGTGTTGGAGAAGACTCTTGAGAGTCCCTTGGACTGCAAGGAGATCCAACCAGTCCATCCTAAAAGAATCAGTCCTGAATATTCATTGGAAGGACTGATGCTGAAGCTAAAACTCCAATACTTTGGCCACCTGATACGAAGAACTGACTGATTTAAAGACCCTGATGCTGGGAAAGATTGAAGACAGGAGGAGAAGGGGACGACAGGATGAGCTTGTTGGATGGTATCACCAACTTGATGGACATGAGTTTGAACAAGCTCTGTGAGTTGCTAATGGACAGTGAAGCCTGGCGTGCTGCAGTCCATGGGGTTGCAAAGAGTCGTACACAACTGAGCGACTGAACTGACTGAGTCGTAAAGAATCCACCTGCCAATGCAGGAGGTGTAAGAGACGCTGGTTCGATCCCTGGGTCAGAACAATCCCCTTGAGGAGGACATGGCAACCCACTCCAGTATTCTTGCCTGGAGAATCCCGTAGACAGAAGAGGCTGGCGGGCTACAGTCCATAGGGTCTCAACTAAAGTGACTTAGCATGCATGGATATGTATAACTGCTTCACTTTGCTGTACTCCAGAAACTAACATAGCATTGTAAATCGTCTGTACTCCAATAATTTTAAAAAAATAAATAAATAATGTTGGGACTGGAGACCTACTAAGTGGTTTTATGACTGCTGCTGCTGCTAAGTCGCTTCAGTCATGTCCGACTCTGTGCAACCCCATAGACGGCAGCCCACCAGGCTCCCCCGTCCCTGGGATTCTCCAGGCAAGAACACTGGAGTGGGTTGCCATTTCCTTCTCCAATGCATGAAAGTGAAAAGTGAAAGTGAAGTCGCTCAGTCGTGTCCAACTCTTTATGACCCCATGGACTGAAGCCTACCAGGCCCCTCCACCCATGGGATTTTCCAGGCAAGAGTACTGGAGTGGGTTGCCATTTCCTTCTCCAGTTTTGTGACTAAGAGACTCTAAAAATCCTCCACAGTCTCCAATCCCTGTAAACTCCTGCCACAGATTGGATGTTCCTGATTCATCAATTTTTCTGCTTTCCAGTTTCTCCCTTTTGCGATGGGAATGTCTATAGTATGCTGATCCCACTACTGTATTTTGAAAGTACACAGTTTGTTTGATTTCACAGCATCTTAGCTGGAGGGGAGGTTGCTTTGGATGGATTGTATGCGGGGTCTCATCCGTATCTGACTTGGATGATATTTAGTTGAGGCATTGAACTTTAGACATAAGTTGATGCTGGAATGAATGAATGCCTTGGGGTCTGTTGGGATAAAAGGATGTATTTTGCATATAGGAACATTAATTTGGGGGGCGAGAGTTAGAATGTCATAGACTGATTGCTGTGTCACCTCCACAATTCATATGTTGAAACCTAATCCAAGGCACTGGAGAAGGAAATGGCAACCCACTCCAGTGTTCTTGCCTGGAGAATCCCAGGGATGGGGGAGCCTGGTGGGCTGCCGTCTATGGGGTCACATAGAGTCAGACATGACTGAAGTGACTTAGCAGCAGTAGCAGCAGCAACCCAAGTATTAAGGCTTCCCTATTGGCTTAGTGGTAAAGAGTTCACCTGCCAATGCAGGAGACTCAGGTTCGATCTCTGGGTCAGGAAGATCCCCTGAAAAGGAAGTGGCAACCCACTCTAGTATTCTTGCTTGGAGAATTGTGTGGACAGAGGAGCTGGCGACCTACAGTCCATGAGGATCAAAAAAGAGTTGGGCATGACTTAGCAGCTAACCAACAACAACAAACCCCAGGTATTAGGAGGTGGGTCCTTTGGGAAGTTATTAGGTCATAAGGGCGGAGCCCCCTGACTGGGATTAGAACTATAAAGAAAGAGAACCCAGGACTTCCCTGGTGGTCCAGTGGTTAAAAATCCACCTGCCAATGCAGGGCACAGGGGTTTGATCCCTGGTCTGGGAGGATTCCACATGCCAAGGAGCAACTAAGCCTGTGCCCCACAACTACTGAAGCCCGTGAGCCTAGAGCCTGTGCTCCGTAACAAGAGGAGCCAGCGCCATGAGAAGCCCACCCACCACCGTGCAGAGTAGCTCCCGTTTGCCGCAGCTAAAGACCTGTGCACAGCAGTGAAGACCCTGTGTAGTCAAATGAATGAATGAATCAATACAACGTAAAAGAGAGACCCCAGAGGGTATCTCTCTGCCATGTGAGGACACAGTGAGGAGACATTGTCTGTGGACCAGAAGTGGTTCTCATCAGACACCAGCTCTGCTGGTGTCTTGATCATGAAATTGCAGCTCCAGAACTGTGAGAAATCAACTGTTCTTCACAAGCTGACCAGTCTCTGGTGTTCTGGTGCAACCCAGACAAACTAAGCTGGCACCCCAAGGGAAGCTCCGGCAGATAGAACTTCAGTTAACCCCTGCCTGGAGCTCTGGACGGAATGGCTTCGTGTTGGTCCTGGAGCTAGCTAGAGGAGAATGGACCAGACACTGGTGTTTGCTCTCTGGTGCATGCCCTGGCTCTCCAGTGCGCCAGGAGGAGCCTTGTCCATCCTACACTTTGGCCTCTGAAGACAAGAGAGGGGAAGAAAGACAGGAGCTTCAATCAAGTCAACCACTGCTCTGTCGGAAGAAGGGACAGATCAATGAATTCACCCTGTCAGCAAACTTGACCTGAGTTCCCTTGGGGCTTTTGAAATTCTCTGTTTCCTGGTTCATCCAGCAATTTCTGAATCTCAGGGTGCTTGTCATGAGGAGCCCCTAAAGGGGAAGATGGAGCTCGTGTGGTCCCTGCAGCTTTCCAGCCTAGTGAGGATTGTTCCCTGGGGAGTTCACAGGTCACACGGGAAGCACCCAAAGGTTCAAGGATGCTGCTCATTTTGCCCACACTGAGAATCTGTGAGAATCAGGTCCCAGATGGAAGGGCATCTCCTTGTGGGTCTGTGGAAACCCAAGATAACTCCTACACCACGAGGTCCCCACATCAAAGCCCAAGGCCCTGGGCTCACAGGAGGAGCCAGAGAAAGCTCATCACCAGAAAAACAGATGAGACATGGTCAACGGCGACCTCCAATAATTGCCAAATCGTGATCAACTGTATTGTGATGCCTAATTTTATGGGCCACTTTTGCTAGGCTATGGTGCTCAGATGTTTGGTCAAACACTAGTATAGATGTTACTCCAAAGGTATATTTAAAGTAAGTTTAACATTTAAATTGGTAGACTTTGAGTAAAACAGATTATCCTCCATATGGTGGGTGGGCCTCGTCTAATCAGTCGAAGGTTTTAGGAGAAAAAGACCAAGTTCTCCTAAAAAGGAAGACATTCCACCTCCAGATGCCTTCAGACCTGAGCTGCAACATCAGCTCTCCTCTGAGTCATGGACCTGCTGGGCTGCCCCACGGATGTTAGACTCCCAGCCTCCACAATCACATCAGTTCCTTAAAGTAAGTCTCTCTGTGTAAATACACACATCCTGCTCTGTTTTTCTGAAGAACCCTGACTAATATACTCCCTCTGCCTATGATATTCTGCCCCAGATCTTTGCAGGAGTAACTCCTCTCTGGCATTTCAGCCCAGCTCATGTGTCACCTGGGAGAGGCTTCTGTGGCCAGCCACCTACTGGTGACAGTCCCCATACATCAAGTGTTGCCTTTACTTCACCGTGGACTTGTTGAAATGAGCAGAGAGCTTGTGCAAGCCTGACACCGTTCCCGGAACACAGAGGCTCCACAGACACTGGCATGAGTGAACGAAGGAATGAATGAGAGTGCTGTCATTTTGAAAGGCCACCTTCCTCTCCACTTCATGGGTTTAGGTGGATCAGCACACTCGACAGTGCCTTCTCCTTAATTTCTAAGGCTGAGTGTATAAAGCCGGTATTTTTCACGCGGGTAGCATTTTACTGGGTCTCCCTGGTGGCTCAATGGTATAGAATCCACCTTCCAATACAGGACACACAGGTTCTGTCCCCTGCTGGGGAAGATCCCCTGGAGAAGGAAATGGCAACCCACTCCAGTATTACCTGGAAAATCCTGTGGACAGAGGATATCTGGCAGGCTTGGGGTCTCAAAACAGGCAGACTCAACTTAGCAACTAAACAACAGCATCAGCGTTTTACTATGATCAATAACCAATGGTTAACCTGTTTTTCACTCAGAAGAGAGTTCTGTTAGAAACCATATGAATCTGTGACTCATTTCCATGTGACTTCTTTATAGATCCCAAGCTACATGCAATAGAAGCTGTTTCTCAGCCTTTTTTAAAATTCAACTAACAATAGATTTGAAGATGTTCCCCTGTCTTTAGACATTATTGTTTTAAAAAATATTTATTTATTTGGCTGTGCTGGGTCTCAGTTGCAGCATGCAAGATCTAGTTCCCTGACCAGAGATAGAACCAGGGCCCCCTCACTGGGAGCATGGAGTCTTGGCTACTGAGCCACCAGGGGAGTCCTTAGATATTATTTTTAACAGCATTTGATTGCTAACTAATATTCCAATGAATAAATAATATATTCAACAAATACTTATTTCTCAACAATCGAATTGTTTTCAACTTTTCAATATAAATGTCATTGTTGCTGAATCTTTTCACTCATTCTTGATTTTTTACTTAGGATAAACTAAAAGAAGGATACAGGAAGGATATTCACAATTTTTAGGTGACCTTTTAATAGTGAATCTTAATTAATCAATACCACTTTTTTTTTTTTTTTTGCCACAAGGCATATAGTATTTTAGTTCCCTGACAAGGGATCGAACGCATGCCCCCTGCAGTGGAAGCATGGAGTCCTAACCACTGAACCACCACGGAAGTCCCAATATTGCTTTTCAGAAAGTTAGCTGTGCCCCACCCCCTAGTCTCCCACCATGGAGAACGGGAGGATAATGCGCCAGAAGTTATTTGTAAGTACATTAAATACAGGTATCACTTTATCCTCCAATGGGAGCGAATCTATTTATAGATCAGGATGCTGGATCAGAACAATTGAGGGAATTTCTGTGTGTGCCTAAAGCAACACAGCTCTAAATTCCAGAGATGAAAGACAAACTCCAGCTTTGCTGTGCGTGGCCATTGGTCTGTCCTGTTTACTTACGCTAAGGACACAGTTCAGCTGTCACACACGGTACAGTCTCAGTGGACCATATACTCACCATCACAATGAAGGGCTTAAGACCAGTGATTGCAAATTACTTGCTCCAAATATTTAATTGGTTTAGATCTAAAACTCTATGTAAAGCAGCAAGCTTAATGATCTAACTGCAGGTGCAATCTGCAATCATTGTATTGGGTTAGCCAAAAAATTCCTTTGATTTTTTAGGTAAGAATAAAAGACACGTTTTTCATTTCCACCAAGAACTTTATTGAATGTATTCATCATTTTGTTCCACTATCTTTTGCCATTTTTCAGGCAACTTCATAATTCCATTTTCCCAAAATGTTTTTGAAACTTTTTCCATTAAGAGAATTTTATAAAGACTGAAATAAATGGAAATCCAAAGATGCAGTGTTTGGTGAATAGAGCAGATGAATCAGAACTTCCCAGTGAAGCTGCAGTAGTTTTTGCCTGGTTATCAAAGAAACATGCTGTCTTGCATTATCATGATGGAAGATTATGGGCTTTCTGTTGACTGATTCTAGACACTATTTATTGAGTACTAACTTCAGTTGGTCTAGTTGAGAGCAGTACATATTCATTTGGTGTGGCTGGTGGTGGTTCATTTCACTTGCCCCACAGTCTCTTCAGCTTTTCATTGTTCATCACAATTTGTTTTAAAAACAGACCATTTTCATTATGTTTCAATAGAGAATCACAGGTGGAAGTATGGTCAAGAAGGCTTTATGTGGAACCCTAACATCAAAGCGATTAACATAACCAACTTGGTGCAAATGATTTTCAACACTTGATTCGGATATTTTGAGTATGGTGGCTATCTCCCACATGATATAACATTGAGTAATCTCACTTCATGTCGCGATTTAATCCCTGTCAACTGGTCTACCCGAACATGGAGCATCGTTCAGCCAGAAATCTCCAGCACAAAACTTCACAAACCACTTTTGACGTGTTCGATCACTCACAGCAGCTTCTCCGCAAATATTTGTGTTTCAGTTGCATTTTTATCTTTCTTGATATATTAAATATGTCCAAAATGGTATATGCATATTATGCCAAACATAATATGCCAGAATTGTTCCTTTTTTCTTCTGTCTTCAATATTAAAATGGCCACACAAAAATTCACTAATTTGATAATTTTTTTAAAAATGCACACTGATATGTCAGCAGTCACAATACAACCTAACAAAATTGTTTAAGACAAAGTTAAAGACAGCTAAACACTACTAGAGCCATTTTACAGGAAAAAAACTGAACGAACTTTTGGCCAATCCGATAGCTTCCAGGATTCACCTGGAAGTTACAGGGTTTAAAATTAGATAACTTGCATGCATGCTCAGTTGTTCGGTTCTGTCTGACTCTGCGACGTAAGGACTGTAGCCCGCCAGGCTCCTCTGTCCATGGGATTCTCCAGGGAAGAATATAAGAGTGGGTTGCCATGTCCTCCTCCAGGGGATCTTCCCGATCCAGGTAGCCAATCCTCATCTCTTCTGTCGTCTGCATTGGCAGGCAGATTCTTTACCACTAGCGCCATCTGGGAAGCCCTAACCTGTGACAGTTTTGTCTAAAAAAAGAAAGAAGTACTGGCCATGTGAGGCATTTGTGAGCTCTTGCATCCAATCTGTCCCAGCTCTAAGTATCGGAGCCACATTCTAAGACATAAAGTTTTGGATCTCAGTCAACCTTACCTGAAAAAACAAAACAGCGCTCAGCTTGGCAGCTCATATACAAAAACTGGAACAATGCAGAGATCAGCACAGCCCCCATACAAGGACGACTTGCAGATTTGTGAAGGCTTCCATATTTTTAAAAATATTTATTTATTTTTAATTGATAAGTCTTCCATATTTTTAAGGGTAAAACAATGAAACAACAAGAAGAAGCAAGGCTGTGGCCCTGCCCACAGCTGTTCCTTTGCGTTCTCTCCTTCACTTTGTCATTTCTCAGGAGGCTGCCAATTCTACACCCATTCAACTGACTGCAGATGCCCACTGGTCCTCCTTTAATGGGCATGTTTAGGGTTGGCCAGCAGGTGCTTTGTTGGAGTTGCTGCAGAGTCTTAATGAAGGCTTTGGATGGCTGTCCTAACCTTCCATGGGGCTCTGCCCACCTGCCAGGAAGGAAGCCCTGGGAAAGTTCTTAGGAGACACCCAGCACGTTCTTATCACAGGAGCCTCATGGAAGGGATGGATTACCAGCCATAGGCAAAGCAGCCTCTGCCACATCTTTGAGGTTTTCTTTTTTCCCTGTGGACTGCTGTCAACTCTTGTCTTCCCCATTCCCTCCCACCCGCACCCAATTCCGCTGTTACAATGTTAGGAACAGATGTAGGGCCACAGCTGAGAACTCCAGGAATTTAAGTCACACTCATCTTTCACACGTTTTCGTCCTTTTCCAGTCCTTGTTTTCTATTCACTTTCATTGCCTCATCTTTTTGTTCAATGACTTTTTATTCTATGTTTGTTCGTAAAGTGGAAGCCACCTGAAGTCCTTTTGGGAATGAGGCAAATGCTTATAAAAATTAGGAAAATGTTAGCTTTCAAAGAACTCTGAAATTTATCAGCAAATTAGTGGAGGCATACTTTCTATATGTTCTTTTAAGGGTAAAACAGAAAAAAGTAACAGAAATGCAAAACACTGCCCCTAGCAAAAGGAAACCTATTCAATCAGCAACTGAAACACTGGAAATAAGAATTTATCCCTACCAAAAATCAGCTCCCAACTTCAGCTCCCAACTCCACATCTCTGTACAAAGAAAAATATCGAGGAGAGCCTGTAATAAGTTAAATTGCTCGCTAATGAGAACCTACTGTATAGAACAGGGAAGTCTACTCAATGCTCTGTGGGGACCTAAATGGGAAGGAAATCCAAAAAAGAGGAGATACATGTATACGGGTAGCTGATTCACTTTGCTGTACGGCAGAAACTAACACAACGACATAAAGCAACGATACTCCAATAAAAATTTTAAAAATGAAATTAAAATGCTCAGCAGGAAAAAAAAAGGGAGGTAATTGTTTTCTGTGCAGTGTACAGTGGTGTGGATAAAATGTCCCTCGTGCCTTGAACCATTTTGGCAGCAAACTGATGGGAAGCCAGAGTCTTTGAAACATGGAAGCAGACTTGTCGGCTGAGAGGATGGGCCTCGTTTGTCAGAGAACACATGGATGGTCCCTGTGGTGAAAGTGAGCCCCGAGAAGCTATTTCATGGCCCAACCCCCAGAACCTGCCCACGGGACCTTTATTTGAAGAAAGAGTCTGTAGACGTAATTGGGGATCCTGAGATGAAGTCGTCCTGCCTCTCCCAGATGGTCTCTCAAGCGCACTGAGATGTGTCCTCAGAAGAGAGACACAGAGGAGAAACACCCGGGGGCGAAGGGCCCGTGGGGACGAGGCAGAGGCCTGGATGGTGCTGCACCAGCCAGGAAGCCCAGGGCCGCCAGAAGGTGGAAGAGGCAAGAAACAGACTCTCTTTGGAACCTCAGAGCAAAGTACGGCCCTGCCCACAGCCTGCCTTTGGACTTTCGGCCTTCAGGCCCATGAGAGAATTCACCTCTGTCAGTTTAAACTGCTAGCTTTTCAGCCATTTCTGGGGGATCCTGAGTGGCATGTGGAGCCTCCCACACAGAGGAGCTGGTGGGGGTACCAGGGTCGGGGCACGGCAGCCTGAGCAGACCCTCGGTCCGCTGTCCCTGTGTGGACCGCCTCCACCGAGGCCGTGCACATCCTCGACATCAGTAGCATCGTCAGCCTGGCTGGGGCACCACCTGTTCACACACAAGACGGTCCTTCTGAGACACCCTGTCGGTGTTAGATAAGCGTCTGTGATCCTCCTGATGTCATGGCTAATGGACTCCAGCAGCCAGCTTCCTCATGTAGAAAGGGGATGCTCCTCACTGTTTACAGGGACAAGCCTCAGGGCTGGATGTCTCTGCGTCTCCTCTAAATATCACTCTTTGCAGGAAGATGTAGGTGTCTTAGAGACTGTGGGTCCTGCTGGCTAGGTGTGTCTATCAAGGGTGGTTGGGTGATTTCCTTCCCCCTCCACAAATGGGAAAAATAACTCCACCCGAGTAGGCAGGATTTGGAATGATACGGCTTTGCTCTGTTTTATTTTTCAGGCCAGGCTTCGAATGCCAAAAGAGCAACTGGAACTTTTAAAGTGAGTGAGATGTTCTCGTGTGTGTGACTTTCTGGCGTGTGTCCAAACACTGAAATGCTTTTGTAAAATTATAAAGCTAATTTCTACTTCTGTGGATCCTTCTTGAAGGGAACATACACTGGGAAGTGCTTTCAGTATTATTTATTATTTTTTTAATGGGATAAAATTAGAAAAATAAGCCAAGGTTTAAATACCTGGAATAGAGAATTATGAAGCCATTAAAATAATTTAAAAATATATTTGGTTATCTGAGAAGTGTAGTGGGACACAAAATTATTTTGTTATTTAATACAACTTTTTTGCATGAGATAAAAACTTTTACAAAAACTATTAACAGTTTCTATTTCTTCAGCAGTTTTACATTTTCCAAATTGTGAACATATATTGATTCATAAGTTTTTGTTTGCTTGTTGTTTTTAGTTACTAAGTCATGTCTGACTCTTTGCAACCCCATGGATTGTAGCCCACCAGGCTCCTCTGTCCATGGGATTTCCCAGGCAAAAATGCTAGAACGAGTTGTCTCTTCCTTCTCCAGGGGATCTTCCCGACCTAAGGATTGAACCTGCATCCCCTGCATTGGCAGGAAGATTCTTTACCACTGAGCCATGAGGGAAGCCCATTTTATAAACTGGGGGGAAAGAAGTGGCTTCCTTGGTAAAGGGAAAGCCAGCAGTAAAGAATCTGCCTGCTAATGCAGGAGACATGAGTTCAGTCCCTGGATGGAGAAGATCCCCTGGAGAAGGAAAGGACAACCCACTCCAGTGTTCTTGCCCGGAAACTCCCATGGAAAGAGGAGCCTGGCGGGCTACAGTCCATGGGAGTCACAAAGAGGCACAACTTAGTGACTAAACACACACACACACACACACACACACACACAATAAGTATTGACAGTACTTACATTTTTTCAACATAAAGAAATACCCATTGGTTTAACATTTTCTTATTCTCTCTACCAGTAACTCTCAAACTGTACAAGTAGCAGAGCCGATTCTTGGGAAGTAAAATCTTGCACCCTTGAGCTGGTGAAAGGCAGCTGCCCCACCCCCACCCCACTCCTCTAAGCCCCCACACCTGGGCCCCTGAATCTTTCAGTCACTCGTCTCTAAAGGCTGATTCACAGAATTTCAGGGCTTGGTTGGCATCCCCCTGCTCCGTACTGTACTCAAAGTGCAAGGTGCCCTGCCCCTAAGGTGGTGAGAGGGGGGTTTGGGGCACTGTGGAGTTGCCCAGCTCAAGTCAGCGTGGCCTCAATCCCCGAGGGAGGAATGGGATGAGTGAAGGCCTTTGAGCCCCCCTTCCCTGCACAGAGCATAGCCCATGCCTGTGATGCCCTCAGGAGTGCTTCCTGAAATGTCTTTGCTCCTCATGCACAGCGCAGGGCCGTTCTCTAGAAAAGGGGGCACCCCTCACTCAGGGTTCTCTCTTCTGCAAGGTAAAGCGCTGCTTGGTTTTGCTGGCCCTGAAGCCCAGCATGGGGCTGGCAGGGAGCCCACTGCTTCCTCCTTTCACAGTGAAGGTCTCCATTCACAGGAAGGAGAGCCAGACTTTGGAAAACAACTTCCGGGAAATTCTCTTTTTAATTGAACAAATAGATGTTCTGAAGGCATTGCTTAGAGACATGCAGGATGGTCTGCACAATTACAGCTGGAATGCCGACATAGACCCCGCTGAAGGCTGGAACCACACCGAGGTCATCGACGAGGTAAGTGAGCGTGGGAGGGAGGCAGGGACGTGTCCGCTTTCAGAAAGTGGACAACTTATGTGATGGCTGGGATGTGTGGTCTGTCTTCTTTCTTCTTGAAAATTCCTTTTCTACATTAGCTTGTAAAGTGAAGTGTTAGTTGTTCAGTCATGTCCGACTCTTGCAACCCCTTGGACTGCAACCCGCCAGACTCCTCTGTCCTTGGAATTCTCCAGGCAAGAATACTGGAGTGGCTAGCCATTCCCTTCGCCACAGGATCTTCCCACCCCAGGGATCAAACCTGGGTCTCCTACATTGCAGGCAAACTCTTTACCATCTGAGCCACCAGGGAAGCCCCTACTTTACTTTTACTAAGGCTCACCCCTAGAAGCACACTTTTTCATAATGGCTGTGTCACAGGGAAGATTTTGTATTGCAGTAAGACTGACTTTCCACCCAAATAAGTAACTGACTGTTTTATTTTGCAGTTAAAAAAAAAAAAAGACTGCTTATTCACAAATGGCAGTCTCTGAACGTTTATACACAAATACTTAAATAGTAAAATATTTTTATTCAGGGACCTAACGCTAGTGTATCTGACCGGATGAGCACCAGATCAGGCAACATGATGATGAAGACCAAGAGCTTGGTTTTACTTCTTCTCCTTCTGTTAGCACTGGCTTCGTTTCTTTTTCCTGAGATTCTGTTTTTTGAAGTACACATTCTGCTGACGCTGACCACCACTGCCTCCAAGCCCCCATCCTCACGGCCCTGGGACAAAGTGCTTTGTCATTTAGAACTCAGACCGTTACTTTCTCTCAGGATGCTTGGTTTCTTAAGACTGAGAACATCCTTATAACCCAATATTGATTTAAAAGAGGAATAATTTCTAACACAAGCAATCATGTGCTCTGTGTAAACTGCCTTCGATTCCCAAACAGCTACAGAACACTCCAGTCTTCATTGCTAAGCAGGGGGGCCCAGCAGGTCGTACACACAACCTCACTGGGCTGTTCCACTGTGCGAGCATTTTGGGGTGCTCCTCAGGGGACTGACATCCAGCCTTCTTCCATGACCTTGGGGAGTGGCCCAGCAACTCTCAGCTCCCCGATACCTCAGCTGCCTGTGAAACACGGATCCCACTGATCTGCAGAGGGGAGAGGAAGAACCTGTGTGTGTTTGGCCGATTAGCAAACGTAGGTCCGAATCAATAGAGTAAATTGTCAAGACTCAAGAAGGTGATGGAGATTCTTAACAGGAAACTCTTTTTACAATTTGTATAGGAAATGTCCAACTTGGTGAATTACATACTGAAAAAGCTGAGAGAAGATCAAGTCCAGATGGCTGATTATGCCCTTAAGTCAGCAGGTGAGTAAAGAAACGTTAAGCTCGGTGTAAAAAGTCAGGACTTCAGAACGATCTCCGTTCACTAGCGTCTGTGAAGAGGACCACAGAGAAAGCCTGCCTGCCACAGCAAGTTTGCGTAAGCATCACAAACTTCATTGCATTTTGTCTTCTACATACAAAAATGACTGCTAATGACTGGTCTCAATGCACCATTAGTGATTAAGTGATAGTGTCTCAACTCTATGTAATGTCCTTTTTAAAAAAAAAATTTTTTTTTAAATACTGGTCTGCCCTGGGTCTTTGCTGCTGTGCCAAGTTTTCTCCAGTTGCAGTGGGTGGGGACTACTCTCTGTTGTGGTGCACGGGCTTCTCATTCCGTTGGCTTATCTTGTTGAGCACAGGCCTGCGGGCTTCCGTAGTAGGAGCACGTGCGCTTCGGAATTGCAGCACGTGGGCTCGTAGTTGCGGTGCACAGGCTTAGCTGCTCCGTGACTTGCGAACCTGGACCCCCTGCCTTTGAAGTGCAGAGTCTTAGCCGCTGGACTGTCAGGGAAGTCCCTGATGGGGTTTTAATACATGTAGATGTGACAAGTCTTGAGGGAAGGTCAATGGGTGAGGTTAAACTCTATGGTTATAAAATTTTGAATTTTACACATATTGGTAAGATATTAACTGTAAACTGACTTTGAAAAGTTAGTTATGTGTATTAATATTGCCAGAGCAATCACTAAAAAGAACACAAAGTATGTAGAGGGAACCTACCTCAACGTAGTAAAGGCGTCTATGACAAGTCCACAGCTAACAGCGTCCTCAGTGTGAAAAGCTGAACGCTTTTCCTCTAAGATCGGAATCTGGACACGATGCCTGCTCTCACCACTTTTGTACTTTTGTTCAGCATCGTATTGGAAATCCAGGACATAGCAATCAGAGAGGAAAAGAAGTAAAAGGCATCCAAATGGGAGAAAAAGAAGTAAAACTATCATGATAGTAAAACTATCATGATAGTAAAACTATCGTGTCAATTTGCAGATGACACGATACCATGTATAGCCATCAAGACTCTGCCAAATAATTATTACTTACATAGAGATTTACATAGAGAATCATCAAAACTCTATTAGAATAAGTGACATTAGTAAGTTCAACTGTGTATATTTCATTTTTAAATGCTCATGATCAGAAATTGGGAAAAGAAAATTTAAAAACAGTCCTATTCACAATGACAGTGCAAGACACGTAATTCTTGGGTGTAAATTTAATAAAATTTTCATAGGATCTGTGTGCTAAAAACTGGACAGACGAACAAACAAAACCCACAAATAGAAGAAATAACAGAAGACCTAAATGCTGGACAGATCTTCCATGTTTGTCGATTAAAAGTTTCAATATTTTTAAGATGGCAATTCTCTGACTAGTTTGGTGATTCAATACAATCCTGATCAAAATCCCAGCATGACTGTTTGTAGACGTCTACGAACTGTCTCTAAAATAGCTGAAGCAGTTTTGAAAGAAGAACAAATTTGGAGGACTCCCTGATGTTAAGCTACAATATTATAAAGCTGCGGTAATGAGAGTTTGAAATCAATGGAACATAATAGGAAGT
Source organism: Bos taurus (assembly GCF_002263795.3). Lineage (NCBI taxonomy): Eukaryota > Metazoa > Chordata > Mammalia > Artiodactyla > Bovidae > Bos > Bos taurus. The sequence goes on from NC_037331.1 coordinate 7,734,484, forward strand.
CCAGAAATAATCCCACACTAATTAACTTTTGACAGTAGGGAAAAAGCAAGTTGATGGTGCTCAAAGAGTTGGACATATAGTTCCAAAAGGAAAAGAATGGGTAATTTGGGCTTCATCCAAATTTAAAACTTCTGCTTGGCGAGAAGATATTGAAAAGAATGAAAAGACAAGTCATGGGCTGGGAGGCAGTATTACAAACCAAATTGTTGACAAAGGCCTTTCATCCAGAATTTGTAAACACTCTCAAACTTCACTATTGCAAAGCCTGCCTTCTCAGAAAAAGCACTGGTGATTTGACAGTCATTCATACTTGTGTTTTTTTAATGCTGTGTTTTGATACCCAGATGGAATTTAAGGAAGTGATTTGCATTTTATTTCTTAAAACACCTTTTATTTCTAAAGTGAAGTAATTTGAAGGGATAATATTTGATGAGTATATTTTTTATTTCTTTGATTAAAATTAAAGCTCAATGAATCTGAAGAAAGGCCATTATAAATACAACTTGTTAGTATATTTATGACACAGTTGGTTTTTCTGCTTTTGTTTTTGAGTGAATCAGGTTTATTTATCACAAAAGCTGTTAAAATGTGGGGATCCATGTTTCTTTTGGTAATAAACACAATCCACCTAATAGTTCCATGTCTAAATCAGTGGCTCCAGATTTCATTTTTTTATCATAATGTCAGTTCCAGAAATTTTGTGAAACCACAGAACAAACATGATTTTCTCAAAGTGACAAGATTTCAGTGGTAATTAAAGCTGAAAATCATACTTCTACCACCAATTTCCTGGTATGAGTTTTACCTCATTTGTGAGTTGCCCAGTAATAGTTTTCCAGCAACATTAAAATCTAAATGGTGTTTTGAATTGTGTGATTTTTTTTAATTTAAAAAATTATTTTATCTTATCAGGAGCCTCTGTTGTTGAAGCTGGGACCTCAGAAAGTTACAAAAATAATAAAGCAAAACTGTACTGGCATGGGATCGGCTTCTTAAATTATGAAATGCCTCCAGACATCATTCTCCAGGTAAGAGTTAAATTAAAAATAACCTGTTTATATTTTAGGATCTTGTTCCTATTATTTATCATGAAAATATTAATGTCTGAAAGAGATGCAGCTCTGAACTTGTCAGAGAACCTGAAACCATCTCCTTGTATTTTTATAGTTATCAAAATACATGGGCAGAAAATGCATTTTTATACTCATCAAAATACATTATTTCTTATTTTATGGGCAGAAAACTATGATTAGCTACTTGATTACTATTTTAAGATCAGTGAACTAGACTATGTACTTCTCAAATAGGACATATACATTCCATATCTTCTCTTAAAGCTGATTCTGTAGTCTTCCTTTTGCACCAAAAACTTCAGTCACTTGACAAATATTTGTTGAAGGTGAGTGACCCCTGAGTGCAAGTACTGTGCTTTGTGCTGTTCAGGTCACCACATTTTTATAAAGCCCAATTTTAACAGCAGAAATTTCCAAGTAATATTTTCATTAACATTTCAGTTCAATTCAAAAGGCCCTTGATACCAACTGACAGGAGAGTGTTTAACCATAATTACACACCTGAATTTATTTCTAATTTAGAAATACCTTCAGGAGCAAACCTATAAATCTCAGTCCAGAGTACAGTCTAGATCTAGAAAATGGTGGACATCATTTTTCTTCCTTAGTACCAGTGCCAGGATCACTGTCACCACCATTATCATCTCTATTATCTCTATTATCATCATCACCACCATCACAACCACCATCGCCACCATCATCACCAACCACCACCATCATCATCATCACCCATCACCTACCATCACCACCAGCACCAGCACCACCAGCACCACCATCACAACCACCATCATCACCATCACCACCATCATCACCAACCACCACCACCATCACCACCACCATCATCACAACCCCATCATCATCCTCACCCATCACCACCACCATCACCACTATTATCACCACTATCACCTACCATCACCACCATCACCAGCACCACCACCACCACCATCACATTAACCATCATCACCGTCACCTGCCGTCACTGTCACCTCTCTCTTCGTTACCACAACCAGCACTATCTTCTCCAGTGCTATCACCACTCATACCAACCGGCTGCATCTAGCAGCTTACAGTCTTAATTAGAGCAACAAAAGAAGACACACATGAAATAAAGGTTCTGATTGACATCAGCACACCTGTGGGACTCTGGCAGCTTTGCTGTTTGATATGTCTCACACAGTGCCTTCATATTATAGGCATAAGCAAGATCTATAGTCAGTAGTGATTAGCTGGCCAACCTTGTAGGAGTGGAAATATATAAGCAAGTCAGGGATTGATGCAGTGCTTTCTTTCCAGCCGGACGTCCACCCTGGGAAGTGCTGGGCCTTTCCAGGCTCCCAGGGTCATGCCCTAATCAAGCTTGCCAGGAAGATCATACCAACTGCTGTTACCATGGAGCACATCTCAGAGAAGGTGTCCCCCTCAGGAAACATCTCCAGCGCACCCAAGGAATTTTCTGTCTATGTGAGAAGCTGTCTAAATCTTCCTTCAGAAGGGGTTATAGGAGGTGATCAGCTAGGAACTGGGAGCTGGGGTCTCATCTGAGCTGTGCAGCTAAACATTTCTGTGTATTACTTCCAGTATCTCAGCTTTGTCATCTGCAAAGTGAGAGGGTTGGACCAGATGATTACTACTACTTAATGCTATTTTAAAAAATTTTATCCAAGTTCAGTCAGTCAGTTCAGTTGCTCAGTCATGTCCGACTCTTTGCGACCCCATGAATCGCAGCATGCCAGGCCTCCCTGTCCATCACCAACTCCCGGAGTTCACTCAGACTCACATCCATTGAGTTAGTGATGCCATCCAGCCATCTCATCCTCTGTCATCCCCTTCTCCTCTTGCCCCCAATCCCTCCCAGCATCAGAGTCTTTTCCAATGAGTCAACTCTTCGCATGAGGTGGCCAAAGTACTGGAGTTTCAGCTTTAGCATCATTCCTTCCAAAGAAATCCCAGGGCTGATCTCTTTCAGAATGGACTGGTTGGATGTCCTTGCAGTCCAAGGACTCTCAAGAGTCTTCTCCAACACCACAGTTCAAAAGCATCAATTCTTTGGCACTCAGCCCGCTTCACAGTCCAACTCTCACATCCATACATGACCACAGGAAAAATCATAGCCTTGACTAGACGGACCTTTGTTGGCAAAGTAATGTCTCTGCTTTTGAATATGCTATCTAAGTTGGTCATAACTTTCCTTCCAAGGAGTAAGCGTCTTTTAATTACATGGCTGCAGTCACCATCTGCAGTGATTTTGGAGCCCAGAAAAATAAAGTCTGACACTGTTTCCACTGTTTCGCCATCTATTTCCCATGAAGTGATGGGACTGGATGCCATGATCTTCATTTTCCGAATGTTGAGCTTTAAGCCAACTTTTTCACTCTCCTCTTTCACTTTCATCAAGAGGCTTTTGAGTTCCTCTTCACTTTCTGCCATAAGGGTGGTGTCATCTGCATATCTGAGGTTATTGATATTTCTCCCGGCAATCTTGATTCCAGCTTGTGTTTCTTCTAGTCCAGCGTTTCTCATGATGTACTCTGCATAGAAGTTAAATAATCAGGGTGATAATATACAGCCTTGATGAACTCCTTTTCCTATTTGGAACCAGTCTGTTGTTCCATGTCCAGTTCTAACTGTTGCTTCCTGACCTGCATACAGATTTCTCAAGAGGCAGATCAGGTGGTCTGGTATTCCCATCTCTTTCAGAATTTATACAGTTTATTGTGATCCACACAGTCAAAGGCTTTGACATAGTCAATAAAGCAGAAATAGATCCAAGTTATATGTGTACAATTCCCATAGATGAAAATGAAACAAGATTTTCCCTTGTCTCACTTCTCCCACCAATTTTTACTCCCTGGAAGCTTTCACTTGCCAGAGTTTGGGCTGCTTGTGTGGTTACTCCCTTCATATTTGCTATTACTGTTATTCCTTGATTTTTCAGTTTTGATTGTTACAATTGACTTCCTTGAATGGAAAATGGAGATTAGTTCTCTTCCATGCCTCTCCCAATTCTCCCAAAATGTTTATGTCTTAACTTAAAAGAAAAAAAAAAAAACAAGTTTATTGAGATATAATTCAGACATCAGCAATTCAGTCAGGTAAAGTGTACACTTGGTAACTTTTGGTATATTCACAGAGTTGCATAACCATGATCATGATCAATTTTAGAGTGTTTTTACTATTCTCCAGAGAAACCCTGCACCCCTTAGCTGTCACTTCTCATCCCCCACCTCACTGCCCCAGCCACTGACAACCACTAGTCTCTCTTGTATCTATAGATTTGACTCTTTCAAATGTTGTCATTGTTGTTTAGTCACGAAGTCATGTCTGACCATTTGCAGCCCTTTGGACTACAGCCTGCCAGGCTTCTCTATCCATGGGATTTTCCTGGCAAGAATACTGCTCAAGTACGGGTTGCCATTTCCTTCTCCAGAGGATCTTCCCAATCCAGGGATAGATCCCATGTCGTCTGCTTAGCAGGCGGATTCTTTACCACTGAGCCACTTGGGAAGCCCTATTTTGGATAGTTCCTATAAAATGGAATCATATTGTATGTGAATGGTTTTTGTGAATGGCTTGTTTCACTCAGCATAATGTTTTCAAGGTCTATGTAGGCTAAAATGTGTCAATATTTCATTTTTAATTGCTGAATGATATTTTACTATATGGATAGTAAAATATCCATTTTTATTTATCCATTCAGCAGTTGCTGGACATCTTAGTGGATCCCACTCTTTTAACTGTTATGAACAATGAACAATGCTGCTGTGAGGCGCTGGGTACAAAGCTTTCTGTGGACCTGAGTTTTCATTTCTCTTGGGTTTGTGCCTCGGAGCAGAGTTTCTAGATCACATGATAAATCTGTGTTTCATGTGTGAGACACTGGCAGATGGTATATCTCAGCTTCAGTACACATCCAATGTGTTCATTGTGAGTCTGTGAACAGTATTGTTCTTAGCTGAGTCATACAATGCCCTTGAATACATTTTCTTTTTTTAAAACCTTTTAATTTTGTATTGGGGTATAGCCTATTAATAATGTGATAGTTTCAAGTGACCAGCAAAGGGACTCAGCTGTACATATACACATATCCATTCTCCCGAAACTCCCCTCCCAACCAGGCTGCCACATCACTGAGCAGAGTTCTTTCTCTGTGCTCTACAGCAGATCCTTGTTGGTTATCCACTTTAAATGTATCAGTGTGTACGTAGCCATCCCAAACTCCATAACTATCCCTTCCCTGCATCCTTCCCAGGGATCGCACCCATGTCCCCTGCATTGCAACGCAGACTCTTCACCACTAGACCACCAGGGAAGTTCCTTTATTTTTTAAAGATATCCCTCGGGAGCAGTCTGCTCACATCTCTTCCCACCTGGTGCCTGGTCAGGCCTGCTGCACAGCTGTTATCAGGGGATTTCAGCTCCACTCTCTGAGGATTTGACTTGTTTTAAATCTGTTGTTTTAAAAATGTTTTTAATGTTTCTTCTTTGGTTTTCTGTTTTACTGTTTGGAATATCTAATCTATTTATATTTTAAACCTAATTTTGAATATTTAAATTCTGCTGTTATGATTATTCTGATTTTTTTTTTTTTTTGCAAATGCTCCCTTTTCTAGAATCTAAATATCTTCCTTCATGGTTGCAATACTTCCCTCCAACGTCTGAAGATATGAGCAGATGTAGATTTGTTCCATGTTTTCAGCTCCTTCACATACTCCCAAGTACCTCCCTTGCTATTTATAATATGGGCTCCATCTTCCTTGCTAAGTGCTTTCCTCGTGTGTTTGGTGATGCTTGTCTGTCTCATTTAAGAGCTGAACAGTCAAAAGCTGGCTTTTTCTGCACACATTATGGGCAAGCTGACAGCAAGCTTCACAGCTCGATGGTCTGGTTGGAGACCCCAGAGTGTGGTTTCTAGAAGGTTGACCCCAGGAATCCTACAACCTTGTGCCCAGGGGTTTTCAGCTCCGCCCACACCCTGGGTGTGGCAGTGCACAGCCCATCATTCATGATAGGATCTACCTTCCCCTGTTATTTCTGCAGGATGCCCTTGAGGTCAGTTGTCCTGGAGGTGGGAAGAAAACGACAGTTCTTTTCTGCACCAGGACAGGAGTGATGGCTAGGCTCTAAATGCTCCTTAAAAAGTCCATCAGAGGAACTTCCCTGGTAGTATAGCAGATGGGAGTCTGCCTGCCAATGCAGGGGACACGGGTTCAATCCCTGGTCTGGGAAGATTCCACTTGCCAAGGGCAACTAAAGCCCACACACCACAGGTACTGAGCCTGCGCACTGCAACTACTGAAGCCTGTGTGCCTGGAGCCTGTGCCCTGCAACAAGAGGCGCCACCGCTGTGAGAAGCCCATGCGCAGAAACTAAAGAGTGGGTCCCGCTCACCGCAACTAGAGAAAGCTCGCACACAGCGAAGACCCGGTGCGATGAAAACTTAATCGCTTTTTAAGAAGATCATCAGCCCACCCTCAAATGAGGGGACTCCCAGCTTCATGCTTGGCCTTCACACCGTGGCCCCACCTCTGGCCCTAAACTCGGAGTCAGCACCAGCTCCAGCGTGCTGCTGGTTGCCCCCTGCAGCCAGCACGACTTGAGTTTCCTCTAGGCCAGTGCGCCATTTGGCCGTCTCCAGACGCTTTTCTCTTCGGGTCTGCGCCCGTGTTTCCCTCAGAGGTTTATGCCTTACTCCGTCCCCTCAGGGTCCCTCTCTGAAGGGGGCTCAGCGTTAAACACGGCGCTTACCTGCCTTGTGTGTCGTTGGAACACCTTTAGATGCTGTGGCTCTCGAGTTGTAAAACAGATTGCCATCCTTTGATGCGAGCCTGCTGGCACTCACAGTCGGTGTCTACAGACACTTGTAGTTGAGTTATACTGGATTGGAGCAGGTCAAACCTGTCTCAGAAAAGTGCACACAGTTGCTCATTAGAGAGGAATTATGAGTGAATCCTTCAGGCAAGAATCCTTTAAGGAATTGACCATATTTAAAGAGTGAAAAAAAAATCCTTTTAGTAAGACAAAATACTTCTCACTGTTTTTCTCAATATTAGCACATTTATGAACCAAGTGAAATTAAAACAGGATCATAAAGAAGGTTTGAAATAAAACTAGCATATCTCTCTGAACAGGCTAAAGGAACTATATGAGATGATTATATATATGTCAAATATGAAATATGTATGTTTATATATGTCATTGTATAGATGAAAAGTATATATAATTGTGGGGCATTATTTAATCATGATGTATCCAGTTCTTTTAGTTATCCATTTATTTCTGGCTGCGCTGGGTCTTCCCTGCTGCGTGTGGGCTTTCTGTAGTTGCAATAAGCAGGAGCTACTCTGTTGCGGACAGTGGGGTCTGGGCTCTGGGCTTCAGTAGCTGTGCGCACAGGCTTAGTAGCTGCAGCTCGTGAGCTCCGGAGCGAGGGCCCAGTACTTGTGGCCCACAGGCTTCGTTGCCCTGTGGTGTGTGGGGTCTTCTCGGATCAGGAGTCCAACCTGCATCCCCTGCATTGGCAGGCAGAGATTCTTAACCACTGGATAACCAGGGAAGTCCCAATTCTTTTACAAAATTGACTCATATTTTAAATATTATGATTTTCATTACAAAATGATTGAACTCATGAAACTTTATTTTTTGTTGAGGTGCTGCAATTCAAAGACTCTAACCATAAACTTTAGATTTGCAAGATAATGTCCACCAGTGTGCTCTCTCTCTCCTCATAAATCTTCAGCTTTAAAGGGTAGAGAAGAAAGGTCAAAAGCACAAGGGAAATTGCACACACATATCAACAAAAGCTTACTTTTTGGATGGAGCTATCTGTGTGATCAAAGTTCAGCAAACTGGTGAAGTTTAACGCGTTTTGGGTCGATGTTGGGGCTCATTTTTTGGTTTATTTTACCCAAAGCGTAGTAAATACAGTTAGGAGGTCAAAGTCAATGCTGACATGTGCTGTCATCTGTCTCTTCATCCCGTCTGTCTGTCTCTCTCCATCTTAGTCTGTTCAGCCCTTTGATTAGGCTGGTTCTTGCCTCACAATCCTCCCCCCTTCCATACCCAGTGCTGACATGCAGCGCAGCAGTGTGTCCCTGGTGGACACCAAAGATGTCTGGGGAATTGTTACTTAAACAGACAATTGACTCCGTTTATTTTAACAGAACACACATTCATTACAACCTCCCTGTCTGTTGCTTTCTTTATAGGGCGTCTTGAAACAATGTGAAGGAGAAGAAATTTTTCTAGGTCAGTTTGTATATAACAAAACAGGGACCACCGTCCAAACATTTGCACTCCAGGTAATGAGAGCCTTGGGAGAAGGTGCGGTATCCATGGCTCCATCCCCAGGAGGGATTTGTGGGGTTGCTTGATGTAAAGTGGTGTGTGAGAATGACTGTGACAGAAGTGTGAGATAAGCAAGCCTTGTCTGAATTCCAGTTCTTAGCTCCAATCATGTTCATAAGTTTTAAAGCAAAAAAACAGGCAAATATAATACAAAAGTTGTTTCCGAGACAAATTTTTTTTATTATTTGCTATTACTTTTATACACACACACACACACATACACACATACTCTTCCTCAGTCCTTATTTGTCAGATTCCCTTGATAATATTTAATCTGACAGTCACTGTCTTCTTCCTTGGATAGAGGGGGTGGGGATGATGGTACAAAAGAAGATGATTGGAGGCAGAGAGGAACTTAGAGAGAATAGATATTTCATACCAGATAAGAAAAACTTCTTAGCCTAACTCAAAGGGGAAGGAATACCAGTTGGTAACTTATAAATCCCTAAAAGTCAGTAAGGCATAAGAAATGTAATTCACTAGTTCTCATTAGTCACAGGAACTAGTGAAAAGATGTAAAAGGCACCTCAAGCTGTGTAAACACAAGTGTGTTACGCCTCTTGGCCAGTGGCGAGAAAATCTAAGCGGAAAGCAATGTATGTGTCAGAAATGAATGCCCTTACCGAGTTCCACAGTCAACTGTACATCCACGTCGCTCCCTGCCCCTCCCTGGGGCAGCCAGTCAGGACCACCGTGGAGGCAGGAGAAGGCGGAGAGGGCCCCGGTGTGCAGACCACCGTGCTATCTGCCTTCCCCGTGTCTGCCTTTTTATCAGCTCTTTCCTGACGGTAGACCAGGATGTCATCCGTTAGACTGGTGCTTGAAAGTACTTGAGTTAAGAAGGAAAGAAAGTGTTCTAATTTTTTTCATTTATATCAGCATTACTTGAGATTCTTTGAGATAGTTCATTTGATAAGACATTAATTTTAATCTTTTCTATTTTTTCAGCATGAAGTTCCTGAATTCTTGTTATGTGTGAAACTTAAAATTCTCAGCAATTGGGGACACCCAAACTATACTTGTTTATATAGATTCAGGGTTCATGGCACCCCAAAAGATGACAGCTAGAAGAACTGGTGCAGGCAGCCATGATCACAAGTCCAAAATAGTCAGGTACTTCAATTCCCTTTGATTATATCACATCCATAGGAATCAAAAATCAGAAGTGGGAGAGAAACCTTAAAGTGGTTCTTACCTGCAGTAAAAAGTGAATGAATTTTACTATTAAGAATATGAAAATAAATTCAGTCTCTGCATTAGTGTGGCTTCTGAGGATGAATCATGTTGTTGAAGCACTGAAAAATGAGTTTGCATTTAGAAGAAGATGGTAATTCTCAACACTCTTTCTCGTAATAGCATATTTGCTTTCATTTATTAATTCATCCACACCAGGCATGGATATCTGCTGTTACCACTATTACTTAACACTGATCTGGACACACTCTGTAATTAGAGAAGCTAAAGAAATTAGAGGTAAAATTTAAGAAGGCCAACCATAATTCATTTGCAGATGACTTGATGAATTCCTTCAAAAGCAATAAAATCAATGAAAAAATACATTATAAACAAAGATGGATACAAAATTATCATATATAAATCAAAATAAAAAATATAAACCACAACCAGTAAGAGGATATAATTTACAAAAGCCTCAATGGAAATTTTAAAAAAATCAAATGAAAGAATTAAACTGTATGAAGACCCAATAAAACAGCAGTGGATAATGAAAAGACCTAAAAAAATGGAAAGATTATCCTGCCTGTGGATACAAAAACTTAGCTGTCAAGAAGTCGATTCTGTCTAAACTGATCTACAAATTCAGTTAAATCGTAAATTAAAACCCAGAAAAAAAAAAATTCTGATATTTTGGCCATATGTGAGGGCTTGTGGACTGCCTCAAATAGTGACAAGATTTCAGAGGCCTGTTTAATATCTTTATTGTTTGAGGTTAGAAGCCACCTTTCTTTCCAGATTGCCCAGTGAACCTGCCCCACGGAGGATGCATAGTGGGAGCCCGAGTATATATCAGCCAGGAGCTGATTTCTGCCTTCTGAGCTGAGGTCCCTGGGGGCAGGGCTTTTGCTTTAATAATCCCTTTAAGTATTGCCACTGCATACCCAGGGGCTTCCCTGGTAGCTCAGCTGGTGAAGAATAAGCCTGCAATGCAGGAGATCACAGTTCGATCCCTGGGTTGGAACGATCCCCTGGAGGAGGACATGAGTTTGAATTAACGCCCCAAGGCTTATACCCTATCTCTCATGTATATACAGTTTGAAATGCTTTTTAAAGTCTGGGAGTGCCAAAGCTGGGGTTGAGAGTAACTTTATTAACATTTTTATTGTTTCACAGACCGGTTTGGCACTCTTTAGTCCCAAACAGGGGTTCAAGGTCACGTCCCTTCAGTGCCCCGCTAGAGGGGTTTTCGCTGTGAGCCCGTAGTTTAGGATCTAAATCCGACAGAACCCTGCCATTTCCAGAAACCCTCTCAGTTGGCTGTGGGTCTCGCTGCAGCTGCTGCTAAGTCGCTTCAGTCTGACTCTGCGAGCCCACAGATGTTCCCAATTCTGCAATTGCTTACTTCCTATGAGGCCAAAGACCCCCGCTGTCCTTGAGAGAGAGCAAAGCCTAGATACTTGCTCTTTGCATATCTGGGCCTTTTTCTGGGAGGCCTTATATCCACAATTGGCCAAACAGTTCAGAGTCCTGATGGTATTTTGTACACATGTGTCACCTGTAGGACTCGCTGTGAGCAAGTCATGCACATATCGGAGTAAGAGTCCTTCATCCAATCTTAAATTTCTAAAGACTGTAGCTGGCATCTCCCCAAACAAGGTAGGGGAATTCCTAAATCCTTGAGGCAGGACTGTCCAACAATACTGTCGGATTACTTGTGTTTCTGGGTCCTGCTATTCAAAAGTAAATAGATGGCTGTGATTTTTCTGTAATTGGAATGTGTAAGAAAGCATCTTTTAAGTACAGGACTGAGAACCAGCCATATTCTCCTGGAATAGTTGTAAGCAGGGTACATAGGGCTTCCCTTGTAGCTCATTCGGTAAAGAATCTGTCTGCAGTGCAGGAGATCTGGGTTCGATTCCTGGGTCGGGAAGATCCCCTGAAGAATAAAATGGCAACCCACTTCCGTATTCTTGCCTGGAGAATCCCATGGACAGAGGAGCCTGGCAGGCTACAGTCCATGGGGTCACAAGAGTCAGACATGACTTAGTGACTAGACCACCATGGATTAGGTCCCACAGGGTATAAGACTTCATTAACAGCCCTCAAGTCCTGGACAGACTGATACTCTGTCGAGTCTGGCTTCTTAACCAGGAGGATTGCTGTTGCTGCTAAGTCGCTTCAGTCGTGTCCGACTCTGTGCGACCCCATAGATGGCAGCCCACCAGGCTCCCCCGTCCCTGGGATTCTCCAGGCAAGAACACTGGAGTGGGTTGCCATTTGTTATATGCAGACCTGCAAGGTTTAATCAGTCCTATTTTCAAAAACTTTTCTAGAGTTGGCTGTATTCCCTTTTGGGCTTCTTGTCTCAGAGGATATTATTTTAGATTAGGTGTCCCAGAATCCCTTTTTGATGGGATTTGTATTGGTCTTGCTTTTTTGGCCTTCCCCAGAGTGCTATCAGTAGGTGAAGAATCTGCGTGCAATGCAGGAGACACAGGAAATGCAAGTTCAATATATGAGTTGGGAAGATCTCCTAGAGAAGAAAATGGCAACCCACTCCAGTATTTTTGCCTGAAAATCCCATGGAGAGAGGAGCCTAAAAGGGGTCTAAAAGGGTCACAAAGACTCAGAAACAACTGAGAGACCAAGCACACACACAGACAGTGCTGTCAGCCCACACTTCTGGCCTTAACTTTTCACAGACCTCGGTGGGGAAGAACTCTGTCTCCTCCTCTGGGGTTTTCATGAGCATCATTTGTAGGCTCAGCACATGCTCCAGTGGGACCCTAGTGTCAAACTGTTCTTGGTGGAAAAAGTTACTTGAGCATTTAATTTACAAAGGAGATCTCATCCCCAAGGCGGGGCTAGGGCGCTCTGACACATAAGAAGTTGTGTTTCAGGCTGAGATCCCCTAGTTGGCATTATAGAGGTAGTTAAAATGAATGGTTTACTACTTGTCCAGAACTCCCAAGACTGGGATACACTGGGATGTTTTCTGTGCCACCGTGGTGTTCACTGCAGAATATGTGGCACCCGTATCTGTTAGAAAGCCCATCGATTTATTCCCCACTGGCAGAGTCACCCGGGGCTCCTGTGGCAAAATTAGAATCAGATGCCTCAAGCCTAAGGGAGCCGGTGGGACTTTTCATTCATTATCAGAATATTCCCCTCTTTCTACCATATGAGAGGCTCCTGTCCCCCTGATATACTTTAGCGCCATCATTTTTCCAGTGCCCATCCTCCTTGCAGTAAGCACACTGTTTCCTCCCCCAGTGGTGGTGGCTTACCTCATTTAGGTTATTCGGCTTCTGGGAATCCAGTACTGCTGCCAGAAAAGCTGCCTTCTGGTTTTCCATCTTTCTTGCTTCTGCCTCTTGTTCCCTATGGTTGAATACTCTAAAAGCAACATCTACTAATTGAGAAGGCTCATTCTAAATACATCATCTAATTTTTGTAATTTTCTTCTTATGTCTGAGGCACTTTGCCCAATAAAGGTCATATTTATCATCCTTACATTCTCAGGGGCCTCAGGGTCTGTATCCAACACCATGCACCTCTTGATATGATGCAATGAGAAGGTCAGATCATTGCTTTTGTCCTATTTCCACTAAAAACATCGCTTGAAACTCATCTTGAAGAATCGTGTAGCTTATCAGTTGTGCTTTTGTTTTTGCTTCCTTCTCTACCTCTCCTGATCTTATATTTACACAGTAGTGCCTATAAGTTTGATAAATCCTTTCCAGAAACTCTGATGGATCTTCATTTGGTTTTTGTTTTACCTTCTGGATTTTGTTTAAGCTCCTTTGTTCAGGTATCCCCTTTTCAGATCAGATCAGTCGCTCAGTCGTGTCCGACTCTTTGGGAGCCCATGAATTGCAGCACGCAAGGCCTCCCTGTCCATCACCAACTCCCGGAGTTCACTCAGACTCACGTCCATCGAGTCAGTGATGCCATCCAGCCATCTCATCCTCTGTCGTCCCCTTCTCCTCTTGCCCCCAATCCCTCCCAGCATCAGAGTCTTTCCAGTGAGTCAACTCTTCACATGAGGTGGCCAAAGTACTGGAGTTTCAGCTTTAGCATCATTCCTTCCAAAGAAATCCCAGGACTGATCTCCTTGCAGTCCAAGGGACTCTCAAGAGTCTTCTCCAACACCACAGTTCAAAAGCATTCAATTCTTCGGCTCTCTGCCTTACTCACAGTCAACTCTCACATCCATACATGACCACAGGAAGAACCATAGCCTTGACTAGATGAACCTTTGTTGGCAAAGTAATGGCTCTGCTTTGGAATATGCTATCTAGGTTGGTCATAACTTTCCTTCCAAGGAGTAAGCGTCTTTTAATTTCATGGCTGCAGTCACCATCTGTAGTGATTTGGAGCCCAGAAAAATAAAGTCTGACACTGTTTCCACTGTTTCCCCATCTATTTCCCCATGAAGTGATGGGACCCGGATGCCATGATCTTCATTTTCTGAATGTTGAGCTTTAAGCCAACTTTTTTCACTCTCCACTTTCACTTTCATCAAGAGGCTTTTGAGTTCCTCTTCACTTTCTGCCATAAGGGTGGTGTCATCTGCATATGTGAGGTTATTGATATTTCTCCCGGCAATCTTGATTCCAGCTTGTGTTTCTTCTAGTCCAGCGTTTCTCATGATGTACTCTACATATAAGTTAAATAAACAGGGTGACAATATACAGCCTTGATGTACTCCTTTTCCTATTTGGAACCAGTCTGTTGTTCCATGTCCAGTTCTAACTGTTGCTTCCTGACCTGTGTACAAATTTCTCAAGAGGCAGATCAGGTGGTCTGGTATTCCCATCTCTTTCAGAATTTCCCACAGTTTATTGTGATCCACAGTCAAAGGCTTTGGCATAGTCAATAAAGCAGAAATAGATGTTTTTCTGGAACTCTCTTGCTTTTTCGATGATCCAACGGATGTTGGCAATTTGATCTCTGGTTCCTCTGGCCTTTTCTAAAACCAGCTTGAACATCAGGAAGTTCACGGTTCACATATCGCTGAAGCCTGGGTTGCAGAATTTTGAGCATTACTTTACTAGCATGTGAGATGAGTGCAATTGTGCGGTAGTTTGAGCATTCTTTGGCATTGCCTTTATTTGGGATTGGAATGAAAACTGACCTTTTCCAGTCCTGTGGCCTCTGCTGAGTTTTCCAAATTTGCTGGCATATTGAGTACAGCACTTTTCACAGCAGCATCTTTCAGGATTTGGAAATAGCTCAACTGGAATTCCATCACCTCACTAGCTTTGTTCATAGTGATGCTTTCTAAGGCCCACTTGACTTCACATTCCCAGGATGTCTGGCTCTAGGTCAGTGATCCACACCATCGTGAATTATTCTGGGTCGTGAAGACTTTTTTGTACAGGTCTTCTGTGTATTCTTGCCACCTCTTCTTAATATCTTCTGCTTCTGTTAGGTCCCTACCATTTCTGTCCTTTATCGAGCCCATCTTTGCATGAAATGTTCCTTTGGTATCTCTGATTTTCTTTGAAGAGATCCCTAGTCTTTCCCATTCTGTTGTTTTCCTCTATTTTCTTTGCATTGATCGCTGAAGAAGGCTTTTTCTTATCTCTTCTTTGCCTATTCTTTGGAACTCTGCATTCAGATGCTTATATCTTTCCTTTTCTCCTCTGCTTTTCACTTCTCTTCTTTTCCCAGCTATTGTTAAGGCCTCCCCAGACAGCCATTTTGCTTTTTTTGCATTTCTTTTCTATGGGAATGGTCTTGATTCCCTGTCTCCTGTACAATGTCATGAACCTCATTCCATAGTTCATCAGGCACTCTATCTATCAGATCTAGGCCCTTAAATCTATTTCTCCACTTGCACTGTATAAGGGATTTGATTTAGGTCATACCTGAATGGTCCTAGTGGTTTTCCCTACTTTTCTTCAATTTAAGTCTGAATTTGGCAATAAGGAGTTCATTGGTCTGAGCCACAGTCAGCTCCTGGTCCTTGTTTTTGCTGACTCTATAGAGCTTCTCCATCTTTGGCTGCAAAGAATATAATCAATCTGATTTCGGCTGTTGACCATCTGGTGATGTCCATGTATAGAGTCTTCTCTTGTGTTGTCGGAAGAGGGCTGTTTGTTATGACCAGTGCATTTTCTTGGCAAAACTCTATTAGTCTTTGCCCTGCTTCCTTCCGTATTCCAAGGGCCAAATTTGCCTGTTACTCCAGGTGTTTCTTGACTTCCTACTTTTGCATTCCAATCCCCTATAATGAAAAGGGACATCTTTTTTGGGTGTTAGTTCTAAAAGATCTTGTAGGTTTTCTTAGGAACAGTTCAACTTCAAGCTTTTTCAGTGTTACTGGTTGGGGCATAGACTGGATTACTGTGATACTGAATGGTTTGCCTTTGGAAACGAACAGAGATCATCTGTCATTTTTGAGATTTTGGCATCCCCTTTTGAAGGACCCGTTAAGATACAATCTCCTGCAGTGTTCTAAAAAGTGGCATGCCTCCGTTATTAGGATCCCATTAAAGGCTCCACAATCGGAGAAGGCAATGGCACCCCACTCCAGTCCTCTTGCCTGGAAAATCCGTGGGTGGAGGAGGGCTGGTAGGCTGCAGTCCATGGGGGCGCTAAGAGTCGGACAACGACTGGGCGACTTCACTTTCACTTTTCACTTTACATCATTGAAGAAGGAAAATGGCAACCCACTCCAGTGTTCTTGCCTGGAGAATCCCAGGGACGGGGGAGCCTGGTGGGCTTGCCATCTTTGGGGTCGCACAGAGTCGGACACGACTGAAGCGACTTAGCAGCAGTAGCAGCAAGGCTCCACAATAGGGACTGCAAGATTTTCCTTCTGGAGTTCCATTTGGATCCGCTAGATGGTGCTGGTGCACTTTCTCTCCAACCTTGTTAGTGACCATAGTCCTTTCATCCCTGCTGCTGCTGCTGCTGCTGCTGCTGCTGCTGCTGCTATGTCGCTTCAGTCGTGTCCGACTCTGTGCGACCCCATAGACGGCAGCTCACCAGGCTCCCCCGTCCCTGGGATTCTCCAGGCAAGAACACTGGAGTGGGTTGCCATTTCCTTCTCCAATGCCATTTCATGCATTCTCCAATGCATGAAAGTTAAAAGTGAAAGTGAAGTGGCTCAGTCATTTCCGACTCTTAGCGACCCCATGGACTGAAGCCCACCAGGCTTCTCCCCGCCCATGGGATTTTTCAGTTAAGAGTACTGGAGTGGGGTGCCATTGCCTTCTCCGCCTTTCATCCCTAGTAAGCATTATATTTATTAAAAGGGTCAGTGTCTGCCCAAGTGGAGTCAGTTCAGTTCAGTCGCTCAGTCGTGTCCACCTCTTCGAGACCCCATGGACTGCAGCTCGCCCAGGCCTCCCTGTCCATCACCAACTCCCGGAGTTTACTCAAACTCATGCCCATGGAGTCGGTGATGCCATCCAACCGTCCCATCTTCTGTTCTCCCCATCTCCTCCTGCCTTCCATCTTTCCCAGCATCAGGGTCTTTTCAAATGAGTCAGTTCTTCACATCAGGTGGCCAAAGGATTGGAGTTTCAGCTTCAACATCAGTCCTTCCAATGAATATTCAGGACTGATTTCCTTTAGGATGGACTGGTTGGATCTCCTTGCAGTCCAAGGGGCTCTCCAAGAGTCTTCTCCAACACCACAGTTCAAAAGCATCAATTCTTCAGCGCTCAGCTTTCTTCACAGTCCAACTCTCACATCCATACATGACCCACTGGAAAACCATAGCCTTGACTAGACGAACCTTTGTTGGCAAAGTAATGTCTCTGCTTTTTAATGTGCTGTCTAGGTTGGTCATAATTTTTCCTTCCAAGGAGTAAGCGTCTTTTAATTTCGTGACTGCAGTCACATCTGCAGTGAATTTGGAGCCCCCTAAAATAAAGTCAGCCACTATTTCCACTGTTTCCCCATCTATTTGCCATGAAGTGGTGGGGACCCAGTGCCATGATCTTAGTTTTCTGAATGTTGAGCTTTAAGCCAAACTTTTTCACTCTCCTCTTTCACTTCTTCAAGAGGCTCTTTAGTTCCTCTTCACTTTCTGCCATAAGGGTGGTGTCATCTGCATATTCTGAGGTTATTGATATTTCTCCCAGCAACCTTGATTTCCAGTTGTGCTTCCTCTAGCCCAGCGTTTCTCATGATGTACTCTGCATATACGTTAAACAATCAGGGTGACAATATACAGCCTTGACGTACTCCTTTCCCTATTTGGAGCCAGTCTCTTGTTCCATGTCCAGTTCTAACCGTTGCTTCCTGATCTGCATACAGATTTCTCAAGAGGCAGGTCAGGTGGTCTGGTATTCTCAAGTGGGTCGGTGGCTGGCCAATACGGAGTGTGAAGAGTTCAGTGGTACGGAGTGGGTCCTCTTGGCAGGCAGGGTTGTGGTTTCCCCTGGTTTCCTTTCAGCGGTTTGTACCACAGGGTGGCAGTCCTCTGATTCCTCTTCCTCCTGATGTAAGTGCATAAATGCTTCTGCATACGAAAATCTTATCTCTTTTCCCTGCTCTTTTGCAAAACACTTCCAACTGTTGAGATTGTAAAATAACTGAAAGAGCCGATCAGGGGCCATCACCTCTTCTGATCCTCATACACATAGTGTACAAATTCCATTATAATAGTATATCCTGTCTTTCTTAGTCATAGGCTCATGGATCTGTCTGGCCCATTTATCTGATATACACCACAAAAGGCTCTCCTTCAGGACAGATGGAGTATTTACTATTTTTATGTTTGATAGCACCAAGCAGATCCAACATGGAATCGGGTCTTCTATGTAACAGGAGGATCAATAAAAAGGATTGGCCATTAAATGATCACTGAATTTAGGTACTGGTTCACAAGGTTTCAGTTAATACTATTCTGTCTACATTTATATATGTTTAACATTTTCCATTTTAGCAAGTTTTTAAAAGATTAAAACACATATACATAGAAAACCAAAGGGATGTGTTTTCAACCAAATTGACTCTAAACTTTTCAGTGGAAATATAAGCTCAGTGGGAAGCTGGAGAAGGTGTCACCAGAGAATGAAACCGTTAGATATCAGTAGCATCACTGACTCAATGGACATGAATTTGAGCAAACTCTAGGAGACAGTGGAGGACAGAGGAGCCTGGCATGCTGCAGTCCATGGAGTCACGAACGGTTGGGCAGACTTAATGACTGAACAACAACAAAAATAAACCTTGAAAAAAATGACAACAAAGGGAAACAGCTGTATGACTATTATACTATGATTTACAGTAAGAAATATACATTTGGTTTTCTTCCCAGTTTATGGGCTTCTCTTTTGGCTCAGTTGGTAAAGAATCCACCTGCAATGCAGGAGACTTGGGTTCAATTCCTGGGTTGGGAAGATCCTCTGGAAGAAGGGAAAGGCTCACCATTCCAGTATTCTGGCCTAGAGAATTCCATGGACTGTACAGTCCATCGGGTTGCAAAGAGTCAGACATGACTGAGCGACTTCACTTCACTATGGTACAGAGCTCCGAAAATCCTTGGAATTTCCAAAGCCATAAGAGTGAGCAAGGTGTCTTTTATTGTGTCAATGAGGTAACTTTGGAAAGGATGGGGGATGGTTGCCAGGAGAAGCGACCACTGATTAGATTGGGACCTTCAATCTCAGCCCCCAATGTCTGGGGACTGGAGAGGAGATGGAGGCTGAATGGAATGCCAGTGATTAAATCAAACCAATCACACTTATGTAAAGGCACCTTCATAAACATTCGAAAGGTTGAGGTTTGGACAGCTTCCACACTGGTGAACCTTTGGAGGTTAGGGAACGCTGGCCAGTTTCTGAGGGATAATGGAAGCAGTGAGCCCCTTCATCACACCTCACTTTATTCATCTCTTACATTTGGCTGTTTCTGAGTTACTTCCTTTTGTAAGAAGTAAGTAAAATGTCTTCTCTTGAGTTCTGTGAGCGGCTCTGGCAAAATATTCAAATACAAAGAGGGGGTCGTGGGTACCCCAGTTTACAGCCCGTTGATCAGAAGGATAGACTGTGACGGGGAGCTGAATGAGGGGGCAGTCTTGTGGGGCCTGTGGGGTGTGTCAGACTTGATTCATAGGACACCCGGCTGGTGTTGGAGCATTTCTTCTGGTGGAGGAAAAAAACCCCACACATTGGACTGGTTTCCCAGAATTATTAGTGACATAGATATAAATAATTTAAGTTGTGTGGCACTGGAACGCTGGCAAATCAATGGAACAAACAAAAAATTATATTTCTGATATTTAGAAATAGATTGATATCTACACCAAAGTGTAATACTTACATGATAAACGTGGCATTTTTAAAAGGATAGGGAAAACAAATGGCTTGGAACAATTACCTTGCCATTAAGAAAAGAGCATTCCATTCATACTTCTCAGTTGGTGAAAGAAAAGAAAGAAAATGAAAGTGGAGTCGCTCAGTCATGTCTGACTCTTCTCGATCCTGTGGACTGTAGCCCTCCATGCTTCTCTGTCCACGGATTTTCCAGGCAAGAATACTGGAGTGGGTTGCCATTTCCTCTCCAGGGGATCTTCCGGATCCAGGGATTGAACTCAGTTCTCCCAAATTGCAGGCAGAGTCTTTACTGTCTGAGCCATTGTAACATGTTGAATTCCTAATATGGTAAAAAAAATTTACAGGTGCAACAGAATCAAAACATACTATAAAATTATAACAGGAAAACTTGGAAGAACTCTTGTATGACATTGGATAGAGGAAGATCTTTGTAACTATGACTCAGACTTCAGAAGTCACAAAAGGGGGAAAAAGTTCTAATACATCAAATGAAACATAGCAGGCACCCAACAAGGCTTCCCTGGTGACTTAGTGGTAGAGAATCTGCCTGCCCAAGACAGGAGATGGGGGGTTGATCCCTTGGATTGGGAAGATCCCCTGGAGAAGGATATGTCAACCCACTCTAGTATTCTTGCCTGGGCACTCCCATGAACAGAAGAGCCTGGTGGGCTACAGTTCATGGGGTGCAAAGAATCAGACACAACTTACCAACCAAAACAGCAACAGGCACCCAACGAACACTGGACATCAGTTCTCCCTGGGTGGAGGGGCTCCTTCCTCAGAGCCCCAGCCCCCAGCACTGTACCTAACACTTCTAATGGGCCCCACATATGGTAATGTTCTAAAAATTATGAAATGTATTGATGTATATTTCCTTTAACATCTAAAAGATGAAGAAGAATTTCTGAAGAGTTGTTTAAGCAAAACCTATCATTAAAGTAGTAAAGGAGTAAAGAGGCAGAAGATATTAAGAAGAGGTGGCAAGAATACACAGGAGAACTATACAGAAAAGGATCTTCATGTCCCAGATAACCATGATGGTTTAATCATTCACCTAGAGCCAGACATCCTGGAATGAGAAGTCAAGTGGGCTTAGGAAGCATCATTACAACAAAGCTAGTGGAGGTGATGGAATTCTAGTTGAGCTCTTTCAAATCCTAAAAGATGATGCTGTGAAAGTGCTGTAAACAATATGCCAGCAAACTTGGAAACTCAGCAGTGGTCACAGGACTGGAAAAGGTCCGTTTTCATTCTAATCCCAAAGAAAGGCAATGCCAAAGAATGTTCAACTTACTGCACAATTGCCCTCATCTCACACACTAGCAAAGTAATGCTCAAAATTCTCCAAGCCAGGCTTCAACAGTACATGAACCATGAACTTCCAGATGTTCAAGCTGGATTTAGAAAAGGCAGAGGAACCAGAGATCAAATTTCCAACATCCACTGGATCATCGAAAAAGCAAGAGAGTTCCAGAAAAACATCTATTTCTGCTTTATTGACTATGCCAAAGCATTTGACTGTGTGAATCACAACAGACTGTGGAAAATTCTTCAAGAGATGGGAATACCAGACCACCTTATCTGCCTTCTGGGAAATCTGTATGCAGGTCAAGAAGCAACAGTTAGAACTGGACATGGAACAACAGATGGCTCCAAATTGGGAAAGGAGTCTGTCAAGGCTATTGTCACACCTGCTTGTTTAACTTATATGCAGAGTACATCACGAGGAACGCTGGGCTGGAAGAAGCACAAGCCGGAATCAAGATTGCCGGGAGAAATATCAATAACCTCAGATACACTGATGACACCACCCTTATGGCAGAAAGCGAAGAACTAAAGAGCCTCTTGATGAAAGTGAAAGAGGAGAGTGAAAAAGTTGGCTTAAAACTCAACATTCAGAAAATGAAGATCATAGCATCCGGTCCCACCACTTCGTGGCAAATAGATGGGGAAGCAGTGGAACAGTGTCAGACTTTAATTTTGGGGGCTCCAAAATCACTGCAGATGGTGACTGAAGCCATGAATTAAAAGATGCTCGCTCCTTGGAAGAAAAGCTATGATCAACCTAGACAGCATATTGAAAAGCAGAGACATTACCTTGCCAACAAAGGTCCATCTAGCCAAAGCTATTGTTTTTCCAGTAGTCATGTATGGATGTGAGAGTTGGACCATAAAAGAAACCTGAGTGGCAAAGAATTGATGCTTTTGAACTGTGGTGTTGGAGAAGACTCTTGAGAGTCCTTGGACTGCAAGATCAAACCAGTCAATCCTAAGGAAATCAGTCCTGAATATTCATTGGAAGGACTGATGTTGAAGCTGAAACTCCAATACTTGACTACCTGATGCGACTGACTCATTGGAAAAGACCCTGATGCTGGGAAAGATTGAAAGCGGGAGGAAAAGGGGACGACAGAGGATGAGTTGTTTTGCATGGCATCACCGACTCGGTGGACTTGAGCTTGAGCGAGCTCTGGGAGTTGGTGATGGACAGGGAAGCCTGGCGTGCTGCAGTCCATGGGGTCGTAAAGAGTCAGACACAACTGAACTGAACTGAAAGTAGTAGTATTCTCAAAAGACGTTCACTCATGCCACCTCTGCAGTACACTTTTCCTCATTTTACAGTTTTTCTCATGTAATAGGAAAAATAAAGACAAATGCTGCCCATCAGGATTGCCACAGTACCTCTTAGCCTATGTCAGTCTTTCCCCTTGGGTAATTTTTCTGACATTAACTGGTAACTACAGGTCTGCAAAAGACCTTCCTCAGGGGACTGGGGACTGAAGTGAGGAAGTAGGCGCCTGACAGACACTGGTAGACACAGCTTTGGGTAAGAGCTAATAAATACATGGGCTTCCCTGGTGGCTCAGATGGTAACACTCCACCTTCAATGCAGGAGACCCAGGTTTGATCCCTGAGTAGGGAAGATCCCTTGCAGAAGGGGATGACAACCCACTCCAGTATTCTTTCCTGGAGAATTCCATGGACAGAGGAGCCTGGTGAGCTACAGTCCGGGGGTCGCAAAGAGTCGCAAAACACGCACATAATAAATAGTTATCCAGGTAGAGTTTACCATCTCTGCAATTATGAAAAGGTTAGTTCCTTACTTCCAACTCCACACCCAAACTGATGTTTGTATGCTTCACTCTAATTGCATTTCCGATGAGGTATTTCCTTGTACAATAAACAAACATAATGAGTAGCGTCCACACTGCTCCCCAGCTCCTTTAATCATCTCCACTAGAAAACTATGTATTAGATAGACCAGCAACAATGTGAATATGTTGTAGGAAGGGGGGCCCCTTCCAGGGCCTGAGAGTGGGTTCTTGTCTAACACTCGGAAATGAATTGTCTGAGGAGGCACATGTGCTGACAAAGCAAGAGACTTTATTGGAAAGGGGTGCTGGGGCGGAGAGTGGCAGGGCAAGGGAACCCAGAGGAACTGCTCTGCCACATGGCTCCCAGTCTTGGGTTTTACAGTGGGTGATGGGGACGAGTTTCTGGGCTGTCTCTGCCCACTGATTCTGACTCAGGGTCCTTCCTGTGCTACATGCATTGCTCAGCCAAGGATTTCAGCAAGGAGGGTTCTGGAGGTGGTAGGACATGTGGCATCTCCTTTCATTCTTTCCCTAATTCTTCTGGTTGGTGGTGGCTTATTGGTTCTGTATTCCTTACCAGGACCTCCTGTCGTAAATAACTTTTGCAAACATTCACTACAGAGCCTAGTCAGTGTGGTTCCCGTAACACTCGGGCATGTAAGTATTTCATCTTTTCTGTACCGAAGGCAAGCTAACCATAGACCAGCACTTGATTAAGAAGTCTAGAAACAGAGTTGTCTCCCCTTCTGTTTGTAGCTTTAAAAAAAACTGTTATCAGCTACATATACATCCCAGCTAAAGTCTGCTGCTGCTGCTGCTAAGTCACTTCAGTCGTGTCCGACTATGTGCGACCCCATAGATGGCAGCCCACCAGGCTCCCCCGTCCCTGGGATTCTCCAGGCAAGAACACTGGAGTGGGTTGCCATTTCCTTCTCCAATGCATGAAAGTGAAAAGTGAAAGTGAAGTCGCTCAGTCGTGTCGGACTCTTAGAGACCCCATAGACTGCAGCCTACCAGGCTCCTCCGTCCATGGGATTTTCCAGGCAAGAGTACTGGAGTGGGTTGCCATTGCCTTCTCTGAAAGTCTGCTAACCAGATTTAACTAATCATCAATGATTGGGAAAAAAATATATATATAATGATTTTTGTACACAGTTATCTGATTCAGTTTCCATTTTCTACATTAGAGAACTGAAGTTCAGAGCAAAGAATCCTGGTGTCGTATTGTTCTTGCCTGTCTGCTATTACCAGAGCTGGCCTGCAGCCCAGACACTTTCTGTTCCCAGAGTTTCTTTACTATCTAATGCTGCCCTCTTTCTCACTGCCACATCTCTTGGCCTGGCTTTGGGGTCAGATCGCTTCTGGTTTTTAATTATCTTGCATTCTCTGAAGCAGTGTGGCAGATGAGAAAGTGGTAGCGATGCACAGATAGTGGCTTTTTCCATAACTAGTAAATAGTCCCGTTGTTACTAAAGCAACAGAAAAAACGGTAATTGCAAACACGTACCAGTCCTTATTGTGTGTTAGACACTATTGCAAACTTTTCTGTGTTATAGCAACTCATTTAATCCTCACTGCAGTTTTTTATATAAATAATTTATTACAGATGAGATTCTGAGGTACAAACAGGTTCCTTACTTTGCCCAAGGTCATACAGCGGCAAAGTGGGATAGGAATGGATGCCATCCTTTACTTTTATTTACAACTACGATGCTTTTTCTCAAACTTTTTATTTTGAAAAATTTCAAAAAGTACAGAGAATTTTAATAGTATAATGAACACCCGCATACATAACTCTCTCTAGATTTAACAGTTACCAACATTTGCCACACTTACTCTATCTGCATTTATGTGTGTGATCATGACACTTCAACATCTGTCCTGGGCAGGTCACCCCCAAATATGCTCAATGCATACCCATTGTTTTGAAGTAAATTTACTTCAGAAACAGCAGGTGGGGAAAAAATAATATACTTGGGATGGACATGTACACCCTGCTATAATGAAAATGAATAATCAACAAGAACCTACTCTACAATACATGGAACTCTGCTCAATGTTATGTGGCAGCCTGGATGGGAGGGGAGTTTGGGGTGAATGGATCGGCATATATGTGTGGCTGAGTCCCTTGCTGTTCACCTGAAACTATCACAGCATTGTTAATGGGCCATGAACGTGAAAGTGTTAGTGCTCAGTCCAGTGGGACTCTCAGTGACCCCGTAGACTCCTGGCCCACCTGCCAGGATCCTCTGTCCATGGGATTTCCCATGCAAGAATACTGGAGTGGGTTGCCATTCTCTTCTCCAGGGGATCTTCCAGCCCAGGGATTGCACCCAAGACTCCTGCGTTACAGGTGGATTCTTTACCATCTCAGCTACCAGGGAAGCCCCAATAATGGGCTATCAGATCAGATCAGATCACTCGGTCAGTCGTGTCCGACTCTTTGCGACCCCATGAATCGCAGCACGCCAGGCCTCCCTGTCCATCACCAACTCCCGGAGTTCACTCAGACTCACGTCCATCGAGTCAATGATGCCATCCAGCCATCTCATCCTCTGTCGTCCCTTCTCCTCCTGCCCCCAATCCCTCCCAGCATCAGAGTCTTTTTCCAATGAGTCAACTCTTCGCATGAGGTGGCCCAAAGTACTGGAGTTTCAGCTTTAGCATCATTCCTTCCAAAGAAATCCCAGGGCTGATCTCCTTCAGAATGGACTGGTTGGATCTCCTTGCAGTCCAAGGGACTCTCAAGAGTCTTCTCCAACACCACAGTTCAAAAGCATCAATTCTTCAGGCTGCTCAGCCTTCTTCACAGTCCACTCTCACATCCATACCATGACCACAGGAAAAACCATAGCCTTGACTAGACGAACCTTTGTTGGCAAAGTATGTCTCTGCTTTTGATATGCTATCTAGGTTGGTCATAACTTTCCTTCCAAGGAGTAAGCGTCTTTTAATTTCATGGCTGCAGTCACCATCTGCAGTGATTTTGGGAACCCAGAAAAATAAAGTCTGACACTGTTTCCACTGTTTCCCCACCTATTTCCCATGAAGTGGTGGGACCGGATGCCATGATCTTTGTTTTCTGAATGTTGAGCTTTAAGCCAACTTTTTCAGTCTCCTCTTTCACTTTCATCAAGAGGCTTTTCAGCTCCTCTTCACTTTCTGCCATAAGGGTGGTGTCATCTGCATATCTCGAGGTATTAGATATTTTTCCCTGGCAATCTTGATTCCAGTTTGTGTTTCTTTTCCAGTCCAGCATTTCTCAATGTGACTGTGCTCTGACCATATAAGTTAAAGTAAACAGGAAGGTAACAAAGATACACGCGAGCTTGAGCGAACTCCTTTTCCTATTGTGGAACCAGTACTGCTTGTTCCCAATTTGTCCAGTATACTATACCCTGGTTGGCTTTCGGTGACCTGCATACAAATTTCTCAAGAGGCAGATCAGGGTGGTCTGGTATTCCCATCTCTTTCAGAATTTCCCACAGTTTATTGTGATCCACACAGTCAAAGGCTTTGGCATAGTCAATACAGCAGAAATAGATGTTTTTCTGGAACTCTCTTGCTTTTTCCACGATCCAGCGGATGTTGGCAATTTGATCTCTGGTTCCTCTGCCTTTTCTAAAACCAGCTTGAACATCAGGAAGTTCACGTTCACATATTGCCAAAATAAAAAGTTTAAAAGCAAATAACACTCTGACTACCCCCAGCCCCCCAGTGGGGCGGGGGTAAATAAAAAGTTGGTTAAATAAATTACTTAGTGGGAAATATTTATTTGGGTACCCCAACTCAAAATTATTTTTGGCTCTGTTTCCTCTAACTGTTTTGTAGACCTATAACCAAATCTAAACGTAAGTTAAGGTGTTAAAAGAATGGGGGAGGTGGGAAACAGAGCAGAAGGCGGGAGGTGGTCGCAGGATATTGCCTGGGACTGCCAGCTCAGTGGATTTGGGAATTGTAGTCTGCCAGTCATCCAGGGCATTCCTGTTTAGGGAACCTGACTACGAGTCCCAGAAGCCTTTGGAGCGGCTCTCTGGGAACGCACTTCCTGGGACGCCGAGAGGAAGACGCTCCGAGAGGCTCCTCAGTGTGGGCGAGTGGAAAATGCCCTGGATGTGAGAAACAGGTAGGTGTGGGCAAGAATGTTCTGGTTTCTGGGTCTTTTGCATAAGTAGTTGAGGATTTTTGTAAGATTGCTTAAACGAGGAGAGTCACTCAGCATTGGAACGTGCTGACCACCTTTGGGACGTGAATGCTGAATGAGGAGGTGTTTGATGAAGCTCTCAAAATTACTTTGGACCCAGAAGTATGAAAATGTCGACGTGTCTGGCCAGGGCTAGGGCCTGGCTGGCCAGGTGTGTGCTGTGGAGGTGCAGGTTGCTATTTTTGAATCACTGGCTCATGCTGGTTGTGTAATGATGACCTGCTCTCTATTCAAACCCACCTAGTTGGTGCAGGGATAAGCTTGTTCTGAGAGCGTACAGTCACTGCTGCGGTCTCTTTCCACTGGCTCTAACCAGGAAAGCTCTCTCTCTCTCTCTCTGTCTCTTTTTTCAACCTCCTCTGTCTTTCTACCAACTCTGATGCTCCTGAGGACACAGCTCAAAGGGAGTGCAGAGAGGGTAGTGGGGAGGCGGGCTTCTCTGGAAGCCCACTTTGCTTTTCTCTGAAGCCCAAGTTCTGTGTTACAGGCTTTGCAAGGGGCCAGTCGTGACGTTAGAAGGCCAGACTTGGTGACCTGACTTTAAAAGGATTGCTCAGAGATCCTATTGTGTGTTTATATTGTGACACTTATCAGTAAGTAAGTAAGCAACTGTGATTGAAAACCAACAGACATACATTTAGAAAAGAAAAAAAAAAAAAAAAAATCTGGCTGAAATCCCTTTCTTGCAGACTGTTGGGAACATCATTCTACTTATGATCATTGTAGGGCTAGCAGTATATATGTATATAGACACACCTTGAACCAGGAAGTTCTTAGGCGTTACAAGTTTTCCTTCTCATCCTTCTACTTGAGGTAATTAGTGTTTGAAGAGGAAGTTGTTGATGCTTAAGAAAGACATATGAAAAACATTTGAATGGTGGGTTGAGCTGTTGGTGGAACTATAAACTGAAGAGAAATTCTAGTTGCAAGTTTTAGGGGGCATGGTAAACCAAGCAACTTTGACTAGTTTTGTTGTCAGTATCCTTTTAAAAGGAATAAAAGAAACCTCAGGAATGTGTTTATGCCAAGACAACTAATTACATAGTGCTTCATCAGCCCTCCTTATTCTTTCACTGTAGTTATGAAAAGATTTCCAAAACAGTGAAGTGATTTTCATCCTTGTTTTTCTATCTTCTTAAGTACAAAATGAGAGTTAATTTTTCTTCTGTAGCCACAAATAGATATTGTGTGAATTTAAGAATAAACTACCTTTTTTTTTTTTTTTTTAACTTACTGCCCACCTTTTTTTGCTTAAGATTTCTTTGGTTTTAGATGATTGGTAATTATTTTTCCTAGCTCCATATGAATTCAAATTGAGTTTTGAAGAAGTACTATATTAATTTGGAGTGCTTTTCCTGTTCTTTAGGTCCAGGCATCTTGACTGTGTTCAGATGTGCATACATTTCTTCTAAGTTGATTAAAGTTGTTTTGGAACTATCAAGTACCTCAAAGAGTAAGTACATGCCCTGATTTTATTTCTTCCTTTTACTTCCATATATATGACACTTTTTCTCTTAACAAAAATAAAGTTACAGGATAGATCTCCATTCCAAGTGCTATGTTGATGATCTATATCTTCTAAGAAAACCCTTCTGAGGGAGACAGTACCTTCTAAGGTAGAAGGGACTGCTAGTGTTACTACCGAGGATTAATGTAGCTGCTATTACAGATGTGTTCTCATGTAGCTATTCCTTAGAATTGTCTCTGAAAAAAATACAGTAATGGATCTGAGAATTCTTAAAGCTTTTCGACATTATTCCTGCTTCAAACTTCTTTGAACTCATTCAGACCTACAGGAAAGATATTCTTTTGAAAAATATTTTTATTTGAAATATCTTTGATAACCTTTAATTGTGTACCATCTCCTCTGCACGTCATTGTGGAACAGTCAGATGTGAAGTGGGTGTTTCGAACAGAGGCCTTATCTGATTTGGTCAGTAGCTATTCTCAAAGAGAATGCTCTCCAATAAACCTACCAGTAATGGTCACAGACTTAAATTTCCCACCCTATTCTGTTTTACGAAGGGTTTTACTATTTATGATCTCACAACTATCTTTGGGGGACATTTGAGAAATTTGAATGCAGGGAGGGGCATAGGACTTGGCCCGGTTTGCAAATGGTGGTTTGTGACTGGCGTTGAGTCTTGGGTCGCCTGGGCTACAATACCCATGCTGCCTCCCAGATGGAAACAGCAAACCACACATCTGTATATACAACTCAGCTCAAGACTGTCACCCAGCTAGTGTTCGTGGGTGCTCCTCAATTGTTAAAGTGTATTCTTAGCCTTGCACATCTGCTGCAGTCGCTAATAAGAGGCTTTCATATGGCAAAAGATTTTATTTCTTTTCCTCAGTTGGGAAAAATATTTTAAAAAGGAAATAGAAATACAAGTATAAAATAATTGCTAACTTTGATAAGCAAACATTAATTCAATATATGAACCAGTATTCTTAAAGGCACATCCTGTATGTAACATACCTATTAAGTTGAAAACACGAGAATCAACTGTCATATATTATCTAACCACGGTGGGAATTAACCAGTGTTGCTAAACTTAGATACGTGTTTCTAGAAGCAGAGGCTGCATATAAATAACCTGGGAATGGCTTCATCTTTCTTAGGAAATTTCTGGGGGAAGAAAATGAACTTCATTTTTAAAATGAGAGAGACTTTGGCCAGTAAACAGTGGAAAGCAGGGGCACATTCTAGAAGCAGTTTGGAGGCTTCAGAACACAGAGTATGAAAGAATGTAATGAGTGGAACTGATCCTGGAGCAAATTGATAACTCTCTGTGTCCTCACCATACTCATATGAACCTTCCATTTGTTTTTTTGTTCATTCATTAAACAATAATTGAGTGCCTTCTGTTGTCAGTGTTGGACACAGTGAATAAAACAGAAGGCTCTTTGTCCTCCTGGAATTTACAGTCTGGTAAGACGTGATAAACACTGAACAGAGAATATAAGCAAATTCACTGCTATCAAAGAAAAATTACAAAGGTGCAACCAGGGCGTGTAACTAGGGAAGGGAAGGGGAAGGGTTGGAGAGAAGAGGGATGGTTAGGGTCAGCCTCCCTGGAAACTAGAAAGGTAAGTACCTGTCAGCTAAGCAAAGAATAGGGATGGGATTAAGAAAGTTCTAGGAGGAAACAACAGCATGAGAAAAAGCCACATGAAAAACATCATTTGAAAACGTTAAAAGAAAGGCATTATGTCTATAATAGGTACTAATGATGTAAGTAGAACTGACCTCAGTTAAGGTAGACTAAGAATCTGGCAGGAACCAGGATTGGTGGGAAGGAAAACTTTGCGAAATTAGTGAAAGATTATGAAACTTTGTGAATACTTTTATTCCTTGAGGATAACTATTCAGCTAGAGGAAGCTGCTACTGCCTTGAATAAGTCGCTTCAGTTCGTGTTCCGACTCTTGTGCCTACCTCATAGATGGCAGCCCACCAGGCTCCCCGACCCTGGGATTCTCCAGGGCAAGAACACTGGAGTGGGCCTGCCATTTCCTTCTCCCAATGCAGTTGGAAAGTGAA
Source organism: Bos taurus (assembly GCF_002263795.3). Classification (NCBI taxonomy): domain Eukaryota; kingdom Metazoa; phylum Chordata; class Mammalia; order Artiodactyla; family Bovidae; genus Bos; species Bos taurus. The sequence goes on from NC_037331.1 coordinate 7,765,216, forward strand.
AAGTGAAAATGAAGTCGCTCACTTGTGTCTGACTCTTCGCGACCCCATGGACTGCAGCCCACCAGGCTCCTCCGTCCATGGGATTTTCTAGGCAAGAGTACTGGAGTGGGGTGCCACTGCCTTCTCCCAATAGAAAGCTATTGAATGGTTAAATGTAGTGAAATGATCAGATTTGCAATTGAAAAAATAATGCGTGGTTTCAAATTAATTGGTAGAACTCCAAGACTCAGCGTATCTTTCAGTTTTTAAATCATGAACATATTCCTTCTCTCACTGTCCCTATAAGATGTTACTTTATCCCTCTATGGGATATACTGGTGCTGTTGCTGCTGCTAAGTCACTTCAGTCGCGTCTGACTCTATGCTTTGTATCAAATCATACACATGTAGAGTCATGAGCAGGGTATAAAATGTAAAGCAGCCAAGAAGTTTACAAACAGTGAGGACATTAATTCCAGCACGAGATTGAAATTCAGTTAAATTAAGGTTCATAATATTTCCCATCTGAAAATGCCATATACTTGTTCAGTTCAGTTCAGTTGCTCAGTCGTGTCTGACTCTTTGCGACCCCATGGACTGCACCATGCCAGCCTCCTATCCATCATCAACTCCCTAGTTTACCCAATCTCATGGTCCATTGAGTCAGTGATGCCATCCAACCAATCTCTTCCTCTTGTCGTCCCCTTCTCCTCCTGCATTCAATCTTTCCCAGCATCAGGGGTTTTAAAATGAGTCAGATCTTCGCATCAGTGGCCAAGTATTGGAGTTTCACTTCAACATCAGTCCTTCCAATGAACATTCAGTACTGAATTCCTTTAGGATGGACTGGTTGGATGTCCTTGCAGTCCAAGGGACTCTCAAGAGTCTTCTTCCAGCACCAACAGTTCAAAAGCATCAATTCTTTGGTGCTCAGTTTTCTTTATAGTCCAACTCTCACTATCTATACATGACCACTGGAAAACCCATAGCCTTGACTAGATGGACCTTTGTTGCAAAGAAAATATCTCTGCTTTTAATGTGTTGTCTAGGTTGATCATAACTTTCCTTCCAAGGAGTAAATGTCTTTTTAATTTCACAGCTGCAGTCACCATCTGCAATGATTTTGGAGCCCCAATGTAAGTCAGCCACTGTTTCCACTGTTTCCCATCTATTTCTCATGAAGTGATGGGACCGGGATGCCATGATCATAGTTTTCTGAATGTTGAGTTTAAGCCAACTTTTTCACTTTCCCCTTTCACTTTCATCAAGAGGCTCATTAGTTCTTCTTCACTTTCTGCCATAGAGTGATATCATCTACGTATCTGAGGTTATTGGTATTTCTCCTGGCAATCTTGATTCCAGCTTGTGCTTCCTACAGCCCAGTGTTTCTCATGATGTACTCTGCATGTAACTTAAATAAGCAGGGTGACAATATACAGCCTTGACATACTCCTTTCCTATTGGAACCAGTCTGTTGTTCCATGTCCAGTTCTAACTGTTGCTTCTTGACTTGCATACAGATTTCTCAAGAGGCAGGTCAGGTGGTCTGGTATTCCCATCTCTTTCAGAAATTTTCCACAGTTTATTGTGATCCACACAGTCAAAGGCTCTGGCATAGTCAATAAAGCAGAAATAGATGTTTTTCTGGAACTCTCTTGCTTTTTTGGTGATCCAGCGGATGTTGGCAATTTTGATCTCTGGTTCCTCTGCCTTTTCTAAAACCAACTTGAAATCTGGAGTTCACAGAAGCCTGGCTTGGAGAATTTTGAGAATTACTTTGCCTTAGCCTGTGAGATGAGTGCAATTGTGTGGTAGTTTGAACATTCTTTGGCATTGCCTTTCTTTGGATTGGAAATGAAACACCTTTTCCAGTCTGTGGCCACTTGCTGAGTTGTCCAAATTTGTTGGCGGTATTGAGTGCAGCACTTTCACAGCATCATCTTTAGAATTGGAATAGCTCAACTGGAATTCCATCACCTCCACTAGCTTTTGTTCGTAGTGATGCTTTCTAAGGCCCACTTGACTTCACATTCCAGGGATGTCTGGTTCTAGGTGAGTGATCACACCATTGTAATTATCTGAGTCAGTGAAGATCTTTTTTTGTACAGTTCTTCTGTGGTATTCTTGCCACCTCTTCTTAATATCTTCTGCTTCTGTTAGGTCCATACCATTTCTGTCCTTCAGTGAGCCCATCTTTGCATGAAATATTCCCTTGATATCTCTAATCTTCTCGAAGAAATCGCTGGTCTTCCCATTCCATTGTTTTCTCTATTTCTTGCATTGATCCCTGAAGAAGGCTTTCTTATCTGTCCTTGCTATTCTTTGGGAACTCTGCATTCTAATGGGTATTCTTTCCTTTTCTCCTTTGCTTTTTCGATTATCTTTTCACAGCTATTTGTAAGCCTCCTCAGAAAACCATTTTGCTATTTTTACATTCTTTTCTTGGGATGGTCTTGATCCCTGTCTCCTGTACAATATCTTGAACCTCTGTCCCATAGTTCATCAGGCAGATTAGTCCCTTAAATCTATTTCTCACTTCCACTCTATAATCGTAAAGGATTTGATTTTAGGTCATACCTCTGAATGATCCAGTGGTTTTCCCTACTTTCTTCAATTTAAGTCTGAATTTGGCAATAAGAGTTCATGATCTGAGCCACAGTCAGCTCGCCTGGTCTTGTTTGCTGGACTGTATAGAGCTTCTCCATCTTTGGCTGCAAGAAAATAATCAATCTGATTTCGGTGTTGCCATCTGTGATGTCCATGTGTAGAGTCTTGCTCTTGTGTTGTTGGAAGAGGGTGTTTTGCTATGACCAGTGCATTCTCTTGGGAAAACTCTATTAGCCTTTTGCCCTGCTTCTTCCGTATTCCAAGGCCAAATTTGCGTGTTTCTCCAGGTGTTCTGACTCCCTACTTTTGTATTCCCAGTCCCCCCATAATGAAAGGACATCTTTTTTGGGTGTTAGTGTTCTAAAAGGTCTGTGTAGGTCTTCAATAGAAGCATTTCACTTCAGCTTCTTCACGATTACTGGTAGGCGGCATAGGCTTGGATTACCATGATATTGAATGGTTTGCCCTTGGAACGAAGAACAGAGATCATTCTGTGTTTTTGAGATTGCATCCAAATACTGCATTTGGACTCTTTTGTTGACTATGATGGCTACTCCATTTCTTCTAAGGCATTCTTGCCACAAGTAGTAAGATATAATGGTCATCTGAGTTAAATTCACCTATTTCCAGTCCATTTAGTTCACTGATTCCTAAAATTGTTGATCTTCACTCTTGCCATCTCCTGTTTGACCACTTCCAATTTGCCTGATCATGGACCGTAACATTCCAGGTTCCTATGCAATTGGACCGTAACATTCCAGGTTTCCTATGCAATAGTACTCTTTACAGCATCAGACCTTGCTTCCATCACCAGTCCCATTCACAACTGGATGTTGTTTTTGCCTTGGCTCCATCTCTTCCTTCTTTCTGGAGTTATTTCTCCACTTGATCTCCAGTAGCATATTGGGCACCTACCGACCTGGGGGGAATTCATCTTTCAGTGTCCTATCGTTTCTGCCTTTTCATTACTGTTCATGGGGGTTCTCAAGGCAAGAGTACTAAAGTAGTTTGCCATTCCCTCCAGTGGACCACATTTTGTCAGACCTCTCCACCATGACCTCTCTGTCTTGGGTGGCCCTACACGCATGGCTTAGTTTCATTGAGTTAGACCAGGCGTTGATCCGATGATGTGGTCCATGTGATCAGGTTGGTTAGTTTTCTCTGATTGTGGTTTCAGTCTGTCTGCCCTCTGATGCCCTCTCTCAGCGCTACCGTCTTACTGGGCTTTCTCTTACTTTGGACATGGGGTATGTCTTCACGGCTACGCCAGCAAAATGCAGCCGCCACTCCTGACCTTGGATGTGGGGTAGGTCCTCTCCGCTGCTTGCCGTGCAGCCACTTTGCTCCAGGTATACTTGTTGGCTCTCTAAAAATATGACTTAGTCAGTTTCTTGATCTGAGCCAAGTATAATTGAGCAGAAGCCAATTCAGGGGGACTGATCCAACATCTGGATTGATATGATGTTTGATAAATTTGAACACACTTAAAACTGAAATAGATGTTAAGTATTTGATCTGGCTCTGTTTATTAGTGTCATTTGATAATCTATAGGCTAAGAAACTACAGAAATTTATTAGTAATAAAATTCATTCTGATCTTATTTCTCATTTCGTTTGTAGAATCAGGGGTACAGGGAGCTTGAATGAAAAAAACTCAATTTATACTGAATACTCCAAGTATTTGTCCCCTGCCTCTGAAAACAGGAAGGAATTGTGATTGGGTTAGGATTAGCAGTTGGTGATATGAAGGCTTTCTGAAGCTTTTGAAAGGAATTGAGGGAAACTTTTTTTTACATCTTCACAATGTTGATTAAGTCTTCTTTCTTTTCATTGCCCAGTTTTTCGTCTAAGCCTGAATTATTCATTTTTATGAACTTGTATGGGAAAATCCCATGGACGGAGGAGCCTGGTGGGGCTGCAGTCCATGGGGGTCGCTAAGAGTCGGACACGACTGAGCGACTTTATTTTCTCTTTCACTTTCATGCATTGGAGAAGGAAATGCAGCCCACTCCAGTGTTCTTTCCTGGAGAATCCCAGGGACGGGGGAGCCTGGTGGGCTGCCGTCTATGGGTCACACAGAGTCGGACATGACTGAAGCGACTTAGCATAGCATAGCATAGCATATCTTATTTGGTTGATACCTAACAATGATCACTTAATATGTAGTAATCAGATGCCTTTTTCATTATCAGCACTTTGAGTTTTGATAAAACAGCATATTCTTTCCCTCAGTCTGATGGTTAACATATTGGGGGCAAAGTCCAGATCTTCATGGCCTCAAGGACCTAAACAGAGTGTTCTGCGTGTGCTGAATAGTAAATCCCTGCTGAATGAATGATTGCTTAGTAATGGCTACTTCCTTGTCCAGTTCTATATCATTAAGAGGCCTACCTTTTTAAGCTCCTGTGGTCTTGGGTCAGAGCCTAGTATTTATTTATTCAAATATTCCTAAAATGACTTGTGTGCAAGTTGCTGTCAGTATACTGGGGAGAAATACATGAGCAGAAACCAACAGAAGCTGGGGTTCTGGAGCCTGACAAAACTAGTGGCGTTTTCCAGTGTAAACATTCCTCAAACCTGCCACCCAAGTTTCCATCGTTAGGGGACTCAGGTGGTTGGTTGGTGCTAAAATCAGGCATTTAAAATTTGCAGGAAAAAAAAATAAATTATGAACATAATTCCTTCCAAGTATTTTCATCCATAACATTTTTTTTTAAAACAATTACTACTTTTAGTTATATGTGACAGAAGACAACATGATAAACAAATAGTAAACTAAGAACAGAAAAACTTACAACTAGTTATTCTTGAGGATTTTAAAAAATGGTCACTTTATGATTTACAATATAAAAATCACTTAAACTGATTTTTTATTTTGTACACTACGTATGTGTGTGTGTATAAGTATGTTCAGTTCAGTTCAGTCGCTCAGTCGTGTCCGACTCTTTGCGACCCCATGAATCACAGCACGCCAGGCCTCCCTGTCCATCACCAACTCCTGGAATTCACTCAGACTCACGTCCATCGATCAGTGATGCCATCCAGCCATCTCATCCTCTGTCGTCCCTTCCCTCCTGCCCCCAATCCCTCCAGCATCAGGGTCTTTTCCAATAAGTCAACTCTTCACATGAGGTGGTCAAAGTATTGGAGTTTCAGCTCAGCATAGTCCTTCCATGGAACACCCAGGACCGATCTCCTTTAGGATGGACTGGTTGGATCTCCTTGCAGTCCAAGGGACTCTCAAGAGTCTTCTCCAATACCACAATTCAAAAGCTTCAATTCTTCAGCACTCAGCTTCTTCACAGTCCACTTCAACATCCATACATGACTACTGGAAAAACCACAGCCTGACTAAAAATTATTCCAGTTTTTTGTGATTGGGACTAAATATATAGTAAATTAAAGCAGTCTGTTCTGTTGCCTTGCAGGAGACATGATAGAAAGTAGAAAAAATAACATTTGAGTGGTGTTTGGAGAGTGAGTTTCAAACTCCTGAAGAAATAAAGCTGAATAATAAGCTGGGGTTTTTTTTTTTTTTATAATATGTCATATACAGATAAGAGTCCAGCCTTTTAATTTGAGATGAAGGGTCTTGCTAGCATTAATGCAGATAGGTTGTCATTTCAGAAATCTTTACATTCATCTTATATGAGCAGTCATAGTAGACTAACCAATAGTAGTATGTCAGTATTATACCAATAACCAATAGTTTAATCTGAAAGCATGCCAGCCATAGTGAATCAGTGAGGAAGTGATGACGCAGAATAATGTCAGGGACCTTTTTTCTGTCTTTTTGCTTGACTAACTCATTGGAGAGGAGTCTATTTACATTTTGTGTTTTTCTGGTATGCCTAGTACATAGGAATGAGCCGTCTGCTTTTTCTTATTTAACGTTACTCCACAAATGTTCTTTGAACTGCTCCATGATGCCAAGCACTGAGCTGATCACTGAGTGCTTAGAATAGTTGACACTCAGATCGCACTTCCAAGGCACCAGGTATAATTTAAGCACTTGATGTCATATTAATTCATTGAATACCTAGAAAAGCTGTGAGTTAGCACTGTTACTTTCCCCATCTTGCAGATGAGGAAAGTGAGGCGCACAGAAGTAGTGTTGCTGATCAAAAGGCACTTGGGTCACTTGGCTAGTAACTGAGGAAGCAGGGATTCGAATTCGAGCCGTCTAGCTCAGCGTCTGCCTTCAGCTACTCCGCTGCCCTGTCTCCTCACACCTTTGCCTTTTTGCTAGTCTCCTTTTACATCTGCGTGAGCATCGGAGGCCGAATTTGTGTTTGGAGTTGATGGGTGGTGTGTTTGTGGATGGTGCTGTGACCCTGCATATTTGAGTATCTGACACACCTAAGTGCTTGATAACGTGGGTGTCGAATGAGTGATTTTTTGAAAACTGAGAGAATTTCAGATGTGATGTTAAGTGAATTTGGAATTATGTTGGTTGTTCGTCTGATTCACCGGATAGAAAAATGCTCATGTGTGAAGACTCTGGTTGCTGTGTGAGCAGTCATTGATGAGCAGGGGTGTGCATGTACGCCTGTGCTCTGCGGTCATGGCACGTGTGCTCATACCCGTTCCTACTGCATATGGAGACAAGGGACAGAATTCTGTCTGATTCCATGTCCCTGGTGTGTTTCCAGACAGCCCCACCCTTCCTGCTCTGCTCTCCCGGGGTCCCCTCATGATCTCTTCTCTTCTGTGTCCCCCAGTCTGACTGGCAGTACTGCACACACCTGCCTGCCTGCCATGGGCTGTCGGGATGTCCACGCGGCCACCGTGCTGTCCTTCCTGTGTGGAATCGCCTCCGTAGCGGGCCTCTTTGCAGGCACACTGCTTCCCAACTGGAGGAAGTTACGACTGATCACGTTCAACAGAAACGAGAAGAACCTGACCGTCTACACAGGCCTGTGGGTGAAGTGCGCCCGCTATGACGGGGGCAATGACTGCCTGATGTACGACGCTGCCTGGTACTCCTCTGTGGACCAGCTGGACCTGCGGGTCCTCCAGTTTGCCCTGCCACTCAGCATCCTGATCGCGATGGCGCCCTGCTGCTCTGCCTGATCGGAATGTGTAACACGGCCTTCAGGTCCTCCGTGCCCAACATCAAGCTGGCTAAGTGCCTGGTCAATAGTGCGGGCTGCCATCTGGTGGCCGGGCTGCTGTTTTTCCTGGCGGGTACTGTGAGCCTCTCCCCCGTCCATCTGGGTCATCTTTTACAACATCCACCTGAACAGAAGTTCGAGCCAGTCTTTGCGTTTGACTATGCTGTGTACGTCACTGTGGCTAGTGCTGGGGGCTTGTTTATGACGGCCCTGCTACTATTTATTTGGTACTGTGCATGCAAGTCCTTGCCCTCTCCTTTCTGGCAGCCGCTGTACTCCCACCCTCCCGGTATGCACACGTACTCACAGCCCCTATTCAGCCCGTTCCCGCCTCTCTGCCATTGAAATCGACATTCCAGTAGTTTCCCACACCACTAATGGGGAAGTCGTTGTTCAAGAAACCTTCTAGCCTCACATTTCCCTCGTGAAGAAGCCGTTTTGGACCTATATCCATTTTCCTCGGTTCCTGATCAGTCAGTGAAGCCAAATCTGTATGTCTTGGTAGGATGAAGTGCTGCTAGTTTTTATGAAAAGTACAATATTTTAAATGTGAATCATTCCTTTTATCTTGCTTCTTGTGCTCAAAGCATTTTTAACCTCCATATTGATATCTGATCAGTTATTTAGGTAGAAAGGACCTGTGTCTCAATTGAGGTGATTTAGAGCCACATGGTAAAAAATGGTTATTAAGAGGAGCTGTTATATGCGATCCTTAGAAATATTTCAGAATGTCAGAATGTGTATCGCCCTTTTTCTATAATACCTTAAATTGGTGGAAAAATGGACAATTTCCAAATTAAGATTTTTTTTTTTTCAGGTAAGGGTAATAGTTTATCAGTAGCCAGTCTACCAGCTTAGGCTGTAACTTTTCTTACTTCTTTCTCGGGGCTAGTTGTATTGAATAGAGTTTGGTATTTTGAAGATGACTTTCTTTTGTGAGTTCTTATCTTCTACCTCATGCCTATGTTTAAAAATAAAATGTATCTTAAGTGATGTCAGAATAAGCCTAACGTTTAAAATATCTATTAGTATGGATAACGTTTAACCTAATTATAAAAGTTAATGGTTCTATAAGTTGTATTATTAAGAGGTTAAACTGTGCCATGTGATGGGTTGGTGCTTCCTTTGAGGCAAAAAAAAAACACCTATTTTTTTCCAGATATCATCAACCAGTGCACTCAGGCCCACATGTAATCTCTTATGACAAGAGAAAGAAAGAGGCCCGAGTGGTTAGTTCTTCAAATAGTGCAGGGGACAAGCATCTGCTCTTCGGTGACAGCTGCAGAGGATCATCGGGGTGACTGCCTTTTGGGTGATGGGTGGAGTGAGGCATGGCCTCCCCATGACCAGGTTCCCTCTTGATTCAGTTCCCGCCCCATCACCGACTATTTCTGTGAGTGTATATCTTTGCCCAGCACGTTACTAGGTGCAGTTGAGAATACATGGAAAGTATGAGATCTCGTCCCATCTACTAAGAAATTTTACTTCAAGATAGAAGATCATACAGTTAATGACCTCAGTGGCAGCTGATCTTCACTCAGTCATTGTGCCTGGAGTACATTTCACCCAAAGCATGGCTTTCTGGCAGCCAGGCTTATTGTAAATACCAGCAATATTTGGATCCAGAAACTCAGTTTGTTGGATCCTGTAGAGCACCTACCTTAGTCTTGATGCTGTGATAACAGGGTATCAGATTCATTGAGAACTGGATGGGCCACAGTGGTAAAAAACAAACAAAACAAAACCCACCAATTGTTCCCTTTTCACCTCTAAAAATATGATGGCATATCAAAGAGGGAGAAGTATTTAAATCTCTCTTCTAATGAGATAATGCTTAGAGGAAACCATGTTAACACCGAGATGAATGCTTACAGATTCAGGGATATTGGGTCTTTACCCTTCGGAATTTGAGCTGCGTACTTATTTGATGTCATTTGCTCCACATCAGTGCTGTGTTCATGCGGAATTTGTTCTATTACCCGTTACAAATCTCACGTACAACTAGTTGCATGATTGACACGTTATTGTGCCTCTTTTGCAAATCTGAGTATGCTTCTGGAACTTCTGTGCATAAGCAGTACTTTCGTTTCTAATTCCAAACACTGGTTTATGTAAATAGCAAGTACATCCAGTTGTATAATTTTTAAATGCCTTCAGTTGAAAGCATGCAAAACTCTGGTTTTTAAGCAATAGCTTCTGATTTCCTTCAGTTTTTTTACTCTTCTTGGATGTAGCTGAGTTTTGATCACTCCAAGACAACAGCAGGTAAAATTTTAAGATTAATATTAATTTTCCTTTTACTAATTAATTTCTGTTCCCATTTTCACTCACTTTGTCCAGAAGTGTCAAGAATTCCACCATTCTTTGTATAAGTAATGTTAAAAGCAGACCAAGCCATTAATATTCTAGACAGTTTTTAGTCCATGGGACCAATATATATAAATACATATAAAATGTTGAACTTTTACTACAAGCATTTTTTGGATTCTTTTCATAAACTATAGCCTCAAATTAGTGTTTATTATGGATTCACATGGCAATAGAAACAGGTGTTTCCCTTATTGTCATTAATATTTCAGATTTGCTGTCAGAAACTATTCTTATTCTTCAAAGCCATCAAAGGAATCCATATATTTATAATTTTTTAAATAACTTTTGAGCATTCATCAGGCTATCATTGTGATGGGTGATATCTTTCTTTTGTTGTTGCAAGTCTCTTCATGTTAAAGGCCTTTTACAGAAGCTTGGGAAACAGTTTGGAAGACCTTAAATGTAGTCTAATGGACCGGCTTTGGTTTATCCAACCACGGGAGGAAAAAACGCCTGAGTTTACTTGTAAATAAGTATACACTATAATAGATAATATGTTTGCTGTAAACTGCAGTGTAAAACTTCGATAAAACTGCACTGTACTTCTTGATGTTTATTAAAAGATGTATTTTTACAAGTTTCCGTTTCTGTCCTCATTTTCATCAGTGCTTTAAGGCGAAATATTTTGAGAAATGTTTATCAAATATGTGCAAATTGTAAAAGACACAACCCCTTTTAAACCCCTGTAGAATAGCAGTTGGAATCAGAAAACTTGGCATTATTGTTTCAGAAGCATCAAGACCCTTCATTTCTAAGAATGGTCTTAGGAGTTCACTGGATTATTTCAACATTCCACAGAAAAACAACAAATAAAGTCAAATGGGCCAGACTTGCCTCATCAGTCTAGTTTTCCAGCCACCTGTGCTCTTGGTGATTGCGGGTTCTCAAATGGTTAAGTGGGAGGACCCTTCTTCATTCTTCAGAACTCAAGGTTGCCAGGAAAAGTGGTCCTAATAGGTAAGCACCTCAAAATTTCCAGGACCTGGAATGAGCTTTTAGTTTTTGGCCTCCCAGTGATAGCATTCACAAGCACCCCTCACTGAACCCATGGCTCTGATGGGACATTGGATGCCAGAGCTGTTGCACTAGAAGTGTGAAGCCATTTCAGGCTGGCCATCGCCATAGCTGATTATACTAACACACTACAGTCTGGAGTCTGCCCCCAAGTTGCACAAGCTCCCTGAGGGTGGCCAAAATGCTGGAGAAATCTTCATGCTAACCAAATTCACAAGTGATTACCAACCAGAAGTGAAAATATAGATGGCTTGCAATCACTATCCAAGACCAATTTTTAAAAATATCCCCTACACAGAGCTCTTTGGAGAAAAAGACTGATTCCAGTCCCGGGGTAGGAAAAGTGCAAGATGAGCCCAGCACATTGTCTTCTGCAAAAAGAAACACTCGAAGAAGGATGGGACTTAACAAATTACACAGGAGCCGGCTTAAAGAGGTTCCCACTGGTTCAATCTGGGACAATCTAAGCATCAAAATAACATGGAATCTATTGAATAAAGCAAAAAAGCCATGCATCCCCTACCGATAGAAACAGGAAAAAAGAAAAGTTGCTTCTTCAGTAAAACTACCAAATGATCAGTATAGAAAAATAGATGGAGTTGGGAAAACATCAATGGAATTAAAACTGATTGGTGAAAGTTTGACAAAAAACAGGATATTTACATAATCTCAAAATACTGCTCCACAAATTACTAGTTTCTGAGGGAAAATAGTAACAATGGATCAACTTGGCAGTCGCAGCTTTAAACCAGGTGAATAAATTTATCACCAATGTTAAACCAACACCATGCACCTCTAGATATGATGCAATGAGACGGTCAAATCATGGCTTTTGTGATAGTTCCACTAAGACCATCGCTTAAGACTCATCTTGAGGAAACATGTAGCTTGTCCAGTTCTGCTTTTGCTTTTTGCTTCCTTCTCTACCTCTCCTGATCTCACACCTCTTCATTTTTATAAAAAAGCAGAAAAAACTTAACAGTCAAAATTATCTCTAAAATATTTCATGTTTAGGAGAGAATTTGAAGAGCTTGCGTCAGGTTTCTCTGGAAAAAATAAAAAGGTCCTTGCAAAAGAGATATAAATCAAAGTGACAGAACCACAGGACTCAAGGATCTGAATTAGCTGTCCCATTTCACTGATTATCAATAACTGCAATCCTGAAGCATACTGACAGGTTAGCCTAAGGGCTGTCCCCTTCCCTTCCCCTCCCCCACACTGGAGAACTTTTCTAGGAGAGAGTCCATTCTCCCTGTCCCTGCTGAGTGTCTCACCACCCTCCAGCCAGGAAGGTTCTGTGTCAGTGCCATAGCGTGCCAGAGCCCTTTAAAACCTCACGGTAGGACTGGAACTCTGCAAGAAAAAGCCCAACTATGGCCTGCCTAATATTCTTATGCAAATCTGCGATTAACAGAGAATTTAGGGTTTTTCCACTTTGTTTGGAAATGGGCCAGCTTTCCACGCTGTTCTGTGAAACAAATGCTTCAGCAAATTTTGATGAAGACAATGAGATGGTGGATGAGGAAAGAAATTTTTTATTTTCACATTGTGAAAAACCCAGTGTGACTGGGTCCTATTAGTAATAATGTAGTAATCATGGTTTCGAGTGGTCCTTGTTCACTTAAATCCTCTATAGAAAAAAATATATATGTAGATTCATGTCTCCAGGGTTATGCTTTATAGAAAAAGGTAACAGCTTCTCATTAAGAGAAAAGGCATAGTAATACTTTAACTGCATTATATATCTAGTGGCGTTGCTCCACAATTCATTCTTAATAGTTTGAAAGGCTGTGTGTGCTGTGCTTAGTTGCTCAGTCATGTCTGACTCTTTGCGACCACATGGACTGTAGTCTGCCAGGCTCAATTTGTTCGTGGGGATTCTCCAGGCAAGATACTGGAGTGGGTTACCATGCCCTCCTCCAGGGGATCTTCCCAACCTAGGGATTGAACCCAGGTCTCCTTCATTGCAGGTGGATTCTTTCCCATTTGAGCCACCAGGGAAGACCATGAATACTAGAGTGGGTAGACTATCCCTTCTGCAGGGGATCTTCCTGACCCAGGAATCAAACTGGGGTCTCCTGCATTGCAGGCAGATTCTTTACCAGTTGAGCTACCAGTAAATGAATACAGATAATTCACTTAAATTTAAAAATACTTGTTGTCCCTATGCCCATGTCCTTTTTCTTGTCCTTACTCTTAGGCTAATTCTGTGGTCTGGATAGTCCAGGTTGGGAGTTGAGTACCAGGATGTTCTGTGGAGGGTGAGGACCCTGGCTCCTGACTGATCCCCTCTGGGGTGAGCAGGTGCCTAAGAAGTCTGTCTTCCCCCTTGCTGGCCATGTGAGTAAGGACTTTGGGTCATGTTCTGACCTACTGACCTGCTCCTGGCTGCTTCTGCTTAAAGAGCTTGAAGGTAGCAGTGGGTGCTGGAGCCTGGTGGTGTCAGCCAGGTGTACACATCTCTTCCCAGCTCCTTGTCCAGTGAGATCATGTTTGTAGTTTGCAATTGGCCATGGTGAAAGTATTGATGCCACAGAAATTAGCAGATACTACAGAGTTTTATCTTTTCCCTTTTTGTCTTCTTTCCTCTCCTCCCTCCCTCCTTGCCTTCCTTCCTTCTTTTCCTTCTTCTCATTCCCCACCCTCCTCAGCTGTTATTAAACACTAAATAAGCACATACCATTGCTCAGGGAGATTAATTTGCTGAGCTTCAAATTAGTTAATGAAGGAGCTGGAATTATAACAAGTGTAAAACTTTATCTTTGATAAAGGGACTCTCTGAAACAGACTTTTAATGGGCCTATTTCCAGTATTGCTCTTTCTTCCTCCCACCACCAACCCATCCCGTATACTGACAACAGAAGGAACCTAATAAAATCCAAACATGACCTTGTCTCTCCTCAGCTTTATTCAGCAGTTAGTTACCTCTCAGAACAGAATCTACATTCTTGCTCTGAGACTGAGTGGTAGGTCTTGTGCAGCAGTAAACAAAGGAGTACATCAAAGAACATGGAGCCAGGAAAAGCACACTGCCTGGCATAGCACAGCCACACAAATTACCTGGAGAGATTTTTCTTTTCATTGTGCCCATCATTGATCAGACTTTTAGCAATTATTGACACTAACAATATCTTAAAAGTTAGGGTTAGTTATTGAATGCAAATTCAATAATAAATAATAGCAACTATCCCTTCTTGAGGACCTTTGGATTGGTCACATACCAATCCAAATTGGTCACAAGAGAGAGAGGCCTCACCCTCTCTTGGATCATGTCCTCTGGGGCGAAGCCAGCTTCCATGTTGTAAGGATGTACACAGCCCTATAGCTAATTTAGGAAGAACTGAGGCCCCTACCAGTTTTCCAACCATGTAGGAAAGCCACGTTGGAAACAAGGAATTTCTGTTTCCTATATGATGGAAAGAGTGGCATAATGAATGTGATAGCTAGCCTTTAAGATGGTCTGCAGTGATCCTTGCCTCCTGGGATTCACATCCTTATGCAGTCCTGCTCCCATACTGAATACATTAGAGTCCAAGCTCTGTCTGCTCGCAGCATGACAGGCCAATAAACTTGGAGATGAGGTGTTGAAACAACGAATACAATTTCATTCAGAAAACCAACTGACAGAGAAGGTGGCAGACTAATATCTCAAAATAACCATCTTATCTGGATGTAGATGTTAGGGGGTGAGGAAATAAAGTAAAAAGGCCATTTATCCTGCAACATAGGAGGGGATGTGTTAATTTCTTTCCTGCAGCCATTCATAGGTGGGCTGGAATGCCCACTTGTGCATTCCATTCAAGTTGTCTCTCTGTAAGCTGAACAAAGGCACTTATAGTCAGGCAGAGGGGCAGGGTCCCCAAGGTAGGCCATTACGTATGATTATAATAAATAAAGTAACGAAAAGCAAACCAAAGAAACAGATCCAACTAGGAATCACAATTGGCTCTTCCCTGCAGCAGGGCTGACATGTGTTACCAGTAAGGCCTTTGCAGAAATGATAGCTTGTGACTTCTGAGGTTATAGGTCATAAAAGATGTAGCTTCTGCTCTCTCTCTGTGGACTCACTTCCGCTGGATTGAAGCCAGCTTCCATGTTGTAAGGACCATCCACAGCCCGTACAGTTAATTTAGGAAGAACTGAGGCCCCCTACCAATTTTGCCAGCCATGTTGGAAACAGGTATCAGATTACTGCAGCCTTTGGCCAACGTCTCAATTGCAACCTGACTGAAAGTCCCAAGCCAGAATTCCTGGCTAAGCTGCCTCAAGTTCCTGACCCACACATCCTATGTGAAATAGTGCTTACTGTTGTTTTCAAGATGGTATGTGTGAATCTGTCAACTTAAAAAAATAATCACAACTTAAAAGTTGAGGGTTGTGTTTTATTCAGTGGGAATTTTCAGGACTTCAAGCCCAGGAGGCAGCATCTCAAGTAATCCTGAGAGAACTGCTCCGAGGAGGCGCGGGGAGGAGGCAGCCTTATATAGAAGTTTGCAACAAGGGCAGGTAGTCTGAACATCATAGGTATGTGGTGAATTAAAGAAAACCAGGCATGTCAGGTTAGGGAATTTAGTGCTTTTCTGTATATGGGAAGATTCGAGAGTCTGAGCTCACTGGCATCATTCCTTTGACATGCACCTCAGCTATCTGGGGCCAGTATCCTGCTTTTTTCACATGCTTAGTTCTCATTGATCACTGTAGGGAGTGGCTGCGACCTGGTGGCTGCCAGTGATACAGGCGTCGTTCTGCCTCCTGACTGCCTCTAGGGCTCAGGAGTTCACGTTTGGAGAGCCAGAATCACTGATGACTGTGACGTCCTTGTTCACTGATATGGCAGGAAATACTCCGTTTCTCAGGGGCAGTTTGTTATATGGCAGTAGATGACCTACAAAGAGCATAAAGCAAACTCGGGGGTAACCTTGAGGAATATTTGTCTTTACGCTATGAAGAGGTATTGTGAGCTTTCCTGGCTCCGTGTCAGAAAAAAATCTCTCTCATTATCCCAGATTCCCTTAGAAAATGCTAAATATTTATTACCAAAATGTGGTAAAACAGCCTAATCTGGGTGGGAGGTGAGAAATACCTGGGTTTAGGTTGGGAGCAGAGTCCTTTCTAATTCTGGTTAGGTTATAAGTGACTGCCTCTGTTACCAGGGAAATAAACTGAAGAATAAACACTCATGGGGTTTGGAATAGATGTTAAATCATGCATTTACAGTCAAACTACTATGATATATAGGAGAAGGCAATGGCAACCCACTCCAGTGTTCTTGCCTGGAGAATCCCAGGGACGGGGGAGCCTGGTGGGCTGCCGTCTATAGGGTCGCACAGAGTCAGACAGGACTGAAGCGACTTAGCAGCAGCAGCACTATGATATATAAGAAGTGGAATATTTCCTGCCATATCAGTAAACAAGGGAGGTCACAGTTGTCAGCAATCGCAGCCATCACAGTGGAGAGCTGGTGAGCCCTGAGGGAACTCAGGAAGGAAGGAATACCTGCCCTCAATCACAGCAGCCATCAGACTACAGTCACCTCCTGCGGTGAGCCCTGAGGAAACTCAGGATGTGGAAACACAGGATACAGGCCCCAGACTCTGAGGTGCATACCAAAGGAATGATTTCAGTGAGCCCGGACTCCTGCATCTACCCATACAGCCATCCAGTGCAAACCACCACCATGGCTCACTGGTGGTGCAATAGCTTGTCAGTGGTCTCCAGGATTCCACCCTTTTCCTGTATCATTGATTCTCCGCCCAGCAGTCAGTGGTGGGGGTGGTTTAGTTGCTAAGCTGTGTCTGACTCTGTGCAACCCAGTGGACTGTAGATCACCAGGCCCCTCTGCCCATGGCATTTCCCAGACAAGAATACTGGAGTGGGTTGCTATTTCCTTCTCCAGGGGTCTTCCTGCCCCAGGGATAGAATCCTGTTCTCCTGCATTGCAGGAGGATTCTTTACTGACTGAGCTACCAGGGAAGCCCTCCCATAAATAGAAAAGCCCTAAATTCCTTAACTTGGGTTATCTGGTTTTCTCTAATTAACAATAATCTCTTGCTGTTCAGCTTACCTGAACTTTTTCTGCAAAACTTCTATATAATCTGGCTCCTCCCCTCGCCTCTTGTGAACAGTTCTCTTAGGGTCACTTGAGATACTGTCTCCTGGGTTTGAAGTCCTAAAAATCGCCACTGAATAAAATGTAACTCTCAGCTTTTAGGCTGTGAATTTAAGTCCACATATATATAGTGGTTGGGGCTTCCCAGGTCACAGTAGTAGTAAAGAACCACCTGCCGATACTGGAGAAGTAAGAGACTCCGGTTCTGTCCTTCAGGAAGATCCCCTGGAGGAGGATATGGCAACCCACTCCAGTATTCTTCCCTGGAGAATCCATGGACAGAGGAGCCTGGTGGGCTACAGTGCATAGTGTTGCAAAGACATGGACGTGACTGAAGCGACTTAGCACAGCACACATACACAGTGTTATGTTGGTCTGTGGTTATCAGGAACGAATAAACCATCCCTTAAAAAATATATCGTTTGTTTTTATCTAATGGTCAATTATTTCTGGGGTCAGCCTTTCAGGAAGAAAAATAAAGCTGATAGTTTCCTAGGTAGAGGAGGAAATAACTGATTCTAAGATTCACCAGGCAGTGGAGTGACAAGCAAAACCTTCCTTTGGTAGAACAAACGGCAAGATAAAATCCTGTGGCAGAGACTTCCCTGACAGTCCAGTGGTTAAGACTCCGCACTTCCAGTGCAGGGAGTGGGGGTTTGATCCCTGGCTGGGGAACTAAGATCCATATGCCGTGCAGCCAAAAGAAAAATTAAAAACTTGATGACAGCAATTGTGAGATCAGCATTAGGAGCAGGAAGCTGAATTGTATTGGTATTTCAGTACAGTGAAGTTAATCTGATTGCTTTCCTAATACTTGGCCTGAAAAGGGCACAAGCTAGGTAGCTTAGGACTCCCAGAGCGGGGAGCCTAACGACACTGAATTCCTCAGTTGGGGAATAAAAGAGACTGAAAGAAAAAGTGACCTGGGAGGTGGGGGTGGTGTGGGGTGGGGGTGGGGAGAATGGCTCAGCCACGGAACGGAAAACATCAAAAGCCAACTGTCCCTACCCTTCTTAGACTGCTTCTCTCTCCACCAGCCGGTACAACTTTGGCAGGCACAGAGGGAGAAAAAGCCATTAATGCTAATAACATGGAGTTAGGCTGTGTGTGTGTGTGTGTGTGTGTGTGTTCAGTTGTTCAGTTGTGTCTGACTCAACCCCATGGACTGGAGCCCGCCAGGCTCCTCTGTCCATGGAATTCTCCAGGCAAGAATACTGGAGTGAGTTTGCCATCGCCTACTTCAGGGGATCTTCCGGACCCAGGAATGGAACCCTGTCTCTTGCATCTTCTGCACTGGCAGGCAGATTCTTTACTACTGGGAAGCCTGGAGTTAGGGAGAGACTGATACATTTCCCCTAAAGCAGAACCACCATGACCGGGAACAGAGCAAAAATTAAGGAAGACCTAACACTGGAAAGTGGAAATTATCTAAAGTTCTAAAGTTCAACTCCAGTGAAATTCTTGCTTTTAGAAGTGGTACCATGAAAGGATGATGACTAGAAATTCAGTTTATTCAAAGGACAAAAGTATGATTGTTAAGGAAGTAAAGGAATCAAAATTTAGGATGCTCCAATGAGAAAAAATGGCAAAAAAAAAAGAAAATCATCTTACCCTGATGTTTTACTTGGGAGCCCTGCTATCGACAGTCGCCCCTCAAGGGACTGGCAGCCTTTTTTCCTGTGTTTATGTATTTGTTTTTGTTTCTACAGATGCCTCTGAATTTTTTGTTAGAAGTAAAGTCATTCTCCCTGCCAAGATACATTAGCAACTCTTTTACTGTGGCACACGCACAAGCTGTACCATGGACACATAAGAAGCACTCCCTGGTTCCCCGAGACCCAGCTGGATCTGTGCTCTGGGAAGGTACTGTGTCATGGGAGCAGGGCTTTGTGGGACCTGTGCAGGCACATGAGGTCCTGGGTTCAGAAGGGCTCTGCCATTGGTTTAATAGTCTGGACGCCGTCTGGAAATTCTTTCTTTTTATATTCTTTTCTAGCTGTGCTGGCTCTTCATTGCTGCGCGGGCTTCCCTCTTGTTGTGGGAAGCAGGGGACACTCCCCAGCCACCGTGTTCATGCTTCTCATGGCCGTGGCTTCTCTTGTGGCCGAGCACTGGCTCTAGGATGTGCAGGCTTCAGTGGCTGCAGCTCAGGGGCTCAGCTGCTGGGGCACATGGGCGGAGTTGCCCCGCAGCATGTGGAATTTTTCCAGACCAGGGATGGAACCCGTATCCTCTGCGTTGCCAAGGCAGATTCTTAACCACTGGACCACCGGGGAAACCCTGCCTTGAAATTCGTAATTTGTTTCAGTGGGAGGCAGCAGAGGAGCCCTGCGTGTGGAGTCAAGAGCACTGAGATCCCTGTAGTTCCGGGTCTCCTCTCACTAAGTAGGCTATGGGCAGGTGTCTGAGAATCCCAGCTCCTGTTTCTCAGTTTCTACATCTGTACCTTGACACAGTATTAACCACTTTAGTAGTAGTCTTAGTCATTCAATCGTGTACTACTCTTTGCAACCCCATGGACGATAGCCCACCAGGCTCCTCTGTTCATGGAATTCTCCAGAAGAATACTGGAGTCAGTAGCCATTCCCTTCTCCAGGGAATCTTCCTGACCCAGGGCTCAAACCCCGGTCCCCTGCATTGCAGGCAGATTCTTTATTGTCCTAGCCACCAAAGAAGCCACCACACTTCTTTTCAAAGATGGTTATGAGGCTGCAACGGACTTTTCTTAAGTTCTGTTTGTGTGTGTGTGTTCGGTCACTAAGTCACATCCAACTAATCCAACCATCCCTTCCTCTGCTGGCCTCCTCTGCTTTTGCCCTCAATCTTTCCCAGCTTCAGGGTCTTTTCCGATGAGTCGGCTCTTTGCATAAGGGGGCCAAAGTATTGGAGCTTCAGCTTCAGCATCAGTCCTTCCAATGAATATTCGGGTTGATTTCCTTTAGGATTGACTGGTTTGATCTCCATGTTGTCCAAGGGACTCTCAAGAGTCTTCTCCAGCACCACAATTCGAAAGCATCCATTCCTTGGCACTCAGCCTTCTTTATGGTCCAACTCTCACATCTGTCTGTACATGACTACTGGAAAAACCATAGCCTTGACTATATGGATCTTTGTCGACAAAGTGATGTCTCTGTTTTTTTAATGTGCTGTCTAGGTTTGCCATAGCTTTCCTTCCAAGGAGCAAGCATCTTTTAATTTCATAGCTGTAGTCAGTGTCTTCAGTTATTTTGGAGCCCAAGAAAATCTGTCACTACTTCCACTTTTCCCCCTTCTATTTGCCATGAAGTGATGGGACCAGATACCACAATCCTAGTTTTTTAAATATTGAGTTTTAAGCCAGCTCTTTTCACTCTCCTCTTTTACCCTCATTAAGAGGCTCTTTAGTTCCTCTTCACTTTCTGCCAGTGAGTGGTATCATCTGCTTATCTGAGGTTGTTGATACTTGTCTTGGTAATCTTGTTTCCAGCTTGTTTCCAGATTCATCCAGCCCAGCATTTCGCATGGTGTACTCTGCATAGAAGTTAAATAAACAGGATAACAATATACAGCCTTGACTTACTCCTTTCCCAATTTTGAACCAGTCTGTTGTTCCATATCTGATTCTAACTGTTGCTTCCTGATCCATATACAGGTTTCTCAGAAAGGTAATGTGGTCTGGTATTCCCATCTCTTTAAGAATTGTCCACAGTTTGTTGTGATGCACACAATCAAAGATGTTAGTGTAGTCGGTGAAGCAGATGTTTTTCTGGAATTCCCTTGCTTTTTCTATGCTCCAACGAATGTTGTCAATTTGATCTCTGGTTCTTCTACCTTTTCTAAACCCAGGTAGTACATTTAGAAGTTCTCAGTTCATGTACTGTTGAGGCCTAACTAGAAGGACTTTGATCATAACTTTGCTAGCATCTAAAATGAGTGCAGTTGTACAGTAGTTTGAACATTCTTTGGCATTGTCCTTCTTTGGGATTGGAATGAAAATTGACCATTCCCAGTCCTGTGGCCAGCACTGAGTTTTCCAGGTTTGCTGACATATTAAGTGCAGAACTTTTAGTGGCATCATCTTTTAGAATTTTAAATAGCTCAGCTGGAATTCCATCACCTCCACTAGCTTTGTTTGTAGCAACGCTTCCTAAAGCTCACTTGACTCCACACTCTAGGATGTCTGGCTCTAGGTGAGTGACCACACCTAATATTGGAGCTGAGAATGAAAAAGGTGATGCAAGGTAGCATGTTGCATATCAGAATCTTCCTTTATAGATGCTTGTCCAGAAAGAACGGTAGCGCGCTCCATGATGATATTTGAATTTGGATGATGAGTTTCGTGCATGTTCAGTCACTTCAGTCATGTCCAACTCTTTATGACCCCACAGCCCCCCAGGCCCCTCTGTCCATGGGAGTTTCCCAGCAAGAATGCTGGAGTGGGTAACTATTTCCTACTCCAGGGGCTCTTCCTGACCCAGAGATTGAACCCGTGTCTTCTGCATTGTAGGTGAGCCTTTACCATGAGCCATGAGGGAAGCCCAGATGAGTATGACCCTATTCAAAATGCATTACAAGGACTTCCCCACTGGTCCAATGGTTAAGAATCTACCTTGCAGGGAACATGGGTTTGATCCCTGGTCTGGGAAGATTCCTCTTGCCACTGGGCAATGAAGCCCTTGTGCCACAACTACTGAGCCCCTGTGCCTAGAGCCTGTGCTCTGCAAGAAGAGAAGCCACCACAGTGAAGCCTGGGCACCACAAGCAGAGAATAGCCCCGCTCACCACAACTAGGGATTGCCCACGTGCAGCAACGAAGTCCCAGCGCAGCCGTAAATAAATAAACAGAATTTTTAAAATAACCTCAAAACAAAATTTAAAAAACCCAAAATGCATTACAAGTTTAAAGAAACACAGTATCACGCTTAAGTATTTTCTCCTTAAACTAGCCTTCTTAAATAAGACAAAGTAATTGAGCCAAGAGTTATGAGACCTACCTCTCCCCTTTTACTATGATTTTTAGGGGGGAATACAGGAATGAGTAAGTAATTAGCTCGGGGAAGGGCCCAGTGGAAAGTTGATGCTGCTATTACGGACAGGAGTTTGAGTGGGTGTTGAGTGGGTGGAGGAGACACTATAAAGGAAACAGTCATTGGTGCTGGTTACACAACATTCGGAATGTATTTAATACCACTGCACACTTAAACGTGATTTAGAGAGTAAATTTTATGTTATGTGTATTTTATCTCAATAAAAACATTTTTAAGAAAAGATAAACAAGTGGTGGGCTGGGTGTGGCTGGGTTGGATTTTGCAGATCACTGCCCTGATGGATCATCATGGTTGCATCCATGCTTAGAAGACCCCTGGTCTACAAAACTGTGTGTTTGCACAGTTCTCCAATAATATGACCTAAGATAAACTGGGTGGGGGAAAAGACCCAGCCCTTAACCAGTTTAGAGCTACCACACTGCTCTTCCATCATGTTAGGATAAAGATGTAACCCTTACCATTTAGTTCAAGCATAAGAAAAAATGGATGATGGCATGGTGCAGGAAAAGGTATTACTATTTATTCAGTTACAAACCATGGAGAAGGGAATGGAAACCCCCTCCAGTATTCTTGCCTGGAGAATTCCATGGACAGAGGAGTCTGGCAGGCTACAGTCCATGGGTCGTAGAGTTGGACACGACTGAACAACTGACATCATAAACCATGTCCATTTGAAAAAGACATGAATGAGCTAGAGCTGTGAGGCCAGGGGAGGTGGCTAGGGGACTGGGTCCTGATGTCATCTCTAGCTTTAAAAAATTTTGTCCACAAGCAATCAGTTCAGTTCAGTTCAGTCGCTCAGTCATGTCCGACTCTTTGCGACCCCGTGAATCGCAGCACGCCAGGCCTCCCTGTCCATCACCAACTCCCGGAGTTCACCCAGACTCACGTCCATCGAGTCAGTGATGCCATCCAGCCATCTCATCCTCTGTCGTCCCCTTCTCCTCCTGCCCCCGATCCCTCCCGGCATCAGAGTCTTTTCCAACAAGTCAGCTCTTCACATGAGATGGCCCAAGCAATAGGCAGACTTATTCTCCTCTTTCTGAAATGCCTAAGGTTAAAGATATTTAATTCAGTTGGACCTATAGGTTGCATGGGGAAAATTAATTACAGGCTGATAGTACTTTTTATATCAATCCAAAAAAGTCATTCTATAGGAGAAAAAGAAAGTATGAAAATCTGCTTTGAAAATTGTAGACAGTACCATGGACTAAAGGTATTAATATGGAGATGACTAATATCTAACACTAAATATACTTACATATATCACTTTGTTAATATTATAACAAATGTTGTAATTCATTACAAATGAAAATCTTTCAAAAAGCACCTGAATCTTCAGGTTTGATATTCTGTTTTGCTTTGCCAAAGTGAGACCTTCTCAGCCCTTTCATTACCGATTGTATTTTATATCTGACATAAAACTAGTGAGCAACTATTTGTCAAAGTTATCACCTAACACTGTTGATCTGCTTTCCTGTTCAGTTGGCACCTCCTGCTTCTGTATTTGATGAAGAAATCCTGGTTTTAAAGCCAAACGTTTATTTAGCCCTCTGTGTGCAGTTGCTTTTATTTGGAACTTCTTAATCAAACGCTAAATATGGGCTTGGTTTCAACATTTGCTTTGACTATTAGTTTCTGAGTACAGAAACAAATAAGTGATATGTATTTCCTAATATATTTGTGTGTATTTACTTTAGATCAGCATCAAATATGCACTTGATATAAGGGAAATAAGGGTGGCGTTAGGAAAGCGTTGTGAGATGCAGGTTTTGATAAGCCACATGTGATCCAGGGTCTTAGGGTCCCCGAAGTATTCACATTTCTCAGAAGTAGATCTCACTGGATTGTGTCATGTCTAGCTTAAAGGAGGATCAGGTAGACGTGCACAGCCCAGCCTGAGCCGTGCTTCCCAGCACGCTGTCACCCCGCCCCACCTCGTTTCCTGGGCGCTCATCTTACCTTTCTTTTGCAGTGGGCTTTGTTCTTGTTTAAAGCTCAATAAATCTTCACAACTATTCAGTAACAGTGCTCAAAGGGTCACCTCATTCAGAGATATTTTACAGTTAACACTTCTAAAGATTGGAAACTCTTAAACTCCTCAACATTAATCTCTCATAGTGAAATTTTAGGAATTATACATGTTTGTGGTGAGATTCCTTGAAGCCTGAGTTCCTCCTGGAAGCTCCCAAATCACACCACAAAAGCCTACTCCATTTTAGTGCATTTTAGAATAAAGTTTTATAAAAGCATATAAAAACCCACTGAGACTTCTTTGTGATAAATTTTTTTTTCTTATTTTTAATTGAAGGATAATTACAATGTAGTGTTGGTTTCTGCCACACATCATCATGGATCAGTCGTAGTTATGTATACATATGTCCCCTCCCTCTAGAGCATCCCTCTCACCTCCCTCCCCATCCCACCCCTCTAGATTGCCGCAGAGCCCTGGTTTGAGTTCCTTGATATGAGAAAAACATTTTTTAAAAAGAGAATTTGAAGATCACTTTGTGAAATACTGTTTTACAAAGTACTTTGTGAGGTACATTGTCCTTGTTGAAGAGTTGGGTGGCCTGGATAAGCACCAATTATCTTGAAGTGAAAGCCTATATGGGGGTTTCCCAGGTGGCTCAGTGGTAAAGAATCCACCTGATAATGCAGGAAGCACAGGAGACGCTGGTGCCATCCCTGGGTTGGGAAAATTCCCCTGGAGGAGGAAACGGCAACCTACTCCAGTATTCTCGCCTGGAAAATAACATGGACAGAGGAGCCTGACAGGCTACAGTCCATGGTGTTGCAGAATCTGACATGACTGAGCATGCACACATAAAGGACTATATATACAAAGTTCTTTATTACCTTCAAATTTGATTGACTTTGGCTATAGCTTTATTTTTGTGCAACAATTGTGACATCTAGTGGTTATTCTAAGTACTTCTAAGGAATGATTTCATGTGTTTTCATTAAATGCATTCAAATATGAGAACTTGCTATTTAAATAACACTATAACAAATATCCTTATAGACACCCTTTTACATACTTAATTATATGGGATAAAGACCAAGGAACAAGCTAGTGGTGGTGGTGGTTTAGTCTCTAAGTCGTGTCTGACTCTTATGATCCCACGGACTGTAGCCTGCCAGGCTCCTCTGTCCATGGCATGCTCCAAGCAAGAATACTGGAGGGGGTTGCCATTTCCTTCTCCAGAGGATCTCCAGACCAGGAATCAAACATGGGTCTCCTGCATTGCAGGCAGATTCTTTACCAACTGAGCTATGAGGGAAGCCTAGTGGAGGTGATGAAATTCCAGTTGAGTTATTTAAAATCCTAAAAGATGGAGCTGTTAAAGTGCTGCACTCAATATGCCAGCAAATTTGGGAAAACTCAGAAGTGGCCACAGGACTGGAAAAGGTCAGTTTTCATTACAATCCTAAAGAAGGGCAATACCAAAGAAGGTTCAAACTGCCATACAGTTGTGATCACCTCACATGCTAACTAAGTTATGCTCAAAATCCTTCAAGCTAGGCTTTGACAGTACACGAACCGAGAACTTCAGATGTACAGGCTGGGTTAAGGAAAAGCAGAGGAACCAGAGATCAAGTCGCCAACATTCATTAGATCATGGAGAAAGCAAAGGAGTTCCAGGAAAACATCTACTTGTGCTTCATTGACTGTGCTAAAACCTTTGACTGTGTGGATGACAACAAACTGTGGAAAATTATTAAAGAGATGAGAATACCAGACCACCTTACTTGTCTCCTGAGAAACCTGTGCGTAGATCAAGAAGCCACAGTTGGAACCGTATGTGGAACAACAGGCTAATTCCAAATAGGGAAAGGAGTATGTCAAGGCTGTATATTGTCATTCTGCTTCTTTAACTTATATACAGAGTACATCATGCAAAATGCCAGGCTGCATGACTCACAAACTGTAATCAAGATTGCCAGGAGAAATATCAATAACCTCAGATATGCAGATGATACCACTCTAAGGTCAGAAAGTAAAGAGCCTCCAGATGAGGGTGAAAGAGGAGACAAAAAAAGCTGGCTTAAAACTCAACATTCATAAAACTAAGGTCATGGCATCTGGTTCGATCACTTCATGGCAAATAGGAGAAAAAGCAGAAGCAGTGGCAGATTTTATTTTCTTGGGCTCCAAAATCACCAACGATGCTGACTGCAGCCATGAAAGTGAAAGATGCTTGCTCCTTGGAAGAAAAGCTATAACAGCTAGACAATACATTTAAAACCAGAGATATCACTTTGCCGACAAAGGTCCATATAGTCAAAGTTATGGTTTTTCCAGTAATCACATATGGATGTGAGAGTTGGACCATAAAGAAGGCTGAGTACCAAAGAGTAGATGCTTTCGAACTGTGGTGTTGCAGAAGACGCTTAGAGTCCCTTGAACTGCAAGACCATCAAACCAGTCAATTCTAAAGGAAATCAACCCTAAATACTCACTGGAAGGTCTGGTACTGAAACTGAAGCTCCAATACTTTGGCCACCTGATGGGAAGGGTTGACTGATTGGAAAAGACCCTGATGCTGGGAAAGATTGAGGGCAAGCGGAGAAGTGGGTGACAGAGGATGAGAGGGTTGGATGATATCACCGACTCAATGGACATGGGTTTGAGCAAACTCGGGGAGATAGTGAAGGACAGGGAAGCCTGGTATGCTACAGTCCATGGGATCACAAAGAGTTTGACATCACTTAGAGACAAATTACAACAACAAAACTGAGGAGTGGAATTTCTGAGTTAAAAGATGTATTTAGAATGTTGGTATTGTCAATTCACCCTCCAAAGAAGATTGCACCAGTTTATACTTCTGCAACTGCAAGTACAGAGTTCTTCACATCTAACCAATGATGACAGTTACCAAATGCATTCATCTTCATTTGATTTTCATTTCTTTATGAATGGGCATTTCACCTTTCTATGGCTGTTTTTCCTTTTTCTTTCTTTTGTTTTTATTTTGTTCGGCTACTTGTTTTTCTTTATCCCTGAAATGCCAACACACACTGAGGAAATTAGTCTATAATTTATCTATAACTTGCACTGAAAATATCTTTCTCAGTTTTTCATTTATTATTTATACCTAGTGATTTTTGTTTGTTTGTTTCACTTTGCAAATGTTTGAGATTTATGTAGTCAGGGATATCAGATTTTTCCTTTATAATTTTAATTTTATGTCATATTTCAAAAGGCTGTCTCCCAGGGGATAAAAATTAAAAGTTATATATCTTTATTTATGTAACATTTATAGTGTTTAAATTTACATGATTATGTTACATAAATATATTACTATAAATAACACTATATATATAACATATATTACCAAGAACATGTATTATGTATGTTACAAAAATTATTTTACTTAACACTATAAATTTAAATTATTTTATTTAACACTATAAATGTTACATAATTTATAATTTAAATTTATAGTGTTATTTATTTAGTAAATATATATGTTATATATATATGTTACATTTATAGTGTTTTGGTATTTTTACTAAATAAATAAAATAATTTTTGTAACATACATAATACATGTTCTTGGTAATATATTCAAATAGTAGAGCGCCGTATGGAGACACAAGTCAAATCCCACTTATCCCACCAGCATCTCACGGGCACTCCCTAGAAGTGCCCGCTGCAGTAGTTCAATGTGTGCATGCGTGTGTATGTGTGTATACATCCTTTCAGATATTTTCTGGGCCTTTGCAGGGAAATTGTTTTTCTACATAAAAGGAATCATATTATCAATATTACTCTACCCTTTACATATTTTTGACATCTTTTCTCATCAGTATAGAGACCTACCTCAATCTCCTTAAGAGCTATAGTTCCATTTACCAACCTCCTTTACGCATACACACATTGAACTATTGCAGTGGGCACTTCTAGGGAGTGCCTGTGAGACGCTGGTGGGATAAGTGGGATTTGACTTTTGTCTCCATATGGCGCTCTACTATTTGAATATATTACCAGGAACATGTATTATGTATGTTACAAAAATTATTTTAAAGTAATAGTTAATAATGTGGGAAGATATTTAGGATCTATAGTTAACTGAAAAAGCAAGTTATAAACAATAAGTAAAATATGATCCCATTTTAGAAAACAGAAGACTGTCCATGTCAAGAGAAAAGACTGCATGGATATGCACCAAAATGTTAACCATGATCTCAGAGTTGATCACAGATTCGGGTCATGTGTATTGCTTTCTTTTGTACTAACTTCTATTTCCCAAATACTTTACAGTGGACACACATTTCACTGTGATTATAAAAAGTAAATATATATTTATATACACACACACGTATGTATATACTAGAATTGATTAATTCTTGTGAGATACATGAACTGTAGTTTCACATAGCTTCTGGTTTACTTGGACTTCCCAAGTGGCAATAGTGGTAAAGAGCCCACCTGCCAATGCAAGAGATGTAGGTTTGATACCTGAGTCCGGAAGATTCCCTGGAGAAGGAAATGGCAACCCACTGCAGTATTCTTGCCTGGAGAATCCCATGGACAGAGGAGCCTGGCGGGCTACAGTCCACGGGGTCATGAAACGTCTGACGCAACCGAGTGACTGAGCACACAGCACATGATTTACTCACCTAAAGCCCTAGCACTGTCCGCTCCTTCTTCCCCACTTCCAGTAACCTATTTTATCGTTAAGAAGTTTGATTTGATGTTTGATTAGACATTTCTTATAAAATAAGATGATATGCCCTTTGATACTTTTAAAGGGATAAGTTTCTGGTTCATGGAGCCAGAAGATAATTGAATACAAAAATATCTGACATGAAGGTTATTTCTTCCACGAAATTTCAGTCATGCAAGACTGCTTAATCCTAGGGTTTCTCCTCCACACTTGACTGATTTCATCTATATTTTATGTGGAGTAAGTAGCAAATACTTTTGACATTCTTCGAATTCTTTTAAAATTATTTATATAATTTTACTCAGTCTCGTTCCAGAAAGGATTTAAAGTCCTTACTAAAAAAATACACAAGTTTTAAAAATAAGTGAAGTGTAACCAGAGAAAGGAAAATGTGAAATAAGCGGGTGGAGAAATCAAGATAAAACAGGACAGAAAGAAAGAGAAAATGAAATCACAAGATGAAATCTATCCCTTAAGAGCCATTTTTTTTTGAGGGTGATTTGACTCTTCTAAATAGCTCCCTCACCCTAAAAGAAAGAGATCAGAGTTGGGGAGGCTCAGACTGTTCTGAGATTGAGGCCAAAGGGAAATGAGTCAGTGCAGGAGGTTGATATAGGACAGTAACAGTGGCCACAGCTTCTACTCAGGCTCCCTGTGGGTCAGAAACCAGGCTAAGCTCTGTAACTTTTTTTTTTAATTGATGTGTTGGTTTGTGCCATACATCAACACAAATCAGCCACAGGTAAACACGTGTCCCCTCCCTCTTGAACCTCCTTCCCATCTCCCACCCCATCCCACCCCTCTAGGTTATCACAGAGCACCAGGGTGAGCCTCTGTGCTATACAGCACTTCCCATTAGCTTTCTCTTGTACACATGGTTATGTGTATATTTTGATGCTACTTTCTCAGTCTGTCCCTTAGGGGTATATGCCCAGTAGTGGGATTGCTGGGTCGTGGGCAGTTTTATTTCCAGTTTTTAAAGAAATGTCTGTACTGTTCTCCATAGTGGCTCTATCAATTTACATTCCCACTAACAGTACAAGAGGGTTCCTTTTTCTCCACACCCTTTCCAGCATTTATTTTTTGTAGATTTTTTGATGATGGTCGTTCTCACTGTTGTGAGGTGATACCTCACTGTAGTTTTGGCTTACATTTCTCTAATAGTAAGTGACGTTGAGAATTTTTTCATGTGCTTGTTAGCTATCTGTGTGTCTTCTTTGGAGCAATGTCTGTTTCGGTCTTCTGCCCATGGTTTGATTGGGTGGTTTGTTTTTCTAATGTTGAGCTGCTTGTATATTTTGGAGATTAATCTTTTGTCAGTTGCTTCATTTGCAGTTATTTTCTCCCATTCTGAAGGTTGTCTTTTCATCTTGTTTATGGTTTCCTTAGCTGTGCAAAAGCTTTTAAGTTTAATTAGGGCCCACTTGTTTATTTTCGTTTTTATTTCCATTAATCAGTGGGTCATAGAGGATCTTGCTGTGATTTATGACAAAAGTGTTCTGCCTATGTTTGTTTGTTTGTTTTTTTCTAAGACTTCTATAGTTTGTGGTCTTACGTTTAGATCTTTAATCCATTTCAAGTTTTATCTTTGTATATGGCGTTAGGAAGTGTTCTCGTTTGATTCTTTTACACGTAGCTGTCCCATTTTCCCAGCACCACTTATTGAACAGACTATCTTTTTCTCCATTGTATAGTCTTGCCTCTTTTGTCGAAGGTAAGATGACCGTAGGTGTGTGGGTTTATCTCTGGGCTTTCTATCTTGTTCCATTGGCCTGTATTTCTGTTTTTATGCCAGTACCATACTGTTTTGATGACTGTAGCTTTGTAGTATTGTCTGAAGTCAGGAAGGTTGATTCCTCCAGCTCCATTCTGCAAGTCATGGTTCTGCTTCATCTTTACAATAAAACCATTCTTAGTGGGGGACTTTTTTTTCCTCTTTACTGTGTTTCTTCTCCATTCCCCGGGTCACTTTGGGAGTGACTTGTTGGGCTACGTAATCTTCTCCTGTGTAACTCCTTCCTCCTCAGGATGAACTTGGGAGAGTTGGTGGTTTAAGAGAAGGGAAAGCAGCTGCAGCTTATTCCCTGGGGAGGCTGTGCCCCAGCCTAGGGGATTCTCAGTCCCTCTGTACACGCTCAGAACCCTGCCCCTGTACTTCTGGGGTTCTGATGTGTTCCCCAATTCAGCTTTCTTTGTAATGTACCTGACATTACACAATTCCTTATCTGAAGTTCCTGGGACCTGGTGGGTTTCAAATTTGAGAAATTTTAAGACTTCAGAAAGGTTCTATGTCTTACTTACAGGTTCTGCGACAACTCCCCATTATCACTTTGTTATTTATGCAATAAAAGGTATGAATGTTCATGCAATGTTGGATAAATTAAGACTATGTCTCATTAAGTCAGACCAGATTTTATTGTCAAATGAGTTCAAAGATGTTGGATTCTGCTGCCAAATGAATTACAAAAACTCTTTTGGGTTTTAAAACTTTTTGGATTTCGAATTGTAGATAAAGGATTGTTTGGCTGTATTTTGATCTCCAACTGTGTCTACTTTCTCAGTTGGTTCCTGGTTTGGAAAATACAGAAATGTAGAGGTAGATAAGGGCTTCCCAGGTACCATTCAGTTTAGTCGTTCAGTCGTGTCTGACTCTTTGCGACCCCATGAATCACAGCACGCCAGGCCTCCCTGTCCATCACCAACTCCCGGACTTCACTCAAACTCATGTCCATTGAGTCGGTGATGCCATCCAGCCATCTCATTCTCTGTCGTCCCCTTCTCCTCCTGCCCCCAATCCCTCCCAGCATCAGAGTCTTTTCCACTAGCTCAACTCTTTGGATGAGGTGGCCAAAGTACTAGAGTTTCAGCTTTAGCATCATTCCTTCCAAAGAACAGCCAGGACTGATCTCCTTTAGAATGGACTGGTTGGATCTCCTTTCAGTCCAAGGGACTCTCAAGAGTCTTCTCCAACACCACACTTCAAAAGCATCAATTCTTCAGCACTCAGCTTTCTTCATAGTCCAATTTTCACATCCATACATGACTACTGGAAAAACCATAGCCTTGACTAGACGGACCTTTGCTGGCAAAGTAACGTCTCTGCTTTTGCATATGCTGTCTAGGTTGGTCATAACTTTCCTTCCAAGGAGTAAGTGTCTTTTAATTTCATGGCTGCAATCACCATCTGTAGTGATTTTGGAGCCCCCCAAAATAAAGTCTGACACTGTTTCCACTGTTTCCCCATCTATTTCCCATGAAGTGATGGGACCAGATGCCATGATCTTTGTTTTCTGAATGTTGAGCCTTAAGCCAACTTTTTCACTCTCCTCTTTCACTTTCATCAAGAGGCTTTTGAGTTCCTCTTCACTTTCTGCCACGGCGGTGGTGTCATCTGCATATCTGAAGTTACTGATATTTCTCCCGGCAATCTTGATTCCAGCTTGTGCTTCTTCCAGCCCAGTGTTTCTCATGATGTACTCTGCATATAAGTTAAATAAGCAGGGGGACAATATACAGCCTTTTCCTATTTGGAACCAGTCTGTTGTTCATGTCCAATTCTAACTCTTGCTTCCTGACCTGCATACAGGTCTCTCAAGAGGCGGGTCAGGTGGTCTGGTATTCCCATTTCTTTCAGAATTTTCCAGTTTATTGTGATCCACACAGTCAAAGGCTTTGACATAGTCAGTAAAGCAGAAATAGATGTTTTTCTGGAACTCTCTTGCTTTTTCCATGATCCAGCAGATGTTGGCCACTTGATCTCTGGTTCCTTTGCCTTTTCTAAAACTAGCTTGAACATCTGGAAGTTCACGGTTCACGTATTGCTGAAGCCTGGCTTGGAGAATTTTGAACATTACTTTACTAGCATGTGCTGCTGCTGCTAAGTCACTTCAGTCATGTCCGACTCTGTGTGACCCCATAGACAGCAGCCCACCAGGCTCCCCCATCCCTGGGATTCTCCAGGCAAGAACACTGGAGTGGGTTGCCATTTCTTTCTCCAATGCATGAAAGTGAAAAGTGAAAGTGAAGTCGCTCAGTCGTGTCCGACTCTTCACGACCCCATGGACTGTAGCCCACCAGGCTCCTCCGTCCATGGGATTTTCCAGGCAAGAGTACTGGAGTGTGAGATGAGTGCAATTGTGTGGTAGTTTGAGCATTCTTTGGCATTGCCTTTCTTGGGATTGGAATGAAAACTGGTCTTTTCCAGTCCTGTGGCCACTGCTGAGTTTTCCAAATTTGCTGGCATATTGAGTGCAGCATTTTCACAGCATCATCTTTCAGGATTTGAAATAGCTCAACTGGAATTCCATCACCTCCACTAGCTTTGTTTGTAGTGATGCTTCCTAAGGCCCACTTGACTTCACATTCCAGGACGTCTGGCTCTAGGTAAGTTATCACATGATCATGATTATCTTGGTCGTGAAGATCTTTTTAGTACAGTTCTGTGTATTCTTGCCACCTCTTCTAAATATCTTCTGCTTCTGTTAGGTCCGTACCATTTCTGTTCTTTATCGAGCCTGTCTTTGCATGAAATGTTCCCTTGGTATCTCTAATAATCTTAAAGAGATCTCTAGTCTTTCCCATTCTGTTGTTTTCCTCTATTTCTTTGCATTGATCACTGAGGAAGGCTTTCTTATCTCTCCCTGCTATTCTTTGGAACTCTGCATTCAGATGGGAATATCTTTCCTTTTCCCAGGTACCATTAATGATAAAGAACCCACCTGCCAATGTAGGAGACATAAGAGATGTAGGTTCAATCCTTGGGTTGGGAAGATCCCCTGGAGGAGGGCATGGCAAACCACTCCTGTATTCTTGCCTGGAGATCCCATAGGTAGAGGAAACTGGCAGGCTATGGCCCATAGGATCGCGAAGAGTCAGATATGACTGAACCCTTCACTGGCCTTATAACTTTGTATTTATAATTTTATATTCTTTCTCTTTTTTTAATTTTTTTTTTCTAGAAATAGACTGTATTTAATAACATAGTATACAATAAAGGATGCATTTTTTTTTTTACATTAGGTATAATTTAATAGAGACAAATGGCAGACCTTGTATTAGGTAGAAAAACAACACCATCCATTCATGATAGATTTGACAAGACTTAACAGTAGCATATGCAAAAAAGAAATATATTTTTTGTTAACTGTATTTTTTCTTTTTTTTTTTTTAATTTTTTAAAGTATACATGGTTCCCCATCCTGAACCCTCCTCCCTCCTCCCTCCCCACACCATCCCTCTGGGTCGTCCCAGTGCACCAGCCCCAAGCATCCAGCATCGTGCATTGAACCTGGACTGGCATCTCGTTTCATACATGACGTTTCTTTTTTTAATTTAAATTGATTTATTTTAATTGGAGGCTCATTACTTTACATTATTGTATTGGTTTATATTCTTTCTCTTAAAGAGATCCCTAAAAAATACAAGCTTCAGACCCCATAAAACCTAGGGCCACCCTGGGGAGAGCTATGGTTGCCTTCTCTAAAACCCAATAGCCTAAAGTTAGGTACCAACATCATCCTCATTTTTCTTAGGAAGGGACAGAGACAAAGAGGTTAATAAGTTGGCATCAATTATAAGTGGCAGAGTATGGAGTCAAACTAGGTCAGTGGAGCTAATGAGTCTGTGCTTTTAACCACTGACTTTCTACATCTGTGGATAAAAATAAAATAGTTGACAGTCTCTTTTCAGTTAAAGTAAATCCTGGAGGATAGCCCTTACCCCACAAAAATAACCTCAGATCAGATCAGTTGCTCAGTCGTGTCCAACTCTTTGCAACCCCATGAATCGCAGCACGCCAGGCCTCCCTGTCCATCACCAACTCCCAGAGTTCACTCAGACTCATGTCCATCGAGTCAGTGATGCCATCCAGCCATCTCATCCTCTGTCGTCCCCTTCTCCTCCTGCCCCCAATCCCTCCCAGCATCAGGGTTTTTTCCAATGAATCAACTCTTCGCATGAGGTGGCCAAAGTACTGGAGTTTCAGCTTTAGCATCAGTCCTTCCAAAGAAATCCCAGGGCTGATCTCCTTCAGAATGGACTGGTTGGATCTCCTTGCAGTCCAAGGGACTCTCAAGAGTCTTCTCCAACACCACAGTTCAAAAGCATCAATTCTTCAGCGCTCAGCCTTCTTCACAGTCCAACTGTCACATCCATACATGACCACAGGAAAAACCATAGCCTTGACTAGACGAACCTTTGTTAGCAAAGTAATGTCTCTGCTTTTGAATATGCTGTCTAGGTTGGTCATAACTTTCCTTCCAAGGAGTAAGCGTCTTTTAATTTCATGGCTGCAGTCACCATCTGTAGTGATTTTGGAGCCCCCCAAAATAAAGTCTGACACTGTTTCCACTGTTTCCCCATCTATTTCCCATGAAGTCGTGGGACCGGATGCCATGATCTTCGTTTTCTGAATGTTGAGCTTTAAGCCAACTTTTTCACTCTCCACTTTCACTTTCATCAAGAGGCTTTTGAGTTCCTCTTCCCTTTCTGCCATAAGGGTGGTATCATCTGCATATCTGAGGTTATTGATATTTCTCCCAGCAGTCTTGATTCCAGCTTGTGCTTCTTCTAGTCCAGCGTTTCTCATGATGTACTCTGCATATAAGTTAAATAAACAGGGCAACAATATACAGCCTTGATGAACTCCTTTTCCTATTTGGAACCAGTCTGTTGTTCCATGTCCAGTTCTAACTGTTGCTTCCTGACCTGCATACAAATTTCTCAAGGGCAAATCAGGTGGTCTGGTATTCCCATCTCTTTCAGAATTTTCCACAGTTTATTGTGATCCACACAGTCAAAGGCTTTGGCATAGTCAATAAAGCAGAAATAGATGTTTTTCTGGAACTCTCTTGCTTTTTCCATGATCCAGCGGATGTTGGCAATTTGATCTCTGGTTCCTCTGCCTTTTCTAAAACCAGATGGAACATCAGGAAGTTCACGGTTCACATATTGCTGAAGCCTGGCTTGGAGAATTTTGAGCATGACTTTACTAGCGTGTGAGATGAGTGCAATTGTGCAGTAGTTTGAGCATTCTTTGGCATTTCCTTTCTTTGGGATTGGAATGAAAACGGACCTTTTCCAGTCCTGTGGCCACTGCTGAGTTTTCCAAATTTGCTGGCATATTGAGTGCAGCACTTTCACAGCATCATCTTTCAGGATTTGAAATAGCTCAACTGGAATTCCATCACCTCCACTAGCTTTGTTTGTAGTGATGCTTTCTAAGGCCCACTTGACTTCACATTCCAGGATGTCTGGCTCTAGGTCAGTGATCACACCATCGTGATTATCTGGGTTGTGAAAATCTTTTTTGTACAGTTCTTCTGTATATTCTTGCCATCTCTTCTTAATATCTTCTGCTTCTGTTAGGTCCATACCATTTCTGTCCTTTATCGAGCTTATCTTTGCATGAAATGTTCCTTTGGTATCTCTGATTTTCTTGAAGAGATCCCTAGTTTTTCCCATTCCGTTGTTTTCCTCTATTTCTTTGCATTGATCGCTAAAGAAGGCTTTCTTATCTTTTCTTGCTATTCTTTGGAACTCTGCGTTCAGATGTTTATATCTTTCCTTTCTCCTTTGCTTTTTGCTTCTCTTCTTTTCACAGCTATTTGTAAGGCCTCCCCAGACAGCCATTTTGCTTTTTTGCATTTCTTTTCTATGGAAATGGTCTTGATCCCTGTCTCCTGTACAATGTCATGAACCTCATTCCATAGTTCATCAGGCACTGTATCTATCAGATCTAGGCCCTTAAATCTATTTCTCACTTCCACTGTATAATCATAAGGGATTTGATTTAGGTCATACCTGAATGGTCTAGTGGTTTTCCCTACTTTCTTCAATTTAAGTCTGAATTTGGCAATAAGGAGTTCATGGTCTGAGCCACAGTCAGCTCCTGGTCTTGTTTTTGCTGACTGTATATAGCTTCTCCATTTTGGCTGCAAAGAATATAATCAATCTGATTTTGGTGTTGACCATCTGGTGATGTCCGTGTATAGAGTCTTCTCTTGTGTTGTTGGAAGAGGGTGTTTGTTATGACCAGTGCATTTTCTTAGGCATCTTAATTTGTACCAAACAACTCAGCCTGATAAGAGAAGAAGGAAATTCTTCAAATAATGTCCTCTAGTAATGTAGGGGGAAAAAAGCACGAAAATTAACATCTCTGTACATGTTATTCTAAAGATAATCCTCGGGGTTAAATTCTGTTCATGCATGATCATTCCCCTGATATTGCGCCTTTGATATCAGGCAGAGTTTATTCTTTTTCCCCCCAAAGTGATTGTCTTTGCACTCCCCTGCTATCTTAACTACACTTGGCTTTTTATAATGTTCAGCCTGAAAAATCAGTGAAAATCATGTACATAGGATCCTCTGTCAAATTTGCATCACTCCATTTACTCTGCACAGCAAGCTGTGCGAAGGGGAAGCAGGGAATACCCACGTGTTACAAATGAAAGAGACTGAGGTCAGGAGAAAGGAGCTTCTCCGAAGTCACCAAGTAGTGGCACAGCTGACCTCCTGACTCAGGACATTTTCCTCCCTAGTCCAGGGCCACTAAAACCACATCTGTTTCATAAAAGCTGGAGGGGTAATTTTCTCCATTAGGGGAACTGTAGGAGGTTGTTTTTCTAAAGCATCAACTCTGGTCATGTAGGTTCCAACTTATTGCATGTTTCATCTCTGGCTAACTTGTTGGCGAAGTGCCTAAGAAAAATAGAACTGTTCACTCATTCAGACTGATTCTTATTTCACTCTCAGATCCTCCACTTGGTATAAGAGAACAATAAAAAAAAAATCTTTTTGTGCCATTCCTTACAATTACAATGGCATTTAAGCACATTTTTATGAAATATAAGTAGTTATAGAAAATAATGATGATCCCTTGAAGAAAACAATGATACTCACCACACAGCTACAATACACATGATCATTTTACCATATGTTTGCTTCAGATTTTTTTTTAAGTAATAAAGTACCAGTGAATGTTTCTCCAATTCCATTCTTTACCTGCACCTCCCAGAAGTAACCAGCAACCTAAAATTTTTATATTAACCCATAAATGTTTATATAGTACTTTAGCATGTAAATTTTTAATACCAGTTTTGTACTTATATAAAAAGATAAATTTATCAAATTTATATGAATATCTATCCTGTATCTACCATGCTGTACTTCGTTTTCTACATTCAATGTTGTTTCTGAAATTATGTTGATATTTAAAGCTAATATATTTATATCTTTAGCTTTTATGATATTGTAGATGGGAACTTTGTTTCAATTACATTTTCCAGTTGGTTTTGACTAGCATATGAGAACATTGATTTGAAATCAAGAAAACTTTTTGAACTCATTAATTCTTATAACTTATAGATTCTCTTGGATTTTCCATGTGAGCAATCATCTGAAAACAAGAAGAGGCAAGCACTTTTAGAAGGATCATATTTCTCAGTGTGACCTGCTGTTTTACAGAATAGCAAGCTAAAGCTGAAACTCCAATACTTTGGCCACCTCATGCGAAGAGTTGACTCATTGGAAAAGACCCTGATGCTGGAAGGGATTGGGGGCAGGAGGAGAAGGGGACGACAGAGGATGAGATGGCTGGATGGCATCACCAACTCGATGAACATGAGTTTGAGTGAACTCCGGGAGTTGGTGATGGACAGGGAGGCCTGGCGTGCTGCAATTCATGGGGTCGCAAAGAGTCGGACACGACTGAGCGACTGAACTGAACTGAACTGAACTGAAGGTTATCCGATTTCTGAAATAAAATCAGTATCCAGTATCTACAAGCATATGTTCCAGCGATATTCAGGATATCCCAAATGTTTCTAGAAGTATATTAAGGGCTTCCCTGGTGGCTCTGATGGGAAATAAGCCACCTGCAATGCAGGAGACCTGGGTGCAATCCCTGGGTTGGGAAGATCCCCTGGAGGAGGGCATGGCAACCCACTCCAGTATTCTTGCCTGGAGAATCCCCATGGACAGAATATCCTGGGGATTACCGTCCATGGGGTCACAATGAGTCGGACACAACTGAGTGACCATGCACAGCACACACATATGAATAGTTATAATCATGTTCTTTTCTTGCTCTGTTGCTCAAAGCCTCTGTTCCTTGGTGTGACTTCAAATGGACCAGCACAAAACCAAAGAATTGGAAGCAAATGGGTGATACTTAGAAGAGCATAGTATCCCACTTAATATCTGTGATTTAAAAAAAAAAAAAAAAAACTATTTATTTGACTGCGCTAGGTCTTAGCTATGATACTCAAGATCTTTGATCTTTGTTGTGGCATGTGAAACCTTTTAACTGAGACATATGGGATCTTGTTCCCTGACCAGGGATGGAACTTGGACCCCCTGCATTGGGACTGTGGAGTCTTGGCCACTGGACCACCAGGGAAATCCAATACCTGTGATTTTTTAAAGAACAGAAATCTTCGGGGAGAAATAGTCTTTAGATTTATGTAGCTCCTAATCACAGTTCTCTGTAAACAGAATGATACAAAGCAGTTCTCTCTTTGTTGATTGGTAAAAAACAAGTTGGAGGAGAGATGTGAAGTCAGCATCATCTGTTCCCTTTGAGAAGTAACATAATGTCATATAATGAAAGTCAAGGTCAAAGACCCATTATCTTTGTGGCCATTTATTCTGACCACCTGTCAGTGCTAGGCAAAATGATCAGTAGTCTTAATAAAGCAAGAGTCTCCTGGGAGAGCATAGTCTGGTTTCCATGTGAACTTGAAGCCACAGATTTACTGCATGTCCTTTCTTATTATTTTCAACTGACATTGTTAAGGGCCGTTTCCCCCAGATTCTGCTCAGTAGAAAACATTATTGGACCTCCCTGGTGGCCCAGTGGTTAGGCATCTGCCTGCCAATGCAGAGGACATGGGTTCGACCCCTGATCCGGGAAGATGCTACATGCAGAGGGTCAACTAAGCCTGTGCATCACAACAAGAGAAGCCAGGCACAAAGCTAGAGAAAGCCCATGTGCACCGACAAAGAGGAGCCAGAAGTAAAATACATAAAGTTTCGAAAGAAGATAAAAGCATGACATTATCAAATAAACTCTATGTGTCAATTAGAATTCTTTGGATGAAAACAATAGGAACTAACTTTGCCTTTATAGATTCGTGCAGTTATCCTTGATTTTATTCCATGGTGCTTGCCAGATCACATAACTTTGAATTCCAATCTATGAGCGTGTAAAAGTTTGTGCACACATTGAATGAGAGAATGAGGAGGGTCTAATATTTACTGAATGTTGCACGTCAGATACTTTGCTAGGTTTATTTATTTATTTATTTATTTTTGGGGGGTAACAAACAAAAGCTAAGATTTTTCTGAAAAAGATTTTCAAAGCTAGATGCAAACATTTCTCTCAGAACTGCAAACACTCTGCTGAAAGAAGGGGCAATTCAGCCATCCTCCTGAGAAATTTGAGCCTCATTTAAGACTGAAGCAAGGATTTAGATTTAATTTTCCTGTTAGGAATAGGTAAATTCTCTGCCAAAGACATGACCTTCAGTTTCCCACCCCCCCAAAACAATGTCTTTCAGAGCCTGCAAAACAAATTCAGCTCACATGAGAATGTAAATCAAGTTAGGATATGAAATCACATATGCTATTCCACACTCCATAGAAGTTTGACAGTAGAGTTTAGGTTGCAACAAGCTTCAAGGTATCTGAGAAAACCTTTCATTTCAGGGCTTAAAATGATTAGATGATTCAAATTGCTCTTTAATAATTAAACATGCCATCTGTATAAGGCAGAGTGTGACCTTTCACCCAAGGTCTCTCAGACTGTTCTAGAATTTCTGCAGTTGGCACATATGGTATCAGAAATCCATTGCTAGTCTTCCTTTGAAATATTAGAGGAGCAGACTTAGAGCAGCTGTTTTTGTGCTGCCAGGTTTCATTGAAATGTGGGTTTTAAAAGCCCTTGGCTTGTCATTTTGAGTTAGCTTACCTTAATCACAAATTTCACCATAATATAATCCAACTGATGCCTGAAACTCAGTATCACAGAACATTTGATGAACAATGCACTTAACAACAGTGTCCAGCCAGAATGTACATTCTCTACTGAAATGTCCTTTTCATGTTATACGTGCCCTCAGAAATGTCCAACTAATCATAAACATTCCTTTTTTCTGTAACAACAAAATACCAAGAAAACAATCCCCACTATGCTTTCTTTCCACTGGTTGGGAATGTAAAAAGAATGTGAAGTCTAGAGAAGTGTCTACTGTATTACCGAGGTACTGCTTAAAAACTGGTGCAGCCCTGTCACTGAGCCAGCAGCAGTACTAGACAGTAAGTGATGGGCCCAGTTGCACGTTTGCCTTAAGCGTCATCTCAGGCAACTTTCAAAGCTCAGTGACCCACAGGTGAAAAAGGAATGTCAGTCACCAAAACACAATTTCTCTATACTTTGGGGGGAAAGGGGCATCGATACCAACTTTAACAGTATTCACTAGTTATTCCAGTAGTATCCTGGAGACTTTTCATCTGCTTGCCTTCGATAAGCAGTTTAGTTATCAAGGTTCGGCTGTTAGACAACATTTGAGTGCTTTAAATTTTCACTTTAGTGCTTCTTTTGGTGATAAACTCAATTTTTCACTTCCATTAATAACCTATATTGGAAAAAAATCTGAAAAAGAAAATATATGTATAACTGAATCACTTTGCTGTACATCTGAAACTAACACAGCATTATAAATCAACTTTTCTCCAGAAAAAATTAAAAAATTAAATTCAAAATAAGAAACAAAAATGTGGACTTTCAAACCCCAAACCAAAGATAAATGAGCTAGTATTATTTAAATAATGGAAAATTAATTTTTAAAAGGCAAATTGTGCTATAAATTCTTAGATTCTGCTGTGTGTTTCTCATGTCTGCATATAGCCAGCAATCAGGAACAATTATCCTGTTTTTGTTATTGACATCTTTATTATACTTAGGAGCCAGATGGAATTCATTGGTCATTAAAATGTAACACAAAATTAGTGTACATTTTCCCTTATTCCCCCAGCAAAATTTTAAGCCATGGAGACAGACAATAAGTATTCATTCATTTAGCTATTCAAAAATTATTTATTTATTAATTCCTCCTATAATGGGTAATGGCATACTTAACACCATGAATGAGGCATGTAAGAACTGAGTCTTGATTTAGTAAAGGGAGCCAAACACATAAAATGAAAATTCATAATACAACATGATTTTATATACAAATACATATTTGTGTATAAGTATATATCACAGGAGAGGGCTATTTGTTTTGTGAAGTAAAGGTATAGATTATTCACCAGCTAAACTTTCAAACCCATTCTCCACC
Source organism: Bos taurus (assembly GCF_002263795.3). NCBI lineage: Eukaryota > Metazoa > Chordata > Mammalia > Artiodactyla > Bovidae > Bos > Bos taurus. The sequence continues at coordinate 7,807,446 of NC_037331.1, forward strand.
CTCCTCTGCACTGCCCTGACATCTATCGATTGGATTGCATTATTACCTGAGTTTCTTTGCCTCTTTGGCTTTGGGAGGTTTATTGTTGTTCAGTCGCTCAGTCATGTCCTACTCTTTGTGACCCCATGGACTGCAGCATGCCAGGCTTTCCTGTCCTTCGCCATCTCCTGGAGTTTGCTCAAACTCACGTCCATTGAGTTGATGATGCCATCCAACCATCTCATCCTCTGTTGTCCCCTTCTCCTCCTGCCTTCAAGCTTCCCCAGCATGAGGGTCTTTTCAAATGAGTCAGTTCTTCGCATCAGGTGGCCAAAGTATTGGAGTTTCAGCTTCAACATCAGTCCTTCCAATGAACACCCAGGACTGATCTCCTTTAGGATGGACTGGTTGGATCTCCTGCAGTCCAAGGGACTCTCGAGATTCTTCTCCAACACCACAGTTCAAAAGCATCAATTCTTTGGTGCTCAGCTTTCTTTATAGTCTAACTCTCACATCCATACATGACTACTGGAGAAACCACAGCCTTGACTAGATGGACTTTTGTTGGCCAAGTAATGTCTCTGCTTTTTAATATGCTGTCTAGGTTAGTCACAACTTTCCTTCCAAGGAGTAAGCGTCTTTTAATTTCATCTGCAGTCACCATCTGCAGTGATTTTGGAGCCTTCAAAAATAAAGTCTCCCACTGTTCCCACTGTTTCCCCATCTATTTGCCATGAAGTGATAGGAACAGATGCCATGATCTTAGTTTTCTGAATGTTGAGCTTTAAGGGAACTTTTTCACTCTCCTCTTTCGCTTTCATCAAGAGGCTCTTTAGTTCGTCTTCACTTTCTGCCATAAGGGTGGTGTCATTCTGTATATCTGAGGTTATTGATATTTCTCCTGGCAATCTTGATTCCAGCTTGTGATATATAAGATACATATATACATATTTGGTCTTCATCCTATTTCTGGCATAGAGCTCCTAAAACTCTTGGAATTTCCTTCAGCCATTATTTGTGATAAGTGTCAATGGAGTACAATCTGTAAAAATATTGACTCACTATGCTGTACTCCTGAAACTAGTATACTATTATAAATCGACTATACTTCAACCAAACAGTCCCTTGGAATTTCTAAGTAAGGACCACGATGGCTGCGTGCGTGAATGCTCAGTGACTTCAGTTGTGTCCGCCCTTTGCAACCCTGTGGAATGTACCCTGCCAGGCTGCTCTGTCCAGGAGATTCTCCAGGCAAGAATACTGGAGATGGTTCCTTACTGCTGAGCCACCAGGGAAGACCCAGGACCCTGATAAAGGTGCCTTTTTAATGTAAATGAGGTGACTTTTGGAGCCTCACCTAAGTATGGGAGCTGATTGCCAATCATCCCCTCTTCCCTCCTTTTCCACCCCTGCCACTCCCCTCCACTCAAGAGAGGCTAGAGGTTGAATCAGTTGCCTATGGTCAGTGACTTAATCAAACACACCTCTGTAATGAAGCCTCCATAAAAACCACAGAGGAGTGGGAGTGAAGAGCTTCCCAGTTGGTGACATGGGGAAATGGGAGAGTGGTGGGGCTGGAGAGCATGTGGAAGCCATTCAGCCTTTCCCCATACCTTGTCTTACGTATCTCTTCCATCTGGCTGCCCCAGAATCATGTCCCTTTATAATAAACTGATGATTTTTAAGCACAGCGTTTCTCGGTGCTCTGTGAGCCACTCTAATAAATTAACTGAACCAGAGCAGGATGTTGTGGCAACCTCGAAAGCACAGGCGATAACATAGACTTGCTCTGACTTGTGTCTAAAGTGTGTTGGGGTAGGGGTGCAGTCTTGTGTTACTGAACCCTTCCCTGAAGAATCTGATGCCACCTCTGGGTAGACAGCATTGGAATTTAGTTGAATTGTAGGGCACCCAGCTGTTGTCCAGAGCACTGTGGGGGGAATATCCCCCAACATGTTGAAATTGGTGCCCCAAACCTAAAAGAGTTGTGTTTTTTTCCCCATATTTTACAAACAATTCTCTCTACCCGATAAACACGAAAGCAGGGAAAGTACTGAAAACCATTTTCGTAGGTGCACATTTGCTTTTGATAAAGGCAAGAATACAGATGAGCTGGAAAAAATGCAAACGAGGGAAAACAAAGTTTGCATGTGCACAAGGAATGAATTTTTTTGACAGGAATAATTCTGAAGGACAAAGAGTGAATCTCAGGATAAGGGGAAAGTGCTATGTCTGACTCTTAGGGGCAGAATATGCCCCTCAAATTTATGTCTATGGGGTTTCTCAAGCAAGAATACTGGAGCAGGTTGCCATGCCCTCTTCTGGGGATCTTCCCGACCCAGGGGTTGAACATGCATTGGCAGGTGGATTCTCTACCACTGAGCCACCGGGGAAGCCTACGCACACCCAGAGGAAAGGCCACATGAGAACACGGGATGAAGGCCTCGGGAGAAACAAATGCTTCTGGCACCTTGAACTTGGACTTCCAGCCTCTGGAACTGGGAGAAATTAACTGTTTAAGCCACCAGTCTGGTATATTGTTATGGCAGCCCAAGCAGACTTACCCACTAACCAATGGAAAATAATCCACAAGAGACCAGGACAAGTGACTAAAACAATTAAAAACTGTTTGTGTATGTGGCTAAAGGACTGTGATTAATATCAAATGACTGTTAGCCTTTGGAAAGGGTTAGGCATTTGTTCCAAAATTAAAACTGAAGAATGACTCTGAGGCTTCCCTCTTAAGTGACTGGATGGATATTGGTGCTGTAAATCAAACTGGGAAGACAGCAGGAAGAACAAATTTGATGGGAAAAAATGAGACTGACCTTGGGCATACTGGGTTTGAGACATCTGAAGGATGTTCAAGTAGAGATTTCTTGGAGTATAAGACCAGAGCCAAGGTGATGAATGCTTGGGGATATAGATTCAATTTGAAAAATTGAGCATGTACTATGTGCTAGGCATTCTTCTAATGTTTGCGTTGTATGGGTAAACAAAAGAGACGGAAATCCTCACTCTGTGGAGTTTATATTTCCAGTGGACAGGAGAAAGGAAAAAGCAGTAACATAAGAAGCAAATTTTATAGTATTTTAGAAGTTAATACAAAGCCTAAAGACAATAGAGCATGCTAAGGGGATTGGGAGGACTGCTATAAGGGGGTGTGGCTTGCAATATTCTCCAAGGGGGTTCAGGTGAAGCCTCGCTGAGCAGATGCCATTTAATCAGAGACTTGAAGGAACTGAGGGAGTTAACCAAGGGGCTATCTAAAGGAAGTGCGCTCCAGGCAGAGGGAACACCCATTGTAAAACCCTGTGCTGACAGCATAGTGAGTATATGTGAGAAACAGCAGAGATGCCAGCATGGCAGGAGCCTAATCACACGAGGAGAGAAAGAGAGTAGCTGATGCCAGAGGGGCCAGGCAGGGAAGTGTCAGACCACACAGTCATCAGCTTTCTGTAAGGAGCTCGAGTACTACTCTCAGATGGAAGTTTCCAGGTAGAGATGTTACCTGGTCTGACTCTTAACAGAGTTACTCAGTTCAGTTCAGTTCAGTTCAGTCGCTCAGTCATGTCCGACTCTTTGTGACCCCATGAATCGCAGCACGTCAGGCCTCCCAGTCCATCACCAACTCCCGGAGTTCACCCAGACTCACGTCCATCGAGTCAGTGATGCCATCCAGCCATCTCATCCTCTGTCGTCCCCTTCTCCTCCTGCCCCCAATCCCTCCCAGCATCAGAGTCTTTTCCAATGAGTCAACTCTTCACATGAGGTGGCCAAAGTACTGGAGTTTCAGCTTTAGCATCAGTCCTTCCAAAGCTGCTGTGTTACTGACAGGCTGGGAGAGTAGGGCAGGACAAGGTTGTGAGCAAAGAATAACAGAAGAGGAGGGAGAGGTTTATTCATCTGAAGACAAAAGGTGATCTGCCAATGAATTTGGGTGCAGAGTGTCAGAAAATAAAACAACAAGGATGACTTTAAGGTTTGGGGACTGAAAAATTAGAAGGATAGGAACATGGATGGAAGATCATAAAGTTTGACTGTCTAGAGATAAGATGTTGTTTGAAGCTGTTGAGTAGGCATTTTGATATATTTGTCTGGAGTTTAGGAGAGAGGTCCAAGTTGAAAATAGAAATTTAGGAGTCAGCAGCACATTGGATGATATTGGCCATGATATTTAAAACCGTATCACTAGATGAATAAATGTATTTAGAAAAGAAAACCAAGGATTCGCTCTAGACTACGCAAATATGAACAGGTCTTGGAGAAAAGTAGCATCAAAAAAAAAAAAAAAAAACTAAGCAGGAATAACCTGAGGGGTATAACATTCAAGAGAGCTTGGTGACCTAGAAACGAAGTGAGAGCGGGTATCAAGGAAGATGGTGCGAGCAACAATGCCAGTTGTTGGCCATCAGTCAAGGAAAAGGAAGGTTGAGATCTGATCATTGGATTTAGTACATGGAGATCATTAGTGTCCTTGACAAGAAGATTTTTGGTGGAGTTGGGTTGGGGAGTATGATTAGAGAGAGTTTAAGAGACAATTTGGACTTTTCTGGGAAAAGACCCTGATGCTGGGGAAGATTGAAGGTGGAAGGATAAGAGGGTGACAGAGGATGAGATGGTTGAATGGCATCACCGATTCAATGGACATGAACTTGGGCAAACTCCAGGAGATGGTGAGGGACAGGGAGGCCTGACGTGCTGCAGTCCGTGGGGTCACAAACATGAGTTGGTGACTGAACAATAACAACAACATGAGACAATAATGGATGAAAATTGAAGTCACTAAGTATAGGCTCCTCCTGAGAAATGAGGTGATACCTAATAAAAGAAGTAGAGTTAGGACAAAGTTTGTATGTGATTTTAAAAACAGAATCAATAAGAGCATGTTGTATACTATTGAGAATGAACCAATAGAGACTGAAAAACAAATAATGCAGAAGAAAAAGAGGAGAGTTGATGGAGCAATTCTATGGGAGAGACATAGAGGGTGAAATCTTAAGTGCCCATGGAGCAGCTTTGCCTTTGAACAGGAGCACGAAAAATTTCTCTATGGTTACAAACAGGAAAGCAGAGAATGTGAGTGCAGATGCTGGGCTAAGTGTGGAAGTGGAATCTAGGTAAATTTCCTTTGGACTAGTTCCATTTTCTCTGGTGTAGTAAACAAGGCCATCAGCTACAAGTGGAAGGCGATGAGTAAGTGGCAGTTGTTATGTCGGAGTATATGAGGCTGGTTTCAGGTCAGCCAGAGTTGGGGCAACCTCTCTGGGCGTGATGGTACTTGTGATGAGGCGATAAAACCTAACTCGTGAAGTGCCAGGAGACTGAGGTCAGTCCAAGAGTTGCAGGCATGGTGGGTGATCACATCACATTCTCATCCCTCTGCCTGAAGTGGGATGCTGCAGTTATCTGAATAGATTCAGGGACTCAGAGCCACTGAGGTCCACATCAGGACAGGGAAGGCATTAAGTGACACAGGAGAGAGATGCCGTGGGAGAGTGTCCTGACCAGGCGCTACGGTTCTGCGCTAGAAATTAGGGGTCTCCTGTGACAATCACAATGTTCTGTTCTGAATGTGGGACTGTATAGAAGTGGTACCTTTATCTTGTATGTATTTGGATAGATAATTTTGCTTATTTGGATAGGTAATTTTGTATGTGTATGTACATATGCAAATGAATGTATACAAATGTACATATGGAAATGTGTATGTAGATAGAAAGAGCAAAAGAGCAAGCTTCATTTATGAACAAAAGGAGTTCCATACATGGGATCTGTTGAGTTACAGATTCCCTTTCCTCGCTGCAGATATTCACATCAACTCCAGAAAGGAGCACAGGGACTTTGCTTAAGAACAGTGTCACAAATCTATAATCACCGCTTTTCCTTCCTAGGAGGAGTCTTGATATGTTGCTGTTGAGGAATGCTCAAAAAGACAGAAAACATAACTCAAATTGGCTTAAGCAAAAGGAGACTTATTGAGTCAGATGATTGAACAATTTGATTCCAGGGATTGTCTGATTCAGTGTCCAAAAGTGTCAGCAGGGACTTATTTCTTCTTCTGAAATGACTATTGTTTTTCCTTCTGTCCTTATCTTGTCAGTTTATGAGTACTTTTCATATTATATTAACAGCTCTATCTGTCCTCTGCATTACAAAGAGGTGAGGAAAAGAGACTCCGTGCTGGTCCCGCTCACCATCTTTATTGTCAGTACTGGATTCATCGTCCTCAGCGTGAAGTCTTGATCAATGTGTCAAGGAGGCCATGGGACAGCTCCATCATTCAGCTTTAAAAAATAAGAGACTTCCTGGGTGATCCGGCACTTAAGACTTCACATTCCAAAGCAGGGGCTTCAGTTTGATCCCTGGATAAGAAACTAAGATCCCACATGCCTTGGGGCCATGAAACCAAAACAAAAAAAGATGCAATATTGTAACAAATTCAGTAAAGACTTAAGAAACAACAAGATAGACCCTGATCAAGCAGAGGCCTCTATACCCTGTTCCTTCCCACCATACCCCTGGGCACTGGGGCAATATTGCTCAAGTTTCAGTCATTCTGGAACCACCTTCACAAATTTTGCCTTATCCTTTAAACCATACTATTTCTATTTCTGAAACGTGACATTTTACCTAGATTATTTTAAAAGAACAGCATATATTGTTGCCAGTATATCATTATGACTTTGTCATTGTTCAGACTTTGTTGTTCAGTCGCTCAGTCGTGTCCGACTCTTTGCTACCCCATGGACTGCAGCACGCCAGGCAGGCTCCTCTGACCTCTGCTGTCTCTGAGTTTGCTCAGATTTGTATTCATTGAGTTGGTGATACTATCTAACCATCTCATCCTCTGCTGGCCCCTTCTCCTTTTGCCTTTAATCTTTCCCAGCATCAGCATCTTAACTACTAGTTATATTTTCCCCATCACTTTAAAAATAAAAACTAATAAGCAGGCGAAGAAAGCTGCTACTGCTTTCTATCTATTGAATGGTGGAGCTTAGAATTCAGGCCTTCTTCAAAAGCAACAACCCAGCAGGGAAACGCTGTGGGTTTGGGAGGGTAATGGACTTCGATCGAGACCAGTGGACAAAGTGTAGGTGGTGACCATGGCGGGCCAGCGTTGCATGACAAACATTCTGCATTCTGGCTGGAACATTAGTGGTACTAAAATTCTGTGAATTTTGCTGGAGTCCAAGGCTCTGAAAGAGCTGCCTCGGAAGGGACTGCTGGGATGGCTCATGGTCCGTGAGTGGGTCCGCAGGTCCAAATAAGTACCTGATGCCTACCACAGTCCCTCTGGCCAGCAACTGGTGGCACCCAGGTCCGAGGAGCTATGTGCTGCCTGCGGTCGTGGAGCCAAATCCTCCTGCCAGTTTTTATCTCTCTCTTTCTCATCCAACTGTTTATCAGCTTCTCAGAAAATAGCTTTCCCCAAATCTCCAGATACAAGAACAAGCACAGACCAAAAGCTATGGATGATGGTAAGTAAGCCGTCCTGAGCCCAGAGGCTTCACGTGTGCCCTGGCTTTTATATTTCAGCCTTCCTGGAAGGCTGAAATTTACGTCTCTAAAGTTGCCTTTGGGTGTTGACGGTGTTGACTAAAAAGATGCACAACATGTGAGATACTAATGAAGTTTTTGAGGGGCAAAATAAGGACTGCAGCCTGGGAGACAGCACCTCAGATGGCTCTGAGAGACCACTCCAAAGAGGCAGTGGGGGAAGGTCAATATATGAGGTTTTGGTGAAGGGGGAGCTCAGTGCAATCAAATGCTTTCTTTACAAGAGGTTTTCTGCCAGTCACCAGGAGCTGATGTCACCATGAAGGGATTTAGTGATTTTTCTATATATGAAGAGATGTAAGGATTGGGATTATGAAATCAGTTTGTGAAAATGTCTAACTATCTAAAAACCTGTCCCACCAGATTCCTTGGAGCACAGAGTGCCTCACTCCACCCTGAACTCCTTCAGCGGGTGTTGAAGGTCAACAGCCGCAGCACAGGGTTCAGTCTCCTCAGAGGCAGATGGCAAATGCCCTTGGCAAGTGCCAGTTTGTAGTTGACAATGGGAAGACATTTTTAAAAGATCTTCACGTTTTTGGTGAAATCCAGTTAAACTGGGGTCTTCCCAGGTGGCTCTGGTAAATGGTAAAGAATCCACCTGTAATGCAGGAGACAATTCTTGGGTTGGGAAGATTGGGAAGATTCCCTAGAGTAGAAAATTGGAACCTACTCCAGTATTCTTGCCTGGAGAATCCCCATGGACAGAGGAGCCTGGAGGGCTGCAGTCCACGGGGTCGCAGAGTCAGACAAGACTAAGCACGCACACAGTCTTTTTTTAGTGTTTTAAGGTCTTAACTAATAAATTCTTAGTTTGGGTCTTGTCAAGTCATTCCTTTGGTTTAGAGACTTCCCTTGGTTCCCCTCCCCAACAGAAGAAATGTTGAAATGTTAAAAGCCTTACTGAGTTAAATTTACGAACCTGGAGATGAAGTTTCCAGTATCCTAAACTGGAAATGTATAGATAGAATAAGGACAGGATTTGAACTACTTGGAAAATGCCCTGTAAAAGCCAAGGTTGCCATTTTTATGAAGACTGAGACAGAATAATTACTGCTTTCTGGTTTTCAGAGCCAAAAAGATAGTATCTATAACCAAGTTTGTCTTCCTTCCTAAAACCGAACCGAAAACTCTTAGCTTTGCCCTGAAGTGAGAAGTTCCTTTGAGAGGGTGGAGGGTGGGGGCGGCTGAACCGGAAGACCTGGCTTGCTTCCTTGGGTTTCATCTCTCCTGTACACAGAGTCGGACCCGACTGAAGCGACTCAGCATGCATGTACATGTTTCTCACTTAACCTCGCAATCATTCCCATACATACTTTAAGCAAAACAATGTTCTCTTACCACACCTGCCACATTCTCCCCACAAAGAGTGCCTAAAAACATAGGCTGAACGTAGAAACAAATCTTTCCCTTTGTCCCCCAGCAAATTGGAGTCATACTAGAATTTTTTAGAAAACCATGTTAAAATACTGAGGAAGAACAAAAAGGGAGGAAACAAAAATAAATCAAGAATCATAGATGACAGCCATGAAATTAAAAGCATGCTCCTTGGAAGAAAAGCTATGACGAACCTAGACAGCATATTAAGAAGCAGCGACATTACTTTGCCAACAAAGGTCTGTCTAGTCAAAGCTATGGGTTTTTCCAGTAGTCATGTATGGATGTGAGAGTTGGACTATAAAGAAAGCTGAACACTGAAGAATTGATGCTTTTGAACTGTGTTGGAGAAGACTCAAGGAGATCAGTCCTGGGTATTCATTGGAAGGGCTGATGCTGAAGCTGAAGCTCCAATAAATACATTGGTCACCTGATGTGAAGAGCTGACTCAATTAGAAAAGACCCTGATGCTGGGAAAGCTTGAAGGCAGGAGGAGAAGGGGATAACAGAAGATGAGATGGTTGCGTGGCATCACCAACTCAACAGACAGGAGTTGGAACAAGCTCCAAGAGATGGTGAAGGACAGGGAAATCTGGCGTGCTGCAGTCCACAGGGTCACAAATAGTTGGAAATAACTGAGTGACTGAACAGCAAATAGATGACAGTCTTGTCTTCTAGCCAGCTTGGTTCTGGGGCTGACCAATCTTGGTCAGTGTTTCTAAGAAAACAACTTCCCTTTTGGAGGGAGGACCTGGTTCAGCCTATTTCTGAGCCTCTCCTGAGTGTTGGCTTCTTAGCGTGGGGTAATTTCCCCTTTGAGCACATTCAACCTTCCCCTTTTATAAGCATATGGTTTCTTAGACATGATACTTTCACTTCCAAAACCTCTTCTAACCTCTCACAGGAGATTTCCACCTCCATCATTTCTAACACTCCGAGTGATAGACCTTCCCACAGGTACCCACAGGACTCTGTGAATGATCCCACATCAAGTGAGATCTCCTACTAAGTGGGTTACTTTGATCCCCAGAGCTTTTAACCCTGATGTTCACTTACATTTGAGAGTTTAGTAAGCAATATCTGAAGAAGTTCTAGTTTGCTCTTGGTACTTTGGATTAAGAATCTTCTTGTCTATTACCTAATGAGTGAACAAAAGTACTAAACTCTAGAGAAGTTCTCTTACTGGGAGCAGTCAGACAACAAAGGGGAAGCATGGAAAGAAATAGAAGACTCTGGATCAGAACAGAACAGCACAGCATGGCAACACTCCAAATGCCACCATCACCCCTTAGAAATGACCCAGTCACTAAATTCCAAAAATGTTCATTAGTACTCCCGGATCTAGAGAGATGCAAACTGATTGGGTGTCCTATTTTTCACCCTGTTCTGAAGAACAGAGAAATAGTTACAGAGAAGAAATAAGGAAAACAGAGAAATTGAACAATGGATCTGACTCTGATGGAAACACAAGTTCCTGGGCTACACACTGGATTTAGGGAGCAGATCTACAATTCAAAGATATCCCCTGTTTGGAAATGAGCAATTTTAGCAATTAGCTAGAGTGAACCCTGCAGTGGAAAAAAGACAAAAGCTCAGAAGAGAGTACAGAGTCCAGATACCATAACAAAGTCTGGTGGCACAGGCTCACGTGAGTTCTCTCCCTTTATCAAATGCTCAGAACGGCCAAGTGAGAAGAATGTGCTGTTGTGTGTGTGCTCAGCCATTCAGTCGTGTCTAACTCTTGGCAACCCCATGGACAATAGTCCACCAGGCTCCTCTGTCCATGGAATTTTTCAGGCAAGAATACTGAAATGGGTTGCCATTTCCTACTCCAGGGGTTCTTCCTGACCCTGGAATCAAACCTGCATCTCTTGCATCTCCTGAATTTGCAGGTGGACTCTTTACCAGTAGTGCCACCATAAAATATGGTACAGCTAGTTTGTCAGAAGAAAATTTTCAAGGACAGTGGTAAGGTGGCCAAGATGTCACTTATACTATGTCAGCACACATGGAAGTTCTGAAAGAAGCTGTCAAAGCATTAGTAAGGTGAAAATGGACAATATAGAACCTAAGCAAACACTGCACTGCTGCTGCTGCTGCTGCTGCTGCTGCTGCTGCTAAGTCACTTCAGTCGTGTCCAACTCTGTGCGACCCAGAGACGGCAGCCCACCAGGCCTCCCCCATCCCTGGGATTCTCCAGGCAAGAACACTGGAGTGGGTTGCCATTTCCTTCTCCAATGCATGAAAGTGAAAAGTGAAAGTGAAGTCGCTTAGTCGTGTCCGACTCTTAGGGACCCCATGGACTGCAGCCTACCAGGTTCCTCCATCCATGGGATTTTCCAGGCAAGAGTACTGGAGTGGGGTGCCATTGCCTTCTCGAAACACTGCACAGCTAACAGTAAATAGTGAAGGAGTACATGATCACGTGGGCTTCCCAGGTGGCTCAACGGCAAAGAACCCACCTACCAATGCAGGAGATGTGGGTTTGAGTCCTTGGTTGGGAAGATCCCCTGGAAGAGGAGATGGCAACTGGTTCTCTAGTATTCTTGCCTGGAAAATTCCATGGGACAGAGGAGCATGGTGGGGTACAGTCCATGAGGTCGCAAACAGTCAGACACAACTGAGTGACTGAGCACACACGTATGGTCACATGCAGAAAAACAGATAAACTGTCCTAGAAGAAAGCATAACTCAAGGAACAGATGACAGTCTCCCCCACAAGGGCTGAGCTAGGAAACCACCAAAGGAGAAACAGATCTCAAAGTCAGAATGAGATGAAAAGTCAGGTCTCTCTCCAAGGAAATAAAATGAAGGCTACATATTTGAAAATGAGGCAAGGCTTGCAGGTTTTCTCTTTATTTCTGTAGTATATATTTGTTTATTTCTGCTAATGGTGAACGCACCAAGAATATCTGTCATGCAGACTCTACATATACTTATTATATTGGTTTCTGGTAGCTGCCTCCTTCCTCTGCCCTCTAGCATAGCATGTACTGATATCTGGGGTGAGCTGGGTCTTCGCTGTCTTCCTCCTGGTAGATTTCTCAATCTTTTCTATCACCTGGGTACCTGACTCCTATGTTATAACCTATTTTATATATAGTCAGAGTGACTTCTGTCACTCTACAGACCCTCTCTGAGAAAGGTGTGCCCAGGGATATTGTTCAGTAAAATGAAAATGAACTAAGGGGAAATGTGGGATTCAAAAAAGAGTAGTAAGCAAAGAAACCAGTGAAACAGAATTAATTATAAATGATTGATTGCAAGTTGGTAGCAATGTAAATGCACTGATAGTCTAATAATAATTGATAACTAATAATTATTAAAATTCCAGATGACTTCTTCCTGGGGAGTGGTGTGGGAAGGGAAAGGAAGAAAGTTAAAGCACATTAAGATCCTTGTATAGGTGGAGAATGTAGATCTTGATGAATCAATGAGAGAAAGAAGAATATAAAGCGTATCTCAAAAAATTTTAAGGAAACAGAAACAGGTGCGACTGCAGGGTGTGACTAGAGGAAATAAAGGAACAAACAATAAATTGATGAAATAACATATACACTGAAAATGCTAATGAAAAATAAAGCAAGTATAGCAACATAGTTAGATAAAACAGAATTTAAATAAAAAACATTTAAGGAGAATAATAAGCAATATTCCATACTGACATACAGCTCAACACATGGAGATGATATATTATGAATCTTTATTCACCTAACAATATAATTTTGAAATATAAACTATGAAATAGAACTACTTTCTAGCCAAAGCTGATAGAAACTTTAAAAAGCACTTAACAAATTAAAAACCCCATGGACTCACTTTACATGCCTATATAAGAAATCAATAAAGTAAATAAAATATAAAGAGGTGGTCTAGAGAATAGTAATAGTAATATATGAAATCTTGTTATCCATTGCCTAAATTTTTCTCTTACCTATCAAAAAATTTTGATTCCAAAAATATTTTTACTCATCCTAGATAAACTTGTCAGATTCAGTTGTTCAGTTTTTTAGTTATTATTTGCAATGCCAATCAAAAAGAAAGTTTTTGCTTTGATATGGAGTATAATATATTTTGATGCCTGGCGTCTCTAGGTATTTGAAATTGTGATCCCTCATAGAAGAAGAGAAGATCAAGGATGGAACTTTATGGAATAGCAACATTTTAGGCATAATTAAAGCAAATGGAACCAACCAAAAAACTCAACAAGAATGGCCAGAAACATTCCAAGAGAACTAGGAGAGAGTGATGCTGCAGGTATTAGGAAAATGTATTCAGGAGGACGGAAGTGACTAGATAGAAAACAAATACACACAAAAATCAGTCTTTAGAGTACAGGGAGAATCTGGCCCTGAGAATGCTGTGGAAATAGCTGGTGTCTCTTTCTTCAGGCACACAGGAAAAGAAGGAAAGAACTCATTGCTTCATGTAGCCGATGGTCATGTAGGTCAGCTGCCCTTCATTGGTTTTTCAGTAATAGGAAGAAAGACTACAAGAAGGACCACTGGTTAGTTCTACAAATACTTCGTCTAAATCTCTAAGATGGACCCAGATCAGCTCATTCCCTGACCTGAAGTGCAGGCTGCAGAGAAAGGAATGAGGCCATAAGGAGCAAATAGATTTGGAAAACGATGGAAACGTCATGAAAAGTAAAGGTCTGAGTCATGCCAAAATGCAAACGAGAGGAAAGGAGAGAAGATTCTAGTCTCTGACTAGATTTAAGATTTTTAAGTATTTAAAAATTTAAGATTTAATGGTTGCAGTCCTCTGTAATGATGGCAAAATTCAAATTTAGATCATGGTGATAATTTGTTTAAAATAAGATGAAGCATCAGAATTTCTCTGGATGGTGGGATTTCAGCTGACTTTTGATTTTTATGTATCCTTATTTCTTATATTGAATATGTATCACTTTTATAATTACACAAAGATAAAAACCCTATTTAAAATTTTGAAGAATTGGAGATCTCTAACCCTCAAGTTCCAATCTGTAAATCATGGAAGGAGGCTTCTGATTGGTCTGACTTTGTCAGATTCCTTTTCCCTGGATCGGTGAGTGCAGTGTGGGATTAGTCCAATTTGCTTCAGAGGCGTAGCCTTCGATGTCTGGTGGGACCAGGGAGTTAGTGTAGGAGAGGGAGGTTATTTTTTAGAACTTTACTTGTCTCATCAAAGTTGGATGGTGCTATCTCATTTTTTTCTGAGTTTAAGAGGAGAAGGTAAGGAGTTAGGGTTTAAATAGTATCAATGAGAAAGTGTCTAGACTTATGAAAATAATAAAGGAAAATGCTCCAGGTATGGATACATTTGCCATGAAACAGGAATGACTTAACAAAATGCATTTTATCTAAAATCAAGCAACAAAAATATTTATATTTTTGTACTTAATTTTTTTTTCAGAATGTACTGCAGAGAATGATTGTCAATCATGTATAAACAGAAAGAAAGTAAGTTAACTTTTATATGAAGAAATTGTCTTGGGAGTATTATAAAGTCATGTAATTTACAGTTGTAGTCTAAAAGGTATACCAAACTTCATTTACACAGTTCTTTAATAATAGGAATGACTGGTCACAGTTATTAAGATGTATTTCTGCATTTCACACCATTCCTTGAGAACCTAGAAATAAAGGAAAAACTTAGTGTGAACATGTACTTCCTTCTAGAAAATTATACTTCAAAAGCAAAATAATTTTTGTTTGAAAAAATTATAATTCAATTTTATTTATTATTTTTAAATATAAATTTATTTATTTAATTGGAAGCTAATTACTTTATAATACTGTAGTGGTTTTGCCATACGTTGACATGACTCCGCCACGGGGGACATGTGTTCCCCATCCTGAACCCCCCTCCCACCTCCCTCCCCATCCCATCCCTCAGAGTCATCCCAGTGCACCAGCCCCAAGCATCCTGTATCATGCATTGGCCTGGACTGGCGGTCTGTTTCACTTATGATAATATACATGTTTCAATGCCATTCTCCCAAATCGTCCCACCCTCGCCCTCTCCCACAGAGTATAATTCAATTTTTAAAAAGAAAAGAAAAAACACACTCTTTAGTCTGGTTCAAAGTCCATCTCCACTTGAGAAAAGTTTGCCTTTCCCAATAATTCCACAAAATCCCACGATGACAAATCTCACTCCCACCACTATGGAAGCCTTTCCTTTTGTATACATAACTTTAGTGGTTTGTCTTGGGCTGTGCTGGGCCTCCGTTGCTGCTTGGGCTTCTCTTTGGTTGTGGAGCGCACGGGCTACGGTCTCGTGGTGGCGCTCAGGCTTCACCCTATGCTGGCTTCTCCTGTTGTGGAGCACAGGCTCCAGGGCGTTGGGGCTCTCAGCAGTTGTGGCACATGGGCTCTGCAGAGCCCTTGACGCTGTGAGCTCTAGGCTCCCGGGCTCAGCAGTTGTGGTGCAGGGGCTTAGCTGCTCTCAGGCATGTGGGATCTTCCTGGATCAGAGATCGAACCTGTGTTTCCTGCACAGGCAGGCAAATTCTTTACCACTGAACCACCAGGGAAGCCTGAAACCTGTTCTTTTTTTTATTATTATTAATTGGAGGCTAATTACTTTACAATAGTGTAGTGGTTTTTGCCAAATGTCAACATGAATCAGCCACGGACTCACTTGTGTTCCCTATCCAGAATCCCCTTCCCATCTCCCTCCTCATCCCATCCTCTAGGGTCATCCCAGTGCACCAGCCCTGAGTACCCTGTCTCAATGCATAGAACCTGGACCAGCAATCCGCCTCACATGTGATAATATACACGTTTCAACGCTACCCTCTCAAATCATCCCACCCTCGCCCTCTCCTACAGAGTCCAAAAGACTGTTCTTTACATCTGTGTGTCTTTTGCTGTCTCGCATATAGGGTCATCGTTACCATCTTTTAAATTCCATATATATGCATTAGTATACTATATTGGTGTTTTTCTTTCTGGCTTATTTCACTCTGTATAATAAGTTCCAGTTTCATCCACCTCATCAGAACTGATTCAAATGCATTCTTTTTAATGGCTGAGTAATACTCCATTGTGTATATGTACCACAGCTTTCTTATCCATTCGTCTGCTGACGGACATCTAGGTTGCTTCCATGTCCTGGCTATTGTAAATAGTGCTGTGATGAACATTGGGGTACACGTGTCTCTTTCAATTCTGATTTCCTCAATGTGTATGCCCAGCAGTGGGATTGCTGGCAGTTCTATTTCCAGTATTTTAAGGAATCTCCACACTGTTCTCCATAGTGGCTGTACTAGTTTGCATTCCCACCAACAGTGTAAGAGGGTTCCCTTTTCTCTGCACCCTCTCCAGCATTTATTGCTGAAACCTGTTCTTTATTCTACCATAGCTTCTGTGTCTAAAGCCCTCCCTTCCTATATAGATTTTTACCTATTCTTCAAAACTCAGACAAACTCTTCCTATTTTCTGAAAGAAATCTTATATAGTTAATCAACTAGGAGTGACTACTTTCTCTTATGAACTACTATCACATTTATTATCTGTTCCACTCCTTTCAAAATTATATTTTTCCACTTAGAGACATTTTTTTTTTAAATAGAGTGGACATATTGTATCTGCTAGTTAAAATTTCAGCCTCTAGAAAACAATACTTTAGGGCTTCCTTGCCAACCCCCAGTGGTAAAGAATCTGCCTGCCTATGCAGGAGACACCCAGATTCAATCCCTGATGCGGGAAGATCCCACATGCCACGGAGCAACTAACCCTGCACCACAACTATTGAGCCTGTGCTCTAGAGCCTGGGAGCCACAATTACTGAGCCCACGCACCCCCAGAGACTGTGAAAAGTCACCACAATGAGAAACCTGAGCACTGCGACTGGAGTAGCTCCCGTTCACCAAAACCAGAGAAAAGCCTATGCAGCAATAAAGACCCAGTACAGTCAAAAGTAAATAAAAGAATAAAATTATAGAAAACAATGCTATTTATATCAGTGTAATCTAACCTCTATTATCTCTAACGCTTGGCCTTAAATAATTAGTAAATACTCTTTATCCTCTCTATGTCCACTACTATGAAATCCCTCTTTGCACAATAAGTACCTTTCTCCTCTCTGCATTTTTTTCCATTCTAATGATATTATCCATCAGTCTAAAGTCTGTTAGCTGACTTCTCACTTGTCACTCTCTGAAGGGTCTCTGGTTGGCATGGCTTTGTGTTTATACAGGTCATCTTCCTTAGCTACAGGAAAAAAAAATCCTGTAATTTGTCCTAAATTATGCATTAGTAATTTAGAGAGGTTGAATATATTCTACAGTTCTTCTGGGTAATTTGAAGTTCTGCTCTTTGAAGACTTTTTAGCCTCAGTTAAGGAATTAGATCTTTTTGTGATAAGTGACCCAGCTCAAACTAATTTAATCAAAAGAGAATATATTGACTCACAAAACTGGTAAGTCCAGGGTGGCCTTGACTTTACACACAGCTGAGTCTAAAAGGCTGTTATTCACATTTCCTCTCTTTCTTTTTATCCCCCAGCTCTGCCTCCCTCTGGATGTACTCAGTCGCTTCAGTCATGTCTGACTCTGCCATGCTATGGACTGTAGCCCGCCAGGGTCCTCTGTCCATGGGAGTCTCCAGGCAAGAATACTGGTTTGGGTTGCCATGCCCTCCTCCAGGGGATCTTCCCAACCCAGGAATCGAACCCAAGTCTCCTGTGTCTCCTGCACTGCAGGCGGGTTCTTTACCACTGAGCCACTGACCTCATTGTGTTCTATGGTGAATGAACATTCCAGAGAGCCGGGGAAGAGGCAGGCTCTTAGCAGATCTCTCCCAATGTCTATACAATTCCCCGGAAGATTCTGATCGACCTACTTGTCTCTCCTGTCTGGTTCAGCACTAGTTACTGGGCCAGAGGAACCGGCTGCTCTGGGTGCCATCACCCGCATCCGGTGATTCCAGTAGGAAGAAAGTGGTGGAGCGAAGCTGGCTGATTGCTGTAGCACCCCAAAAAGTTGGGGAAGAGCTCCACAAAGGAAAGAGGGTACGGTTAGCAGAGGAAGCAGGGTGGTGAAGAAGTCTAGGCAGACAGAGAGGAAACAAAGAAACTATTTTAGGCACCTGTTTCATCCTTTGACCTTTAGGAGGCACATATTCTATTTTCCTCATCCCTACATTTTAAAAAATTCTCCTGGCAAAATGCATCTAGCCCTCAAGTAAAATTGGAATTATTCAGAATCATTGTCAGTTATTGCCTCCCACTCCCACCCAGCTGTAACTTTGGAATCTCAGGGAAATGTGCAGATATTCCGTGGAATTTCCCTGACCAGGCAGTAAGTTATTGATCACCCAGTCTGGCTGCCGCCCACCCCGCCACCCTCGACCCCCCAGCTCAACCTGCAAAGCAGCTCCCTCTTCCACTGTTCCCTAAGCTCCTATCAAAGAGAGGGGCAGGGGAGAAAGTCTCTTCTGGGGGCTGCACTGCCTTAGAAGCTCACATGCTGTGAACCTGGTGTCCGGGGCCAGGGCACCAGCCTGGTGCTGAGTGACCACAAGCTCCTCTCTGACAAGTTCAGGTTTTTCCTGGCAACTCATGTCCCATAAAACCCTGCTAGAGCTGCCCTGATGGTCCAGCATTTAAGAATCTGCCTGACAATGCAGGAGACATGGGTTCGATCCCTGGTCCAGGAAGATCCCACATGCCGCCGAGGAAATAAGCCCCTGTGCTACAACTGCTGGGTTGCCCTGGAACCCGTGCACCACAACCAGAGAAGCCACCAGAATAGAAACCTGTGCAGCATGATGAAGACGCAGCTCAGCCCAAACAAAACAAAAACCCTGCTAGATGGCATGAACTTAGAAACTTCAAGATCTAATGACCAAGGCCTGAAGTCTCCACAGTGTAATCTTTGATTCTAGCCCTTGACCTTGAAGTTCCAGTCTTTAAGCAAAAGTCCAAGAGGACAGGACCCATTTAGCCTAAATGATTTCAATCTGAAACTTACCTTCACTTGACCTTTGATCTTGGCTAACACGAAACGAAAGCTGACCTGTGATGTATCTCTTGTTCTCAGGAAGTGTCTGAAAAGTGTTCGTTGTTCAGTTGTGTCCTACTCTTTGGGAGTCCATGGAGTGTAGCCCTCCAGGCGCCTCTGTCCATGGAATTTCCCAGGCAAGAATACTGGAGTGGGTTGCCATCTAAGGAGTGACTTTTTACATTGGAATGTATATCCTGCTGGTCTCAGGATATCCAGCAGGAGGAGATTGGGAGGGGTCTGGGAGCAGTCTCATAGGATTGGTTACCAGCATAGAATCAGATTGGTTGCGTTAGAACCTACGCTTCCCTATTTACTAGATGTGTGACTTCATGTGAGTTGCTGGACTGCTCTGTGCCACCTTCTGCTCCTCTATAAAGTGGACATAGCAGTCCATAGCTTATAGGGTTGTCGTGAGTGTGAAGTGACTTAATACATATACAGGGCTCAGAATAGTGCCTGTCACGTGGTAAGCCTTATGTAAGTGACAGCCATTTTTACCACTCTGCTGTCCTTATCTTTTTTTTTCTTTTTATTCTTCTAGATTCTGGTCTAATCTCCCATCAGTGGTTGCCACCGTTATACCTTGCTTTTACTTACTTCAACAAGGGACTTAGAATTCAGCTTTCCTATTTACGAATGATCATCAACCACCAGAGAACAAAAAGGGGAAGGGCCAAGGCAAGGCTGGTTGACAGCACCTCCAGGCCCATGTATAGTAGAAGAGGAATCCCCAGAGGAAAGTGAGAGTGCTGCAGACAAGGGGAATAGGAAAGAGTGTTCGAGAAAGGGGCCAAAAAGCAACCTATCTACTGAAATCCTTATTAATGCTCTGTGAAGTAATGTGTTAGTTCACTAGGGCTTCCCACGTGGCTCAGTGGTAAAAATTCATGTGCCAATCAATGCAAGAGATGCAAGAGACTCAGGTTTGATCTGTGGGTTGGGAAGATGCCCTGGAGGAGGAAATGGCATTCCAGTATTCTTGCCTGGAGAATCCCATGGACAGAGGAGCCTGGTGGGCTACAGTTCATGGGGTCGAAAGGAGTCAGACGTGACTGAATACACTCACACAATCTAACAACCACAAAGCCTGAGAAAGAATCCAGGAACATGTGATTCCTTGAGTGACTGCTGTTCAGCAAAATTATTAATATGAAGGAGTAAGGGACTCAGAGAAACTAAGGGACAAGAGCCAAGCTAAGATGTGATCTTGGCCAAAGCCTATACTTGGCCTGAACCCTGGGCAGCTCTGGGGCAAAAGGTTATATAGCAGATTGGTGCCTGCCTTGAGGCAAGCAAACCCATCACTCAGAACCCCGTGTACCTGTCAGTTGGCAACGCACAGTGGCTCAAGTGATGAGGAGTCCACCTGCCAATGCAGGAGATGCAGAAGACATGAGTTTGATCCCTGGGTCGGGAAGATCCCCTGGAGGAGAGCATGGCGACCCACTCCAGTATTCTTGCCTGGAGAATCCCATGGACAGAAAAGCCTGACAGGCTACAGTCCATGGGGTCACAAAGAGTTGGATGTGACTGAGCACACCCATGCAACAACACAACATACCTGTCAGTTACTGATGGAGGTGGAAGTAACCTCAGAGGCAAGTTGGTACCTATCCATGAGGACAATGCAAGAAAAAGGGCAGCTTGAGCCACTGTCTGTCACCACACACTGCAGCTGGGTTTGTGTGTTTGGGCCTGGTAAAGCAGATCTGAGCAGACCACCAGCAGCATCAACTACAAATAATAATAATAATATGATGATGATGGCTGTTATAAATTGAATACTTATCAAACTAGTACCAGAAACTTACTGAGATTGTGATTATTATACTTTTTTTTTCCTTCCAAACAGTGTTTTTGGTGCAGTGAAGAAAAGGCTTGCAAAAAAATTTGTTTTCCAAATTCTGAGTGTCCTGTCAGTTGTTCATTTTGGTTAAACTGTCAAGGTGAGTTGTCCTTATTTGAATTTTTATGCACTTTTTAATAACAGACTTGCAAACACTACTGATTTGCTAAAGTTGAAAAATTATTATATTTACTTTATTAAAATACAGCAAATCAGTTCAGTTCTGTTTCCCCTTCATTGCTTCCAGCCAGCTTCCAAATTACTGCTGCTAAGTCGCTTCAGTCGTGTCCGACTGTGCGACCCCATAGACAGCAGCCCATCAGGCTCCCCTGTCCCTGGGATTCTCCAGGCAAGAACACTGGAATGGGTTGCCATTTCCTTCTCCAAACTAGCTTCCAAACTAGGTCAACCTTTATTCTGATTGGTGGGTGCCTTACCTTCAGTTCAGTTCAGTTCAGTTCAGTTCAGTCGCTCGGTCATGTCCGACTCTTTGCGACCCCATGAATCGCAGCACGCCAGGCCTCCCTGTCCATCACCAACTCCCGGAGTTCACCCACACTCACGTCCATCGAGTCAGTGATGCCATCCAGCCATCTCATCCTCTGTCGTCCCCTTCTCCTCCTGCCCCTAATCCCTCCCAGCATCAGGGTCTTTTCCAATGAGTCAACTCTTCGCATGAGGTGGCCGAAGTACTGGAGTTCAGCTTACCTTGCTGCTGCTAAGTCGCTTCAGTCGTGTCCGACTCTGTGCAATCCCATAGACAGCAGCCCAGCAGGCTCCCCCGTCCCTGGGATTCTCCAGGCAAGAACATTGGAGTGGGTTGCCATTTCCTTCTCCAATGCATGAAAGTGAAAAGTGAAAGTGAAGTTGCTCAGTTGTGTCCGACCCTCAGCGACCCCATGGACTGCAGCCCACCAGGCTCCTCCATCCATGGGATTTTCCAGGCAGGAGTACTGGAGTGGGGTGCCATTGCCTTCTCTGTCAGCTTACCTTACCAATTGTTAAATACTTCAAATTTCATCCCTAAAATACTCCTATATACAATGACTATAACTCAGTGAAAGGAGGATTGTGTTCTTAAGTTGCTTTAGGAACTCCAGGAGTTTCTTATAAGCCAATCCTGGGGATGAGGACATACTGATCCCAGTGGTGTTATTATAATTTATATTTTCTCAGCTAATGTGTTTAATACTGAGAATTGCCAATCAAAAAGAATGATTCCCTAGAACTAAACTCATCTCAATCATCAAAGAATCTTTAAATTATATCTGTAATATTGTATTTTTTTAAATTAAAGTGAAAGATTACAAATTTTTCTCACAAACCCATGTTTTCTTAAGATACCATCAGGTAAATTGAATTCATAATTGTTTGTTGCAAAGAGCTGATATGAGTGAGTGACACTTTGTGTATTTAGTATGAATGGGGAACCCCTAGGCTCCTACTTCATCTTCTGCCCTCTGGTTTCATTTTTCAGGTACACCAGGCTGATAAATTAAATAGTATTGAGAGGAGATAAAGTTTCCAAGTGCTGGAGATCTGATTTCCCAGCAAATGTTGCTTGTCTTTTTGATAAGGAACTCTTGAAACTCAAACAATAAACCATCCCCCACTACCCACTATTTGTATTTGTACAGAAATAGTAGCCTGAAGGATTTTTTTTTTTTTTTCTGTTGAGATATCGCCTGGGAATGAGTTTAGAGATAAAGGAAAAAAATAAGCTAGTGGCCTAATGGTTTACCAATCTAGAGATGAAAGTACTGTCGGTCATTCAGTCGCGTCTGACTCTCTGACATGATGGACTGTAGCCTCCCAGCCTCCTCTGTCCGTGGAATTCTCCAGGCAAGAATACTGGAATGGGTTGCCATTCTCTTCTCCAGGGAGTCTTCCCAACCCCGGGATCAAAGCAGGTGTCCTGCACTGCAGGCTGATTCTTTACTGTCTGAGCCACCAGGGAGATAAAGAACATTTTTTAGCAACCCAGATTATTTTCAGATGTTAGTGACGATTGCGTTAAAGATGGTTTTATTGGAGTGTATAATGTATGGTACTGTATAATTTTTAACAATGACCTGTGAATTTGTATTTAAGAATTAGACTGCGTGGTAATAGAAATGATGAAACTATGAGAAATTAACCTTCTATCGGCTTAAAATATAGTTCTTTTCATTCATTTCAGTTGACATGTTTGGATTCCTGATGCTTCTACTCCTTGCAATCATGGTTATAGCGTTCATTTGTCAATTCTGCATTTATCAATATTACCTACAGAGGTATGTTCATTTTATCCTTAGTAAGAAAACACTTTGGGATAATATCACTGAAGAGAATGAGCTAGTAATCAAGGAATGGTTTATCTTTTTCATGTAATAAAAATAATACATGTATCCATATGATAAGGGCACATCACTTTTTCAAAAAGTACAGAAAATTGTCAAATAAAAAGTTTAATTTTCCCACTCCCCACTCCACCTCTGACACCTCCTCTCCAAAAGCAATCCTTTTAGTGTGATTCTATTTGTGGTTCTTCTTTTGGTTAACTCCAAGTCTTTGAACAATATGGCTTTTTCTCTTTTTCATGATTTATTGACTTGAGATATTATCTATCTGCTCCCCATCATGAAAACTGAAAAATGTATCTTGCACGATCCATATTTCTTTTTGTTTTTCACTGTTACAGGATATTATTATTTTGCTATTTTAGAATTTTAACTATCCTTGTTACTACTAGCTGTTAAGATGCCTAATATTTCTTCTGTTGGCCATCGTTTTTACTTTGAGTAATCTACTTAGCCCTCTATTTCTCTACCTATCAATACTTTTCCTGTTAATTAAGATCAGAAAAACTGGAAACCTGTTTCCTTCTATTTGTCTTCTTCTCTCTCTAACTCCTAAATTCAGTAAGCTTTCTCACTCATTTGACTTTTTTCAGTGTATAGTATTTGCATTCTGTTCTGTAACTTTATTTATATCTTGAAATACTTACTCTATAATTTGAATCTAAATTTTTTTTAACTATTAAAAAGAATAAAACACATTGTGATTGTGCAAATAATGTTTAGGAAAGAACTGAAGTGGAAATATGCTATGCTATGCTAAGTCACTTCAGTCGTGTCTGACTCTGTGCGACCCCATGGACGGCAGCCCACCAGGCTTCCCCGTCCCTGGGATTCTCCAGGCAAGAACACTGGAGTGGGCAGACGCCTGCATGCGCCATTAGCAAGCGGGGGCTGGGCAGGGAGGCGCAGCGCGGGCTGCATCGCTTAGAGTAAGAATCTGGCCTGAATACCCTGAGCACTATCTGAGCGAAATAATTTGGGCTAGCAAACCAGACTGTGGGATATCTACCACGCGAAAAGCCAGCCCAACCTAAGACACCGCCAGGCCCGCGCACCGAACAAAGAATTGAACAGAGATAGCCGGCTGCAGACCTTCCCCCTCCGGTGACAGGCAGCCAGAGCCAGAAGGGGGCAATCGCAGCCCCAGAGAGACATTATTTATAAAACTGTAAGCAGGCTTCTTTGCTAACTAAAACTTTTTGGGGGTCTGGACGGTTAACATCTGCCTGAGAAGGTGCGCCGGTTTTACACCCAGATAACCGAGTGGCGGGGAGGCGATAAGTCGCAGCATTGGCGCTCGCCAAACACCTCATCACTTGAGCTGCTTGGACCTGGGAAGAGCACAAAACTCAGGCCCAACTGAGTCTGCGCCTCTGAGGACTACCCGAGTGCCTGAACCTGAGCGGCTTGGACCTGGGAGGTACATGCAACCCAGGGCCAGCCTCGGATTGTTCCCGGCGGAACAACCTAGAGCCCGAGCAGTGTGGGCAGGGAGGCTACACGCGCCGTGAGCGGGGGCAGACCCAGTGTGGCTGAGGCACTGCGAGCGCACGCCAGTGTTGTTTGCAGCATCCCTCCCTCCCTCCCCACAGCGCGACTGAACAAAGAGAAGAAATACAGCTCCACCCATCAGAACACCGACACAAGCTTCCCTAACCAGGAAACCTTGACAAGCCACCTGTACAAACCCACACACAGCGAGGAAAAGCCACAATAAAGAGAACTCCACAAACTGCCAGAATACAGAAAGGACACCCCAAACTCAGCAATTTAAACAAGATGAAGAGACAGAGGAATAGCCAGCAGATAAAGGAACAGGATAAATGCCCACCAAACCAAACAAAAGAGGAAGAGATAGGGAATCTACCTGATAAAGAATTCCAAATAATGATAGTGAAATTGATCCAAAATCTTGAAATTAAAATGGAATCACAGATAAATAGCCTGGAGACAAGGATTGAGAAGATGCAAGAAAGGTTTAACAAGGACCTAGAAGAAATAAAAAAGAGTCAATATATAATGAATAATGCAATAAATGAAATTAAAAACACTCTGGAGGCAACAAATAGTAGAATAACAGAGGCAGAAGATAGGATTAGTGAATTAGAAGATAGAATGGTAGAAATAAATGAATCAGAGAGAATAAAAGAAAAATGAATTAAAAGAAATGAGGACAATCTCAGAGACCTCCAGGACAATATTAAACGCTACAACATTCGAATCATAGGGGTTCCAGAAGAAGAAGACAAAAAGAAAGACCATGAGAAAATACTTGAGGAGATAATAGTTGAAAACTTCCCTAAACTGGGGAAGGAAATCATCACCCAAGTCCAAGAAACCCAGAGAATCCCAAACAGGATAAACCCAAGGCGAAACACCCCAAGACACATATTAATCAAATTAACAAAGATCAAACACAAAGAACAAATATTAAAAGCAGCAAGGGAAAAACAACAAATAACACACAAGGGAATTCCCATAAGGATAACAGCTGATCTTTCAATAGAAACTCTTCAAGCCAGGAGGGAATGGCAAGACATACTTAAAATTATGAAAGAAAATAACCTACAGCCCAGATTATTGTACCCAGCAAGGATTTCATTCAAGTATGAAGGAGAAATCAAAAGCTTCTCAGACAAGCAAAAGCTGAGAGAATTCTGCACCACCAAACCAGCTCTCCAACAAATACTAAAGGATATTCTCTAGACAGGAAACACAAAAATGGTGTATAAATTCGAACCCCAAACAATAAAGTAAATGGCAACGGGATCATACTTATCAGTAATTACCTTAAACGTAAATGGGTTGAATGCCCCAACCAAAAGACAAAGACTGGCTGAATGGATATAAAAACAAGACCCCTACATATGTTGTCTACAAGAGACCCATCTCAAAACAGGGGACACATACAGACTGAAAGTGAAGGGCTGGAAAAAGATTTTCCATGCAAATAGGGACCAAAAGAAAGCAGGAGTAGCAATACTCATATCAGATAAAATAGACTTTAAAACAAAGGCTGTGAAAAGAGACAAAGAAGGTCACTACATAATGATCAAAGGATCAATCCAAGAAGAAGATATAACAATTATAAATATATATGCACCCAACACGGGAGCACCGCCGTATGTAAGACAAATGCTAACAAGTATGAAAGGAGAAATCAACAATAACACAATAATAGTGGGAGACTTTAATACCCCACTCACACCTATGGATAGATCAACTAAACAGAAAATTAACAAGGAAACACAAACTTTAAACGATACAATAGACCAGTTAGACCTAATTGATATCTATAGGACATTTCATCCCAAAACAATAAACTTCACCTTTTTCTCAAGCGCACATGGAACCTTCTCCAGGATAGATCACATCCTGGGCCATAAAGCTAGCCTTGGTAAATTCAAAAAAATAGAAATCATTCCAAGCATCTTTTCTGACCACAATGCAGTAAGATTAGATCTCAATTACAGGAGAAAAACTATTAAAAATTCCAACATATGGAGGATGAACAACACCCTGCTGAATAACCAACAAATCACAGAAGAAATCAAAATTTGCATAGAAACGAATGAAAATGAAAACACAACAACCCAAAACCTGTGGGACACTGTAAAAGCAGTCCTAAGGGGAAAGTTCATAGCAATACAGGCACATCTCAAGAAACAAGAAAAAAGTCAAATAAATAACCTAACTCTACACCTAAAGCAACTAGAAAAGGAAGAAATGAAGAACCCCAGGGTTAGTAGAAGGAAAGAAATCTTAAACATTAGAGCAGAAATAAATGCAAAAGAAACAAAAGAGACCATAGCAAAAATCAACAAAGCCAAAAGCTGGTTCTTTGAAAGGATAAATAAAATTGATAAACCATTAGCCAGACTCATCAAGAAACAAAGGGAGAAAAATGAAATCAATAAAATTAGAAACGAAAATGCAGAGATCACAACAGACAACACAGAAATACAAAGGATCATAAGAGACTATTATCAACAATTATATGCCAATAAAATGGACAACGAGGAAGAAATGGACAAATTCTTAGAAAAGTACAACTTTCCAAAACTCGACCAGGAAGAAATAGAAAACCTTAACAGACCCATCACAAGCACGGAAATTGAAACTGTAATCAAAAATCTTCCAGCAAACAAAAGCCCAAGTCCAGACGGCTTCACAGCTGAATTCTACCAAAAATTTAGAGAAGAGCTAACACCTATCCTGCTCAAACTCTTCCAGAAAATTGCAGAGGAAGGTAAACTTCCAAACTCATTCTATGAGGCCACCATCACCCTAATACCAAAACCTGACAAAGATCCCACAAAAAAAGAAAACTACAGGCCAATATCACTGATGAACATAGATGCAAAAATCCTAAACAAAATTCTAGCAATCAGAATCCAACAACACATTAAAAAGATCATACACCATGACCAAGTGGGCTTTATCCCAGGGATGCAAGGATTCTTCAATATCCGCAAATCAATCAATGTAATACACCACATTAACAAATTTAAAAACAAAAACCATATGATTATCTCAATAGATGCAGAGAAAGCCTTTGACAAAATTCAACATCCATTTATGATAAAAACTCTCCAGAAAGCAGGAATAGAAGGAACATACCTCAACATAATAAAAGCTATATATGACAAACCCACAGCAAACATTATCCTCAATGGTGAAAAATTGAAAGCATTTCCTCTAAAGTCAGGAACAAGACAAGGGTGCCCACTTTCACCATTACTATTCAATATAGTTTTGGAAGTTTTGACCACAGCAATCAGAGCAGAAAAAGAAATAAAAGGAATCCAAATTGGAAAAGAAGAAGTAAAACTCTCACTATTTGCAGATGACATGATCCTCTACATAGAAAACCCTAAAGACTCCACCAGAAAATTACTAGAACTAATCAATGATTATAGTAAAGTTGCAGGATATAAAATCAACACACAGAAATCCCTTGCATTCCTATACACTAATAATGAGAAAACAGAAAGAGAAATTAAGGAAACAATTCCATTCACCATTGCAACGGAAAGAATAAAATACTTAGGAATATATCTACCTAAAGAAACTAAAGACCTATATATAGAAAACTATAAAACACTGGTGAAAGAAATCAAAGAGGACACTAATAGATGGAGAAATATACCATGTTCATGGATTGGAAGAATCAATATAGTGAAAATGAGTATACTACCCAAAGCAATTTATAGATTCAACGCAATCCCTATCAAGCTACCAACAGTATTCTTCACAGAGGTAGAACAAATAATTTCACAATTTGTATGGAAATACAAAAAACCTTGAATAGCCAAAGCGATCTTGAGAAAGAAAAATGGAACTGGAGGAATCAACCTACCTGACTTCAGGCTCTACTACAAAGCCACAGTTATCAAGACAGTATGGTACTGGCACAAAGACAGAAATATAGATCAATGGAACAAAATAGAAAGCCCAGAGATAAATCCACGCACATATGGACACCTTATCTTTGACAAAGGAGGCAAGAATATACAATGGATTAAAGACAATCTCTTTAACAAGTGGTGCTGGGAAATCTGGTCAACCACTTGTAAAAGAATGAAACTAGAACACTTTCTAACACCATATACAAAAATAAACTCAAAATGGATTAAAGATCTCAATGTAAGACCAGAAACTATAAAACTCCTAGAGGAGAACATAGGCAAAACACTCTGACATACATCACAGCAGGATCCTCTATGACCCACCTCCCAGAATATTGGAAATAAAAGCAAAAATAAACAAATGGGACCTAATTAAACTTAAAAGCTTCTGCACATCAAAGGAAACTATTAGCAAGGTGAAAAGACAGCCTTCAGAATGGGAGAAAATAATAGCAAATGAAGCAACTGACAAACAACTAATCTCAAAAATATACAAGCAACTCCTACAGCTCAACTCTAGAAAAATAAATGACCTAATCAAAAAATGGGCCAAAGATCTAAATAGACATTTCTCCAAAGAAGACATACAGATGGCTAACAAACACATGAAAAGATGCTCAACATCACTCATTATCAGAGAAATGCAAATCAAAACCACTATGAGATACCATTTCACACCAGTCAGAATGGCTGTGATCCAAAAGTCTACAAATAATAAATGCTGGAGAGGGTGTGGAGAAAAGGGAACCCTCTTACACTGTTGGTGGGAATGCAAACTAGTACAGCCACTATGGAGAACAGTGTGGAGATTCCTTAAAAACCTGGAAATAGAACTGCCTTATGATCCAGCAATCCCACTGCTGGGCATACACACTGAGGAAACCAGAAGGGAAAGAGACACGTGTACCCCAATGTTCATCGCAGCACTGTTTATAATAGCCAGGACATGGAAACAACCTAGATGTCCATCAGCAGATGAATGGATAAGAAAGCTGTGGTACATGTACACAATGGAGTATTACTCAGCCATTAAAAAGAATACATTTGAATCAGTTCTAATGAGGTGGATGAAACTGGAGCCTATTATACAGAGTGAAGTAAGCCAGAAGGACAAACACCAATACAGTATAGTAACGCATATATATGGAATTTAGAAAGATGGTAACGATAACCCTGTATACGAGACGGCAAAAGAGACACTGATGTATAGAACAGGCTTATGGACTCTGTGGGAGAGGAAGAGGGTGGGAGGATTTGGGAGAATGGCATTGAAACATGTGAAATGTCATGTATGAAACGAGATGCCAGTCCAGGTTCAATGCACGATGCTGGATGCTTGGGGCTGGTGCACTGGGACGACCCAGAGGGATGGTATGGGGAGGGAGGAGGGAAGAGGGTTCAGGATGGGGAACACATGTATAATTTTTTTTTAATTAAAAAAAAAAAAAGAACACTGGAGTGGGTTGCCATTTCCTTCTCCAATGCATGCAAGTGAAAAGTGAAAGTGAAGTCACTCAGTCAAAAGGTAATTCTATGTCACAAACCTGTATTGCTTAACAAAGAATTACCTAGTGTTCCAACCAAATAGTCTCTTTCTTTACTCTCCATTTCTCAAAATCCTGATACATTTCAGCTTGAATTGTAACTTTCTTATACAGCTTTTGGATTTCCTGGAGTTTTAGCTACCTTTATTATTTCTTGACAAAAAGGACACAGGACACATGTATCTTTATTCCTAACACTGTGATTACTCATTTCAGTCACTTCAGTTCAGTTCAGTCGCTCAGTCGTGTCCGACTTCTTTGCGACCCCATGAATTGCAGCACGCCAAGCCTCCCTGTCCATCACCAACTCCCGTAGTTCACCCAGACTCATGTCCATTGAGTCAGTGATGCCATCCAGCCATCTCATCCTCTGTCGTCCCCTTCTCCTCCTGCCCCCAATCCCTCCCAGCATCAGGGTCTTTTCCAATGAGTCAACTCTTCACATGAGGTGGCCAAAGTACTGGAGTTTCAGCTTTAGCATCATTCCTTCCAAAGAAATCCCAGGGCTGATCTCCTTCAGAATGGACTGGTTTACTCACTCAGTATTTGGTAAAATATGTTCATTTTCTTATTATAAATATTCTTTTAAAAGTCCTCTGACTTCCTGTTATAATTTACAAAAATTAGTTTCTTTTCACTGCTCTACTGAGTTAGAAGAACTTTTTGAATCCCATATCTTCCTTTTTTTTAGAATTCATTATTTTTTTCTTTTGATGGAGTGTATTTTCAAGTAACTTTTTCAAAAGGAGTTCACAAACGGTATGGAAAATATTTTCATAGTCCATACACTTTGAGAAGCTTTTCTCCATTCTCCTTCAAGCCAACACAATATTATTTTCTTTCTTCAGTTTGTGGGCCGTTTTCAAGAAGAACCCATAGACAAGATAGAAAGATCCATAGATAAGGCAGAGGCTCATTAATAGGCCCATCTGTAAGTAAAATGTGCCTGTATGAAAAAATAAGTGTTGGCCAAATGTTCTGTTCACTTACTTAAGACCACTAATTTGTCCAGGACTTTGTATTTTTCTGGCTATGAGACTTTTTATCCTCTTCTTATTAACATATAAGGAAAAAAGAAACAGTAAGATAGAAGATAATTCCTTAT
Organism: Bos taurus; assembly: GCF_002263795.3. Classification (NCBI taxonomy): domain Eukaryota; kingdom Metazoa; phylum Chordata; class Mammalia; order Artiodactyla; family Bovidae; genus Bos; species Bos taurus. Next base: position 7,838,598 of record NC_037331.1, read on the forward strand.
TCTTTACATCTCATTACAAAAATATACCCAGAAAGAAGAACCAAAAAGTGTACATTACATTTGTGGCAAGAGGCTGTAACAAACTTGTTGCTTTTTTAAAAAAAATACCTATATTTTCCCCTAGGGCCCTGGTCTTTTATAAGTGTCATCACTTTTTTGCATAGTTGCTTATCAGTGAAGTGGCTGATTATTCCCACAAGAGAATAGGGGCCCGAGCAAATATCCATCACTGAAGCTTCTGCAGTTTGAATGGAAAGCTTTGAAACCCCTGTAAATATGGGCGAACAACTGCCCTCATTCTGGTTTTGCTCTGCTATTCACCTGCTATCTATCTCTTCTTTTTTTGTTTTCATTTAGAGATCTGTTGTTTTACAGTCACTAAGTCGTGTCTGACTCTTTGTGACCCCATGGACTGCAGCACACCAGGTTTTCCTGTCGTTCACCATCTCCCGGAGCTTGCGCAAACTCAGGTCCATTGAGTCAGTGATGCCATCCAACCGTCTAATCCTCTGTCTCCCCCTTCTCCTCTTGTCCTCAATCTTTCCCAGCCTCAGGGTCTTTACCAATGAGTTGGCTCTTTGCAGCAGGTGGCCAAAGTATTGGAGTTTCTGTTTTAGCATCAATCCTTCCAATGCATATTCGGGGTTGATTGCCTTTAGGATTGACTGGTTTGATCTTGCTGTCCAAGGGACTCTCAAGAGTCTTCTCCAGCACCACACTTCAAAAGCATCATTCTTCGGTGCTCAGTCTTCTTTATGGTCTAACTTTCACATCCGTACATGACTACTGGAAAAACAACAGCTTTAACTACACAGACCTTTGTCAGTGTAGTTATCTCTGCTTTTTAACACACTGTCTAGATTTGTCATAGCTTTTCTTCTAAGCATCTTTTAATTTTGGAAATCTTATTAATTCCATGAGAACTGCATCCTGTTAGGGAAATTTGTGTTAAGGACTTATTGTGCTTCATAATACAAAGATTCTTCTTGGGTTCCAGAAACATCCATTTTTCAATTAAAAAATGAATGAGTAATGGGGCATTAAAATATTGATTATTACATCTGATCTAATGGTCTTATTATCTAGCAGATATGCTTCTAAGTTAAAGCACTTTTTAAAGTTCCAAATGTCAGATAACATAAATGTTTAACTGTTCATGTACTCAATGCCTCCTTGACTCTCATCTGTTTCAGTAAATATTTACTGAGTATTTATTATGCCTTATGTAATGTGGTTGTCACTAGAGACATAATTATAGAAAGAAAAGATAAATCCTTGCCTTCACATAGTTTACATCCTACTGAGAGAAGATGTGGAGAAGTAAATTAGCAGTTGTTAATTCTATTGCTAACTTACTGAAATTTTAAATGACATTTCATTAATTTTAATTTTATTACCATATCCTTAATCAAACACTTTAAGTCTCCTGATGGATAAATATAAGGAGAATTTAATATGTGATAAAGCAATGGTAATAGAACATTACATAAATGTAATTTAATGAAATAAAATAACTCCAATGATAAATTTATTTTCAAAATAAGCCTCACTAATTTCAAATTTATCATCCTTTTGAACAGAACTCAAGTCTATATTGGTGGAAGACCACACACAGTTTACATGCCTCATGGGGGTGATCCTGGCAAGTATTTTAATTTATTTGATGAGATGCCCCATACTCTTTCAGTAACTCACAATTGAAATTCTTCCCCTTACTTATTCCAGGCATCAAAATTAAAGTATGAGTATTAAATACTGTTCTCATTCCTAAAACATATTCTTGTAACCTCAATAGCTAATCTAAAATGGGTAAAAACCATTGTATTGATAGAGAAGACTAAAATTTCCAGTCAGAGTTGGGTATTAATAGCTTTCCCAGTTCCCCCTACTCCCACTCCACAAAAAGAACTCAACAAAAAATTAACTTTGCTTTAAGAAATCCTTGAAGACTTTTCCCAAAACAATTTGCCTTGCTTAGTCGACTGACCCTGTCTCTACTTTTTTTCAGCTTGATTCTTTAAGCCTTCCCCTACTTACAAGGTTCCTCCTTACCCAGAACTCAAATCTTAGCTTCCTTCCACTAAACATGGACAGCTCTGGGTAGGTTCTCACATGCTTGCACCCATGCCTGGACCCTGGAAAGTGAAAGTGAAAGTCGCTCAGTCATGTCCGAGTCTTTGCGACCCCATCAACTGTCCATGGAATTCTCCAGGCCAGAATACTGTGAGTAGCCTTTCCCTTCTCCAGGGGATCTTCCCCAACCCAAGGATCGAACCCAGGTCTCCTGCATTGCAGGCAGATTCTTTACCAGCTGAGCCACAAGAGAAGCCCAAGAATACTGGAGTGGGTAGCCTATCCTTTCTCCAGGGGATCTTCATGACCCAGGAATCAAACTAGGGTCTCCCACTTTGCAGGTGGATTCTTTACCAACTGAGCTATCGGGGAAGCCCCTAGATCCTGGAAGCCCAACTAAAGTCAGAACCATAGTACTCTTGTTCACCTGGATGTCTGAACCATAAAATATTGACTGATGAAAGGGTACTGCAAGGTCCTTTATAATTTCCATTAAAAATAATGTCAGGGGATATCCAGGTTATTGTGCTGTTTTGGGCCTCTGGGACATGATACTATATCTGAATGAGAAGCAGGGTAAAATTTGTATGGTTTAAGGATCAACTGTCAAGCATGTATAGACTCCATTGCTAACCCCTAGCTCTTGTTACATAGAAATTGTTTCGATGGTAACAGGATCATGATCTATTTGGAAAAGCTATTTAAGAGAGTAGCATTAAAACATATACATTACCATATGTAAAACAGATAGCCAGTGGAAATGTACTGTATGATGCAGGCAGCTCAAAGCTGGTGCTCTGTGACAACCTAGAGGGGTGGGATGGGGGGTGGGAGGCGGGAAGGAGGTTTAAGAGGGAGGGGATATATGTATGCCTATGGCTGATTTATCTTGATATATGGCAGAAACCAACACAACTTTGTAAAGCAATTATCCTCCGGTTAAAAATAAATTTAAAAAAAAATAAAGCTGTTTAAGGAGAGGAGCTGAAGTGCTGCTTCCTAGGATTGAAATCAAACCAGAGGACTGCAGAGAACGATGTGGCATTTCAACTTGTGTCCATCCACGTTCAATTCCATAGCAACTGGGCCAGGAGAAATGCTTTGAAAAGAGCACAGGGTTGTATGTGTGTGGCTGAGTTGCTTTGCTGCGCACCTAAAACTATCACATTGTTAATTGGCAGTACTCCAATACAAAATAAAAGGTTGGTATTTTTTTTACCAAAGAGCACAAGGTTGGATATTTATTCATTTTAGGTAGAAGCAGTTATGTATTCACATTTTGAGAACAGTTAGTTACAGGAGATTCATTGTAAGAATATAATGTAATCAAATTCACAAAGCAGCTTTACTTTTACCCAGAAGAAACTTCTCAGGCTTAAGGGACTGCCTGTATTAAAAGGTTGAGTAAAGGAAACAAGACTCTTCAAAAGGAATTCATTGTGCATCCACAGGCTGTCGTCAGAGACAAGTCGTCTTGTGGTCACCACCAGATATTTGGCCTTTTTCTCTTTGACTCACACCCAATTTGATAATACCTTACATCATTTCAGCCTTAATTATTAAAACAGCAGTTGGGTGGCTCAGCAGTAAATAATCTGCCTGCAATGCAGGAGATGTGGGTTTGATCCCTGGGTCAGGAAAATCCCCTGGAGGAGGAAATGGCAACCCACCCCAGTAATCTTGCCTGGAGAATTCCATGGACAGAGGAGCCTGGTGGGCTATAGTCTGCGGGGTCACAAAGAGTTGGACACAATGTTGTGAATAAACAACAATATAAAAATCTCAGAATAGAAATCATATATTCATAAATATTTTATGTTTAGCATTTTTTTTGAAAATTAGGTAAGTCATCATTGACTTTGCCTAGGAAGACTTTGAAAAGGTAAATTGATTGTCTCTTCTTGCAGTATATAATGAATAGATAACTGAAAAGCTGGATTGCCCAGATAGAGAAGAAGGAAGTTTCTTCAATGGTAAGCTTTCAAATTATATTGCATGAATTTTCTGCATGACTTCCCTCCCTTCTATAATGAAGCTTTTCAGAAATGTAATCAGAGTGGTGCAGAAAGTAAATGGAAATAAAATCTGTGAAATGTAAAGTGATTTTCAGTGCCTGAAACATGAACCAGAAAATGGAGCTATAACAGCTCCTAAGTCAGGCTGCCTGAGTTGAAATCTGGGCTCCATTTACTAAGTATGTCATCCTAGACCACTAATTTGGCCTGTCTGTGTCTTAGTTTGCTTATTCATTAATACTCTCTAGTAATCGTGACTAAATTAGTCATTTTGTCTGAAGACAAAATGAGATTTTTCTGGGCAAAATTTTTAGAATTTCCCTCATGTTCAGTAAGCCCTTAATAAATGTTCACTGTTTCTAGGGGAGTCACGGAATCTCAGCCCTTGGAGGCAAATAAAGGTCACCCTGCTCAGCTCCTGCTCCAGTGCTAGGACCCTCTTGCCCATATCGCTGGCATGCTGGATGGTGAGCAGCTGGGGACTGTCACTTGGATTTAAACAGTTAGTGATGTGGCTTTGTGTGGTGTGTGTGCATATACGCTGTGTGCACACACAGGTGCTTGACTTTGAACAGGATGAACACACAGGCATACTCCTATTGCTACCTCCTACACCCAGCATCCGCGTGCAGGGAAAGGGAGTCCTTACCTAGAGGCGTGCTGCTCCCTGATCCTGTGACTCTGCCGTTGTCAGTGCAGGTGAATAAGGAAGGGGGGAAAGAGAATGCAGGGAACCCCCAGAAGCCTGCAGGCCCCCTAGAAGCCAGGATGGTCTCCAGGAGAAAAACTAGAGTTTAAAGGACCGATGACACCTGGATGACTGTCTGTCATCCAAACCATTTTGAAAGTAAAAGTGGTAGTACTAACAAGTATGCTGGGAGGCCAGGTGTAAACCAGGAGTCTCGTGCACAGGTGAGAACGTGCCGCCGTGCTGGTTGGTGCCCACTGCCGGGAGGGACACGTGTGTGTCTGTGTGCTGTTGGAGGGGCTGGGTATCTCTACAAACTTTAAAAAGGGAAATCTGACAATATCTGTCAAAACCTTTTTTGAGTTACTCTATGACTTGGTAATTCTGTTATTAGTTAATGGAGATTTTTCCCCTTATGAATCACCAAAATTATACGTATTAGTTGAATCATTTGAAATTTCTAGGTTTGTCCATTTGTGACATATTAAAGGAGCAATTGCATATAGTTTAATAAAATGATCAGGAGTTGATCTTGGTGTTGTGGGGTCTGAAACTTATGGAATTTGGAGACCTTCCTAAAAATTGTTTTTATATCATCCTTTTCTTAATTTTACAAAAATGTTTGATAACACATATTCCCAGGGTCATGAAAGGCCCAGGGCAACTGAGGGCTCCTAAAGCTTATGCTCTACACACACATATTTTATTAAATGTTTTAAAAAATAGGACACGGTTCTTGTCCAGGCTTGAATAAGAATGGGAACTGACATATACTACATTTAGGGATATAAATTAGTAGAAGAGTTCTAAAAATCAGTTTGCTAATATGAATTAAGAACCTTAATCTTTTTTACTCTTTAAATCCCAATAATGTCACTTTTGGGAATTTATCCTGTGAAAATAATCTGAAATAGTTTCAGTTTTTAACATTTAGCTCTATGATCCATTTGGAATTAGGCATAATATATGCTGTGAGATTCAGTTCAAGTTTTGTCTTTTTCCAAATGGCTGTCCAACACAATTTATTTTAAAAGTCCATCTTTACATCAGTGATGAGATGGAATCTTTTTCATAAATTAAATTTCCATACATATTTGAGTATAGTTTTGTATATCTATTGACTGCCATTGGTTTGTCTGGCTATTCATTCCCTAACACCTTAATTAATTATGCTGCTAAGTCGCTTCAGTTGTGTCCGACTCTGTGCAACCCCATAGACGGCAGCCCACCAGGCTCTGCCGTCCCTGGAATTCTCCAGGCAAGAACACTGGAGTGGGTTGCCATTTCCTTCTCCAACGCATGAAAGTGAAAAGTGAAAGTGAAGTCGCTCAGTTGTGTCCGACTCTTAGCGACCCAATGGACTGCAGCCCACCAGGCTCCTCGGTCCATGGGATTTTCCAGGCAAGAGTACTGGAGTGGGGTGCCATTGCCTTCTCCGTAATTAATTATGGAGGATATGTAAATTATTTTAATATCTGGAGATGGTGTTAAGCTTCTTCCCACCTCACATAAGTCTTTTTGTTTCAATTTTTTTAATTTTAAGTTCAAGCATAATAAAGATGAGTTGTTTATTCTAACTTGCACCAATGCTGGAAATTTCAAAAAGTTAAATATTTGGTATCTGGAAAAGATAATCTTTCCCGAACTTCAGAGGTTCTGCACGTAAAGTAGGAGAAGGCAATGGCACCCCACTTCAGCACTCTTGCCTGGAAAATCCCATGGATGGAGGAGCCTGGTAGGCTGCAGTCCATGCGGTCTCCAAGTCGGATACAACTGAGCGTCTTCACTTTCACTTTTCACCTTCCTGCATTGGAGAAGGAAATGGCAACCCACTCCAGTGTTCTTGCCTGGAGACTCCCAGGGATGGGGGAGCCTGGTGGGCTGCCGTCTATGGGGTTGCACAGTCGGATACAACTGAAGCGACTTAGCAGCTGCAGCACATAAAGTAACTCATAATTTTACAGTTATTTCCTCTTGATTTGTTTCAACTTGGTTGTCCTTTCCTGTCCTGTCTTTCTTCCTCTTCCTCTTTTTCTCTTCTTTTTCTTCTTGCTCTCTTTTCTTTTTCCTCCAACCTTCATTTCTTCCTTTCAGAGCAGACTTAACCAAAGAAAAATTTGATGATATTAGTATATCTTTTAAATTTAGGTCTTCTTATGCTGCCTTGCTGTCCAACTTTTGTAGCAGAGCAGTTTGTTTTGAAAAAATAGCTATTGCAGAGGGAAAATGTTGTTTCAGAAGAACTTTTACTATGCATTTGACCATATAAACATCATAGAAATACTTTCAAATGCATAATATAAAAGTTACAATTTTTAATGCTTTTTGGTTAGATAGTATGTTAAAAAATAAAACAGTTGAAACATTTAAAAAATAGACATGATATTCCAGCCCCAAAGTATCTTTTATAAGGCAACATTTTGAAGTCTTAAAATAAGGCATTAAAATATACTAGCACAAATTATATAATGACTTTTCAATTCTTGTTTATATCTAACCAGTAAATTTGAAGAAAAGGTAATGAATTCTATTGAGAGGAAAAGAATTGACCCAGGATTGTGAGCAAACAGGACTTTTGAGCAGAGAGGAATAAAGAACTAGAAAGACTGAGATTCAGGGAAGCCTTTGAGTGATGAGAATGGAATGAGAGAAAGAGTATTAGAAGAGGGAGCTATCTTAAATTGGGATATAGGCTCCAAGGCAGAGTTTTTCCTATAAGAATTTATTGGAGAATGCTGTTAGGAATAACTCATGTGCGGGAGAGAGAGAAGGAGACTTGGGCAGGGGGGAAATAGTCATAGAATCACAATAGAGACCTCAGTCAATTTTACAGAGAGTTCTGGAACCTGGTAGGCCTCTCTAATTGAGACAAAGGGGCCCAAACCTCTGTATCAGCTGTCATTAAATGTGGAATGCTCTTCAAAAGGAGACTTAACTTTGAGCGGGGCAGCTCCCTTTGACTGAGGGCAATTACCAAAGACAGCCTGGCCACTGGAGGAATGAGTACCCTGTTCTGGAAAGGGAGGTCCAGGCATCTACCACAGCAGCTGTCATTGATTTGGGGGGATATTGAGATTAGCAATGCTGGGAAGATAGGATTTGAAATGTTCTTCTTGTTGTTCAGTCACTAAGTCATGTCCGACTCTTTGCAACCCCATGGACTGCAGCATGCCAGGCTCCTCTGTCCTCCACTATCTTCTGGAGTTTGCTCAAATTCGTGTCCATTGAGCCAGTGATGCTCTCTAACCATCTCATCCTCTGTGGCCCCCTTTCCCTTTTGCCTTCAACCTTTCCCAATATCATGATCTTTTTCAATGAGTCAGCTTTTCACATCAGGTGGCCAAAGTATTGGAGCTTCAGCATCAGTCCTTCCAATGAAATATTCAGGGTTGATTTCCTTTAGGATTGACTAGTTTGACTTCTTTGCTGTCCAAGGGACTCTCAAGACTTATATTACTCTTTAAAAGCACACTCCTCCATTTCAACTTTTACATTTTCTTTACAACCCAAAGGAATATTAACATTTCTTTCAATGATATCTTTCCATTATTATTATTTTGATTGACCTTATGCAGAGATTGGGCCACATGTGACTATATTTAAATAAATTTTGGAATAGAATTAATTGTGATACCGAGAAGGGGAAAATATGTAAGCAGAAGATGGTAGATTTACTAGGAAAAGAAGGCAATTGAAAAATGGTTGTCTTGAAGAAGTAGAAATAAAAGCAGATCTAATGGGACAGAGAGTGGGGGTGTAGGTTTGTCCCCAGGGATTAAAATGTCTTCTAGAACACTAAGAGATGGGACAATTTAGGAATTAACAAACTTTTTCCATAAAGGGCCAGATAGCAAATACTTTAGGCTTTGGGTGTTTTCTGGTCTACTCAACTTCGCTATCATTCTGCTAAATCAGCCATAGACAATATATAATTGAATGTATATAACTGTGTTCCAATAACATTTTATTTGCAAAAACACAAGAAGGCCAGGTTTGGTTTGTCAGCCACAGTTCATGGATTTCTGGTTTAGATGATGAAAAAGAAGATTGCCTATCTCATTACATTGACTTTGTAACAAATATTTTCGAAGATTCCAAATAAAATAGACAAAAGAAGACAGGAAAGGAAAGCCCAAATAGGGTAGCCATTATGTAACTAATAATCCCATCAATTTTGTTACATGGTAAATATTGTATACACAGGCTTTCATTTCATGATTTATTAATGTTTCATCTTTTGTTTTTATATTCTTACTTCTAAATACTGAGTTTTCTGAAATAGAAGCAAAAATTAATCCAGTCAATATATGCCACCCTGATAAATTCAGACAAGTTTTGGCAAACACATCTTGCTGCTGCTGCTGCTGCTAAGTCGCTTCAGTCGTGTCCGACTCTGTGCGACCCCATAGATGGCAGCCCACCAGGCTCCCCGGTCCCTGGGATTCTCCAGGCAAGAACACTGGAGTGGGTTGCCATTTCCTTCTCCAACGCATGAAAGTGAAAAGTGAAAGTGAAGTTGCTCAGTTGTGTCCGACTCTTAGTGACCCCATGGACTGCAGCCTACCAGGCTCCTCCGTCCATGGATTTTCCAGGCAAGAGTACTGGAGTGGGTGCCATTGCCTTCTCCGAAACACATCTTAAAAAGTAGCTAATCTCATAAGAAATGTAGCAGTAATCCAAAAGTAATAGATTAGACTTCTGAAATATACATGTGATAGGTGTCTTTCCACTTAATTTGTGTGATTCTTGACAAATCTTTTGCCTTCTGTACTTAATTATTCAACTGTCCAATAAAAACACCTTTGATACTTTTCCAGAGTTTTGAAATCTACATGACAAATTTTAAACTCCTTTGAAAAGGATGTTCAATGCCTTTTTGGAATAAGGCAATATTTTCCACATTCAAGTTGCTGCCTGGCCAAATCCACAAACAGGAATGTTATTGAAGAAAGTCTTCGTTGGATTGTAGGTGAGATGAGATGACCCTAATCATCGCAACTGTACAACCAATAGAAATTTACTCCAAACTTTCACTTATTCTTATAAATTGGGCCCTCAAATAATAAAAAGGGAGAATAAAAAGAGACGCCTTTATGTCACTTCTGTTTTTTTTTTTTTTGGTAAACATATGCTGTTGAATTACCTGTCGAGCATGCCAGAGCCTCATGAGCAAATTTGTGACTGAAAATCATGGAGGTAGATTTAACTTTCTTTTTTCTGCTGGTAGAAGAGAGCCCACAGTTAAAAGGCTGAGGGTGAGTGGCAGACAACAGTAGCTTTGTTAACCTGACTCTGTGGATTAGATGATCACTGCCTGAAATGCAAACTTCTGGTTGGCTATAAGAAAATGCCTTTTCTTCATTTCACTCACCAGCCTTCTCTCCCCCATTTAAATGGTAATTATACATTTATAATGCATTGCAAATATGTCCAGTTTTCCTCAGAATCTTCTAGAAGCTCTGGAATCTGGTGCTTTCATAATGAAGGTTACTGTAACTCCACTCTTTTGGAGTTATTCTTTGCTTGGGAAGATCTGGGTTCTATTAATTTTCTTCTACTTTCACTTGCCCGTTGTTTCCCCCCAAAACCAGTAGGATATTTCCAATCAAATAGTGAGTGCTGGCAAAAGGGAATAATGATATTCAAGTCATGTAACTTTAAGTAATATCTTCTAAGTATCTTTTGATCAACTTGGAAGTTGCTGCATATTTACTTAGTATTATTGCTTTCCCATAAATAAGTGAGACTAATTGCCAGTAAAATCACCCCCTCCCTCAAGTTTTTCCTTTTCAATGTTGTATTCTTATAAACTCTTAAATAAATCTAGTGTTTGACTCTGATCCTACATCTTTTCTTTTCCCTTTCTTTCTTTGCTTGGCATTTAGTTCAAGATCTATTTTGGTATTCATATCAGTGCCTATTGTTTAGGTTTAGTATTTTATCTTGACCTTCCACATAACTTGAATATAATAGAAATACAGCACAACCCAATTATCTGGTGAAATTAATAATGACAAGTACTAAGTGTAAATCTCTCAACATATTCCTGACCTAGTATTTACTATTTTTTATATCAATGTAAGTGTATATAGTAATACTTTCTGTCAAAAGGGTGTCTAAATCATTTTATATCAATAACTTTTTCTGACATCAAGGTCGTTTTTATGTAAATTTCTATCAAATTCTTTGGGGAACAATCATTTTTCTGCCAAGTTATTTATAATAGGCAGGATTAATAGTTGATATATAAAGATAAAAGTTGATAAAATATAATGCAGGGATTGACTTTTTTCTATTCAATATAAATGTATATAGTGATACTTTCTGTCAAAAGGGTGTCTAAATGAAATATACCAACCTAAATGAGACTCTGGGAAGGCAGTAACATTTTTCTAAAAGGACTCTCCTAAAATGTGACAAGGCTTTTGGGAAAATGGGGGAGTTCAGAGGTCAGATTTACAAGATGTGTCTGGAATTTATTCACTGTAAGATCTCAGGTAAATTGCTGAGCCTTGATTTCTTCATGCATATAGGAATAATGGGCTTCCCCAGTGACTCAGCAGTAAAGAATCTCCCTGTAATGCAGGAGACGCAGGTTCGATCCCTGGGTTGGGAAAATCCCCTGAGGGAGCACATGGCAACCCACTCCAGTATTCTTGCCTGGAGAATCCCATGGACAGAGGAGCCTGGCGGGTTGCAGTCCCTGGGGTTGCACAGAGTCAGACATGACTGAAGCAACTGGGCACATCAATTCAGTTCAGTTGCTCAGTCGTGTCCAATTCTTTGTGACTCCATGGACTGCAGCCCGCCAGGCTTCCCTGTCCATCACCAAACCACAGGCTTGCTCAAACTCATGTCCGTCGAGTCAGTGATGACATCCAACCATCTCATCCTCTATTTTCCCCTTCTCCTCGTGCCCTCAATCTTTCCCAATTTCAGGGTCTTTTCAAATGAGTCAGTTCTTCGCATCAGGTGGCCAAAGTATTGGAGTTTCAGCTTCAGCATCAGTCCTTCCAATGAATATTCAGGACTGATTTCCTTTAGGATAAGAATAATAATAACTACTTTGCAAGGAAATTGAGGGAAAATGTAGGAGACGCTCTTAGAATATAATATACACTCAGTAAGTGGTAGCTCCTGGGCAAGGGAAGGAGCCTGGCAAGATACTACCATGAAGTAGTCTGGTCCCTGAACCAGCAGGATCCTAGGTTCTCATCTCGGCCCAACACTTTTGGGCTGTTTGCTTGCATGCTCAGTCATGTCTGACTCTTTGCGACTCTTTGGACTGTAGCTCACCAGGCTCTTCTCTCCATGGGATTTTCAGGCAGGAATACTGGAGTGGGTTGCCATTTCATCGTCCAGGGGATCTTCCTGACCCAGGGATCGAACCCACATCTTCTATCTCCTGTGTCTCCTGTGTCTCCTGCTCTGAAGGCAGATTCTTAACCTGCTGAGCCACTGGAGAAGGCTTTTGAGCTGTTTAATGCTAAGCAAATTATTTATTTATTTTTTGGTGTTCATGTTGGTCTTTATTGTAGATTTTACTATAGAGTAATAAAAATTGGATAATTAGAGAGACTGATTATAATGATTTTAATATATAATTAAAAACCCAACATGAATCAGCCATAGGTAAAAACCCAATTAAATGATAGAATATTGTTAGTAGTAACTAAAAACAATTCTAACACCCAAATGTTTACAGTGTTTGTTTTGCAGTGGTGGGATTCAGAACAATTTCACTTTTTTCATTTTCTAAATTTCCTCAAAAAATATTTACTATTTCATAATAAAAAATGAAGTATACTTCAAAAATTATAATAAAACTCTCATAAATTTAAATTCATGAATTTTAAAGTTGAATTAGATTTTTTGCTTGCTTGTTAAGCAAATTATTTAAATACTAAGTCATTCTACAGGAAAGGGAAATAGCAATACTAAAAATGTTGTTGTGAGAAGTAATTTTTGTAGTGCCTGGCATATAGTAGATACTCAATAAATGGTTCTGTTATTGCCTGTTATGTCCCTGTATGTCTGTAGGCGCTGTAGAAACATATGGAAGAAGCTTACAGGTTACCTTTAGACACTTAAAATCTTTTGAGGAGGACAAGGTCTCAAGATATACGAGTTTAAGTTTAGATAGTACAAATAGTAGTGAAGTCAGGTTCCACAACAGGGGTCCATAGGTGCCCCGGAGTTGAGTTAAAGTCTAGATAGCTCATATTTGTAGGGGTCAAGTAAGTCCTTCATGGCAACAATCACGGCAGCTCAGTTGAGTTTGAAGCGTGGGCAGGCAGAGATTAGAGCTGCAAGGGGAATTAGTTTGGGGGAAAGAAAGCAGGAGGATCGATGAATGCCATGAAGGTGGAAAAGCACAATTATACATGAATAAACTAGTAAGCCAATTCTGTTTCTTTAACGTATAAGGAACAGGGAAGGGGCATGATTAAGCCCTGACGGTTGCTGGGCAGTCATTGCCTGATGCTGCCCTGAGGGCTGTGATTCACTGAATCCTCACAACAGCCCCACAAGAAAAGCCTTAGTGCTGGCTCCACTGAATGTATAAGGGAATAGAACCTTAACAGTGCCTATACGTGAAACAGAAAGTGGTGTTGCTTTCCTGAGCCTGTAGAAGCCCTGTTCTGAGGCAGCTTGGTGAGTGGAGGGCTACACTTCTACCCCTGCTCACACCTCGCCCTCAGTCACTCGGGACACCTCAGCCTACACGAGTGCGTGCAGCAGTCCTGCTTAGTGTCTCAAAGCTGGGTGCTCTGGCTCTAGGGTCTGAGCTTTTAATCATGATACTACTACATGATACTTTTAATCATGAGAAAGGCATCTGGTCCTTTTTCCTGGAGAACCTTGAAATCCCCACTGAGGAATTTGAGCTTCATTTTTAAAGTAAAGGAGATACTGACTTTATTTTGAAGAAACATAGAAGCACACTTTGGCAAAGGTGAAGAATAGCAATCACATTTGCAAGGAAATATATCTTGATAGTATCATTGAGGGGAGCAGGACAGGAGATGGGATGAATGGATGATTTAGAGAGGGGAGATTGAGGCAGGAAGAGTGCCAGTCATTCAAGTAGGCACAGCTGACAGCATGAAATTGGGAGGAGACTTGAATGACACTTGAGATTAGAATTCACAAACCTTCTTGATCATTTCGGGCTTCCCTGGTGGCCCAGGTGGTAAAGAATCCTCCTGCAATGCAGGAGACCTGTGTTCAATCCCTGGGGTGGGAAGATTCCCTGGAGAAGGGAATGGCTACCCATTCCAGTATTCTTGCCTGGGAAATTCCATGGACAGAGGGGCCTGGTTAGCTATAGTCCTTGGGATGACAAAGAGTCGGACGCAGTTGAGCAACTGAGCATAGGAGGAACTCAGGCTTCAAAGAATATCATCACTACCATGCATAATACCTAAAATTCCACCACAGAAGATTAATTTACATTCCCAGCTGGCTCAGAGGTAAAGAATCCACATATGGGGAACCCAAGACATGCGGGTTCAATCCCTGGGTCAGGAAGATCCCCTGGAGGTGGAAATGACAGGCCACTCCAGTATTCTTGCCTGGGAAATCGCATGGACAGAGGAGCCTGGCGGGCTACAGTCCATGGGGTTGCAAAGAGTCAGACACGACTAAAAGACTGAACTGAACTGAACTGAACTGAAGAGCTTCCCAGGTGGCATTACTAGTAAAGAACCTGTCTGCCAATGCAGGAGACATTAGAGACACAGGTTCAATCCCTAGGTCTGGAAGATCCCCTGGAGGAGTGCATGGCAACCCACTCCAGTATTCTTACCTGAAAAATCCCTTGGACCCAGGAGCCTGGCTGACTACAGTCCATGAGGTTACAGAGTCAGACACAACTGAATCAACTTAGCAGCAGCAGCAGCTTAGGTAATTAAAAGGAGTTTGGGTTGTGTTAGATGTGACTGAGACGATCGGATTTTCAGCTGACTTTGTTATTTAGTCACTCAGTCATGTCCAACTCTTTGCAACCCCATGGACTGTAACCTGCCTCCTCCATCCATGGGACTTTCCAGACAAGAACACTGGAGTGGGCTGCCAGTTCCTCCTCCAGTAAGCTCACTTTAAGACTATGTAAAATGTAGAGAAATATTTGGGATTAGGTGTTTGAGATGGAAGAGCAAAGCCATGAGGTTGTGAGGAAGAATGGTATCAGGAGATGAAATAGTCTGAAGTGGAGGAGTTGCGCTGGGGATTATGAGAAACTACTCTCTTTCAGAGGCTATCAGTCTATAGAGCAGCTGCTGCCTTACAGTAATGGACTGGACAGGAATTTTATCACAGCAGATGAAAAGTCGAGCCGACGTGGTCACCTTTTGGAATAGATGGTTTCTTTTCTGCCAAGTCGAACCTTTTCTGGGAGTATTTGTGCTGAGTAAGCTCCCTGACCTTAGAGCAGGGCGGATAAATGCTATCCTTCACGAACATTCAACCCTTTTCCTTTCATGTCAGCAGAAGGAAATAAATCACTTATGTTAGTTTGAGTAATTGAAGAAGCTTTTCATTTCCAATTTACCCTGCTGCGTGTGACTAATTTGAGTTGATAATCACTATTACCCACGCACAGCTTTTCAAGGGAAGGACCATGAGTTGGAGAACATTATATTTCTATGAAAATTGGTGTAATGGCCTTGAACTTAAGCTTCCTAGTCTAACGTGAAACCTGAGAGTTAACGTGGTATTACATTTCCAGTAATGACTGTGTCCTTTTTCTTTCAGGCTTCCTTTAGGATTTTAATCATCCATACAGCCTCTATGAGAATGGTTGAACTTCCAAATTCCCTTAAGTTAAAAATTTAAATTCTATTGAACACTTTTGTAGAGTATTTCATTACTTTTACATTATGACTTGTGAAGTAATTTGTGATTCTAAGGGTTGAAAAAACTCTTGAAACAAGATTTTATGGTTAGTTAAAAAAATTTTTTTTTAACTTTTGAATAATCTCCTTCCTCACTAGCTTTATAATCTTAATATTCTTCCCTTTGTATATAACATGGAATAAATATAGAATGTACGAGCACCTGACATGTAAATTTATGCAGGGCAGAAAGATTAGTGGCTACACTCTCTGTTTATATGGGCTTCCCCAATGACTCAGCGATAGAGAATCCACCTGCAACGCAGGAGACGTGAGTTCCATCCCTGGGTCAAGATCTCCTGGAGGAGGAAATGACAATCCACTCCAGTATCCTTGCTGGGAAAATTCATGGACAAAGGAGCCTGGTGGGCTATGGTCCATGGGATCGCAGAGAGTCAGACATGACTGTGCACGTAGCACCTATGTTTGTGTCTGAAGTTGCTGTGATGACCAGACAATAAATAAAGATTCTGATCTTGCTTACATTTATCATTACAAAAATGCTCCACTATTCAAATCTTCCCTACAGTAGTAAATTTTAAGTAATGATCGATGTTATTAGAATCTGTGTTGATGAATATATATCAATGATAATATATTTTTAATGCTATAGATAGTTTAAAAATAAAAGAGATAATGTGATTGCCGGGGGAAGGATGGAGGGGGGATAGTTAGGGAGTTTGGGGTGGACATGTACTCTCTGCTATATTTAAAGTGGATAACCAACAAGGACCTCCTTTACAGCACATGGAACTCTGCTCAGTGTTATGCGGCAGCTTGGATGGGGGTTAGTTTGGGAGAGAACAGACACATGTGTATGTATGGCTGAGTCCCTTCACTGTTCACCTGAAATTATTACAACATTGTTAATTGGCTATACCCGAATACAAAATCAAAAGTTTTTTTTCTTAAAAAAAAAAAAGAGAGATAATAACTCTTAACAATGTAAGAAAAATACTCGAGGATTTTTTTTAGAGGATTTTTTAATAGAACAAAATTATGCCAGTCTTGTTTCAATACCAAATAGTTTCTTCACTAAAATTCAGTAATGCTCTGAAATATTCATTAAGTGGGTTTCACCAACATTTTTTTTTTTAAACTTTACCTATTAGGCAGAATTTGGAAAAAAGAAGGCATAAACTTATATTTGATATTTTTGCTACTTGCAGTATTTTCATGTAAACTAACATGGCTTCAATCAAACTGGGAGTGGGGGATGTGATATAAAGAATTGTGAAGAAAACAATCAATTATCATTATAGAATGAATAAAACTTGATTCTGTATATATTTAGAAGTGCTTCTCAAAGCTATCAAGGCTGGAATAACTTGAGCGAGGAAAAAACAAATTTTGGTTGATGTGGCTGTAACTCCAGCAAAACAGATCTTTCACTGGATGAAAGACTGATTTCTATGCTAGGCAGAGAGACTCCATCTGCAATCGCCGTGGGTTGGATCCCTAGGTTGGGAAGATCCCCTGCAGGAGGGCATGCTACCAACTCCAGTATTCTTGCCTGGAGAATCCCTTGGACAGGGGAGCCTGGAGGGTTACAGTTCATGTGGTTGCAAACAGCTGGACACCACCGAAGCAACTGAGCATGCAGTGAACTGTAACAGCAATGCAGAAGTAAGTAACTCTTTGTTCCACCAAAATCTGAGAAGTGAAAGTCACTCAGTCGTGTTCGACTCTTTGTGACCCCAAGGATTCTACAGTCCATGGAATTCTCTAGGCCAGAATACTGGAGTGGGTAGCCATTCCCTTCTCCAGGGGATCTTTACAACCCAGGGATCGAACCCAGGTCTCCCTCTTTGTGGACAGATTCTTTACCAGCTAAGCCACCAGGGAAGCCCAAGAATATTGGAGTGGGTAGCCTTTCCCTTCTTCAGGGGATCTTCCTGACCCAGAAATCAAACTGAGGTCTCTTGCCTTGCAGGCAGATTCTTTACCAGCTGAGCTACTAGGGAAGCCCAAAATATGAGAACTTCCTGTCTTTTTCCCTCATGAAGTAACAACCCTGACCTTGCTCCTCTCTGTCTCTCTCTTTCTGCTGTTGCTTGTTTCCCAATGCTTGTCCTCACTTTAGTTCCTTTGACCTAGCTTTGCTGAGGTATAATTGACAAATAAAATTACATATATAGGGAATTGCCTGCTGGGCAAGTGGCTAAGACTCTGCACTTTCGCTGCTGAGGGCCTGGGTTCAATTCCTGGTTGGGGAACCAAGGTCCCACAAGCCACATGGTGTGGTGAAAAAGCAAATCACATATATAAAACAATACAGCATGATGGTTGATATGCATATATATTGTGAAATGAGTACCATAACCAAGTTAATTCCTACATCCATCACTTCACATACTGATGTGTGAACGTGTATATGTGATGGGAAAGTTTAAGACTATGCTTTAAGTTCAAGTGTAAGGTACAGCATTATTAACTACAGTCACCATACTGTGCATTATATCTGCAGAATTTATTCATCTTACGACCAAAGGGTTGTATCAGTTACCCCCAGCCTCTGGTAATCACCATTCTACTCTGTTTCTATGAGTTTGACCTTATTTTTTTTTTTTTAATATTCTACATGTAAGTGATATAACACAATATAATGTTTGCCTTGTCTGGCTTATTTTAGATAGGATAATATCTTCCACGTTCATCTATGTTGTCACAAATGGCAGGATTTCCTTCTTTCTCGTGACTGAATAATATTTTGCTGTTATGTATACATATTGGGGTAGGAAATGGCTCCAGTATTCTTGCCTGGGAAATTCCATGGACAGAGGAGCCCGGTGGGCTACAGTCCGTGGGGTTGCAAAGAGTGAGATGCAACTGAAGCAATTTAGCATGCGTGCACATATACACATAACATACATATACATATGCAACATATGTTGACTATTTATACAATTACCATTGCCAGATTGAAATATATCCTTTTTATTAGAGGAATTCATATCTCAATACCATGCTAACTTTCAGAATGTTAAACATACATTCATGATGAAGTCGCTCAGTCGTGTCCAACTCTTTGTGACCCCATGGACTGTAGCCCACCAGGCTCCTCCATCCATGGAATTTTCTAGGCAAGAGTACTGGAGTGGGTTGCCATTTCCTTCTCCAAGGGATCTTCCCAACCCAGGGATTGAACCCGGGTTTCCCGCATTGTGGGCAGACACTTTGCCGTCTGAGCCACCAGGGAATCCAAAAATTAACACAAAAATACATTCATTTTGTGTTAATACAACATTTTAAAATCTTTCAAAATCTCATTAATTAATATTTGGTGGGAGTTTCTTTTTTGTTTATTTCACCAAGATAAATTCCAATTTAGGTTCTTAGTTCAAAATAATTAGGTGTAGGCTATATTATCTTCTGTAGAATATCATGTCATTTCTACTAAATTGTGAAAAAAAATCATCTTTTAGTTGTATAATCTGAGTATGGCTCTTAATTTTCAGTCATCTAAAAGAGGGCTTCTATAAATAAATACCAAAGAAAATAATAAAATATTAAGCCATACTTATTTTATTTTAATAGACTTTTTCAATTAATTTTTTCATGACTGTTCCTAATTAATTCATTTTAAAATTCACTATAATTCTACATTTATAAAAATGATTTACTAAACATTTTAGAAGTTTTTTTCTCAATCACTTACTTTATATAGTCAGATTGAATAATTATCAATATATCATAATTCCAAATTGAACAATACTATATTTTTTTAACAATACTATATTTAAAGGATTAATGACTTTGGAGTTGTTTGGCATTAAGTGAAATTATGAATAACCTTGCTCTCTGTGCTCTGTTTGACATTTTCATTTCATCACCTATCAGGGAATCTATAAAAAAGAAAAGTGCAACTCAGCTGGATGTCTTTGAAGAATAATAATTTGAGATGAAAGTAAGTTGATAGTGTAGTAATTGTCTGGTGATAGCTTTCCCAGGAGACATCTTATGCAAAAATGATGGAGACCTGCCCATCACAGCACATGGAGTGCTGACGTTCTTGACTTTTTAATAAGAAGGCTTTTATCTTTTGTACCTGCTTCAGGACATGAATAGCTGTCATGCACTCCATCAAAAGAGAGGAGAACTGTCACTATGATTTACGAAATATGCATTGGTGTAAGAAAAAGCAAAATATTTTGAGCACTTAGAAATTACTTTTCTTGCTCTATTAGGCCTGGTTTCTACAGTGATTTATTTAAATTATGTTTAATAGTGTTAGAATTTTCCTATTGAGTTCATCAGTATGACTTCATCATTATAGAAAGCTCTTTGAATTATTAAAGAGACCCTGTGTGTGTGTGTCAGGAGTAAAAGATTGTGCATTTATGATTACCAGATTTTCAGTAGTATATAACAAAATGAAATACCTAGATAAAATGTAAATGTAGTCTTCACAAGTTTATCAGTAAGACAAAATTTCCTTATAAAGTTTTAAAACTTATTCCTAAAGGTTCATTAATTTAAATGAGTAAAATAATGGAGTAAAATGCACACTGAAGTTGATTTATTGGAAAAACAGAAGGTTTTCTTAAAGGCTTTTAGATTCCTGACAACTTGACAATGGAACCAGAGCCTTTAAATGTGTTAAAATACTGCAATGTTACTGCTTTTCTGCAACACTTTTGTTTCTAAATATTACTGCTTTACCAGGTGAAATTATGAAGGAAGGCTGTCAGATCTTTTTTACATCTATGTTTTCCCAGCAGGTGTTTCCTCCCATGGCATTTTATATGCTGATTTTTCTTTTCTTGCTGTCTTTCAATTTTAACTTTCCTTTTTAAAATACACAAGAGATTTCAAGATGATGTACATGAACACGCAGTGTGTGTATGTGTGTGTACATATATATATAAAGCATAGCTATACTTTAATCTGAATCATCTTTTAACACTAAAATTAAGAACCAAAATTGATTTTCTCCCTTGAGGATATTCACTATTTGAAATTATTCACATATTTCACTTCTGATGTTACTTGAAATGTCTTTAAGAACCTGTAGAACATATAAAAAAACATCTTCAGTGGTGGCAAGTCATCAAATTTTAAGGATGGTTGAGAGATGGGAACAAAGAATTTGTTTTTGAAGTAGCAGATAGGCATTCATACCCATATGTGATGAGAACAGGTAACTGATTGCTTCAGAAAATTCATTTTTGGTCCAAGTCAGGGATAGGCTATGAAAAACTTGGAAAAATGAAAAGGTAGGGAGGAAAGGGAGGGGCTGAAATTGATTATGATAGGATAGCAATTTGAAAAGAAAAGTTCAAAACTATTTCAGCAGTGGTTGAAAAACCTTTGAATTTTCAATGGTGACTGGAAAGGATGCAAACATTTGGAAGTAGTGGTGGCGCATGAAGTGCTGAAATTTTATATGATTTTAATTTGTACTTCTGAGTTCATATCTATATTGGGATTCAGAGTAAACAGCATATAAATCAAAACTGAATCTGATTAGTTCTTCCCAAGGCTCTTCCATTCACCTGGCATCAATCTGGACAAAAGCCTAATTCTCCAGCTTGCACCAGCCTGTTTGATTCTTACTAGGAAGACATCTTAGCCTTCTTAAGTTTCTGAAAACTCGAGTTGCATCAGTGCAGTTCAGTTCAGTTCAGTTCAGTCACTCAGTTGTGTCTGACGCTCGGCAACCCCATGGACTGCAGCACGCCAGGCTTCCCTGTCATCACTAACTTGAGTTGCATAGATGATGCTGAATCAAGGTGAGTCCAGAAAACATTAGCTTTGACGAGAGGAAGCAAAGTAATTTTATAAAGGAGGAAAGGAATTTAGATTCAGAGAGAGAGAGTCTCCATTCCAAATCAGAACTTTGGTTTACCTTGAAGAGTGAAAATGCTAGTTGCCCAGTCATGTCTGACTTTTTGTGACCCCATGGTCTATAGCCCACCAGGCTCCTCTGTCCATGGAATTTTCCAGACAAGAATACTGGAGTGGATTGCTATTCCCTTCTCCAAGGGATCTTCCTGACCCAGGGATCAAAGACTCGGGGTCTCCTGCTTGCAGGTGGATTCTTAACCAAGTGCTTCACCAGGGAAACCCATGGTTTTCACCTTAGAAAGATATAATCTGCAGAGGGATCAAAAATGATCATTTTGATACAAGCTGCTAGCTGAAATTTCATACTGATTATTCAATTTTCTCTGTCGTAACCTCATGAGATTGAGTGGTATGCTTGGAAGAGGTGTTCAAATTTCAGATTTAGGACACCTGGTCCTAATTTCAATTTTTTTTAATTGGAGAAAAATTTCTTTACACTGTTGTGTTGTTTTCTGTAGCACAATGCAAATCAGCCATAATTATACATATATCATCTCTCTTTTAAGCCTCCCTCTCCTCCCCTCATGTGACTCCCTAATTTTAATCCTGACCCCAAATTATTTGTGGTCAAGACAAATTAATTCAAGAAAATGGTGTTTTTCTCATTTTCTAAATGGCTATTTTGAATTAGACAGGTACTAGTGCCTCTATTTTATAAATAAGGTATTTAAACAAGCAAGGCTCTTCTGTCGGTGGGATTTCCCAGGTAAGAATATTAGAGTGGGTAGCCATTCCCTGCTCCAGGGGATCTTCCCAAGCCAGGGATCAAACCTGGATCTCGTGAATCGCACCTGCATTGCGTCTGAGCCACCAGGGAAGTCCCTTAAACAAGCCAGCCACAGCAAAATGAGTCGTCCAACATCATAATGGGTTTAAGACATGAAGGTAGGCTTGGAAGGACACAGCTTTTGTCACGTAAAATGCTGCTTCTCAGTGAGGTAATACCACAAAAACTTTCTTTCCATTTTTCTAAAATCATGCAAAAAAGAGGTTATTGTGCTATTAAATAGAAAAGACTTTCCTCTCAGTGAAACTGAACAATTCTAGAGGAAAATGCTTTTTCAGCTCTACAAGATAAACCAGAAAACTTGATGCTTAGTTTTGAAGTGAAGGACTGGTATGCTTTTTATTACCCTTTAGTTGGTTCAAACACTTCCACTGACTTACAGCTCAAATGTTTACTTTGTTCATCACGGTGAAAATCCTAAATTTCAAAAGATTATATTAAAGACAGTCTTCTAGCCATCTGGAAATCATATACTAAAACCTTAGTGAAACGGGTTCCATTTTGGGGAATAGTTTTGTGCCCAATGTTTAATCCTAACAACATTTGAGGCCCTGCTCTGTGCAAAGCATTATAGGTTGTTCATAATAATTGCAATAACAGTGTTGCATATAAAAATATGACATAATGCCCCAGACATCACTCACTGTAGACACAGATTCTAGCTAGTAGGATGTTTTCATGTTTGCTTGCATGCTCTAAACTTCATGCTCTAGACAATAGACAGGTTATTTCATCTTAAAACATAATTACACACAGAAAAAAAATCCGTGGAATATACACAAACATCAGCAATTGCCAATATTTTTTCTAAGTCTGTGTATTTTTTTGTCAGTAATAAAGATATTTTATCACATATAACTCCCTTTTTTTGTTCCAAAATCTTCTTGACTTGATTTTTCTTACTTGAAAATTCTTCTAACATTTTCCTTAAAAAAGAAAACAACAGATAAGGACTGTGGCTAGTCTCAGTCTTTCCACAGCTAGAATGCTTTTTTCCTAATCTTGTATCAATCTTCTATGTTGAGAAATGTGAGTTAAACAAGATTTTTTAAAACAGAAACACACTACCATATATAAAATAGGTAACAGCAAGGACCTACTCTGTTAGCACCGGGAACTACATTCAGTATCTTGTAACCTATTACATATTATAACCTATAATGTATATATTAGGTATATATTATAACCTGTAATGGAAAAGAATCTGAAAAAGGATATGTATGTGTGTGTATAACTGAATCAGTTTGCTGTACACCTGAAACTAACGTAAAATGGTGAATCAACTATACTTCAATTTTTTTTAAAAGCAAGGGTGAAAATGATTTTTTAAAAATCCAATATTTGTTTTGTTTTTTATAAAAAGAGGACAGAAAAACAAAAAATCTATACTTCAAAATGCAAGACACTAATAAGTATCTTTTAGTCTCTTCAGCTGTCTCAAAAGTGACTGGCAGACTTTCTCCAAAGAGCCCTAAGCATTCTATCATCTTACACGTTCTGGCTTGTTGCACTATGGAAAAAGGAAAGGCTAGCATTGTTTTAGGAAGAAGAACTACTTACAACGTCTGTGACATTGAGCTCTTTTAAGTGCAGTGCTATGAGACAGTACATTTTACTATTTCCTATACACCGTGCTGTTGTTTAGTCACTACCTTGTGTCCAGCTCTTCTGTGACCCCGTGGACTGTAGCCCGCCAGGCTCCTCTGTCCCTGGGATTTCCCAGGTAAGAATACTGGAGTGGGTTGCCATTCCCTTCTCCAGGGGATCCTCCTGACTCAGGGGTTAAACCTGCATCTCTGCACTGGCAGGCAGATTCATGACCAGGGAGCCGCCAGGGAAGCCCTATACACTAGCTAAACCATTTGATATATATTATGTGTGTGTGTATGTGTAAATTTTAAACATAGCAGTTTGCTAACTTTCATAAAAATTTTGAATCTGGGATCCCTTAATCAAGAATGTAACATTTACCATATTTTTCTTTGGGAAAAAAATCAACTTGAATTATTATTATTAGCTTATATAATAACAAAATAAAATTTTATACAACTTTATGTTAACAAAGCATTGCCAATGAAGGGCTTTTTTTCTTCTTTGTCTACATCACTCTCCCTTTCTCTCCTTCATTTTTCCTTCCTCCACTCCCCCAGTTTTTTTGACATTTAGTTAACATGTAACATTGTTTTAGATATTCTGTATAATTATTTGATACATATGTGTATATGTATGCTGCTGCTGTTAAGTCACTTCAGTCGTGTCCGACTGTGTGCGACCCCAGAGACGGCAGCCCACCAGGCTCCCCCGTCCCTGGGATTCTCCAGGCAAGAACACTGGAGTGGGTTGCCATTTCCTTCTCCGATGCATGACAGTGAAAAGTGAAAGTGAAGTCACTCAGTCGTGTCCGACTCTTCGCGACCCCATGGACTGCAGCCTACCAGGCCCTTCTGTCCATGGGATTTTCCAGGCAAGAGTACTGGAGTGGGGTGCCATTGCCTTCTCCGGTGTATATGTATATATGTACATATATAGCAAAATGATGACCATATAACTATAATTTTGGGGGTTTTGCTATAGAGTTGTAACAATTTTTTATATTTTTTTGAATATAAACTGTGGGAAATTCTGAAGGAGATGGGAATACCAGACCACCTGACCTGCCTCTTGAGAAACCTGTATGCAGATCAGAAAGCAACAGTTAGAACTGGACATGGAACAACAGACTGGTTCCAAATAGGAAAATGACTACATCAAAGCTGTATATTGTCACCCTGCTTATTTAACTTTTATGCAGAGTACATCATGAGAAACGCTGGGCCGGAGGAAGCACAAGCTGGAATCAAGATTGCCAAGAGAAATATAAATAACCTCAGATATGCAGATGACACCACCCTTTTGGCAAAAAGTGAAGAAGAACTAAAGAGCCTCTTGATGAAAGTGAAAGAGGAGAGTGAAAAAGTTGGCTTAAAGCTCAACATTCAGAAGACTAAGATCATGGCATCCGGTCCCATCACTTCATGGCAAGTAGATGGGGAAACAGTGGAAACAGTGTCAGACTATTTTTTTGGGCTCCAAAATCACTGCAGATGGTGACTGCAGCCATGAAATTAAAAGACGCTTACTCCTTGGAAGAAAAGTTATGACCAACCTAGACAGCATATGGAAAAGCAGAGACATTACTTTGCCAATAAAGGTCCGTCTAGTCAAGGCTATGGTTTTTCCAGTAGTCGTGTATGGATGTGAGAGTTGGACTATAAAGAAAGCTGAGTGCTGAAGAATTGTAGCTTTTGAACTGTGGTGTTGGAGAAGACTCTTGAGAGTCCCTTGGACTGCAAGGAGATCCAACCAGTCCATCCTAAAGGAGATCGGTCCCGGGTGTTCATTGGAAGGTTGATGTTGAAGCTGAAACTCCAATACTTTGGCCACCTGATGCAAAGAGCTAGCTCATTTGAAAAGACCCTGATGCTGGGAGGGATTGGGGGCAGGAGGAGAAGGGGATGACAGAGAATGAGATGGTTGGATGGCATCACCAAATCAATGGACATGAGTTTGGGTAGACTCCGGGAGTTGGTGATGGACAGGAAAGCCTGGTGTGCTGCAGTCCATGGGGTCACAAAGAGTCGGATACAATTGAGCGACTGAACTGAACTGAACTGAACACTTTATCAGACCTATGATTTGTGAATATTTTCTTTCATTCCACAGGTTGCCTTTTCACTTTGTTTATGGTTTCTTTTGTTGTTCAGAAGCTTTTTATCTTCATTTAGTCTCACTTATTTTTGCTTTTGTTATCTTTGTTTTTGGTGTCAAGTTAAAAAAATCATTACCAAGACTGATATGAAGGCACTTTATGCCTATGTTTTCTTCTAGAAATTTTATGGTTCAAGTCTTGCTTTCAAGTCTTTAATCCATTTTGAGTTGATTTTTGAATATGGTTCAAGATAAGGGTCCAGTTTTATTCTTTTGTATACAGCCTGTTCAATTTTCCTAATACCACTTATTGAAGAAACTGTCCTTTCCTCAGTGTATATTCTTGGCTCCTTTCTTGTAAATTACTTCACCATATGTGCATGGGTTATTTTCTGGGCTCTCTCTGTTCTGTTTGATTGGATTATGTGTCTCTTTATGCCGATACCATACAGCTTTGATTACTGTAGATTTGTAATATGGTTTGAAATCAGAGGGCACGGTGCCTCCAGCTTTGTTTTTTTTCTCAAGATTGCTTTGACTATTCAGGGTCTTTTGTGGGTCAATACAAATTTTAGGATTATTTGTTCTACTGCTGTGAAAGATACCATTGGAATTTTGACAAGGGTTGCATTGAGTCTAGATTCAGTGTCTTGGGTAGCATGGACATTTTAACAGTATTAATTCTTCCAGTCAATGAACACAAAATATCTTTCCACTAATTCATGGCTTCTTAAGTTTCTTTCATCAATGTCATAATTTTCAGTGTATATGTTTCACCTCTATTGTTAAATTTATTCCTATGTTTTTAATTCTTTTTTAAATTTAAATTTATATCCTTTTAATTGGAGGATAATTGATTTACATTATTGTATTTGTTTCTGTTATATATCAACTATTTTATTCTCTTTGATTCAATTAGAAATGGAATTGTTTTCTTAATTTCTCTTTCTTATAGTTTGTTATTAGTGTATAAACGTGTAACTTATTTTTTAATATTGCTTTTGTATCCTGCAACTTTACTGAATGTATTTATTATTTCTAACAGTTTTTGGTAGACTCTTTAGCATTTTCTTTATATAACATTATGACATCTGCAAATAGAGACAATTCTGACTTTTTTTCTTCTTTCTTCTTTTTTTTTTTTTTGACTGCCTGTTGTGGCTTGGACTTCTGGTACTGTGTAGAATAAAAGTGGCAAAAGTTTCAGATCCTAGTAGAAAATCCTTCAGTTTTTCACCATTGCACATTTTAACTATGGCTTGTCATATATGTTTTAGCACATACACCGTGTTCAAGTGGGCTTTATTCCAGGTATAAGGACGTTTCAGCATCCACAAAGCAAGCCTTCATTTGTCTTTGTTTAGGCCATCGTATGTCCCAATTTGCCTGGGACACTTTTACTTTATGCTTGTTTTCTTAGTGTAATTAAAAATAGTGCCCCCTCAGATAAGCTCATGAAAACATGTTCAACATCATTAGTCATTAGGGAAATGCAAATTAAAACCAAAATAAGATACACAGTCACTAGAATGGCTAACGTAAAAAACATTGATCATAACAATTGTTGGTGAGCATATGGAGAAAGTATAATTTTAATACAGGGCTATGTGACATGAAAGTGTCAGTCACTCAGTCGTGTCCATCTGACTCTTTGCAACCCTTGGGACTGTAGCCCACCAGGCTCCTCTTTCCATGGGATTTCCCAGGCAAGAATACTGGAGTGGGCTGCCATGCACTCCTCCAGGGGGTCTTCCTGACTCAGGGATCAAACCAGCGTCTCCTAAGTCTCCTGCCTTGGAAGCCAAGTTCTTTACCACTAGCACAACCTGGAAAGCTCTCCTTAACACGGGACCTCTAGGAGATTCCTAATAGCCTCTTAAAAACTGAAATGCGTCTACCATATCACCCAGCCATTCCACATGGAGATGCTTATATAAGAATGAATACATATGTTTGTACCAAAACTTTTACAAGAATGTTCATAGCAGCTTTATTTATGATAACTCCAAACTGGAAACCCAAACATCCAACAATAGGAGAATGAATAAACAATCATGATTTAGCCATACAATGGAATATTACTCAGAAATCCATATGAAAAAAATTGTTGATACATAACATACAATGTTTAAGAATCACTATGTGGAAAAAACTCAAACAAAAAAGAATGTAGTGTATGATTCTTGAAACAACACATTAACAAAATGAATTTTAAAAGCATATTATCATCTCAATAGATGCAGAAAAGACCATTGACAAAATCCAACCTCCATTCATGATAAAACTCTCAGCAAACAGTGTATGCTGCTGCTAAGTCACTTCAGTCGTGTCCGACTCTGTGTGACCCCATGGACTGCAGCCTACCAGGCTTCTCCGTCCCTGGGATTCTCCAGGCAAGAACACTGGAGTGGGTTGCCATTTCCTTCTCCAGTGCATGAAAGTGGAAAGTGAAAGTGAAGTCGCTCAGTCGTGTCCGACTCTTAGTGACCCCATGGACTGCAGCCTACCAGGCTCCTCCATCCATGGGATTTTCCAGGCAAGAGTACTGGAGTGGGGTGCCATTGCCTTCTCCCAAACAGTGTATAGAGGAAACATATTCAACATAATAAAGGCCATATATGACAAGCCCACAGCTAAAATATGCAATGGTGAAAAACTGAAAGCTTTTCTACTAAGATCTGATTCTGTCAATATAAAATTCTATAAAACACAAATGTAACAGAAACCAGATGAGTGGTTGTCTGAAGATAGGGAAGGTAGGGGTGAAAGGAGAAGTTACAAAGAGATACAAGGAAACTTTTTGAGATGGTGAATATTTTTATTATTTTGTGGTGAATAGTTTCACAGGTATATGCCAAAACTCATCAAACTGTAAATTTATTTTTTTATTTTATTATTTTTAAAATATGGAGTGCTCCACAAATTCATGTCATGCCTGCACAAGGCTCATGCTAATCCTTTCTGTACAATTTTAGTATATGTGCTGCTGAAAGGAGCACAAACTGTAAATTTAAATATGCACAGTTTATTGTATATCAATATACCTCAACTGGCTGTTAAAAAGTAATGCCACCTTTCATTCTCAAAAATATTTCAGTTTAGGGAATTCCCTGGTAGTCCAATGCTTAGGATTTGATACTCTTACTGCTGGAGCCCCACTTTGATGCCTGGTTGGGAAACTAAGATCCCAGATGCTGAGCCAAATACATTTTTTTTTTTTTTTTTAAAAAGGAACATATCTGAGCTTTGTTGGTCATACTCTATTCCTTAGTCTGGGTACTGATCTTATAGATTTTTTTAATCTGGTTATTTCATAATAAATCTATTTCATAGATATATTCAGTTTTTGAAAATCCACTTATGATCCACTTTTCTATATATGTATTAAACTTCAAGCCAAACTTCCCCCATAAAAGGACCTGAAAGAATGTCTGAGGGAAACATGCAGAAAGTGTCCCAGCTGGACAATAAGTTATAGGCTGACCCTATTCTTTGCCTGGAGAAGGAAATGGCAACCCACTCCAGTATTCTGGCCTGGAGAATTCCACGGACAGAGGAGCCTGGCAGGCTACAGTCCATGGGGTCGCAAGAGTTGGACACGATTTAGCGACGAGAGAGAGAGAGAGAGAGAGAGAGAGATTCTTTGTATTTTTATTTTTTCTACTGTAGAGAAAAGAAAAGTAAGATTTAGGAACAGCTTTCAAAAGGCCACAGAAATATTCAATATTTCAGTGTAGACTTCAGCTAGGTTTTGTTTCCTGAAAAATCTAGGTGCTTTTCTGTGCCTTTCAGCTCAGTGAAAGAACTGGCTTATCTTTAATGAAGGTTTGTTATGTTACATAATAATTAGCCTTATTTTTTTATAGTCACTACTTATATGCATTTATATTATAACGCTTGATGATTTACGTTATATTCCTTCAGAGCTGAAGAATAATATTCATTTCCATTTTTATAGCAGGTTTTGGAACACAAAGCAACTGACCCCTTGTCAGTTAGTACGACAGCACCGATATGGTTGTCAAGACAAGGAACTATATTTAAAAAGATTTTAAGGCAATGAGAGACCTCCCTACTGGTGGAGAATGTAATTCTGATTATAGAATGAGATGACTAATAGAGAAAATAATGCCTTCACTAGCATTTCGAAGTACAGTGAATACTTAAGGAAAAACTCCATGAGCTGATGTGGATTCTTATGTGTCTTGGTGGCACCACGTGTGTGCTCAGTCATGTCTGACTCTTTGTGACCCTTTGGACTATAGCCCGCCAGGCTCTGTCCATGCGATTCTCCAGGCAAGATTCCTGGAGTGGGTTGCCATTTCCTCCTCCAGGGGGTCTTCCTGATGCAGGGATTGAAGTCTCCTGTATCTCCTGCATCACAGGCAGATTCTTTACCCACTGAGTCATTGGGGAGACCCTTTTGGTGGCTGCAACTCAGTGTAAATCTTTTCTCTTGGAAGATCTGTGATTACCAGGGTGAAAAAAAAGAAACAAACAAACAAGTTTTGGTATCAAATAGCAATTTCCTTACTATTATGAAATAATTAAACTGACGTAAAGAATATGGTTTATAGTGTTGTAACAAACACGCCCCGAAGATTGTTATATTGATATGGTGCTTTGCATGCGGTAGACCCTGAAAGTGGTATACGCTAGTTTTAGTTCACGACCAGTTTAGGGAAAACGCTGGGAAGGAGAAAGTGGTGAGGCAGACAGGAAAGAAGAAAAATGAATTATTTGGTTATTTTTGGCTGTCCTGGGTCTTCACTGCTTTGGTTGGGCTTTCCCTAGTTGTGTCGAGTGGGGGCTACTCTGTGTGTGGTGTGCGGGCTTCTCACTGCGGTGGCTTCTGTCGTTGAGCACGGGCTCTAAGTGCACGGGCTCCGTAGTTGTGGTGAATGGGCTTAGTTGCTCAGTGGCATGTGGGATCCTCCCAGACCAGGGATCGAACTCATGTCCCCTGCATTGTCAGGTGGATACTTAACCACTGGACCACCAGGTAAGTCCGAAGAGGAAAACTTTAGGTGTAACAGGGCAAGAGACAGCAAAGAAATGCTCTGCAGCTTCTAAAATAAATCATTTCCAGTGATTTTCAGCTGTTGCTTGAGGCTTGGGGTGCCTAATAGGTTTTAGAAGATTTTTTTGGTTGCCTACTCAATATTTATTTCTCTGCACACTTGTGCTAAAATGACCCAGATTTTGTTCAAAGAGCTACCCTCCTCCATGTGACCACGTACTAGTAGCAGGCTGGCCCTATTCTAGCCCAAGAAGGTAAATCATAATGGCTCAACGACACTCTGATTTTACTTGCCATTGGTTTAGCAAGGATACATGACCCACTTCTGACCGATCAGAAATGAGAAATCTGCTGGACTCCTCTAAGAAAGGCTTTCTTACTATTAAAGACACCTTCCTCGTTTTCAGTTGGACAATATTATACCTAGCTGTGATTCCCAGAGCTGCTCCACCTACTTTCCCAATCACTGAGATAAACATGTGGAAAAAGTGAATACCTTGAAGGAGGCAGAACTGAAACTTGAAAGAACCCAGGTCTTCAGGGATGTCATTGAGCCACTCATTTACCCATCCTTGGGGTTGCTACAAACCAGCTAAGGTATCTGGGCCTCAGCTTCCTCAACTATAAAATGAGAAAGATGATTTTTCAACCCATCCATCTGGGACCTTTCTGCTGAATCATCATTCCATGCTTCTTGCAATCCACTAACCATGACACTGAAGTTAACTGCGTCCCTCTTGCTGGTGAAAATACATAACCCGGAGAATGAAAACATCATTGAGCTCTAATATGATTTTCTGTGTAGTTTCTAGAAGCATGAGTTTTAAAAGTTGCCTAGGGCCAAGTTATTAAAAGATTTCCAGGCTTTTTGAAAGTTGATATGTGCCCCATGTTGACATAATGTGAGAAATAATTGGTAAGAATGTTGAGTAGGTGCCGAGCAGCAAAATCTAGACCGAGAGTCCCAGCATCCCAATACTGGCCTGTCTCTTTTGCTTTCTGTGGTATTGCTGCTGCTCCTGTTGACTTACATCCAGTATTTCAAAGCCATTTTCTCCTTGTTAATGATGTTTCAAAATTGCCTAACCTTGCAATAACTTTCAAGGCAATAAAAAAAGGATTCTTGCATCACATTGGGTTTTAAGCCAACTGATCTCCAAGGCCTTTGTCCCATTCTTGAGAGTTCCTGAGAAGTAAGCCTTTTCTCTAGTGGAATTTTTTCTATTTTCAAAAACAACTATTAACATGTCTCAGCTATTGATAGAAAAAGCAACTTTTAAAAGCAACTCCCATCTCAAGCCAGTTTTATATGTAGACAAAGAAGTGATTTTCAGGTCTTTCAGGATATTCCCATTATGTAGTATTTGCCTTTGAAATGCCTGTTAACTATCTGAAAATTTCTCCTCCTCTGTAAAGAAAAGATGGACAAGAGAGCTTTCCAAATATTCTTCTAAGCTCAAGTTTCTATGAGTCAGTATGACATGAATTAGGACATTAGTAAAGTCTATCTTACTTTCTTCCATATAAATCATATATTTGATTAGTCCCCATAATATATGAGTTGTGTGTTTGTGCTGAGTGTCTCAGTCATGTCTGAATCTTTGCAACACCATGGCCTGTAGCCCACCAAGCTCCTCTGTCCATGGGGATTCTCCAGGCAAGAATACTGGAGTGGGTTGCCATGCCCTCCTCCAGAGGATCTTCCCAATTCAGGAATTGAACCCAGGTCCCCTGCATTGCAGGCAGATTCTTTACCATTTGAGCCACCAGGGAAGTCCATGAATACTGGAGTAGGTAGCCTATCCCTTCTCCAGGGGATCTTCCTGACCCAGGAATTGAACCGGGGTCTCCTGCATTGCAGGCAGATTCTTTACCAGCTGAGCCACCAGGGAAGCCCAATATATGAGTTACTATAATTTTATTTTGGGCTTCCCCAGTGACTCAGCAGTAAAGAATCTGCCTGCAATGCAGGAGACTCAGATTCGATCCCTGGGTCAGGAAGATCTACTGGAGGAGGGCATGACAACCCACTTCAGTATTCTTGCTTGGTGAATCACATGGACAGAGGAGCCTGACAGGCTACAGTCCATAAGGTTGCAAAAAGTTGGACACAACTGAAGCAACATAGCTCGTAGGCACACAACCAGAAAATTAACCCAAAAGAAATGGAAATACCCTTAGAAATCCTGAACAAAGAAAGCAAGTGATAGGGAAGGAGTTGGGAGTAAATCCTGCAGTATGTGGATTGAATTTAGTTGTACTTTAGTTCCCCATCTATGTAATTTGTAAATTGAATATATTTGATTATTAATAAAAACTGCCTGTTTATAAAGGGCTTAGAATTTTATGAATTATGGCAAAACAAGCATAAACATAACTTGGGGATCTTAAGACTAATAATATTCTCATCTAATGCCTTTTTAAAAAGTGTACAAACTCTGTTTTGGTCACAATGATTCTAACATTGCAAATAACACACTCAAGAGACCAGCTTTTCTTTGAAGAGTATTCTCTCTGAAAGTAATGTCAGGGAAAGCCAGCCTGGTTTCCCCCCTCTGACTCACCATCTTTCCTTTGGATTTTCCACAGATGCCATCTACTCACAGACACAGTTTCACCCATACGCTGTGTCCACGCATAGACTCCCAGACTATCTGCAAGCCTGTCAGAGCTAATTCATCATACCAGACTCGGTGTGTCGTGGATGCCCGGGCACTCCTGATCTAGAGCTTTCTTCCTCCTCTCCCCGCTGAGTGGTTCCGTCCTCCCCCTGGTTGGTTTGTCCATGGATGCATGTCTGCCTCTAGTCATCCTGTCTGCCTTCTCACCTTCCTTACTAAGAGTGGTGCCCCTCCTCCTAGGAGCCACCAGTTCCTGCCAGGCCATCCTCTGAAACAAGCCATCAACATATTACAATTGAGAACCGGATACAATTTCCCAGTATCATGGCTGGCCTTCTAGCTTAAACACACATCCCTCTCTCTAGTGACAGTTCCAGCTTTTGCTTGAGATTCAGCCTTCACCCATTTTAGTCTGAGTAGACTAGGTGGACCTCGGTTCTAAGTCCTAGGCAGTTTGGGAGCCAAGATATCCTATTTGAAAACAGTGATTGGTTCAGAGATGGGAATGTGGCCTAAAAAAGACAAGCAGAGAAAACGTCAGGACTTCCTCTGAAAGTTGTAGGATAGTCAGCCCATCTTCTTTGATTTTAAACCTGAAAGGTTATAACCTAAACAGATAATATGTGGAAGTCACAGAGCAAGGAAACAAGAGGAGGCTTATGTTCTAAGCATAGAACCATGTGCTTAAATATGTAAAATCTCACACAATGTTAAATACTAATTGTTCTTTTACCCTATTTCTCTGGTGGCTCAGGCGGTAAAGAATCCGCTCACAATGCAGGAAACCCAGGTTCGATTCCTGGGTCAGGAAGATCTCCCGAAGAAGGGAATGGCAACCCACTCCAGTATTCTTTCCTGGGAAACCCCACAGACAGAGGAGCCTGGTGGGCTACAGTCCCTGGGCTCACAAAGAGTGGGACATGACTGAGTGACTAACACTTTGACTTTTGGACAAATATACTTTCATAATGACCTTGAAGGCAAGGTTCAAATCCTCAGACTCTTCAGATTTCTGCTCTGAAACACAGCTGGATGAAAGGATCTGCAAACCATGGTCCAACTGCTTCTCTTCTTACTCCTGCCTCAATTCTGTGCCAGAAGGGGACTCATAAGACATGTAAGAGAACCCCATCCTGCTCATCTAAATTCCATATGCATCATCTGCAAGCAGCTCACTCTTGAGCCTGAAGATGTGCAAGCTGTCAGTTTCACTCACCTTCAGGGGGATGGACTAAAGCAGCGTTCCACTCAGGACTGAGAGCTAGCTTGCAGATTTGGGGCAGGGAATCCTTGGGTCCGTGGTACCCAGAGTGTGACCTAGAGGGATGTGAAAAGCTTCTAGGGGAGTGTGTGCCTTTGGCTCCTGAGGCTCTTTGCCCCATAGGGAAGGGCATGGCTGAAGCAGATCCAGAGAAGAACTCCCTAGAGTACAGGGTCCTGTGAGCTGGGGCAGGGTCCCGTTTCAATTGGACTGAAGGATGGCACTGCTTCAGGAAGCTGTCTCACAACCATAAAGGTAGGATGTATCTTAAATCCAACACATCAGAGACTTCCATGGTGTCTTAGTCTTAATCTTGGTTAAGATTTGGCCTTCTAATGCAGGGGGCATGGGTTCAGTCCCTGGTTGGGGAGCTAAGATCCTACATGCCTTACAGCCAAAAAAATATAAAATAAAAGAGAAGCAATATTGTAACAAATTCAATGAAGACCTTTGAAAAATGGTCCACATCCCCGTCCAAAAAAAAATTTTTTTAAATCCTACATATCAGAGAAGAACCAAGCCAAACCAAGAGGTGGAGAGAACTGGATTATGGTTATATCATGTAAGTTTCCACATAAGCCACACCTACACTCTCCTGGGACTATCCAGTTTATGAGCTAATTCATCTGGGTTTTGCTCAAACCAATTTGGGATGAGGTTTCCATTACTTGCGACTAAAAGAATCACGTCTGGTAGATTTCTTGATGGTATTGCGTGAATGACTCATGTCTGGTCTGCTCTGTCTGCTAAGGCTGTGGATTAACCTCGATCCAAACAATCTCTGCAAATGAGAGAGCTCCCCTATCTCGCTCCCATGCACCTTGGTAGAACAGGGTTCTACATCCAGTGTAAATCCTCTTCCTCATCAGCTCTATTCTGCCTGGGTACCAACCTGCCTCATACATATGTCCTCCTAGTTTCCAAGGGGAATGAGCTATAAACTGCCAAACAATGATCCACTCTTAAAAGTATTGGTAAATTTATAACCCCCAACAGATGGGCCAATTGAAAATATGCTACAGTGTGATAGATGTCAGAGAGAGACTCAAATTACTTCATGAACTCTGTATTCTTGAAAGCATCAATTCTTAATCATCAGCTTCTTCAGAAAGAGTACTCTAAACATGTGGGATAGAAATATACCTACTTTGAAAACTGGTTCTTCTGTTTATTGACAACTGTTGTTTAAGATGTGTATATGTGTGCAGGGCTTCCAATGGGGCTTTAGTGTAAAGACTCTACCTGCCAATGCAGGAGACCCAGGAGACGTGAGTTTTATCTTTGGGTTGGGAAGATCTGTTGGAATAGGAAATGGCACCCCACTCCAGTAGTCTTGCCTGGAAAATTCCATGGGCAAAGGGACCTGGCAGGCTACAGTCCACAGGGCTGCAAAAGAGTCAGACATGACCTAGCGGCTGAGCACACACACACACACACACACACACACACACACACACACACACACACATGAAAGAACTTTGCTTCTCATTCCCCTTTGCCAATGGTCTGTCTTATTTCAGTACCAATCAATAAAGGTTCAGCTCAGAACTTTGGTACCCTAGGGTTTTCCTGGTGGCTCAGTTGGTAAAGAGTCCACCTGCTATGCAGGAGACCCAGGTTCTATCCCTGAGTCAGGAAAATTCCCTGCAGAAAGAAATGGCAACCCACTCCAGTATTCTTGCCTGGAGAATCCCATAGACAGAGGAGCCTGGTGGGCTACAGTCCATGGGGTTGCAAGAGTCGGACATGACTTAGCAACTAAACCATCACCAGCAGAGACTTTAAATCCCAGAAATTAACTTGAGGTCACAGGGAACAACATGAGAACGGAGCTTTATCAACTTCAGTTGACTTTGTTCTCTAGGAAATCATACCCTGATCATCATCATACCCTAATAGTCTTCCCAGTGAAGTTATAAAAATACAGTGCCACTTAGTCGTATAAACTCTTGAACCTGTCTAGAAGTTCACACTTCGTATTACATGAAAATGCACAATGTGATGTCTTTAAATGCACAATGAGATGATTTTTAAAAAATAAAACCACCTCATAAATAAAATTGCCTTGAGAAAAATTTCTAAATATAGATTCTTAAGTGGAGTCTAAATAGGACTTCACTTTTTCTTTTCTGAAAGGAAGATAGTATTTTCCCCATGTGTTGCCTGCAGGCATTGTAAGTGTAGACTGCCTTCTCCCGCCTTCTATGTTTTTTTGTTGTTCTTAAACACTCTCAGAACAGTCAGTGATTTTACCCTCTTCTGGTTATATCCTTTTTAACCTTTTTATTTTATGTTGGAGTATATCTGATTAACAATGTTGTGATAGTATTAGGTGACAAGCAGAAGGACTCAGCCATACATATGAAGTGAAGTGAAGTCGCTCAGTCGTGTCCGACTCTTTGCGGCCCCATGGACTGTAGCCTATCAGGCTCCTCCGTCCATGGGATTTTCCAGGCAAGAATACTGGAG
The DNA here is from genome assembly GCF_002263795.3 of Bos taurus. Classification (NCBI taxonomy): domain Eukaryota; kingdom Metazoa; phylum Chordata; class Mammalia; order Artiodactyla; family Bovidae; genus Bos; species Bos taurus. Next base: position 7,875,961 of record NC_037331.1, read on the forward strand.
TGGCTTGCCCTTTCCTTCTCCAGGGATCTTCCCAACCCAGGGATCGAACCTGGGTCTCTGGCATTGTAGGCAGACGCTTTTACCGTCTGAGCCACCAGGAAAGCCAGCAGCCATACATGTACTTGTATCCATTATCCCCCAAACTCCCCTTCCATCCAGGCTGCCACATAGCATTGAGCAGAGTTCCCTGTGCTATACAGTAAGTCCTTGTTGGTTATCCATTTTAACTATAGCAGTGTGTACGTATCCATCCCTAACTCCCTATCTCACCTTCTGCTTTTGATCTAAGTTAACAGAACTGCAAGCTCAATTCATTTTTCTTCAATTTAATATTTTTTTGACTTATGATAAAATTATTAATTTGTAAGCAAGATCTTTCAGAATGCCCAGCTCATGTTCATTTTGTTTCAAAATCACAATTTATTAAAAAAAATAGGAAGACAATGATGTGAATTTTTATAAGTATTTATATTCAGCTACCAGAATTGTGTGATTTTTCTAACAAAGAAAAATGTCAAGGATGAGAATGCATACATGTGGATTTTTTTAAGTGAACATGAGAACATAACCTTTTGAGAGTATTAGCCCAAACACAGATCATCTCCAATTCTCCGAGAATCAAGGTCCCCTGCTCCTGTAGGTGGAGGGTATGTCTGCTCTGTGTATACAACATGCCTTACGGCTACCACTTCCACCTTTGACCACAGAGAGCAAGAGAGGAGGGAGGGGATAGGAGTGGGAACAAAGCTGAATAAAGGAACAGAGACGAGAGAGCAAGGGAGTCCAGAGAGAGATATACACCACCAAAGAGTAATGGTGAAGATCGCGGTCACCAGAGGCCACCTTTAGTTTCTGCCTGTTTATTCTGAGAAACTCCCTGTAACTTTCCAGTAAAATATGTTTTTTGTTTACTCTTTAGGTTTGTACTGCTTTAAGTGAAAGTTCTTAACAAACACCTACTTTATAAAAGTCTGTCTTCTAACTGGAGTACAGTCGTGGATTTTTAGCTCATTAAACTCTAAAGCAAATCTGAAGAGTGACTTTTTTTGGTCTGGGCACATCTTGAAGTGCTACGATTACTGTCACTTGAATGAAGATTTGTTCCTCTGCTACATAAGAAAGTTCTATTTAAAGCAGTCATTTTTACCCTGGATAATATGAGTGGTGCAATTTGCAATGTTCTTGAGGATTTTAAAATAAAGATCTTTCCTCTAAATATCTCAGTGGTAATTAGATTTCTGATCAATTGCGAAGCCCACAAGTGACTCAAATCTTCGGCAAACTTGAAACTGTTGAATTTTACCTTTTAGTTTTAATGGTCTCCTTTTACTTTTTATTTAAGTGATTCTAGCACACATTGAAACTGTCCTTGAGTAAAAGAAGAGTTCTCTATCTACCTGTTTTTGCTAACCTTGATTAATGCCCCAGGTCTTCTTTTATTAAAAAAAAAACAACAAACTTTTATGAAAATCTCTCTATGATTTAAGTATTTGTATTAGTTGGCTGGGGCTGCCATAACAAAGAACCACAGACTGGGTGGCTTAAACAACAAAAATATGTTTTCTCAAAATTCTGGAGGCTAGAAGTCTGAAATCAAGGTGTCAGTGGGGTCGGTTTTTTCTGAGGCTTGTCTCCTTGGCTTGTAGGTAGGATAGATGGCTGTTCTCTCCCTATGTCTTTGTATGGTCTTTCCACTGTGCTTGTGTCCAAATAGCCTCTTAGAATGACCGTCAGTCATTTTGGATCAAAGCTCACCCTAATGACCTCATTTAACGTTAACTATCTCTTTAAAGACTCTTGTCTCCAAACACAGCCACTTTCTGCGGCACTTGAGGGTTAGGACTTCAACATACTAATTTTGGGAGGACACAATTCAGCTAATAACAACATTTAACCAATATATTTTGAGTGCCAAATATAAGCTGTACTAAAGACTGGGGACAACTATGAAAAAGAAAAATCTTCCCACCCACCCTTGTAAAGATCCAGTCTTGAAGGGTACGTTCTATCTACAATGCCGTGTAAGCCTCTGTGACAGACAGACCCCAGAGTGGAAGAGATGGAACTTTCTGTCCACACTGGAGTCCTGAGTGGGACAGCTAAGCCTGCAAGACGGTTGTGTCATCTTGACTTGACTTCCCCTTTGGTCACAGGGCAGCTTCCTGACTCTCAACCCCTGCGGTAGGGTGGAAAGGAAAAGGCACACTCCTGTTAAGAGTCTGACCTAGAATTTTTACTTAACTATTTCTGGTCAAAAGGAAGTCATAAATCCACAGGTGTCAGCAAGGAAGGCTGAAAATGTAGTGTGTATCTAAGTGGTCATGCCGGCGTGGGCGCTCAGTTGTTTCAGTCGTATCTGCCTGGTGCAGGGGACATGGGTTCCATCTCTGGTTTGGGAAGACTCCACGTGCTGCAGGTCAGTTAAGCCCAGGCACCACAACTTACTGAAGCCTGAACGTCTAAGCCTGTGCTCCACAGCAAGAGAAGCCGCCACGACAAGCCCGTGAAACTGGAGAGTAGCCCCCACTCTCGACAACTAAAGAAAGCCCACGAGCAGCACAAAGACCCAGTACACCCGAAAATAAATACGTCTTTAAAAATACATGGTATTTAAGAAAATGTGGACCAATGACATGTCTTCCCTGCCTAAAATTCCAACTTGGCTTTCCGTCGCCCTGGGAACAAAATGCTAATCCGTCCCACCATCTGCAGGGTCTTTCCGCGTCCTGCCTTTGCCAACTGTGCAGACTGAATCTCCAACAGCTGTTTGCTTGGCTCATTCAACTCCAGCCCACCGGGCTGTAGTCAGTTCCTAGCCTTGGCTAATGTCTCTCCCACTCTTAAGGGCTTGGCAAATATCACTTTCAGGGTGTCCCCAGTGGTTTAGTGGTAAATAATCCACCTGCCAGTGCAGGAGACACAAGAGATATGGGTTCGATCCCTGAGTTGGGAAGATTCCCTGGAGAAGAAAATGGCAACCCACTCCAGTATTCTTGCCTGGGAAACCCTATTGACAGAGGAGCCTGGCAGGCTGAAGTCCTTGGGGTTGCAGAGTTGGACACGACTGAGCAACTGAACAACAAGTATTACTTTCACTTAACCTGCCAATCTCCCAGTTCTGATTGATCTGTTCTCATTATTCAGATCTCAGCTTAGCTGTCATCTCTTCTAGGACTTTTTCTAAGCACCACATCTGCTGTGTCTCCATTCCCCACCCTGCACAGCAGTCAATCTCCATCTCGCTGCTAAGGAATGATAAGGAATCATTTTTCCCTTAATTACTGTATTACACTTTTGACTTAGCAGTCTCCCTCACTAGGAAGCCAGGAACTTTCTGTGTCGTATTTGCTGTTGTATCCTTGTGACTCCAACAACGCCACCAAGGCTTTGTGTTTTCACTGAAGGGAGGGGTAAATGGGTCAGGTTCCCAACTTTTCAGTGAGCATTTCCCTTTCAGTAGTAACTAAGAGACATTTAGAAGGAATATCTTGCTTGAAGGGCATTCTTGTTATCAGGAAGGATTTTTACCTGTTGTATAACTTGTTCAGATGCTCAGTTGTATCCGACTCTTTGTGACCCCAAGGACTGCAGCATACTACGCTTCCCTGTGCTTCACTATCTCTTGCAGTTTGTCCATCGGGTCGGTGATACCATCGCATCCTCTGTTGTCCCTTTCTCCTCCTGGCCTCAGTCTTTCCCAGCATCAGGGTCTTTTCCAGTGAGTCAGCTCTTCACATCAGGTGGCCAAAGTACTGGAGCTTCAGCTTCAGCATCAGTCCTTCCAATCAATATTCAGGGTTGATTTCCTTTAGGATTGACTTCAGTTCAGTTCAGTTCAGTCACTCAGTCATGTCCGACTCTTTGCCACCCCATAAACCACAGCACTCCAGGCCTCCCTGTCCATCATCAACTCCCGGAGTCCACCCAAACCCATGTCCATGGAGTTGGTGATGCCATCCAACCATCTCATCCTCTGTTGTCCCCTTCTTCTCCTGCCCTCAATCTTTCCCAAGATCAGGGTCTTTTAAAATGAGTCAGGTCTTCGCATTAGGTGGCCAAAGTATTGGAGTTTCAGCTTCAACATCAGTCCTTCCAGTGAACATGCAGGACTGATCTCCTTTTGAACCACAGTTCAAAAGCATCAATTCTTCAGTGCTCATCTTTCTTTATAGTCCAACTCTCACATCCATACATAACCACTGGAAAAAACATAGCCTTGACTAGATGGACCTTTATTGGCAAAGTAATGTCTCTGCTTTTAAATATGCTGTCTAGGTTGGTCATAACTTTCCTTCCATGGAGCAAGCGTGTTTTAATTTCATGGCTGCAATCATAATCTGCAGTGATTTTGGAGCCCAAAAAAGTAAAATCAGCCACTGTTTCCACTGTTTCCCCATCTATTTGCCATAAAGTGATGGGACTGGATGCCATGATCTTCATTTTCTGAATGTTGAGTTTTAAGCCAACTTTTTCACTCTCCTCTTTCACTTTCATCAAGAGGCTCTTTAGTTCTTCACTTTCTGCCATAAGGGTGGTATCATCTGCATATCTGAGGTTATTGATACTTCTCCCGGCAATCTTTATTCCAGCTTGTGCTTCTTCCAGCCCAGCATTTCTCATCATGTACTCTGCATATAAGTTAAATAAGCAGGGAGATAAGATACAGCCTTGACGTACTCCTTTTCCTATTTGGAACCAGTCTGTTGTTCCATGTCCAGTTCTAACTGTTGCTTCCTGACCTGCATACAGATTTCTCAAGAGGCAGGTCAGGTGGTCTGGTATTCCCATCTCTTTTAGAATTTTCCACAGTTTATTGTGATCCACACAGTCAAAGGCATGGCATAGTCAATAAAGCAGAAATAGATGTTGACTTAATCTCTCTCAGTTGTCGTATCTAGTGATTATCCAGGCCTACTGTTGTTGTTTTCAGTATTTATTTGGCCGTGCTGGGTCTTAGTTGTGACATGTGGGATCTTTTTCCCCAGCCAGGGATGGAACCTAGGCCCCCTGCACTGAGAGCTTGAAGTCTTAGCCACTGGACCACCAGGGAAGTCCCCAGGCCTATTTTAGTTGCTCTGTTCTTCTTACTGGGCTTCCCTGGTGGCTCAGCTGGTAAAGAATCCACCTGCAATGCAGGAGACCTGGATTCGATCTCTGGGTTGGGAAGATCCCCTGGAGGAGGGCCCACTCCAGTATTCTTGCCTGAAGAATCCCCACGGACAGAGGAGCCTGACGGGCTACAATCCATGAGGTTGCAGTTTGGACATGACTGAATGACTAAGCACAGCACATTCTTCTTACAAAATCTAGGTAGGAGTCTCCACTCTACAGAAGAGAAGTGACTAAATCTCTGTAAAAAACACAAAAATCTGGAAAGCTTTCACCCATATAAATCATGTCATGCATAGCAGTTAGTGGGCAAAACCCATTCTATCATGATAACTCTGTAAAACTCATGGTGAGCATGAGTTCAGTCCCGTTTAGGGCTACAACTGCCTCCCCTTCTAGCTCAGGGGTTCCTCCACCCTCAGCACCTCACACCTCGGGTCTGCTTCATCAACACCACCCACCCACGGACCATTCTACCCTCTTCACATCCCTCAGGCCCTGCAGCCCCCATCTGCCCCCCTCAGGATCCATGTGTCAACCATGCTTACTGGCTAATCCTGCTGCTGCTGCTAAGTCGCTTCAGTCATGTCTGACTCTGTGCGACCCCAGAGATGACAGCCCACCAGGCTCCCCCGTCCCTGGGATTCTCCAGGCAAGAACACTGGAGTGGGTTGCCATTTCCTTCTCCAATGCATGAAAGTGAAAAGTGAAAGTGAAGTCGCTCAGTCATGTCTGACTCTCAGCGACCCCGTGGACTGCAGCCTACCAGGTTCCTCTGTCCATGGGATTTTCCAGGCAAGAGTACTGGAGTGGGGTGCCATTGCCTTCTCCAACTGGCTAATCCTAAACCTCCTTGTTTCGCTGCCTGTCTGAGAAACTCTCAACTCTGGAGAAATCCAACGGCCTGTCTTCTCTCCATGTTGGTATCTTGGCTTTAAGCGGTCTCTGGTTTAGGAAAATTTTATCTCCTGCCTTACGATGCCTCCTTATGTTCCCGTCTTTAGATGTCCTTTGTTCACTAAATGCTTGAATCTAAAACAGTAGGTGAGTCAAGGCCGAGTGATACAGAACCTGAATATTTTCACTTTTTCAATATTGAAACATTTTCAACATTTCACTTTCATGATCCAGCAACATGTGCACACACGGGTGAGAGAGAGGGCTGCGCGTGTCAGTTTTTATCAAAGCCATATCCACTGATGCAGTGGCCAAGCATTCGCCAGGCGTGGTGCGCTCACTTGGCAGAGAGCAAAAGGCTGATAGCTACTCCCTGTCTCCAGGCAGGCCTCCAGTCTAAGGAAATTTTCTCATTCTTCTTACAATAGAGCTAGTTCTTCTTTTTTTTTTTTTTTTCATTCTTGACTTCATTTATTTATTTTAGAATTTTATGTATTTATTGATTGATTTTTGATTATGCTGGGTCTTCATTGCTATGTAGGCTTTTCTCCCTTTGTGGCAAGGAGGGGGCTACTCCCGAGCTGCAGTGTGCCTGCCTCTCACTGACGTGGCTTCCTCTGTTTTGGAGCATGGGCTCTAGGGTATGCAGGCTTCAGTAGCTGCAGCTCACAGGCTTAGTTGCTCCAAGGCGTGTGGGATCTTCCTGGACTGTGGATTGAACCTGTGTCTCCTGCATTAGCAGGTGGACTCTTTGCTGCTGAGCCACCAGGGAAGCCCAGAAAAGGACTAGTTTTATACATAAGAAATGAAAGCATCAGAGTAGAGCTTTAATTAGGTTTTATTAAAAAGGTGAAGTTAACAGGTGAAACTATTTCCCAAAAATTTGTTTTGGGGACTTTTCATTAAAAAAAAAAAAAAGGATCTTCTCCAAAGTAATCAATGAGAAGTTTCTAACACTCGCCTGTTGTTGGTGGATTTAACTATCTTTAGCAAGCATGAATTCCAGTGAAGGCAGACGAATAGACAACTTTATGGTATATAACTTAGGAACCCGGTCTATTTTGTGCTAACCTGACTCTCCATGAATTTTGCGGCAAATGAAACTGTGTGACAGATTCCTTTTTTAGACTCTGACACTGACAGCTACTTTGTTCAGTTTTATGGTTATATAAATTTTGGTGTCAGCTTCAGCAATTTTTCATGCTTTCCATGTCACCCTAAGGGAAAGTGGGCAATCATCAGAAAGTAGCCGTGGAGAACTTCCTCTTTCCTTTACTAAGTGTTGCTGGAGAAAAATCACCTTCTGGGCAGATTGATTTGGCTATAAATTTGTGGATACCCTCTTCAGCTGGGCTCATAACATTTCTACTCAGTTCTCTGTTTCCTGGCTCACTTCTTTATCTTATACTCAACAGGGATTGTTTCAAAGCACTATCAAAACTCCAATTTCCTCTTGTTTCATTTTAAAAAAAAATAGACCATGTGTCTTACTTGGCATAGAAAATAGAAGCCATCTGAACAGAAATCTCTCCATTCTCACTACAATTATCCGAAACTACCCAAATCTAGATCTGACTCTTCCCCCTTCGTTCTTTATCAGGGAAGAGGTCTCCGTTTTTTGTTGATAGTTTATCACTCTGGTGGCTCAGACGGTAAAGCATCTGCCTACAATGTGGGAGACCCAGGTTCAATCCCTGGGTTGGAAAGATCCCCTGGAGAAGGAAATGGCAACCCACTCCAGTACTCTTGCCTGGAAAATCCCATGGACAGAGGAGCCTGGTAGGCTACAGTCCATGGGGTTGCAAAGAGTCAGACACGACTGAGCAACTAAACTAAACTATTACCTTGTGATCGGCAATCTGTAAACTGGCTCCAGTGGCTCCTACTTAGCGATATTCATCAGCTTCCCTGGAGGCTCAGGAGTAAAGAATCCACTTGCCAATGCAGGAGACACAGGAGATGCAGGTTCCAATCTCTGGGTTGGGAAGATCCCCTGGAGGAGGAAATGGCAACCCAATCCTGTATTCTTGCCTGGAGAATCCCATGGACAGGAGCCTGGCTAGCTATAGTCCATGCAGTCATAAGAGAGTTGGACATGACTGAGCAACTGAGCATGCACACAGCCATAGTCATGCTCTGTAAACCCCTCTCCACTCAAATGACAGTCAGACATAGGTAACTTCTTCCCTAAAATAGAATACAGTCAAAGTCATAGAGTGTCTCTTCTATGGCTAGGTTAATAAAAATATTATGACTCTGTCTTGGGTACTCTCTAGCTCTCTCTTTCTCTCTCACTGACTGATCTTGGAGAAAGTTCAGCTGCTATATTGTGAGGTGCCCTCCGGAGAGGTTCATGGGCCAAGGAAGGCCTCTGGCTGACAGGCAACAAGGAACTGAGGCTTGTAGCTCAGCAGCCTCTGAGGAACTGAATGCTGATGATAATACGTAAGTACAGAAGCAGATCTCTTCCCTCCTCCCCCTGCCACTCTTGAGTCACCTGATGAGACCACAGACCAAGCAAATAGCCTGACAGCAACTTCATAAGAGACCTTGAGCCCTGGATGTGCCCTGGTTTCTGACACAGGAATTGTGAGATAGTAAATATTTACTGTCTTATGCTGCTGAATTTAGGGATAAGTTATTATGCAGCAATAGATAACTAATCAACCTTCATCTGTGCTCTGAATCCTTCTCACTTGCTTCTCTTTTTCCACATCTTCAAATCTTCTCTATCTACCTTCTCCTTCTAACAAGCAATTACCAATGGAAAAACCACTTAAAACAAAAGAAACCTTCAATTCCAATTTCCCTTCCAGCTATAGCTACATTCCTCCCCTCCTCTTCAGAGCCAAACTCCTTGATTATCTCCACTCAATTTCTCTTCCCCTCATCCCCTTCTCTTCTCTTTCATTCCATTTACCTCCTGTTCATTCCCTTGCTGTGTAGTCATTAGCTCCAAGAAAATAGAAAAAGTTCTCTCACAGTGTGGCCAATGAATGTAGTGGGAATGTTCAGACCTCATCTTACTTGACATTTCTTAATCATTCAGTACACTTCAGTTCTCTCAAAAATGTTTTCCTTCCTTTTTCCTTTTCTGTCATAGCAAATAACGCACTACCTGAGTAATACTAGCTCAAGCCAGAAGAGTGGTCGACTTGACTCTCATCTGTTCATGCACCAAATTGTTTCTCTTTTCTTAATAGTTCACAGTTCTGTCTACTTTTCTCCATGCACAATGCCACAACTCTAGGACACCACTGTCTCTCACCTGTAACAGCCTTCTAACTGGTCTTCAATTCATTATTCTCTCTGAAGTCTTAAAGGATTGTTTCAAAACTCTTTAACAATGTCAATTCTCTGCTTAAAATTCATCAGTCTCAAAAATAATCATCAATCTCTTCCCATTTGGAAAAAGTCAAAGTTTTGCCTGTAGGAAGTATGGCCATTTAATTTATTGTCCAAACAGGACACTTTGGAGAGTGAAAGGAAGTGCTGTTAATAATTATGAAGGAACAAGTGTATATTCTGAGACTGTCTGAGAAAATGGCCTAAGAGGTCACCCTATTTATAAAGTCCTGTGACATCTGGTCCCTGACAACCTCACTGCCCATCTCCTGTGTTACCACACACTCCAGTCATTCTGAGCTTCATTCCGTTTTCTGAACTCACAGTAACTCTCTTATTTTGGGGGTTTGGGACATATTGTTGTATTTCCCTGGGAAACCTTCCACCCTTCCTGTTCTGAAAAACTCCTGTTCATCCATATGGAATCATCTTAAATGTCCCCTGTCTGGGAAGATCTTTCTTGACCTTTAGATTCCTCTGCTGTGGGTTCCTAAAACACACAGTACACCTCATATCATGCCTCTTATTGCTCTGTATTTATAATTTACTTGAGGACTGATTTCCCAGCTGAACTCTAAACTCTTTAAAGGAAGATACTCTCTCTGTTTTGTTCATAGGAAAGACGTTTATGGAGGTAAAACATTCAAAGTCCCAGTGTGGGTCTGAGAAAAACACATTCTGGGAAATTGCAGTAGAGAAACAACAGTTAGAACTGGACATGGAACAACAGACTGGTTCCAAATAGGAAAAGGAGTATGTCAAGGCTGTATATTGTCACCCTGCTTATTTAATTTGAATGCAGAGTACATCATGAGAAATGCTGGGCTGGATGAAGCACAAGCTGGAATCAAGATTGCTGGAGAAATATCAATAACCTCAGGTATACAGATGATACCACACTTATGGCAGAAAGTGAAGAAGAACTAAAGAGCCTCTTGATGAAAGTGAAAGAGGAGAGTGAAAAAGTTGGCTTAAAGCTCAACATTCAGAAAAAAAAGATCATGGCATCTGGTCCCATCACTTTATGGGAAATAGATGGGGAAACAGTGACAGACTTTATTTTTGGGGGCTCCAAAATCACTGCAGATGGTGACTGCAGCCATGAAATAAAAGATGCTTACTCCTTGGGGGAAAAACTATGACCAACCTAGATAGCATATTGAAAAGCAGAGACATTACTTTGCCAACAAAGGTCCGTCTAGTCAAGGCTATGATTTCTCCAGTGGTCATGTATGGATGTGAGCGTTGGACTGTGAAGAAAGCTGAGCGCCAAAGAATTGATGCTTTTGAACTGTGGTGTTGGAGAAGACTCTTGAGAGTCCCTTGGACTGCAAGGAGATCCAACCAGTCCATCCTAAAGGAGATCAGTCCTGGGTGTTCATTGGAAGGACTGATGTTGCAGCTGAAACTCCAATACTTTGGCCACCTGATGCGAAGAGCTGACTCATTGGAAAAGACCCTGATGCTGGGAAAGATTGAGGGCAGGAGGAGAAGGGGATGACAGAGGATGAGATGGTTGGATGGCATCACTGACTCCATGGACATGAGTTTGAGTACGCTCTGGAGTTGGTGATGGCATGCTGCAATCCATGGGGTCACAAAGAGTTGAACATGATTGAGTGACTGAACTGAACTGACCTGAACCCAACCTTCTATTTCTTCTTCTTCTGGTCTCCATAGCCTAAGACAAGTGCAGGAGGAATTTTTGAGGATTAAGATTTCAGCCCCAGAATTTCTGACTCAGTTGGTCTGGTGTGGGCTCAAGAAACAGTACTTTAGAAAAGTCTCACAGGCTTCCCTGGTGGTCCAGTGGTTAAGAATCACCTTCCGATGCAGGAGACACAGGTTCTATCCCTGGTCATGGAACTCAGATCCCACATGCCGAAGGACGATGAAGACCCCACATGCCACGACTAAGACCTGATGCTGCTAAAAATATAACAGACACTTAAAAAATACAGGCTCTTAGGTCCCATACCAGTTTGACTGAGTCAGAATCCACATTTTAACAAAAATCTTCAGATTATTTGTATGAACATTAAAGTTTTTTTTTTAATTTACCAAGGTATAGTGGACATGTATTAATTTCAGAATGAGCATTCAAATTTAAGAAGCACTCACATACATGATTTTGTGTAAATCAGACAGTTGCAAGGTTGCCCTGTGAAGACTTTTGTGCTGTAGAATTACTCTCATACCTTCATTTAGCTTTTGCCTTTCAAGCTGCTTTTTTAAAAAAGAGTCAAATCATGTGTGACCCTACTCTTGGCTTCATTAATTAATTCTTCTCTAGATCTAAATTTTCTTCCTGAAAACACAGAAATTCTCACAATAGATACATGATGCCTCACAAGAGATGGAATATGTTACATCTAAACCAAACACTTGGTATTATTGTCTGTGGTTTATATTCTGCTAGTAAAGCTTTGCAGCTTATTCTTCAAACTTTTCACAGGTTACCTTTCTTGAGGTTGCTTCCTGCTGCCCTTTCAATTTCCCTCCAAGCTGAGACACTTCTCCCTTTTGAACTTCCTCACTCCAGTACTCTTGCCTGGAGAATCCCATGGACGGAGGAGCCCGGAAGGCTGCAGTCCACGGGGTCACGAAGAGTCGGACACGACTGAGCGACTTCACTTTCACTTTCCTGCATTGGAGAAGGAAATGGCAACCCACTCCATGTTCTTGCCTGGAGAATCCCAGGGACGGGGGAGCCTGGTGGGCTGCCGTCTATGGGGTCGCACAGAGTCGGACACGACTGAAGCGACTTAGCAGCAGCAGCAAGCAATATCTAGCTATAACTTTCCCAAGAACTTAAGAGTCTATGGAATGGAAACACAGGCAGAAAACTAGCCACTGGAAAAGGGTGCTTCTGGGGCTCACAGCTAAACCTTTCTCAAGGAGTCCGACCTTTGATTTTATCACTGTGCTTAGTTGCTCAGTTGTGTCCGACTCTTCGCGACCCTTTGGATTCTGGCCCATCAGGCTCTTCTGGCCATGGGAGTTTCCAGGCAAGAATATTGGAGTGAGTTGCTATTTTCTCCTCCAGAGGATCTTCCCAACCCAGGGATTGAACCCAGGTCTCCTGTGTCTCCTGTATTTTAGGCAAATTCTTTACCCACTGAGCCACTGGGGAAGTCTTCACGTTGCTAAAATGCTGCTCACCTACCTGCCCCCCCCCCGCCCCTTGACCCCTGACTTCTACCCCATATTTGTGCCTCCTCCAAAGTACTGCTAACCCAGAGCATAAACCCCCATCTCATCTGAGGGCCAATGACAGAGAAAACCCAGTTTTCCTCTCTTGTCCTGATGGAAAGCCTGTCCCAGTCCCCCATGTGCCACCATGCAGTCTAGTTCCTGCTGCTGCTGCTAAGTCGCTTCAGTCGTGTCAACCTAGAAATCCTTGAAACTCCAATTTAGAAGAGACTTGAGCTTTATTTTTTCAGAGTCAACAGATCCACTTAAGCCCACCCCTGCCTCCCAAATATTTAACTAGCTTCACAGGCACTTAGTGAAATAGAAAGATGCTGCAAGTTTTCAAACAAGTCAGGATTCCGCTGCAGATAGAGCACACTTTCCGTTTAAAATAGTTTTGTTAGTTCATTCAGAGGAATAGCGCTAACTGTCAGAAATGCAAATGTGTGGCTGTATTTTTTTTTAATATCGAAACTTCCCTGACAGCTCAGTGGATGATGACGACTTCATCGTCCAGTGCAAGGAGAATGGGCTTGATCCCTGGTCGGGGAGCTAAGCTCCCACATGCCTCCAGGCCAAAAAACCAAAATATAAAACAGAAACAACATTGTAACAAATTCAATAAAGAATTAAAAAATGGTCCACATCAAAAAACCTTAAAAAAAAATTAGCGGTCTTTTGTGCATGTTTGTTGTACGAGTTCAAAGAATGACTTAAGTATGAGTCAAGTGCCCTCTTTACTCTTAATTTCCCTTTTTTCAAGAATCATTTAAAATTTTCCTGTTTCTTGATATAATTTCAGTGAAGTTAATCTTGAATAAAGTAATTTCACCAGACAGTGCTGAAACAACTAGATATTCATGGGGAAAAAAACGGAATTCAATTCATACCTCATCCCATACACAAAAATTAATTCAAAAAAAAATTTAATTCAACGTGGATTATAGCCCTAAACATAAATTCTAAAACAATAGAGATTCTAGAAGAGATCATAGGACAATATCTTTGCAGTACTGGGGAAGGCAAAGATTTCCTGAGGGGAAGGGAAAGCACTAACCACAAAAGGAAAAAAACAAACATTAAATTGGACTGCATCAAAGTTAAACACTTTCAAAAGACAATGTTAATAGAATGAGTAGATAAACCACAGACTGGGAGAATACGTTTACAGCACATGTGTCTGACCAAACATTTGTACCCACCCCCAAAAAACCCCTACAATTTAATAATATAAAAAATCTAATCTTAAAATTAGGCAAAAAAGTTTGAACAGTCATTTCACAAAAAAGATACATAAATGGCCAATAGGCACTTGAAAAATGCTCAACATCTTTAAGGTCTTATAAAAATGCAATTTTAAACCACAGTGATACAATGTACACCCACTGCTGCTGCTGCTAAGTCACATCAGTCATGTCCGACTCTGTGCGACCCCACAGACGGCAGCCCACCAGGCTTCTCTATCCCTGGGATTCTCCAGGCAAGAATACTGGAGTGGGTTGCCATTTCCTTCTCCAGCACACCCACTAGAATGGCTTAAAACAAAAACTCCAAACTCTTCATGTTTTGCAAATAAAAGTATAAAATAATAACCATTCTGGGAAATTGTTTGGCAGTTTCCTGTAAAGTTAAACATATATTTATGGGGCTTCCCTGGTAGCTCAGTGGTAAAGAATCCATCTGCAAATGCAGGAGACACAGGTTCAATTCCTGATCAGGGAAGACCCCACATGCTTCAGGCCCGTGTGCCCCAACTACTGAGTCTGTGCTCTGAAGCCCAGGAGCCACAACAGCTGAAGCCCAAACACTCCAGAGTCAATGCTGCACGACAAGAGAGGCCACCACAGCGAGAAACCTGAACGCCACGACGAGAGTGACGCCTGCTCACCATGGCTACAGTGAGGCCTCCCACCAGCGGAGACCCCGCACAGCCAAACGAGCAAATGAGTGGCGTTTTAAAGAGATGCATGCTTATCACACAAGTCAGCAGTCCCACTCCTAAATACGTATCCTGGAGAGATGAAAAGATGATTACACACCGAGGAAACCAGAACTGAAAGAGACACGTGTACCCCAATGTTCATCGCAGCACTGTTTGTATAGCCAGGACATGGAAGCAACCTAGATGCCCATCAGCAGATGAGTGGATAAGAAAGCTGTGGTACATATACACAATGGAGTATTACTCAGCCATTAAGAAGAATACATTTGAATCAGTTCTAATGAGGAGGATGAAACTGGAGCCTATTATACAGAGTGAAGTAAGCCAGAAAGAAAAACGCCAATACAGTATACTAATGCATATATATGGAATTTAGAAAGATGGTAATGATAACCCTGTAAGCAAGACAGCAAAAGAGACACAGATGTATAGAACAGTCTTATGGACTCTGTGGGAGAGGGCGAGGGTGGGATGATTTGTGAGAATGGCATTGAAACATGTATAATATCATATATGAAGTGAATCGCCAGTCCAGGTTTGATGCAGGATACAGGATGCTTGGGGCTGGTGCACTGGGATGACCCAGAGGGATGGTACGGGGAGGGAGGTGGGAGGGGGGTTCAGGATGGGGAACACGTGTACACCCATGGCGGATTCATGTTGATGTATGGCAAAACCAATACAATATTGTAAAGTAATTAGCCTCCAACTAAAATAAATAAATTTAAATTTAAAAAAAAGATGATTACATAAAATCCTATACATAAATGTTCATAGCAGCTTCATTCCTGGTGACCTTCACTTGGAACCAGTCCAGGTATCCACAAACAGGACAAGAGATAATCTGTGATATATTCTTACAGTAATACAATGCAGTGATAAAAAGGGACTCATACAACCACAGGGATGAGTCTCACATACATTGTGCTTGAGTAAAAGAACCCAGATTAAAAAAGAGTACATATTATACTATTTAGTATGAAGTTCAAGAACAGGCAAAACTAATCTATGTTTGCAGAAATCAGAATAGCTGTTGCTTGGGGGTAAAGGTGATGGGCATAACCGGAAATGAGCTGAGAGAATTTCTGCTATTAGTACATTCTTTATCTTGATAAATGTGTGGATGACCGCAGGTGCCAGAACTGAAGCCTGTTGGGAATTTTGTTAAAACTGACAGGACTATACACATAAGATCTGTGTATTCTCACTGTTTAAATGGTATCTCAATCCTTAAAAACTTGAGCAGTTTAAAATAATATAATAATTGCATTTAGTCTCTGTCATAACCACTGATTCATAGATCCTACTAATTCTACTGCTGCTGCTGCTGCTAAGTCCCTTCAGTCGTGTCCGACTCTGTGCGACCCCATAGACGGCAGTCCACCAGGCTCCCCCGTCCCTGGGATTCTCCAGGCAAGAACACTGGAGTGGGTTGCCATTTCCTTCTCCAACGCATGAAAGTGAAAAGTGAAAGTGAAGTCGCTCAGTCGTGTCTGACCCTCAGCGACCCCATGGACTGCAGCCTTTCATGGTCCTCCATCCATGGGATTTTCCAGGCAAGAGTACTGGATTGGGGTGCCACTGCCTTCTCCTAACAATGGTCAATTACTTGATGTTGCTGATGAATAACAGTTCATATGTTATCTAAGTAGGTTAAACTATTGTTGATTTGGGCTTCCCTGGTGGCTCAGGGGTAAAGAATCTTCAAGCCAGTGCAGGAGACATAGAAGACACAGGGTCAATCCATGGGTCAAGAAGATCCCCTGGAGAAGGAACTCACAACCCACTATTCTTGCCTGGGAAACCCCATGGACAGAGGAGCCTGGTGGGCTACAGTCCATGGGGTCACAGAAGAGTTGGACATGACTTAGCAACTAAACAACAACATTTGAATCTTCTGAATTTTGCAAAACATAGCTGCACATGTATTTCTGTTTCTACTACAACGTCTTGTATATTTGTTCTAGAAGATGACTGATTTTCAGCTCAGTTCCCTTAGTGCTTTACACGAACATGCAATCCACTTACATCTTTTTGTTCATCTTTATTTTCTGATCTGAAATGTTTTCAACAATAGATTCTTTGCCACCAAAATCCCATCAATCTATCACAGCCCAATTCAAGTGCCATTTCCTCTATGAGGCTTTCATTCCCCCCTGCAGCTAATGTAGCTCTTAATTCTTTCCTGAACCACTGGAACACTTTTCCTTTCAAGTCCTAATTCTCATGATGTTGCAACCGCTTAAAATGTATTTGGAACTTCTTTTCTAGAAATGGCCGTCTTTTCTAGAGTGCAGACTACACAGCGTTAGGCACACAGAAGGTACTCAAATACTTAACTAAATATTTGAACTTAAAAGTGTTTAATGTAAATCTTAGGTAATGAGGATCTCCTTTCCCTCAACGGAAGAGTATACGTGTAAGACAAATAATTTAATGTGTCCAAATAGAACTTGCCTTTTTCTAAAAAGAATAATAAGAAAATTTGAATAGTACTCCACCTTTTAAACTCTTACAGTTAAAATGTATCGTTTTGTAATCACAGTCATTTTGTACATTACAGTCATTATACTAGAGAAAGTTCAACAAAACACAACAAAAGTGACTGTTTCCTTTTTATTATCAAAAGACAAGAGGCTGGTTGGACTAGAAGTGTGTTTTCAACAGGTACATCCTGTTTATCTTTGGCCGGAAGTTAAAAAACAGCTCTATAAGATTATATGGAGCAGTGACAAACCTAGCCAATTCTTTAATGAGAATATTTTATTACTGTGTGATATGAGAGCCTTTAGCACGTATTAGGGACCATTACTTAATAAATGTATTCTAGTGTTCATGCAGTTTCGATTGTTATATTCTGCATTTTATGATTAAAGCTTGTATCAGTCATTCCTGTATTGTCATGATAATAAAAGAAACAATGGTAATAACTGATGATTTGTTATACGGGATGTACAAACTTAGATTCATGAATTCTCTTATTGTTTTCATCTTTTCTGGACACTAGGCAGTGTCCATTCTTCTCAAATGAATAAATATTTCAAAGCCCCTGCCAAATAAGTACATTTAGAAAATATGAATGAGTATGGTATTGAATAAACCACAATACCTTAAAGATACTTCACATCAGATACCAAGGTAGTTCAAGATATTTACTAAATTAAAAGCCACCAGAGGGCAGCTTAATACAATAGTGATGCAATACTTTTAAGTATGGTAGCAGTATTTTTAAAATAATTCCAAGAGCTAGATATTACAGATATAGAAAGTGAAAAGAGACATATTTAATAAAATGTTTTAAAATTTCAATTATAATAAATGTTTCTGAGTTTTATGTATTTTCACTATGTTTTATATACAGTGCACTTTTTAAGTTGATCTTCAAATACAACTGTGAATTAAATTTACCCCCTCACTTTTTTTTGGCAGCACTGAGAGTAGCCATGAAGTCAAGCAATTTGGCCAATATGAACATTGTAAAATATGATCTTGGTTACCCCCTCTCTGTGGTGACTGGTGTTCCTCCTATAAGAAGGAATTGGAGAAGGGAATGGCAAACCACTTCTGTATTCTTGTCTTGAGAACCCCATGAACAGTATGAAAAGGCAAACAGATAAGACACAGAAAGATGAACTCCCCAGGTCGGTAGGTGCCCAACATGCTACTGAAGATCAATGGAGATATAGGTCCAGAAAGAATGAAGAGACAGAGCCAAAGCGAAAACACAACCAGTTGTGGATGGGACTGGTGATGGAAGCAAGGTCCGATGCTGTAAAGAGCAATATTGCATAGGAACCTGGAATGTTAGGTTCATGAATCAAGGCAAATTGGAAGTGGTCAAACAGGAGATGGCAAGAGTGAACATCGACATTTTAGGAATCAGCAAACTAAAATGGACTGGAATGGGTGAATTTAACTCAGATGACCACCATATCTCTACCATGGGCAAGAATCCCTTAGAAGAAATGGAGTAGCCATCATAGTCAACAAAAGAGTCTGAAATGCAGTATTTAGATGTGATCTCAGAAATGACAGAATGATCTCTGTTCGTTTCCAAGGCAAACCATTCAATATAACGGTAATCCAAGTCTATGCCCTGATCAGTAATGCTGAAGAAGCTGAAGTTGGACAGTTCTATGAAGACCTACAAGACCTTTTAGAACTAACACTCAAAAAACATATCTTTTTCTTTATAAGGACTGGAATGCAAAAGTAGGAAGTCAAGAAACACCTAGAGTAACAGGCAAATTTGGCCTTGGAGTACAGAATGAAGCAGGGCAAAGGCTAATGGAGTTTTGCCAAGAGAATGCACTGGTCATAGCAAACACCCTCTTCCAACAACACAAGAGAAGACTCTACACATGTATGTCACCAGATGGCCAACACTGAAATCAGATTGATTATATTCTTTGTAGCCAAAGAAGGAGAAACAGCAAAAACAAGACTGGGAGCTGACTGTGGCTCAGATCATGACCTCCTTATTGCCAAATTCATACTTAAATCGAAGAAAGTAGGGAAAACGACTAGACCATTCAAGTATGAGCTGAATAAAATTCTTTATGACTATACAGTAGAAGTGAGAAATAGATTTAAGGGACTAGATATGATAGACCGAGTGCCTGATGAACTATGGACGGAGGTTCGTGACATTGTACAGGAGGCAGCGATCAAGACCATCCTCAAGAAAAAGAAATGTAAAAAAGCAAAATGGTTGTCTGAGGAGGCCTTACAAATAACTGTGAAAGAATAGGAGCTAAAAGCAAAGGAGAAAAGGAAAGATATACCCATTTGAATGCAGAATTCCAAAGAATAGCAAGGAGAGATAAGAAAGCCTTTCTCAATGATCAGTGCAAAGAAATAGTGGAAAACAATAGAATGGGAAAGACTAGAGATCTCTTCAAGAAAATCAGATATACCAAGGGAACATTTCATGCAAAAATGGGCTCAATAAAGGATAGAAATGGTATGGACCTACCAGAAGCAGAAGATATTAAGGAGAGATGGCAAGAATACACAGAAGAACTATACAGAAAAGATCTTCATGACCCAGATGATCACGATGGTGTGATCATTCACCTAGAACCAGACATCCTGGAATGTGAAGTCAAGTCAGCCTTAGGAAACAGCACTACAAACAAAGCTAGTGGAGGTGATAGAATTCCAGTTGAGCTATTTCAAATCCTAAAAGATGATGCTGTGAAAGTGCTGCACTCAATATGCCAGCAAATTTGGACAACTCAGCAGAGGCCACAGGACTGGAAAAGGTCAGTTTTCATTCCAATCCCAAAGAAAGGAAATGCCAAAGAATGTTCAAACTACCTCACAATTGCACTCATCTCACATGCTAGTAAAATAATGCTCAAAATTCTCCAAGCCAGGCTTCAGTAATATGTGAACTGTGAACTTCCAGATGTTCAAGTGGGATTTAGAAAAGGCAGAGGAACCAGATCAAATTGCAAACCTCCATTGGATCATTGAAAAAGCAAGAGAGTTCCAGAAAAACATCTATTTCTGCTTTATTGACTATGCCATGCCTTTGACTGTGTGGATCACCACAAACTGGAAAATTCTGAAAGAGATGGGAATATCAGACCACCTGACCTGCCTCTTGAGAAATCTGTATGCAGGTCAGGAAGCAACAGTTAGAACTGGACATGGAACAACAGACTGGTTCCAAATAGGAAAAGGAGTACGTCAAGGCTGTATATTGTCACCCTGTTTATTTAACTTATATGCAGAGTACATCATGAGAAATGCTGGGCTGGAAGAAGCACAAGCTGGAATAAGATTGCCTGAAGAAATTTCAATAACCTCAGATATGCAGATGACACCACCCTTATGGCAGAAAGTGAAGAGGAACTCAAAAGCCTCTTGATGAAAGTGAAAGTGGAGAGTGAAAAAGTTGGCTTAAAGCTCAACATTCAGAAAACGAAGATCATGGCATCCGGTCCCATCACTTCATGGCAAATAGATGGGGAAACAGTGGAAACTTTGTCAGACTTTATTTTTGGGGGCTCCAAAATCACTGCAGATGGTGACTGCAGCCATGAAATTAAAAGACGCTTACTCCTTGAAAGGAAAGTTATGACCAACCTAGACAGCATATTCAAAAGCAGAGACATTACTTTGCTAACAAAGGTCCGTCTAGTCAAGGCTATGGTTTTTCCAGTGGTCATGTATGGATGTGAGAGTTGGACTGTGAAGAAAGCTGAATGCCGAAGAATTGATGCTTTTGAACTGTGGTGTTGGAGAAGACTCTGGAGAGTCCCTTGGACTGCAAGGAGATCCAACCAGTCCATCCTAAAGGAGATCAGTCCTGGGTGTTCATTGGAAGGAGTGATGCTGAAGCTGAAACTCCAATACTTTGGCCACCTCATGCGAAGAGTTGATTCATTGGGAAAGACTCTGATGCTGGGAGGTATTGAGCGCAGGAGGAGAAGGGGATGACAGAGGATGAGATAGCTGGATGGCATCACCGACTTGAGTGACATGAGTTTGAGTGAACTCTGGCAGTTGGTGATGGACTGGGAGACCTGGCGTGCTGCGATTCATGGGGTTGCAAAGATTGGACACAACTGAGCGACTGAACTGATAGTGTTGAGAAATGGCATATTTCCTGACATATTAGTAAACAAGGGCGATTACAGCCCTCCACTTTGAGCTGGTGAGCCCTGAGAGCACTCAGGAAGGAAGGATTATGTGCTCTGTAGCAGCCACCAGACTGCAGCCACTCCCCACGCTGAGCCCTGAGGAAACTCGGGATGTGGAAACACGGGATACTGCCCCCAGACAGAGGACCTGCATACCAAAGGATTGATTTCAGTGAGCCCTTTGTATGTATGCACCTTTCCATGCATAGAAAAGTGCTAAATTCCTTAACTTGAGATATCTGGTGTTTAGACTACCCACCCTATGCTTCAAAACTTCTGTATAACCTATCTCTTCCCCTCACCTCCTCAGAGCAGTTCTCTCATGGTTAATTGAAATTCTGCCTCCTGGGCTTAAGTCCTAAAAATTTCCACCTAATAAAACATAACTCAACGTTTAGATTGTGAATATTTTTTTAGTCGACAGTATTTAGATCCTCTTTCAGAAGAGAAATTTTTGATTAAAAATTATGTTGTTTTAGAGACTTCCCTGATGGTCCGGTAGTGAAGACTCATGCTTCCAGTACAGAAAGTGTGAGTTCAATCCCCAGTCAGAGAACTAAGACTCCATAAGCTGTGTGGTGAGGCCAAAATAAATTTTTTTCAAGTTATTTTAATCTGTAGTTATATGGTCACTTGGGAGATGAATAAACCTCTCTATTGAGGATACCAATAATTTATCATATGATTTATCATATCATACTAAAAATTTTATCTTATTTTCCCCACTTTGGTATTTTATCAGGTACCAAACTCATCTGTGAGTACAACAAAGTGTCATGGATATATAAACATGCCAGTAATGACAAAAACCAATAAGTGCGTGTGTGTGGGTGGGTGCATGTGTGAATATACATGGTGTGTGTAGCCAAATGTTTTATGTAGGTGTAAAGAATTCTTTTTTACACTTCAAAAAGTTAACCATAGTCCAGAATAGGAAAATCTACAGAGACAGAGAGTAAATTAGTGGTTGCCAGAAGCTAGGGGGAGGGGAGAATGGGGAATGACCGCTAAAGGGTAGAGATTTCTTTTGGGCATGATGAAAATGTTCTGGAATTAGTCAGTGGTAATGATTGCACAACTTTGTGAAACTGCTATAAGCCACTAAATTGTACAGTTTTAAGCGGGTGAATTTTATGGTATGTGAGTTACATCTCAGTAAGTCCATTATTTTAGAAAGTCAATATGCTTATTTCTCGAATAACCACTTGAAATTTCAATTTTAATAAAGATGACAATGTGTTTTAAATCATTTTCCCAAGGCAAAAGAAAGAGCAGAGGCATGTAGGCTTACTGATCCAACCGTAATTCAAGGGGTAAAGGGTGCAGGGTTTCTATTTGAGGTTATGAAATTCTTCTAGAATTAGATGTTGATGATGGTTGCTTAGCCTTGTGTGGATACTAAAACCCAGGAAAGTGCACACTTTAAAATGGTGGGTTTTATGGTATGTGAATTATATCTTAAGTTTTTAAAAGTTTATTTAAAAGGTTGCAAGTGCTACTATTTGGCCCAGCCATTCCACTCCTAGATATGTATTCAGGATGGGACTTCCCTGGTGGCCCAGTGGCTAAGACACATGCTCCCAATGTGGGAGCCTGGGTTTGACCCCTGTTCAAGAAACTAGATCCCCCTCACACACACACAAAAGAAACTAGATCTCACGTGCTGCAGCCAAGACCCGGCATAGCACCCTCTCCCCAAAAGATATACACTCAGGAGAAATGGGTATGTATGTCTACACAAGAACTTGCACATGTGTTCATAGCAGCATTATTCAAAATAGCCCTGAAATGAAAAGCACCCAAATGTCCATCGCTTGATGAAAGAATTAATAAAATGTGGTGTAGCCACACACTGGAATATTACTCAGCAACAAAGAGAAGTGACACATAGATGCATGCTGCAGTAAAATGAACCTTGAAAACACTAGGTAAGTGACAGAAGCCAGTCACAGAAGACCACATAGTACACGATTCCCTTGTGTGAAATGTCCAGAACAGGCAAATTTATAGACGTAAGGAGAGTAAGTTAGTGGTTTTCCTAGGAGAAGGATGGGAAATGAGGGGTAACTGCTAATAGGCAAGGGCTTCTTTTAGAGGTGATGAAAATGTTCTGGAATTAAATGGTGGTAACGGTTGTAACAATCTTGTGAATATTCTAAAAAACTTGAATTGTATACTCTACTTGGGTGAATTACACGGTATGTGAGAAATGTAGCTCAGTTAAACTGTTTAAAGAAATAAAAAATGCTAACAAATAGTTACAAAATGTTGAGATAAATGTTGAAGAAAAACAGATGGTAAAAGATGGTCTCTGCTAATATAATGTTAAAAAAAAAAAGAAACAAAACACACACAAAAAATCCCTTTTTCACTTTCTCAGCCTTCTCTATGAATTGTAGACAACAGTTGCCAATATCTTGAATCTATAATGATGCTTTAAACCCTTTTCTCCTTTCTCATTCCCTGCCGGGGTTCACTGTTCACATTGCAAATGTCCTTCTTACTCAGAGTTTATGAAACCCACATGCAATTTTTTTTTGACTAACATTATTCTGTACTATGACTTGATTAAGAGTTTAATACCATCTTCAATTTTTTACTTTTATTGTGAACTCTTTTTTTTTTTAATAGAAATTCTAAATAGTGTTGATGTTATGCATTCATGCCAGATAGTCACCATGGCTGAGTCTGCCAAGAGAACAGCATTTCCCATGGGCCTCTGATTCTTGTTATTATTCAACTCTTACTAGAAGAAAATTATGTTTCCTTAGTAATTGAGTTGTTTTAACTATTGTTTTGACTTTTAGTAGCCTTAGAAGTAGAATTGTGTCAAATGTTTTAAATTATAGAACTTGCAAATTCATTCAACAAATATTTATTGAGTACCTGTTATTGACCAGGCACCATTTACTTACATTTATTTATAACGAACACTAGAGAACACTAGTTGGTTAATCAAGTATGATTTTTTTTCCTTACAGATACTGGTAAGAGCACTCCAAAGATGTGAATCAGTTTAATTCAGGGCTGTTGCTTCTAGCAGATAAGCCAGCCTACCTGCTGTTGAATGACGTGCAAAAAAGAAAGTGGGAAGAAGAAAGTCATTTGAGTAAATTCTTTTTGCATTTGTAGAGCGCTTTTGTTTTTTGGGATTTTTTTTTTTTTTAAACAATAACATTAAAAAAAAAAAAATCCTCACGAGAACCTTAGGAGTGGTGCTGGGCAGCACTTCCCACGTGATTCTCCCATGGATGAGGATAAGGAAGTCAGAGAGGTTATGTGATGGTCTTGCTTGGATATACACAGTGAGAAATGGAATGTTTCCTGTCCTATCAGTAAACAAAGATGTCACAGTCATCGGCAGTTGCAGCCACCACAGTGGTGAGCCGGTGAGCCCTGAGGAAACTCAGGATGGAAAGAATACCTGCCCTCTAGCAGCCATCAGAATGCAGCCACTCCCCATGCTGAGCCCTGAGGAAACTCAGGATGTGGAAACACCGGATCCTGGCCCCAGACAGCTGAGCTGCATACCAACGGGATAATTTCAGGGAGCCTGGACTCTTGTATCTTCCCAAACAGAGAACAGCATTAAATTCCTTAACTTGGATTATTTGGTTTTCTTTAATTAACAGTAATCTTTGGATGATCAGGCTACCTGATCTTTTTGGTAAAATTTCTATCTAACCTGGCTCCCTACCCCACCCCCCTGCCCAATCTTGGAGCAGTTCTGTCAAGGTTGCTTGAGACGCTGCCTCCTGCTCTTGAAGTCCTAAAAGTTCCCACCAAATAAAGCATAACTCTCGACTTCAGAGAGGCACCCTGGTGGCTCAGATGGTAAAGCGTCTGTCTACAATGCAGGAGACCCAGGTTCAATCCCTGGGTTAGGAAGATCCCCTGGAGAAGGAAATGGCAATCCACTCCAGGACTCAGATCAGTCGCTCAGTTGTGTCTGACTCTTTGGAACCCCATGAATCGCAGCATGCCAGGCCTCCCTGTCCATCACCAACTCCGGGAGTTCACTCAGACTCACGTCCATCGAGTCAGTGATGTCATCCAGCCATCTCATCCTCTGTCGTCCCCTTCTCCTCTTGCCCCCAATCCCTCCCAGCATCAGAATCTTTTCCAATGAGTCAACTCTTTGCATAAGGTGGCCAAAGTGCTGGAGTTTCAGCTTTAGCATCAGTCCTTCCAAAGAAATCCCAGGGCTGATCTCCTTCAGAATGGACTGGTTGGATCTCCTTGCAGTCCAAGGGACTCTCAAGAGTCTTCTCCAACACCACAGTTCAAAAGCATCAATTCTTCAGCGCTCAGCCTTCTTCACAGTCCAACTCTCACATCCGTACATGACCACAGGAAAAACCATAGTCTTGACTAGATGAACCTTTGTTGGCAAAGTAATGTCTCTACTTTTGAATATGCTATCTAGGTTGGTCATAACTTTCCTTCCAGGAGTAAGCGTCTTTTAATTTCATGGCTTCAGTCACCATCTGCAGTGATTTTGGAGCCCAGAAAAATAAAGTCTGACACTGTTTCCACTGTTTCCCCATCTATTTGCCATGAAGTGATGGGACCAGAGGCCATGATCTTCGTGTTCTGAATGTTGAGCTTTAAGCCAACTTTTTCACTCTCCACTTTCACTTTCATCAAGAGGCTTTTGAGTTCCTCTTCACTTTCTGCCATAAGGGTGGTGTCATCTGCATATCTGAGGTTATTGATATTTCTCCTGGCAATCTTGATTCCAGCTTGTGTTTCTTCCAGTCCAGCGTTTCTCATGATGTACTCTGCATATAAGTTAAATAAACAGGGTGACAATATACAGCCTTGACGTACTCCTTTTCCTATTTGGAACCAGTCTGTTGTTCCATGTCCAGTTCTAACTGTTGCTTCCTGACCTGCATACAGATTTATCAAGAGGCAGGTCAGGTGGTCTGGTATTCCCATCTCTTGAAGAATTTTCCACAGTTTATTGTGACCCACACAGTCAAAGGCTGTGGCATAGTCAATAAAGCAGAAATAGATGTTTTTCTGGAACTCTCTTGCTTTTTCCATGATCCAGTGGATGTTGGCAATTTGATCTCTGGTTCCTCTGTCTTTTCTAAAACCAGCTTGAATATCAGGAAGTTCATGGTTCACATATTGCTGAAGAAATCAGACTGATTATATTCTTTGCAGCCAAAGATGGAGAAGCTCTATACAGTCAGCAAAAACAAGACCAGGAGCTGACTGTGGCTCAGACCATCAACTCCTTATTGCCAAATTCAGACTTAAATTGAAGAAAGTAGGGAAAACCACTAGACCATTCAGGTGTGACCTAAATCAAATCCCTTATGATTATACAGTGGAAGTGAGAAATAGATTTAAAGGCCTAGATCTGATAGATAGAGTGCCTGATGAGCTATGGAATGTGGTTCATTACATTGTACAGGAGACAGGGATCAAGACCATCCCTGTGGAAAAGAAATGCAAAAAAGCAAACTGGCTGTGTGGGGAGGCCTTACAAATAACTGTGAAAAGAAGAGAAGCGAAAAGCAAAGGAGAAAAGGAAAGATATAAGCATCTGAATGCAGAGTTCCAAAGAAGAGCAAGAAGAGATAAGAAAGCCTTCTTCAGCAATCAATGCAAAGAAATAGAGGAAAACAACAGAATGGGAAAGACTAGAGATCTCTTCAAGAAAATCAGAGATACCAAAGGAACATTTCATGCAAAGATGGGCTTGATAAAGGACAGAAATGGTATGGACCTAACAGAAGCAGAAGAGATTAAGAAGAGATGGCAAGAATACACAGAAGAACTGTACAAAAAAGATCTTCACGACCCAGATGATCACGATGGTGTGATCACTGACCTAGAGCCAGACATCTTGGAATGTGAAGTCAAGTGGGCCTTAGAAAGCATCACTATGAACAAAGCTAGTGGAGGTGATGGAATTCCAGTTGAGCTATTCCAAATCCTGAAAGATGATGCTGTGAAAGTGCTGCACTCAATATGCCAGCAAATTTGGAAAACTCAGCAGTGGCCACAGGACTGGAAAAGGTGTTTTCATTCCAATCCCAAAGAAAGGCAATGCCAAAGAATGCTCAAACTACCACACAAAAACTACCTCACAATTGCACTCCAGGACTATTGCCTGGAAAATCCCATGGACAGAGGAGCCTGGTAGGCTACAGTCCATAGCATCGCAAAGAGTCGGACACAACTGAGTGACTTCACTTTCTTTCTTTCTTTCTTTCTCAACTTCAAGGTTGTGAGTATTTCTTAAGTCAACAACAGGAATCCAGAAAGTCTGGCTCTTACAGTTTTATTTCAGCTTGACGTCTAGAAGCAAGAAAGACTGATGATCAAGCTGCCCTAATTTTTTCTAAACTGTTTATTTTATTCAAACTTGATTCTAATCTGAAGTTGCCTTTAATGAGAAAAGAGCCCCTCCTAGCTTTTGCCCAGTGGGATCTGGTATTCCATCTAATCTCCTCAGGTTAGTGTGTAAATGGACCAAGGTTAAAGAGAAAACAAAATCTTTTGTCAATGTCTGGGGATTGTGGAGTAGGACAATTTATCTGTAAAGCAAAAAAATGGTAAACTGTACCTCTGCTTTTTGGTAAGAAAAATTCTGAAGTGATTGTGTTTTGTTAATGAAAACTTCACAGTACTTCACAGTACTTACCTTTGGCTAGAGATTAAACATGGAAAAATCCATTCACTCAAAATCATAATTTTTATAAAATTATATGTAGTGAAAATGCATGGATCTTATTCTTCATCGGTTGCTGAAATGTTACAGCTTCAAACGTTGTGTCTAAATGCTTTATTTGGAGTCATTCCATAATAATACTGTCTTACTTTTACCAGGTACTAATTGTGTAGAGAAAACCTAAACTGCCCCTGTGTATCTCTTTTACTCTGACATTACTACCACACTCACCACACTTCTGACACCAGCTGTGTGGTTTTTTCCCCACAATATGCAGTCCTGCGACACCAGCTTCATGTCCTACAATTTAACTCAATTCTGACACCGTCTGCTTGGAGATAGCACCAGATCCCACATGTTAAAGGCTCAGTCCTACAGGACTGCCCCTGCCCTCCACCACTTTAGATGCCACTCACAAGTAGTATTGTTGCAGGAAGGGGGATCCCTTCCAGGGCCTGAGAGTACTCTCTAGTCTAACACTTGGAAATGAGTTGTGTGGGGAGAGACATGCTGAGAAAGCGAGAGACTTTATTGGAAAGGAGTGCCTAGACGGAGAGGAGCAGGGTACGAGAACCCAGGAGAAGGACTCTGCCATGTGGCTCGTGGGCTTTATGGTGATGGGATTGGTTTCTGGCTGTCTCTGGCCAATCATTCTGACTCAGGGCCCTTCCTGTGGTGGAGGCAATGCTTAGGCAAGATGGATTCCATCAAGGACTGTGGGAGGTGGTAGGAGATGTGGGATCTCCTTTGGACCGTTCCGAATTCTTCCGGTTGGGCGTGGCTTGTCAGTTCCGTGTTCCTTACTGGGACCTCCTATCATAAAATAACTCATGCAAATCGTGACTGTGGTGCCTGGCCAGGTGGGCAGTTCTGGTCAGCGTGTTTCCCCTGACAGTAAGCCCTCAGGTAACCCACAGCCTGCATCTAACTTGGCTACGAATCAAATGTTCTCAAGAACTCCTCCCCTTTGGATTTGATTATTTTCTAGAACGGCTGACAGAACTCGGGAAAACACGTTTACCAGTTTATTAAAGGGCATGATAAAGGATACTGCTGAACATCCAGATGGAAGAGATCTGAAGGGCAAAGAATGTGGGAAGCGGTGCAGAGCTTCCACGCTCACTCTCCCAGCATCTCCACGTCTTCCACAACCTACACTAGAAGCTCCTAGAACTCCATACCTCGGGGATTTTTTTTTTTTTTTTTTTTAGGCTTCATCATGTAGGCATGAAGGATCTTTAACTCCATTTCCAGCCCTTTTCCCTCCTCTAGAGAATGGGATGTGGGTTGAAAACGTCACACTTCTAATCATGGCTTGGTCTTTTTTTGGTGACCAGCCCCCATTTGAGAGCCCACCAAGAGTCACCTTATTAGAAAAAAGATTGTTATCCCTCAGGAAATTCCAAAGGATTTAGGAGATTGGTGTCAGGAACTAGGGTCAAAGACCAAATAGTAGAACAAAAGATGCTCCTAGAGGTCTTACCGCTTAGGAAATTAAAAGGGTTTTAGGCGCTCTGTACCAGGGACTAGGGGTAGAGGCCAGTATATGTATATTTTCTATTATCTCACGTTTACTAACACCTATTATAAGTGGTTTATAACTATTAACTTCTCTAATTCTCACACAACACAAGAGCTTCATATGACAAAACTGAGGCACAAAAATAATGAGTTTCTTGATCAAAGTCTCATAGCTATTAAACATTAAAATTTGAACCCAGCACTTAAGCACTACCTTCTTCCATCTTATTTAGACCAAATACTCTCATGTTAAGCGCATATTCTTAGTTCAGATATTAGCAGTCTTCCCTGTACTCAGCAGCTTCCCTGGTGGCTCAGATGGTAAAGAATTCTCCTGCAATGCAGGAGACCCAGGTTTGATCCCTGGGATCACAAAGAGATGGACACAACTTAGCAACTGAACAACAAGAACAACCTTACTTATCAAAAGCAAATAGCTCACCAACACCAGGGTTTTAGTAACATTTGAAATCTTTCTTCAGCATGTTTCCATTTCCCTGCGTTTGCCCATGACTTCCCTTCTTCTGGCCTCATCTACCCCTTTCCCTCTTCCCATGGGCTTCTCCCAAGCCCTGGCCCCACAGCCCCATTGAGGGCAGGCTTTCCAGCAAACTGACCTGAATCGTTTTTCTGAATCTAAATTGCCTCCACCATTGCTTCAGCTACTATGAAGAAAGCCCAGTAGTATTTTATGTCTACAGAGGAACCTGTTGCTTAGGCCAGGGCAACGAAGTCTGGTCAGAACTTGAAGGTGACTGGGACTTCCCTGGTGGTCCAGTGGTTAACACTCGAGCTTCCATGATCCCTGGTCGGGGAACTAAGATCTCACGTGCTGTGTAGAGCAGCTAAAAAAAAAAAAAAGAAAAAGAATTTGAAGGTGATTGAAAACAGTGAGTTCCTTAAGGCCATTTTCCCTGTGGCTTATTCCACCCTGGTCAGAGAACAGTGCAGAGGGTAGACGAGACACCACGGAGGCAGAGGAGTGGCCACGACTGTCCACTACCTTCTCAGTTCCCTACATAATGTACCTAAGCCTCGATGGGATTTCCTAACTACGAGAAACAGCAGTAGAGCCGAGGAGCCCCACACAGGGGCCCGCTGCCCGTGCTGTGTGCGGTGGGGAAGGGGTCACACCACAGCTCGAGGGCCTGCCCTTTCCACCTGCTTGCAGATGCTTGCTGCTCTCACGCTCATGCTCAGTCGCTTCAGTCGTGACTGACTCTTTGCGACCCCATGGACTGTAGCCCACCAGGCTCCTCTGTCCATGGGATTCTCCAGGCAAGAATATGGGAGTAGGCTGCTGTGCCTTCCTCCAGGGGATCTTGCCAGCACAGGGATTGAACCCCTGTTTCTTGTGTCTTTTGCATTATGGGCAGATTCTTTCCCCACTGAGCCCTGGAGGAAGCCTGCTTGCTACTCTACAGTCATTTAATTCTATGTTCTAAGTTTCAGGGCCTACAGAGAAATTTACCATAAAGCTAATAACATTTAAACCTCAGGACTCCTCACATCCCAGGCCCCTGAGAGTGGTGGGAGTTGCTTGGAGTTGTAGAGGGTTCCAGGTGGGGAGGGAAAGCTGGTGCAATCAAGAAGGATGTCTCTGAAGGTATAGTTCCCTAGAGACCTCAGAAGAAAGGTACTTGAATTTCCTAAGTTCCAGGATTTTACTGTGATTTCTCATTCTAAGTAAATAGCCAGCTTTGTACCAAATTTATATTTGTGATTCTGCTTTATTTGTTTTTTTGTTTTATAGAGGGCTCACAAAATTGCATCAGGATCGGGGCCCACAAAAGTGTGGAGTCACACCTGGGGCCTGCCTGGTCCTTTCTGTTTTATCGGAACTGAAAAGGAACCAAGTTTGCTGAAAAGGGATTTGAGAGCAAGCTGCCTGGGCTTCCCTGGTGGCTCAGATGGTAAAAAATCTGCCTGCAATGTGGGAGACCCGGGTTTGACCCCTGGGTTGGGAAGATCCCCTGGGGAAGGAACTGGCAACCCACTCCAGTATTCTTGTCTAGATAATCCCATGGACAGAGGAATCTGGCGCCAAGAGCCGAGTCAGAACATTTGAATCCACTGCTAATGTTATGTATGGATTATGAAATACAAATTGTATCATTTTGTGATTCTTCATCCAAGTTAAATGCTCTTATACTGCATTTAAAATTGACACTGCACAATGTAAGTGGTTAAGTTTGTACTAATCACTTAAACTTTTAATGTTTTCTTTATTTAAAATGGTGTGAAATAGAAAAAAATTTAAAACATGACCCATCAAGTGAAAGGGAATGAGAGATGGTGAAAGAAAAGCTAAAGTTTTAGATTTCAAGATCTTCAATTACTTTTTTTTTTTTTTTGATTTTTCAGTTTGCACTGGGCTTCACAAATTTATGTACTGGGTCATAGTTAATGATTCTTCCACCCAAGGCTGCAGTTCCTGATGGTAGCCCTTCCCTGCCACAGGCCTCCCTGGGTGCCCAGAGATGATCCCTCTCCCTTGCACCTTCAAGCCCGCTGCTGGTAGTACCTGCCACTACTGCCAGTCTGGTGGCGGGGGGCAGTGGGGAAGGAGATATCACCTTCCCTGATTTTCCGTTATCCTCTGCCCAAGCCTTTAAATGTAAATCACTTTCACTAGTCCTTCTTCCCTGGTAGCTCAGACATAAAGAATCCGCCTGCCAATGTAGGAGACGGGGATTCGATCCCTGCATCGGGAAGATCCCCTGGAGATGGAAACGGCAACCCACTCCAGTATTCTTGCCTGGGAAATCACACGGACAAAGGCGCCTGGCCGGCTTCAGTCCAGCAAAAGAGCTGGACGCAAGTGAGTGGCTGAACAAGACCCTCTTTTCCATGCTTCCATTTTCATATATCTTAAGATAGACTATTTCAAACACAGACGAAAAAAGAGAAATTAGTGTAATGGATGCCCGCATACCCGCTACCCAGGGTCAATGATACTTCTTTCATTTCTTTGGCGTGTGCCATCTGTTTCTCGCTGGGATCCTGACTGATGTAGGGCCTCCCTATGCACTTGAATTACTATTTAGAGTCATTAAACCTCCCTCTTCAACTAGGACAGACTATTTCTGAGAAGAACCAAATGGACATTATCCCACAGGTTAAAATAGGGCAAGTGGCTTTACACATATTTCCTGCCTCTTCAATGCAACTTGGCTCCCTAACTCTGCCCCACCGCTCCCCGCCCCAGGCATCCTGGCTCATCCAGGCTTTGTTTTGTACCCAAAGCTGCAAAGAGAGGGCATACTAGGTGCCATTTAAAACAAGTGAAAGACACTAATCAACAGTATATTTATTCCCACAGATTAATACGTGCTTGTCATCTCACTCAGAAGAGAATAGGAAACACTTGAAGAAATTTTTCTTTGTGAGGTGGTCCTCTTTGTGAATACAGTCTGTGGGGTTGCAAAGAGTCCGACATGACCAAGCGCACATGCTCAAGCCTCTTTGCGAGAGGATTGATTACGCGGTCATAGGTCGGCAATATATTTGTCTTCCACAATTTCAGGAAAATAATTTTGTCATTAATGAGATTTGCTAGTAAAGCAGAAAGGTCATATCCACAAGGATAGAGTCATCTGTAATATGAGACCTGTGTCTCTTAGCAAGAAAAAAGAATCACTTCAGATTTAGTCTGTTTATTAACAGACACAATAAAAGTAATATACTCATCTATACGTGGGTATTTGGAATTAGACTCTTGTTCATCACACCCCATCAGGGATACCATAGAATTGCTTGAATCGATAGGAAGCTATAGAAGGAAGGAGTGGGGAAAGAACTCATATTTATTGAATGCCTTCTTTGTGCTATAAGTGCCCTCAGGTTTATTATCCACCTAATCCTCATGGCAGTCCTAAGAGGTAGATGTTATTATTCCTGTGTTATGGAGGAGGAAAGTGAGGCTCATGGCAGATAAGTTGCCCAAGGGCCGTAGTTACATGGTAGTTAAAATAGCCACTATTTATGTATGGCTATGTTTGACTCTGGCTTCCCTTGTGGTGCTAGCGTAAAGAACCCACCTGCCAACACAGGAGATGTAAGAGACGCGGGTTTGATCTCAGCCTGTGCGCCACAACTCCTGAAGCCCGCATGCCCTCTAGCCCATGCCTGGCAACAAGAGAAGCCGCCACAGTGAGAAGCCTGCACACTGCGACTAGAGAGTAGCTCCCTCTCCCTGCAGCTAGAGAACCTGTAACCCAGCCTCTCACAACCCTGTAAGAGACCAGGCTCAGCGTGGCAACCCACTCCAGTATCTCTGTCTGGAGAATCCCATGGATAGAGGAGCCTGTCGGGCTGCAGTCCCTAGGGTCCCAAAGAGTTGGACACTGAGCGACTTAGCATGTGTGCACGCATGCTTGACTCTGTGCAAAGCACTTTACATTGAAATGTGTGAAACTGAACCCTGTGTGGTAAATCATTCTACGCCCATTATACAGATGAGGTGGCTTAAGAATTTTGCCATGGTCATGTCAATAATACTGGCAGAATCAGAATTCTGAGTCAGTTCTGGCTGACTCAAATCCTTGTTACTTCTCCTGGCTTCCAAAGGAAATGGGTACACTGCTACAGCTTTTTTCCCCCATCTTTTTAAAAACTATGTATTTACTTGCTTTTGGCTGTGCTGGGTCTTCACTGCTATGTGGGCTTTCTCTAGCCACAGGGAGCAGGAGCTACTCTCCATTTGCAGAGCACAGGCCTCTCACTGTGGCAGCTCTTCTTGTTGCCAGGCATGGGCTCTAGGGCATGCGGGCTTCAGTAGCTGTGGCGCACAGGCTAAGTTGCTCCGTGGCATGAGGGATCATCCTGGACCAGGGACTGATCCTGTGTCCCCTGAATTACAAGGCGGATTCTTAGCCACTGGATCACCAGGGAACCCCTTCTTTTTCCATCTTGGGCGTCTCTTCCTCTTTACCAACGTCCATTCCATCATTCTTGTTAGATCTTTCTCTCTGATAAAGGACACGAAAGAAATGTGAAGAGACAGGTCCTTTGTCATCATATTTCATTGTGCAATCGGTCTCAATAGCAGGCCTGTTCTTCCCTTCATCATTTTCTTGTCTAACATGATTTTCTCCTTTTGTTGTTTCTGGATGTGTTCACTAAAGTACTCCTAAAATATTTTAAGATGCAATACATTCCTCACCACATTTTTAAGTTGATGCCTAGAATTTTTACCATATCGAGCTACAAATATATATGTACAAATATATATATATATGTCCCAGCACACTATAAATAATGACATTTAAAAATAAACTATCACATCACTATTTAATATCTATCCAGTTGAATCTAAATAATATAGCAATTTGATGACCCATCATACTTTTAAAATACACATAAATAAGTTCTTATTTGTTGCTGTTGTTCAGTCGCTCAGACATGTCCGACTCTTTGCAACCCCATGGACTGGAGTGGGCCAGGCCGCTCCCGGAGTTTGCTCAGACTCATGTCCATTGAATTGGTGGTGCCATCCAACCATCTTGTCCTCTGTTGTCCCCTTCTTCTCCTGCAAATGATACAACAATTTGATGCCCCATCATACTTTTAAGATACACATAAAAAAGTTCTTCTTAACCCATCAGAAATTTTCTTTGTTTGTTTTTCTTCTTGATATTGTATTTCCATTCTATTTCCTAATATATTTTATACTTTAAAGTATTTCATGAATAACATACTTCTATGCATGTTAAAAACATGGAAACATGGAAAAAATGGGAATAATTTAAAATTTCTATGTGATCATAAGATTCTGAGTGTTAGAAACCTCTACACAATTTCTCAGAACAGCATAAATATATTGCAAATATTGATGAACCATTAGTAAACCTAAAATGTAAAATTGCAATGGAATTCCAGCTCTTCATGAGACAAGTAAAGCCTTTCTCCCCCATGTATCCAGGGATAAATATACAGGAGTCAGCATCAATGCTGAATGTTTGGTTTGGCAGATAGTTGCTAAGAAGGTCTTCACCCAAATAAGTAAATGGGAGCGATAGAGTTTTATTATAGAACAGGACTCAATTCTTTGGATTCTTCTCAGTTATATACCCCAAATTACATGGTAATACATCATCAAGATTATTTTTAGTAATCTGTCATCTCGACAACTTAATTAGGTGTCCTTCCTCTTTGTGGAAAGCAGAGAATTGTAGTCCACTTGAGTAGCAAAGGATTAAGTACCCTATTATTAGAGTCATTCGACTCTCCTTTCTTCAGCACCCTAGAGGCTTTTACACTCCAGGCAATGCCTAGACAGCGTATTAAAAAGCAGAGACATCACTTTGCCGGCAAAGGCCCATATAGTCAAAGGTATGGTTTTTCCTGTAGTCATGTACAGATGTGAGAGTCAGACCATAAAGAAGGCTGAGATCCCAAGAATTTATGCTTTCGAACTGTGGTGCTGGAGAAGACTCTAGACAGTCCCTTGGACTGCAAGGAGATCACACTAGTCAATCCTAAAGGAAATCAACCCTGAATATTCATTGGAAGGACTGGTGCTGAAGCTGAAGCTCCAATACTTTGGTCACCTGATCCTGGGAAAGACTGAGGGCAGGAGGAGAAGGGGGTGACAGAGGATGAGATGATTTGATGGCATCACTGACTCAATGGACATGAGTTTAAGCAAACTCTGGAAGCTAGTGAAGGACAGGGAAGCTTGGTGTGCTGCAGTCCCTGGGGTTGCAAAGAAACACGACTTGGTGACTGAACAACAATAACAATGCCTTAGTAGGTTTGGGGTGAGTGTGAGGTATGTCTTTCTATGATCAATTGATAAAAGAAATTGAGCAGAAGAGATGGGAAAGGAGAAACAGCCTGAAGTCTGGACACAGGAACTTTCTTGGGTCAATCCATTCTAGGAAAGCTTATCTGAAAACGAATTCCCTTGAAACAATTTGTGCCCACTTACCCATTGGTTATTCTTCCTGTATCTCCCCTCCTCTAATTGAAGACCTTGGTGTCTAGCATTTGTTTTTCTAAGCTTTTGGTCATTTGGCACTTTAGCATCCTAGCATTGCTGATAAGCTCTGTGGTTAGTCTTTTATATTTGTTCTGTGAAGAGGGCCTTTTTTTCTCCCCATCTCTTGTACATATTTTCTCAAACTTTAAGGTCTTCTGAAAGCTCCTATAAGGTCTTATAAGTAAGGCAACTCTATGAACACAGATATTTAACTATCCCGGCCAATCTAATAGAAAGAGAGAAAAATAGAGAGGGAGGGAGAAAGAAAGAGAGGAGGAGGGGGCTTCCCTGATGGTCCAGTTGTTAAGAATCCACCTGCCAATGCAGGGGACATGGGTTTGATCCCCGGTCCAGGAAGATCCCACATGCCCTGGGGCAGCTAAGACCATGCACCACAACTGCTGAGCCTGCGTGCCCTACAGCCCATGCTCAGCAACAAGAGAAGCCTCTGCAATGAGAAGCCCAAACACCACAATTAGGGAGTAACCCCTGCTTGCTGCAACTAGAGAAAGCCCAAGCAAGCAACGAAGACCCAGTGCAGCCAAAAATAAATAAGTAAATAAATTTCCTTTTTTTTTAAGAGAGAAGAGGGAGGGAAGATCACAAATATTGTTAAAGATGCAGATGGGATTTTAAATTATAAGAGTCTGATTCCATATAGTGGGGCTGTGCATCAGGCTGCACTTATTCAGGTTTCTCAGGCTCACACAGACTGATTGGATGTCTCCATTCAACAGCTCTTCCTCCTTTTGAAACTGAGCAGGGCAGTGTGGGGCTCACAGGCATGAAGGCCTTTCTTTCCCCCATTTCTTGTAGGCAAGACTCCAGCCATTATGACCTTCCCTGAGTTCCAAAGGGCAGATCTGAACAGTTGCTAACCAAGGGAGGAGCAGCAAAAAAACCAGCTGAGCCGAGATTAAAGGGGCCAGAGAAGCTCCTCAAGATGAGGAAACCGCCTGAGACCCTGCTCACGTGCTAGTCTTGTCAGGGACCCCTGTTAACAGTTGACTCACTGTTATAAACCCCTCAAGTTCTTTGGAGTGAAGACACACGGCTTTTTGAGGCAGAAGCCCAGTGAGTCCCCCTTTGCCTGGCAAAGCAAGCAAACTATTCTTCTTCACGAAAAACTTCATCTCCAGGATTTGATTCAGCACCAGCTTACAGAGAGGCCTAGCTTTCGTTAACACTTCCCCTCACTGCGAGTTCCCCCAACTCATTCTCAGTCACAAGGGTTTGGTGATTGATCCCATCTTAGCCCTGTGGTTCTGACGTGGTCATTGACCTAGGCCAGTGTATCCCATATTCTGTAGGAATTGATTGGTCTGAGAGAGCATATAATTCAATCCAGGAGATTTTCCCCAGGCTTCTAGGGAGAAAGAAAACATAAAAAATTCAAATATATGTTTTGGCAGAAGCTGCTGGCAGAGATGCTTCCTTTGCTTTTGGACATGAATGATGAGAACAAGCCCCAAGCATCTCCAGTAGCCGTCTTGCAAGCACGATGGCTATTGTCGTTATTCTGTTGTAAGTTGTGTCCGACTCTTTGCGACTTCCTGGAATGTAGAATGCCAGGCTCCTCTGTCCACGAGGGCAGAAGTGTTTTAAAAACAGATCCAACACTATTTGTTTGTAGTACAATTTTTTTTTTTTTAATTGGAGGATAATGTTGCTTTACCATGTTATGCTGGCTTCTGTCAAAGAACAGGGTTAATCAGCCCTAAATAGGTATATATCACCTCCCTCTTGAGCCTCCCTCCCCCACTGCTCTTCCTCCATCCTGTCCCTCTAGGTCATCACGGAGTGTAACAGGAGGGAAAGGGGCAGGGTGCAACTTTTGAAAGAACGGCATAGGCCAAGCACACAACATAAACCAATCGGAATCAAATGGAGCCAAGATGGCAGATAAGGCTAGACCTTGATCCTCAATCAGCAAGTGAAATGACACACCCAGAGGTGCCACGACAGTTCCAGTTCAGTTCAGTTCAGTTCAGTCGCTCAGTCGTGTCCAACTCTTTGCGACCCCATGGACTGCAGCACGCCAGGCCTCCCTGTCCATCACCAACTCCCAGAGTTTACCCAAACTCAAGTGCGTTGAGCCGGTGATGCCATCCAACCATCTCATCCTCTGTCGTCCCCTTCTCCTCCTGTCTTCAGTCTTTCCCAGCATCAGGGTCTTTTCCAATGAGTCAGTTCCAAGGCACTGTTAAAAGTCTAAGGAGTGGGCAGTGGCCCAAATCCTGGAAATCTCCACCCCTTCCCCAAAATAGTTGGAATAGTCCTCCCACTCATTAGCATATGAAATTACCCAGCCTATAAAAACTAACCAGGCCACATTTCAAGGCCACAATCGCCCTCTGCAATGGCCCACAATCTGTCTGTGGAGTGTGCTTCTCTCTGAATAAATCCACTTCTTACCTATCACTTTGTCTCTCACTGAATTCCTTCATTGATGAGACATCAAGAACCTGAGCTTTATTAGCCCCTGAAACCAGGTGCTGTGGGTGTTGGCTGGGTTCGAGTCCCAGCACAAGGGTTCAAGTCCCGATCTGAGGTAAAGGGTTTCAAGAGCACTGGGCTGATATCCCTGGAAGTTATACAGCAGCATCCCACTAGCTATCTATTTCATGAATGTGGATGTATATATGTCAATGCTATTATCTCAGTTCGTCCCAGACTCTCCTTCCCACCCTATGTCCACAAGTACAATTTCTTTTTCCATCTTGAGCTTCTCAGAGCTCTTGGCAGAAACCAGAACTCCTCAGAGTCATTTAATCTGGGACCATCCTCTCCCAGATACATATAAATTCCCAAATTCTGTCATGTGACCTAATGAATTTTTCTCATTGCTTGCTAATCTGAGTTGAGTTTCCTGTTACTTGCTACATAAAAGTGATAGTTAATATAATCACTACTGTAACCAGGACATGTCTGCATTTATTTTGTTAGGTTTTTTTTTTTTTCTTTTCCCACGTATTGGGACTAACATACATGGTTACAAGAAAGGATATCATGCTTAAGACAATTGCAAAGCCACAGACCTAGATTTTCATAAATTTTAGGAAAGAGGTATTGGTGTTTATTATGGGTCAGTATATACAGAATATAGTATGTTCTCTTTTCTTTACCTGATCTCCAAAGACAGTGGGCCCCAGTTCAAAATGTTAGTCTTCTTACAGATGGAGCTGTGTGGTCATTGCTTAGCTTATGCTTGGAGCAAGTTTCCTAATACTTTGGGCCTGAACTTCACACTCAGCCACAGGCTATGCTGAACCAGCACACACCGGTCTTACAAAACTCCTGACAAGGGTGCCTAGGCAGATATATAGCTTCAGGAGAAGGGGAGAAGACGTGGCATGGCTGCAGCACCCAGTGGCTAACCCCAACCAGTCTGTCAGCCCTCTTACCAGGGATGAGATGAGTGGGAGGCAGGGGCTGAGAGTCCAGAAGGCAGATGTACTAAAAGACCTGGGTGGAATTGTGGCTGATACCAGGAAGGAAACAAACAACGCCTTGTGGAAAAAATGAACGGACAAGGATCCTTTCAAAGGGGTAAGTAATCTGGCAAGACTCTGTGAGATGACATCTGAAGTGAGACTTGGAAGATGAAAAGAAGCCTGTCGTTCAGATGAGGGAAGAAGATGGGGGCTTTCTTGGTAGAAAGTGAGCAAGTATAAAAGCCGTAAGGTGTAGAAGAATGGGGATGATGGGGATGGGAGGTGGCACAGGATGAAGCTAGAGAATTAGG
Organism: Bos taurus; assembly: GCF_002263795.3. Classification (NCBI taxonomy): domain Eukaryota; kingdom Metazoa; phylum Chordata; class Mammalia; order Artiodactyla; family Bovidae; genus Bos; species Bos taurus. Next base: position 7,916,032 of record NC_037331.1, read on the forward strand.
CGAGGGCCAGACCACGTGGAGCTCGTGAGAGATGGTCAGGTGTTTGAACTCCCAAGTGCAATGGGAAGTGGTCAAGCCACTAAACAGTTTAAATAGGAGAGTGACATGAACTGATATGTGATTTTAAAAGATCCCTTTGGTTGTTCTGAAAATGAGGTGAGCAGATACAAGAGCAGAGACAGGAAATCAGTTGGAAGGATGCAGTAGTAACCCAGAGGCTTCCCTGGTGGCTCAGATGGTAAAGAGTCTGCCTGCAATGTGGGAGACCCGGGTTTGATCCCTGAGTCGGGAAGATCCCCTGGAGAAGGAAATGGCAACCCACTCCAGTATCCTTGCATGGAAAATCCCATGGATGGAGGAGTCTGGCAGGCTACAGTCCATGGGGTCACAAAGAATTGGACACGACTTAGCGACTTCACTTACAGTAGTAATCTAGGTTACTACTGGCAGTAACCCAGGAAGGATGTAGTAGTGACCCAGAGAGAACGATTTCCTGATCTAGAGCAGTAGCAGTGGAGATAAGCAGAAAGTGAAGGGTTTGAGACACGTTTTGGAGCTGGTCTATACAATTTACTGATGGATTAAATATGGGAATATGGGAAGTAAGAAGCATCTTATTTTTGCTTGGAGCAAAAATATAATATGTCCTTTCTTCTTTCTTTCTTTCCCCTTTCTTCTCCTTCTACTCCTCTTCTTTATCTTTTTTATTTTTTTGGCCACACCTCACAGCATGTGGGATCGTGGTTCCTCAACCAGGGATCAAACCCATGTCCCTTGCAGTGGAAGCACTGAGTCCTAATACCCTGCACTGTCAGGGAATTTCCTCCTCTTCTTTTATCATCTTTTTTCTTATTTCTCGTTGTATGGGAGGAATACATCAATATTTTCTTTGTAGACATGTTAAACTTGAGGTACACAGTTGAGACTCAACTATATGGATCTAATAGTCTGGAATTTGCATTTGGAATATACATTTGGAATTATCAGCAATTAGATGGCATTTAAAGCTACGGGAATTGAGAGCGCCACCTGATGCAAGGAGCCAACTCATTAGAAAAGACCCTGATGCTGGGAAAGATTGAAGGCAGGAGGAGAAGGGGACGACAGAGGATGAGATGGTTGTATGGCATCACCGACTCAATGGGCATGAGTTTGAGCAAGCTCCAGGAGATGGTGAAGGACAGGGAAGGCTGGCGTGCTGCAACCTATGGGATCACAAAGTCAGACACGACTGAGAGACTGAACAATGAACAGCAACAAGGGAAGAAGAAGATAAGGAGAAGAGTCTAAGGAATCAGAGGATCCCCTATGTTTAGAGGTCTGATGGAAACCAAGAAGTAGGGGGAGGGGAAATTGAGAATGAGCAGCCAATTAGTTAGGAGCAAAACAAGAGTATCGCCGAGAAGCGTAGAGAAGGGAGTATCCCAGGACTGCAAGAACACTCTTAAGATGAAAACAGAGGTCTTCTGTATTTGGCCCCAGGAGGTCTTGGCTGGCTCAACGAGGGCAATTTCTGTGGGGGAGGGAAATCCAATTGTCCTACAGTTGAAGAATGAATGGGAGAAGAAATGGAAACAGAGTTACCTGCAATGCTTTTGAAAGATATTTTTGTGAAGAGGAATAGAGAAGGTACAAAGGGAAGGAAACGGGGGCCACGGAGGATTGTGTATGTGTTAATGATGGGAGGTTTTAGAGCCATTTGCTGATGGAGATGATCCAGTAGGGCAATGGTGACACGCAGGGGAGAAGGGCGGGGGAAAGCAGTGAGGTGCTTGGGGAAGAGCATGACTCCAGAGCATAAGAACAGAGGTTGAACATTGAGAGGGAAGGCCTGTCATCTACCTAATAGAACAGGGAAAAGGAGGGGGGACCAGGCGTGAGTGGTCAGAGAAGATGAGGGAGGTTCTCTGTCTGATTCTTCTGTTTTCTTTCTGGTGTTCAAGGCCTAGGACAGAGTAATATAGTTACATCATCCCCAGTAATTCCAACATCTTATCGTAATATTATGTTAGCTGTAAATCAAAATATGATTTAATTTATAACACTGTGAGACTTTCCATAGATAGAAATTCACAAAGAAAAACAAATTTCTTGATCGGGATATGTGTGCAGATTTTTTCACTATAAATAGCACATTCTAATTGACCATATTTAGAATTAAATATAAAAGAGCCAAGAGTATCCTATAATTATGATTACAGATATAATCACTGACATTTGGAATCCGCTTGCTTGAGTAGACCAGATAATTAGAATATCATGTTAAATATTCTGAGGTGCAAACATGTACAAGACTGAATGCTTTGCACAGAGAAAAAATTTCATGGCTAGAGAACTGCATTCTTAACCTGGGCCAGGTATTTAGAAAACATGCTGTTTTGGTTATAAGGGAGAACAGGGAGCGGGTGGAATGCATGGGGAAACACTACAGAAGCTTTTGTGCAAACTCATCTGCATTGTTGGAAAAACAACACAAAACCACGACCAATTCAGTAACATTATCTTTGGCCTCTAAAGAACAGTACATGTTTTGGCTGACTGTCATCCTCAAAAATTTATCTTGTTGTTACATAATACGTTTCCTTAAGAAAACTCAAAGAACCCTACACAAGTTATGTCATTTGTCTTTATAACGTTCTGAAGCTGAAAACAGAAGGGAAGTTGTCTAGACCAGGGCAGTCCAATAGAAATATAACACGAGCCAAATAGAAAGTAACTAGAATTTTTCTAGTAACCACATTAAAAAAAGGAAAAAAAAAAAAAAAGGAAAAAAAAGTTAAAAAGGTGAAATTACTTTGAATATTATAATTAACCCAATGTATCTAAAATATTATTATCTCAACATATAACAAAGATAAAAAGTTGGCCGTGAGTTCTGTTCCGTTCTTTTGCTGGTACTGAGTCTTTGGAATCTGGTTGGCATGTCACACTAAGCACATCTCAGTTTGGACTGGTCACATTTCAAGGGCTCTGTAGTCATGTGTTAAGTCACTTCAGCCGTGTCCGACTCAGTGCAACCCCATGGACTGTATCCACCAGACTCCTCTGTCCATGCGATTCTCCAGGCAAGAATATTGGAGTGGGTTGCCGTGCCCTCCTGCAAGGGATCTTCCTGGCCCAGGGATTGAACCTGCATCTCCTTCTTGCATTGGCAGGCAGGTTCTTTACCACTAGCGCCACCTGGGAAGCCCCAGCAGCATCTCGATTCTAGAGAAAAATGGAAAGGGTGATGGTCACAGAATCCAAAGTCTGGACTTGATTGCAAGCTAATGCAGTGTGAGTCAGAGTTTGTCGTCGTCCTGCTGAAAATCGTCCCGGCTTCTCATCACTCCCCACACCACAGCTAGCCTCTTGCGAGGCTGAGCGTGCTATGGCGCTGCCTCCCTTGGCCACCATCTGGCTGACCAATCCCCCCCCTCATTCTGTGTGCCCTCTGCTCCCGCCCCCATCTCAGGATTGTGCCACTTCCTCCGTCAGCTTGGAATGCATCTTCTCCTGGCTCCATCCCTGAGTTCATTTAGCTTTTTGCTCAAATATCATCTCAGGAAGGCCTGTGATCTAAAATACAGCTCTCCTCGCTAGCCACTCTCCAGCTATTTACCTTGATTTCTTGGTATTCATGACACTAAATACTGAGAGTACACAAGCCGTTCAAAATTTTGTTTACCATCTATGTCCTCCAGTAGAAAGTAGGATTTGTGAGGTCAGGGCGTTGTTACGGACACTGCTGGATTACCAACACCTGGAGTAATGCCTGGCACACAGGACATTTGTTGAATGGACAAGGGAATAGTATTATTTGGGGCAGATTGTTTAGAGGGTATAGTGAGTGCAGTGTTGAAGACTGTACAATCCGGAGTCAGACAATCTCTTTTTGAGATCAAATTCCAGCCAGTCTGTTTATCATCTCTATTCTTTTGAGTAATTGCTTGATTTCTTTAAACTTCAGGATCTTTATCTGAAAAATGGGGGTGTTAACAATAGTATGTATTTCGTAGAGATGATGTTGTTTTGGAAATTAAATGAGCTAAAGGATGTAACGTACCTAAGTCAGCATGTTGCCATAATAAGCACTCAAGAAAATTTCCTGTTATCTTTTAAACAGTGATGAAAATGAGTGTCCTGACTCACAAGTATTCTTCAGCCTGCCTACCTGCTCCGCAGACAGGGCTCTTATCAAGGGTATTTACTTTCCCTCCTCTTTTCCTCTCCAGCGTACTGCGGTGTTCCCTTTCAGCCCCTTGGATATGGCTGAACATTCTCTTCCCTGACTTCCTGATGTACAGAGACCTTGCTATTGCCTCTGCACCTATTCCCTTTTCCTGCCCTTTGCCAACTCCTCTTCCCTGTTTGTATTTGCTCAGGCTTTGTCTTTGGTGCTGGTTACTCTATGCCTACTCCCTGAACAGTCTCTCACTCCCAGGACCTCAGGGCTATTCCTATGCCGCTGATGCCAGATCTCCATCACCAGCCAGGCTTTCTCTCCTGAGCCTGAGTATATCCAATACAAAAGTCATTCTATTTCCTTCAAACCTGCTCCTCTTTTGGATTTTCTGGATGATCCCCTGGAGGAGGGCATGGCAACCCACTCCAGTATTCTTGACTAGAGAATCCCATGGACAGAGGAACCTGGGGGGTTACAGTCCATAGGGCTGAAAACTCAGACACGACTGAAGCAACTGTAAAACAATTTGACAATGTTGTTTCTGTTTGATGTTTTGGTTTCTTGGCCACGAGGCATGTGGGATCTTATTTCCCCAGCTCAGTTCAGTTCAGTTCAGTCGCTCAGTCGTGTCCTACTCTTTGCGACCCCATGAATTGCAGCATGCCAGGCCTCCCTGTCCATCACCAACTCCCAGAGTTTACTCAAACTCATGTCCATCGAGTCGGTGATGCCATCCAGCCATCTCATCCTCTGTCGTCCCCTTCTCCTCCTGCCCCCAATCCCTCCCAGCATCAGAGTCTTTTCCAATGAGTCAACTCTTTGCATAAGGTGGCCAAAGTACTGGAGTTACAGCTTCAGCATCAGTCCTTCCAATGAACACCCAGGACTGATCTCCTTTAGGATAGACTGGTTGGATCTCCTTGCAGTCCAAGGCACTCTCCAGAGTCTTCTCCAACACCACAGTTCAAAAGCATCAATTCTTCGGCATTCAGCTTTCTTCACAGTCCAACTTTCACATCCATACATAACCACTGGAAAAACCATAGCCTTGACTAGACGGACCTTTGTTGGCAAAGTAATGTCTCTGCTTTTCAATATGCTATCTAGGTTGGTCATAACTTTCCTTTCAAGGAGTAAGCGTCTTTTAATTTCATGGCTGCAGTCACCATCTGCAGTGATTTTGGAGCCCCAAAAAATAAAGTCTGACACTGTTTCCCCATCTATTTCCCATGAAGTGATGGGACCAGATGCCATGATCTTTATTTTCTAAATGTTGAGCTTTAAGCCACCTTTTTCACTCTCCTCTTTCACTTTCATCAAGAGGCTTTTTAGTTCCTCTTCACTTTCTGCCATAAGGGTGGTGTCATCTGCATATCTGAGGTTATTGATATTTCTCCCAGCAATCTTGATTCCAGCTTGTGCTTCTTCCAACCCAGCATTTCTCATGATGTCCTCTGCATGTAAGTTAAATAAGCAGGGTGACAATATACAGCCTTGATGTGCTCCTTTTCCTATTTGGAACCAGTCTGTTGTTCCATGTCCAGTTCTAACTGTTGCTTCCTGACCTGCATACAGATTTATCAAGGGGCAGGTCAGGTGGTCTGGTATTCCCATCTCTTGAAGATTTTTCCACAGTTTATTGTGATCCACACAGTCAAAGGCTTTGGCATAGTCAATACAGCAGAAATAGATGCTTTTCTGGAACTCTCTTTTTCCATGATCCAGCAGATATTGGCAATTTGATCTCTGGTTCCTCTGCCTTTTCTAAAACCAGATGGAACATCTGGAAGTTCATGGTTCATGTATTGCTGAAGCTTGGCTTGGAGAATTTTGAGCATTACTTTGCTAGTGTGTGAGATGAGTGCAATTGTGCAGTAGTTTGAGCATTCTTTGGCATTGCCTTTCTTTGGTGTTGAAATGAAAACTAACCTTTTCCAGTCCTGTGGCCACTGCTGAGTTTTCCAAATTTGCTGCCATATTGAGTGCAGCACTTTCACAGCATCATGTTTTAGGACTCGAAATAGCTGAACTGGAATTCCATCACCTCCACTAGCTTTGTTCGTAGTGATGCTTTCAAAGGCCCACTTGACTTCACATTCCAAGATGTCTGCCTCTAGGTGAGTGATCATACCATCGTGATTATCTTGGTCATGAAGATCTTTTTTGTACAGTTCTTCTGTGTATTCTTGCCACCTCTTCTTAATATCCTCTGCTTCTGTTAGGTCTATACCATTTCTGTCCTTTATCGAGCCCATCTTTGCATGAAATGTTCCCTTGGTATTTCTAATTTTCTTGAGGAGATCTCTGGTCTTTCCCATTCTGTTGTTTTCCTCTATTTCTTTTGCACTGATCACTGAGGATGGCTTTCTTATCTCTCCTTGCTATTCTTTGGAACTCTGCATTAAGATGTTTATATCTTTCCTTTTCTCCTTTGCTTTTCGCTTCTCTTCTTTCCACAGCTATTTGTAAGGCCTTCCCAGACAGCCATTAGTTCCCCAACCAGGGATTAAACATGTGCCCCCTACAATGGAAGGCAAGGTCTTAACCACTGGACCACCAGGGAAGTCCCTGGATTTCATATTTTAATAAATGGCACCCTACTTACTCATTGTTCAAACCAGAAAATGCAATATTAGTCTTCAGTCTTGAGTCTCTTCCATCTCACAGTACAATCAATCACCATCTTAGTACTGCTACCTGCCCCTGTAGCCATACCTGAATCCAGGCCAACTTCCTGTCTGGATTTCAGGCTAGACTAGCTAAGCTTCTTGATAGACACCACCATGTGCATTCTTTCCTTCCTTTGATTCCTCTCCATAAAGTGACAAGAGTAATCTCAATGAAGTGCAAACTGATCTCACGATCATGCTCAGAGCCTCATTGCTTAGATCACCAAGGTGATGGGTAGCTCTCCGTTGCCTTTAAGATAAAGTCAGATCTGAGGGGCAATTTAGTTATATCTGTTTGAGAAGTTACTCATGCACACGTGTTACAAACGAATCCTCCCCTGCACTGTCCTCTATTTCTTATACTTCAGCCTCTTCAGGGCATGCATGCATGCTGCATGCTAAGTTGCTTCAGTAGTGTCTGACTCTGTAGCCCTCCAGGCTCCTCTATCCATGGAATTCTGTAGGCAGGAATACTGGAGTGGGTTGCCATGCCCTTCTCCAGGGGATCTTCCCAATCCAGGGACTGAACTCAGGTCTCCTGCATTGCAGGCAGATTCTTCACCATCTAAGCCACGAGGGAAGCCCCCACGAGTCCAAGGGAATTTCAAATAGGGCAGACTTTAGCTCATGTTTAGGAAAATTCCCCACCATGCCAGCTCCACCCTTTAACCACAATAAAAGCCCCCAAACCACCCTTCAACCTTTGTCATTTCCTCATCAAACCTCTATATGAGCACTTTTCCTGCTGGGAACCCCAGTTTAGTATTCTTTATTATATTCGTGGGTGGATGCATTCTGTCAGATGTGTCTGGACATCCAGATAAATTCCTAAGGGGAGTGTTCACCTTTGGGCAGACTGAACTATGTACTTTCTGTCTATGCTCAGTTGCTTAGTCGTGTCCAGCCCCATTTACTGTAGCTCACCAGACTCTATCCATGGGATTTTCCAGGCAAGAATACTGGAGTGGCCTGCCATTTCCTACTCCATTTTTTCTGGATACTTATCATCAGTACATTCCCAAATTGCCCCACCCCCTGTTTTACTACTTCCTTCAGCATTCTTTACATTCCACTCTCGTTTTCTTGGTGCTCAGTCTCCATGGCCTCTGTCCTGCTCCAGCCCAGCAGATTGGTTGATCTTTAGGCTTCCTTCAGAGCTGTGGTCTTGGATTTTCTCTTCACTATCACCCGGACTTTCTCGTGTATCAGAATTCCTTTCCCTGGATTCCGTCTTCTCTTTTCTTATTTTAGTTGAATAAAGTATCTCATAGCTCCCTGAAAAATGGACCGATCAGGTAGTGTTTTTGCTCTTTCACATCAGAAAAAATACATATTCTGCCCTCTCAGTTAGTTACTCATTTGCCTGGGGGACTCTACATTAGAAGTCTTTTCCTTCTACTAGTTTCTAGCATTCAGTGTGGCTGCTGAGAATTCTAAAGCCATTCCCATACCTGACTCTTTTTAAAATCCTGTTTTTCTTGCCTGAAAGTTTTTAGAATATTCTGTGTGTCTACAGGGTTTTCAGTTTCATGATGAATGTGTCTCAGTGTAGGTTTATTTTCATCCATCGTCTTGGAAGCTCAATAGGCTCTTTCAATTTGGAAAGTTAGGTCCGTTCATTCTAAGAAATTTTCTTGAATTGGTTCTTTGATAGTTTCAGCCCCTCCATTTTGTCTGTTCTTTCTTTCTGGAACTCCTTTTATTCAGATATTGCACTTCATGGACTAGTCTCTGCCTTTTTCATCTTTTATCTCCTCTTCTCTTTCTTTTTGTTTTACTTTCTGAGGGATTTCCTCAATTTTATACTTTAAACCTTCACTAGAAATTTTCTTTTATACTATGATGCTTTTAATATCCAAGAGTTCATCTTTATCCTCTGACTGCTACTTTTAAAATCATTAATACCATCTAGCTCTTATTCAATGGCTGCAATATCATAATGTGTCAGTATCTTTGAATCTTTAAAGTTATTAATAATACATTTTATTTTCCCCTCCTGCATCATCTTTATTTCTTCTTTGTTTATTTTCTGTTAGTTTTGGCCACTGTCTTTCTTATTAGAATATTCTATCAACTGTCTAGAGATCCTTGGCTGTCCACCCATATCTAGAAGAGAGGCACTAGAAAGTCTGGGGCAAGTTCAATTTACACGGTTGTTGACTTGTTAACTGTGGGTTTCACTGGAGGGCAATCTATTGGGCAGAAGTATGGAAAGAAAGTGAAGAAAAAAGTTTAGGTGTCTTTGAGACAGGAAGAGGGCAGGGCACGACCTTTAAAAGAATGACAAGCCCAAGAACATGACATAAACTGATTTGAACCAACTAGGTCTAAGAGGTCAGAATCAACTTCCACTTGACCTCAACCTCAGTATATGCTCCTTGTAATACATCGCAGGTACCCTGATGGTTCCAGGAATGACCGCAGAAGGTCAGAAAGTGGGTGGTGGCTCAATTCCTGGAAATCCCCACCTCTTTCCCCAAATAGCTGGAATACTCCTCTCACTGAATCAGTTCAGTTCAGTTTCTCAGTCCTGTCTGACTCTTTATGACCCCATGGACTGCAGCACACCAGGCCTCCCTGTCCATCACCAACACCCAGAGCTTACTCAAACTCATGTCCATTGAGTCGGTAATGCCGTCCAACCATCTCATCCCCTGTTGTCCCCTTTTCCTCCTGCCTTCGATCTTTCCCAGCATCAGGGTCTTTTCAAATGATTCAGCTCTTTGCATCAGGTGGCCAAAGTATTGGAGTTTTAGCTTCAACATTAGCCTCACTTTCATCAAGAGGCTCTTTAGTTCTTCTTCACTTTCTGCCATAAGGGTGGTATCATCTGCATATCTGAGGTTATTGATATTTCTCCTGGCAATCTTGATTCCAGCTTGTGCTTCTTCCAGCCCAGCGTTTCTCATGATGTACTCTACATATAAGTTAAATAAGCACGGTGACAATATACAGCCTTGACGTACTCCTTTTCCTATTTGGAACCAGTCTGTTGTTCCATGTCCAGTTCTAACTGTTGCTTCCTGACCTGCATATAGGTTTCTCAAGAGGCAAGTCAGGTGGTCTGGTATTCTCATCTCTTGAAGAATCTTCCACAGTTTGTGGTGTTCCACGCAGTCAAAGGCATAGTCAATAAAACAGAAATAGATGTTTTTTCTGGAACTCTCTTGCCTTTTCGATGATCCAGCGGATATTGGCAATTTGATCTCTGGTTCCTCTACCTTTTCTAAAGCCATCTTGAACATCTGGAAGTTCATGGTTCACGCATTGTTGAAGCCTGACTTGGAGAATTTTGAACATTACTTTGCTAGCGTGTGAGATGAGTGCAATTGTGTGGTAGTTTGAGCATCCTTTGGCATTGCCTTTCTTTGGGATTGGAATGAAAACTGACCTTTTTTAGTCCTGTGGCCACTGCTGAGTTATCCAAATTTGCTGGCATATTGAGTGCAGCACTTTCACAGCATCATCTTTTAGCATTTGAAATAGCTGAACTGGAATTCCATCACCTCCACTAGCTTTGTTCTTAGTGATGCTTCCTAAGGCCCACTTGACTTCACATTCCAGGATGTCTGGCTCTAAGTGAGTGATCACACCATCATGATTATCTGGATCGGGAAGCTCTTTTTTGTACAGTTCTTCTGTGTATTCTTGCCACCTCTTCTTAATATCTTCTGCTCTGTTAGGGTCATACCATTTCTGACCTTTATTAAGCCCATCTTTGCATGGAATGTTCCCTTTTCTTGAAGAAATCTCTAGTCTTTCCCATTCAATGGTTTTCCTCTATTTCTTTGTACTGGTCACTGAGGAAGGCTTTCTTATCTCTCCTTGCTATTCTTTGGAACTCTGCATTCAAATGGGTATATCTTTCCTTTTCTCCTTTACTTTTCACTTCTCTTATTTTCACAGCTATTTGTAAGGCCTCCCCAGACAGCCATTTTGCTTTTTTGCATTTCTTTTTCGTGGGGATGGTCTTGATCCCTGTCTCCTGTACAATTGCATGAACCTCCGTCCACAGTTCATCAGGCCCTCTATCAGATCTAGTCCCTTAAATCTATTTCTCACCTCCACTGTATAATTGTTAGGGATTTGATTTAGGTCATACCTGAATGGTCTAGTGGTTTTCCCTACTTTCTTCAATTTAAGTCTGAATTTGGCAATAAGGAGTTCATGATCTGAGCCACAGTCAGCTCTTGGTCTTGCTTTTGCTGACTGTATAGAGCTTCTCCATCTTTGGCTGCAAAGAATATAATCAATCTGATTTTGGTGTTTACCATCTGGTGATAATGTGAAGAGTCTTCTCTTGTGTTGTTGGAAGAGGGTGTTTGCTATGACCAGTGCATTCTCTTGGCAGAACTCTGTTAGCCTTTGAAGCGCCTCTCACTCATTAGCCTATGTATTACCCAATCCATAAAAACTGGCAACCCTATATGCTTGAGCCTCTTTTGCCTTCTGAGATGGTCCACAATCTGTCTATGGAGTGGTTAAGAATCTGCCTATAATGCTGGAGACCCAGGTTTGATCCCTGGGTTGGGAAGATCCCCTGGAGAAGGGAATGGCAACTCATTCCAATATTTTTGCTGGAGAATTCCCATGGACTGAGAAGCCTGGTGGGCTATAGTCTGTGGGGTTGCAAAGAGTTGGACATGACCAAATGACTAACACTTTCACCTTCTCTCACTTTGTATGGAGTGTGCTTCCTTCCTAAATAAACCTTCTTTCTCTTTATCTGGTTCAATCTTGAATTCTTTCCTGTGTGAAGCCAAGAACCCACACTTGGTGGCTGTACCTGGGACCCAGATATGACCATCGTCCCTGCATCTCGACCAGCAGTTATAAGCTTTCAGTAGGTTGCCTCCCAGGCTGGCCAACTGCTGGCTTAGGAATCAGCTTTCTTGGGACTGGCAAGTCAATTACTACTCAACCATTATTTTTCCAGTTTCCAAATTTTTCTGGTGCTATTTTTCCTTTCAATATCTATCTGCTGGTGGACTTCCACTCTTAAAAAAATGCATTCTTTATCATTTTCGTGGGTTTACAGGAGGAACAGAGACTCCCCTGAGTGTTCTCTGACATTCTGGTAGGACTTAGAGCTTACATGGTCTTTACTGTATGATTATTGAAGTGCCTGCCCTTTTGGCCCTTCTGAAATTCACTAGTCTTGTCTCGTGTCCATTCTCTACGTGGGCCACCTTTCAATTTCTTGAACAACTACAGTCTCCCTTTACGCCATCTGGTCCCCACCAGTGCTGATCCCTCTTCCAGGAGCTCCTGCTTGCCCCTCAGATGCCTCCGTGGATCTTTGATGTCTCAGTTTACATGTGATCGCTCAGAGTGGACATCACTGACCCTCAGCTTAGGGCGAAATCTCCCTGCTGGAATATCCAGGCCTTCCCCTATTTAAAAAAATTTTAAATTATTTTTTGGCTGTGCCATGCTGCATGTGGGATCTTAGTTCTCCAAACAGGGTTCAAACCTGCACTCCCAGCAGTGGAAGTGCAGGGTCTTAACCACTGGATCACCAGGGAAGTCTCCTCCCCCTCCCGTAAAATGGGCCACCTTTTATGTTCCCTCACTAGTCTGTTAAGCTCTGTGGAGGCAGGGCTTGTGACCATGCTCTGCTGCTTTCACTGCAGGATATCCACCTCTTAGCACAGGGCCTAGGACATAGCAGGTGCTCAGTTTGTATCTGATGAAAGGACAAATGAAGACAAGTAAAAGGACTTGCTTGTGATAGGAGAACAGAGTTAGTACTGGAAATCCATTCTTTCAATCTTTTCAACTATATTGGCCTATTCCTTGGTTAGAAGAAATAAAATAGACTTGATTTGGGAAAGGAGATAACAGTCCCTTAAATTTGTATATAGGCAGTACCAGGATAACTGTCTATCTTTGCTATTAACAACGGAGAAGGCAACGGCACCCCACTCCAGTGCTCTTGCCTGGAAAATCCCATGGACGGAGGAGCCTGGTAGGCTGCAGTCCATGGGGTTGCTAAGAGTCGGACACGACTGAGCGACTTCACTTTCACTTTTCACTTTCATGCATTGGAGAAGGAAATGGCAACCCACTCCAGTGTTCTTGCCTGGAGAATCCCAGGGACGGGGGCGCCTTGTGGGCTGCCGTCTATGGGGTCACACAGAGTTGGACACGACTGAAGCGACTTAGCAGCAGCAGCAGCAGCTATTAACAAAATCCAATGGACTAGGTGACTTAAAAACAATGAAAATTAATTTCCCACAGTTCTAAAGGCTGAAACTCCAAGATCTTGGACTTCGCTAGAACTGTCTATCTTTGGTTTATAAATGAGGAAGCAGAGGATTAGTAATATTATGCAAATCATGAGAGAAGGTTCTAGAACTGAGAATTAGTTCTCTTCTGGCTCCTAATCCTGTTTTGTTTTTTACTGCTTGAGACACATCTAAGATTTACGTCTCCAAGCTTATTGCCTTTTATGCTTCACGGATATTTTTGTGTTGTTCTCTAGGTATACGGAGAAGGCGATGGCACCCCACTCCAGTACTCTTGCCTGGAAAATCCCATGGATGGAGGAGCCTGGTGGGCTGCAGTCCGTGGGGTCGAGAAGAGTCGGACACGACTGAGCGACTTCACTTTCACTTTTCACTTTCATGCATTGGAGAAGGAAATGGCAACCCACTACACTGTTCTTGCCTGGAGAATCCCAGGGACGGGGGAGCCTGGTGGGCTGCCATCTATGGGGTCACACAGAGTTGGACACGACTGAAGCGACTTACCAGTACCAGCACCAGCAGCTAGGTATACTTAACTTTCATCAAATAACTACCATCATGTTGCTGTTTAAAGACCAAATCAGTGATTCTCACTTGCTGCAGGTTGTCCAGAGTCATCTTGGAGGGTTTTTCAATCTCTTTGTGCCCCATTCCTCCTCCTCTCCCTGCCTAGTGGTCCTTTGAAAATGCTACCCAAGTGCTATAGACTGAGTATTCGTGTTCCCCCGCCCCCACCACCCAAAATTCATGCTTTGAAAACTGACTCCCAGTGTGACAGTATTTGAAAGGTCACAATGGCACCCCACTCCAGTACTTTTGCCTGGAAAATCCCATGGATGGAGGAGCTTGGTAGGCTGCAGTCCATGGGGTCGCTGAGGGTCGGACGCGACTGAGCGACTTCACTTTCACTTTTCACTTTCATGCATTGGAGAAGGCAATGGCAATCCACTCCAGTGTTTTTGCCTGGAGAATCCCAGGGACGGGGGAGCCTGGTGGGCTGCCGTCTATGGAGTCGCACAGAGTTGGACACGACTGAAGCAACTTAGCAAAAAACAAAGAGAGATGATTTGGGTATGAGAGTGAAGCTGTCACAAATAGGATTAGTGCCCTTACAAAGAGGTGCCAAAGAGCTTCCTCATGCCTTTTGCTATGTGAGGACACAGTGAGAAGTTGACAGTCTTCAACCCAGAAGAGGGTTCTCAGCAGAACTCAGCCATGCTGGCACCTTGGACTTGCAGCCTCTGGAAGTGTGGGAAATTAATTTTTGTTGTTTTACCCAGTCTGTTGCATTTTGTTATAGCAGCCTGAACAAAGAAACCAACTAGTTTTGATATGACTCACTTTCATGGACACGAAGTATTGGATTAACTATTAGTTATGAGCAAAACTGCATTAATCCATTATTAACACATGGGAGAAATATCAATAACCTCAGATATGCAGATGATACCACCCTTATGGCAGAAAGTGAAGAGGAACTAAAAAGCCTCTTGATGAAAGTGAAAGAGGTGAGTGAAAAAGGTGGCTTAAAGCTCAACATTCAGAAAACGAAGATCATGGCATCTGGTCCCACCATTTCATGGGAAATAGATGGGGAAATAGTGGAAACAGTGCCAGACTTTATTTTTCTGGGCTCCAAAATCACTGCAGATGGTGATTGCAGCCATGAGATTAAAAAATGCTTACTCCTTGGAAGGAAAGTTATGACCAACCTAGATAGCATATTGAAAAGCAGAGACATTACTTTGCCAACAAAGGTCCGTCTAGTCAAGACTACGGTTTTTCCAGTGGTCATGTATGGATGCGAGAGTTGAACTGTGAAGAAACCTGAGTGCTGAAGAATTGATGCTTTTGAACTGTGGTGTTGGAGAAGACTCTTGAGAGTCCCTTGGACTGCAAGGAGATCCAACCAGTCCATTCTGAGGGACATCAGCTCTGGGATTTCTTTGGAAGGAATGATGCTAAAGCTGAAACTCCAGTAGTTTGGCCACCTCATGTGAAGAGTTGACTCATTGGAAAAGACTCTGATGCTGCGAGGGATTGGGGGCAGGAGGAGAAGGGGACAACAGAGGATGAGATGGCTGGATGGCATCACTGACTCGATGGACATGAGTCTGAGTGAATTCCAGGAGTTGGTAATGGACAGGGAAGCCTGGCGTGCTGAGATTCATGGGGTCGCAACGAGTAGGACACGACTGAGTGACTGAACTGAACTGAACACATGCTACAATGGTTCAACAAGTGATAATTTTAGAATGTTCAGTTCATTTATAAACACTAATTAAAACACTGTTTTTCAAAGTCAAGTGTATATCTCGACTCTGCGACCCCATGGACTGCAGCCTCCTCTGTCCGTGGGATTCTCCAGGCAAGAATACTGAGTGGGTAGCCATTCCCTTCTCCAGGGGATCTTTCCTACTCAGGGATTGAACCTGAATTTCCTACACTGCAGGTAGATTCTTTCCTGTCTGAGCTACCAGGGAAGCCCTATCTTTTAACATCACACTTCTAATTTCTTCCCCTAAGGTAGGAAAAGGCAAAACACAGCACTAGAGTTTAGGAGTTTTGATCCATCCATTAGCCTGTTTGAGTTTGGCCAGTTCCTTGCTCTCTCTCTGCTTTAGAATAGTTCCTTTCTATATAATAAGGACAACCATAATTATATCCAAAATATACCAAAAGAAAAAGAAGACGCCACACAAGTTGTTAGAAAAATGCTTTATGAAAGAAGAGATTTTGGTAACCAAAGTGTGTCTCAGTCTAATACTGGGACCTGTGTAATGCTCTGGGAGATAGTCTCTTGGCATCTCTAGGCCCATTTCCTGTATGTTACATAGTGATAATGATAATGTCCTTGGAGTAGTATGGGTTAAAATCAGATGAGATCATCAGTTTATAGCCCAGTATAAAGCCATAAGTTATTCTAGTTATTTTATAATTATATATAGTAGGCCATTTTAGCTAGGAAATATGATATGTCCAATGACACCATCAATACAGTTATCCTATGGATAGTTTTTCTGGCTTGTAAGCACTTGATTAGAACAGGCATGTGAATGTAGATGAACTGTCAAGGGCCTTGGGAAGAAGGATTAGAATTTTTTTAAACTTTTTTTTTTTTTTAAAGACTAGGATAGTTTTGGTAAAAAAGCTACATTTCTAAATCTAATTACTGTTAACAGGACTTGTGTAGACTGACCAAAAGGCACAGGGTTCGGGTTCCCTGGAAGTATTAACTGCTGACTGCTTTTGCATCCATGTCCGGAGCTCAATTACAGTACTGGCCTCTGAAGTTTCATTCTGATGGGTGCAACATGATGCACTGAGACTGACGACAACCATAAACAAGGACCCTCTAGTAATGACATGTCTGTACCACACACACAAGCAGCACCAAAGGGCTAACTGAGTGAGTCTCGAGTTAGAAATGATAGTAGATGGTTTCTCATACAAAATTCTATTGTACAAATAATACCACAGTGAAAAACAGGAATGAGAGGCCATTCTTATTTTTAAGTTTGGTTTAATAGGGGGCTTCCCTTGTGGCTCAGCTGGTAGAGACTCTGCCTGCAATGCAGGAGACCTGGCTCTGATCCCTGGGTTGGGAAGATCCCCTGGAGAAGGGAATGGCTACCCACCAGTATTCTTGCTTGGAGAATTCCACAGATAGAGGAGCCTGGCAGGCGTGGGCTTCCCTGGTAGCTCAGAGGGTAAAGAATCTGCCTGCAGTGCAGGAGACCCCCAGTTTGATCCCTGGGTCATTTACTAGATCTTTAATGATTTGATAGGAGAGGGGAATTTATCAATATTTCAATGTACACTTTGACCTCGATAGTTTCTTTTCTTCAAAACTATTCTGAGCTAATTTATCCTTGACACCATTTGAATGGGTTTGCAACTTCTTTGTTCTTTCTGCAATCATTTGCAAGTAGGTCAGCTGACTTACATCCCTCGGTCTCCTGAAATATATTATGAAAAAAATTAGAATTACCTGCAAAATAATCAAATATAGGTTTTATTCTTGAACAAACTGAGAGGTTTATGTCAGCACTGAGTGATTTCTGTGAAAGTGAAAAGGATTTGAATTATGAGTGACTAGGTAATGGATCGGAGAAGGCAATGGCACCCCACTCCAGTAGTCTTGCCTGAAAAATCCCGTGGACGGAGGAGCCCGGTAGGCTGCAGTCCATGAGGTTGCTAAGAGTCGGACATGACTGAGCAACTTCACTTTCATTTTTCACTTTCATGCACTGGAGAAGGAAATGGCAACCCACTCCAGTGTTCTTGCCTGGAGAATCCCAGGGACGGTGGAGCCTGATGGGCTGCCGTCTATGGGGTCGCACAGAGTTGGACACGACTGAAGCGACTTAGCAGCAGCAGCAGCTGGTAATGGATGGGTGTTAGAACAGAAGAGAAGGAGGCAGGAGAGCCTCCATTTACCTGAGTGTGAGAAACACTGGTTTCTGTGCCCTTCCATTTCCCTCCCTTTTTTTGATTTTAATTAAAAAAAATTGTTTTAAAATAATTATTATTTGTTTATCTATTTTTGACCATGCCACACAGCAGGAGTGTGGGATACTAGTCCCTGACCAGGGATCAAACCCGCACCCCTGGCAGCAGAAGTGCAGAGTCTTAACCGTTAGACCGCCAGGGAGGTTCTCCGTTTTTTAATTTTAATTTTCTCTTTGTCAAAACAACAACAATAACAAAAAGGAACCCGTAAGATTGGACATTACCCAACAGCTGGGACATAAAAGTCAGTGGTGAGAGCTCTGAATTCCATGTGCCAGTTTCACTAATGACTCACTGGGAACTTGGTATAGGTCACCTAAACTTGTGCTACTTCAGTTCCTGGATGTGTGGGGAAAAAAAGGATAATATTTGATCCTAAAAATAATTAACTAGGGTAACTGTTTAGAGTTTGAAGAGGATATTTAATTAGGTAAGTTTCCACCACTTTAATAGCTACACTCAGCTATATGCCGTAATCATTAGCTATCTACCATAATTAAATAGTAAATATTTACATTAATAAACATATATTTTCACTTTAACTTCACTTTCCAGCTCTAGTCCCCACATCCTTGTTTCATAGCTTTCTTTTCTCTGATACCATCTTCTGATACTGTTTCAGATCAGTAAATCTGCTTCTACGGGGACTTAAGATTCTAATCAAATCCTGTATATTTCATCTCATTTGGATTAAGATTCATTCTCTTAAAATTAACTGCCAGCATATGAGCCTACTATTTTTCTTATATGAACAAGATCCATTAATAATAAGAACATAATTTTTGTATAACATGACTAGTGTATCTTGGTTAAATTTCACAACATTTTCATTAGTGGATCTTTGTCTATCTTACTTGTGTATTAATTACTCTTCCTTAATGTATCCCAGTGTATAAGCTGAGAGAGGAGAAGTGTCACCATTCAACTTAGAATTAGAATTTTGCAGCTATGGATGACCCTAGAGGTCAGCTACTTGGAAATCATCATTTCATAGATAACGAAGTGGGTAAGTCACCTGTCTAAGGCCACACAACATCTGGGGATAGAGTAGGGATGAGAACCCATGAGTCCTGGGTCTCCAGCAACCCGCTGGAATTACTTGAGGCCTAACTAATACCCTTTGATCCCTGGGTCAGGAAGATCCCCTGGAGGAGGGCATGGCAACCCACTCCAGTATTCTTGCTTGGAGAATCCCATGGACATAGGAGCTTGGTGGGCTACAGTCCACGGGGTCACAAAGAGTCAGACATGACTGAGCAAATTAATACACATACATGCTTTAACTGATTAATTTGATTCAGTTCCACCCGTGCTGGGTTCAGCCCCTCAGTAAGCTTATCTGTTTATAGGCAGATACTACACCTTTAATTCAGGCCAGAGACAACTGGCACAGATCCATTCTCCCTCTGAAAATACATATGCCATACAGATGCTGGAGAGTCATCTTTGCTTCTGAGGACAACACGTAACTTCTCAGTGGCAGCAATACATTCTGAATTCATCTGAAAGTGAAAAAGAAAGTATTAGTCGCTCAGTTGTGTCTGACTCTCTGCGACCCCGTGGACTGTAGACCCCCAGGCTCCTCTGTCCATGGGATTTCCCAGGCAAGAATACTGGAGTGGGTTGCCATTTCCTCCTCCAGGGGATCTTCCCGACCCAGGGATTGAACCTTGGTCTCCAGCACTGCAGGCAGATTTCCTACTGTCTGAGCCTTGACAAATATTTAATTTACATCCACTATGAAACAGGTATTATACCTTTCATATCTAGGGCCCTACAGTCCATGGGGTCACAAAAAAGTTGGGTATCACTTAGTGAGTAAACAACAACACCACCCAAGGCCCTAGCCCTTGGGGAACTTACACTGTAAAATGAAGGCAAATATGGAACAAATGACCATACTAAGAGTTGAGTCTGGGAATGCCCTGGTGGCCAGTGGTTAGGACTTGGGGTTTTCGATGCAGAGGGCACAGATGCTAGTCCTAGTCTGGGAACTAAGATTCTGAAAGCTGGGCAGCACAGTCAAAAAAAAGTTGAATCCTATAACTTTAGTGTACATATCTTAAAAGCATCCAGTTAAAATTTCCTTTTTAATATCACAGTTTCTTGGAAATTAGCCATTTTAATTTATAACTGACGAAGGGAAGTTGATTTTTCATACTTGCCAAGCTTTACATGGCCCACTACTAACAGTTGTTTCTCCTGCAAGATATACCATGGCAGTTGCGTGAAATTTTTTTGGAGTGGGATACGTAAAAATGTAGTAACTATTATGTTTATGTTTTAAATTATTATTTCTATTACTATAAAATTAATGCATTTTGGGGGTAAAGCATTTAAATTATATTTAAGGGTACAAAGTGCAAAGAAAACATTCTCTCTATCCTGAGTATACACACTCAGCTTTTTGTTCCTCTTCCGAAATTTTCTAAGCATTTAGAAACACATATATGTGTATTTTTTCTTATAACTATGAAAATGGGTTAACGGTAAATATAGTTTTTTCCACTAACCCGAGACATATTTATATATCCACACATATTGATCTGTTTCATTTTTTAAAATGTTTACCTACTCTACCATAGACTACATATACCATAATTTATTCAAACAGAAGTTGATCTTTTAAAAAGTCAATGATACTAAATACTGGGAAGGTAAAACAGAGAACATGAATTATATATATGTATACACACACACACACACATATATAAACATATTCACACACACACACACACAACATTGTCAGAGTGAGCAATAGGATTAATAGGCTAGCCACAGAAGCATAGTTGTCAAAGTCCATTCAGTTAATGACTACTTCATCGCTGTTGACTGGTAGGTACAACCCATCAGTATCTTGATTGGTGGTTTTAGACTTTTCATTCAAAGCTGCTGCTACCTTTCTCCCCAACTAACCTGATGTAGTGGAAAAGTCAAACCTTCTCCGTCTGAGGCCACACTTGGTGCTGTCAGTAACATCTTGTTAGAGGCACCAGGACCCAACATCCATTTTAACTCATCAGTTTAACTTTCTTAAGGAATTCCCCACCCTCTGCTCCCCACTTGGGTTGACTTCCTGTCTTCTATCAGTCGCCATTTATCGAGACCCTATAATGTGCTCAGTGCAGAGCAGAACCAATGGAAGTGTTCCACCTCACAATTTAAGGAAGGCAGGGGGCTAGTTTTTGTTTTCAGATAAAAGTCTATTAATAAAACATAAACTCCCTAAAACTTCCTGTAAACCAAATAGCATTGTCACATGCTCACAAACTCTCATTACTTTCATAGCCAGATGACTCAAGATTACTACATTTCTATTCATAAGGACTTTCTTGGCCCGAAATCAACACAGTCAGGCCTTTCCCCCATCTTCCTTCTATCTCCCTTGGGAAACAGACTTTTGGAGGCTAGCTCCAGAATGAAGACATGTGTGTCTGCTGCCTGAACTGTAGGTTCTGGGATTTTATAAAGCCCGAAATCCTCTTTTAAAATTCTTGTTTTGAGTTTGGGGAAGTGGAGGTCTGAATTTTTTTTTTTTTTTTTTGCCTCTAAGCCTTTCAATTTAGAACCATATTCTAAAAATGGTAAATAGACTAAGGCCTTCTGCTTGCTACTTACTATAGAACTGGATATTCATATCAGAAATCAGCCGCGTCTACATTACCGTCTGTCACTCAGCGTGACGGCGGATGAAGGGAACAGACCACCAGCCCTGCCCTGCCTGGGGAGTTTAACACTTGAAGCTTCTGCTTTTGCACTTGACTCTCCTAAAAAACGGGCTCACCTTCCTGTTTAGTTCTTTCGCTTCACAGTTTCCTTGTCAAAACTGAAGAAAAACAAAAAGTCACCATCAAACCTGGGTGCATCCCCGAGGCTCTTCCACTCCTCGGACCGAGAGGAAGCGATCTCGGCCGACCCCACCTCTACCCCCACCCATCCCGCTCTTTTCACAGGCGATCGCGGCAGGGACAAAACCGCTGTCATAAACGATCCAGGCTCACCCCCTTTCCTTTCGGGGCCTCCCCACAGCGCGAGACGGGGTTCCCGGCGGCAGCCGGCTCCCAGCCTCGCCCGATCGCGTTCCTCCGCCGGCCGGGGTCTTGGACCGCGCGGGCAGGGCCGGCCGCCGTGGGGGGGGGGCCGCGAGCGGGCCGGGGAGGGCGGCAGGGAACGTGGGGTCCGGGCCGGGGGCCGAGGTCGCGCCGGGGTCCCGCGCCCCGGGGGCCTGCGCCAGGGGGAAGGCGGGGCCGAGGCGGCGGCGGGAGGGGGTTGAGGGCGGGGCGGCTGGCGGATCCGCGCCGCGGCTTTCTCTCCCGAGCGCCCGAAACTCGGGGCTGAGAACTTCTCCCCGCCCGCGCCCCGCGCGCTCGGCGACCGCCCCCCAGCCCGGGCGCCCGCACCCCGTCCCCGGCCCGCCCCCGCCCCCGCCCCGCCTCCGCCCGCGCCGCCCCCACCGCCGGCCGCCGGCCGCGCTTCTCTCGGTTACAAAGGAGGGAAAATGAGCTGGGCGGCGGCGGCGCGGCGCGGGGCCACCACGGCGGCGGCGGCGATCGCGGCCGCCCCCGGCACCACGTAGAACGCCCCCGCCCGTCCAGCCGCGGCCCAGGCCCGAGCCGAGCCTGCTGCTCCTAGCTCGCCTCCCCAGCCCTGCGCTTCGCCTCTCGGTCCGAGGAGGAGGTGGAGGAGGTGCAGGAGGCGGAGGAGGCGCCGCCTTCGCCGCGCCGGGCGCCCTCGCCGTTGTCTGCGCTCCGCTCTGGACCAGTTTGGGGAAGTTGCCCGAGCCCCGTGTTGCCCAGATGTGCGACCTCATTGAGCCGCAGCCGGCCGAGAAGATCGGCAAGATGAAGAAGTTGCGGAGAACTTTGTCGGATAGTTTCAGCCGCATTGGTAAGTGGCGTGCTGTCCCGGGCACCCGGCCGGGCGCCCTCGGCCCCGCGCTTCTGGCACTAGCGGCTCAGGGGCCACCCGGGACTGGCGTGGGGTGCGCTGCGCGCGAAGGGTGGGGGAACAGTGCCCGGGACCTGGGGGAGGGCGACGACAAAAAGAAGGGACACCTCTTCCCCTCATGATCGGAGGGTTCATTTCTGCCTGATTTTAAGCCTACGACTTGGGTTCCCTCTCCTCGCCACTAGCGCTCCTGCCTTCGCGCCCGCGGGGGACAGGCGAGGGCACGCTCCGTCCCCCGCTGCTCTCCCAGCTGCGCGGCCGCCTGGGTCACTTTTTTTTTTTTTTTGCTCTCAGGCCTTGGTATGGGGTGTTTAGTCAGTAATTTAACTTTGGGAATTGGTGAAATGTTGAGTTTGTGCCATGGTATTGTTTAACATCCAGCCTAAAGAGAAGTGGGACAGATACCTTGGGATCTTTTGTTCGGTACTTCGGGTCCTCGAAACCGAGATTTGGTTGTTGAGTCCCGAGTTATCTGAATCTTTCCATTGCTGCAGAGAAATGCGCTCTGTGAACCTGTCTGAACATTTTAGGAGTAAGTCTCCCAAACTTCTTCCATATACTGGAGCTCCAGGGCTATTGTCTTTAAATCAGCCTGCCAGTTGACCGACAGATAGCCGACCGAGAAATATTCGGGACATTTAAGAATAAATCCGTGTCACAGACTATCACAGGCTGACAACAGTGTCACGTGGAATGGGTTGGCTCGATTTCTAGGGTTGGCCATAAAACCCCCTTTAACCTGACAACGGCGGCTACCTTTTCTAACATCTGAACTTTCATTTGCACAGGCAACTGTTTTCAGCAGGAAAATGGTACAAGTACTAAAAATAATACCTCGGAGTCCCTAAGAAGCCTTTTGAGTCCCTCTAGCCTTTGTTTCGCTTGTTTAACATGTCATCCATGTTAATGAAGGTGTTAATGGAAATTAAACGTAAGGTGCTTCATGCCTTAAACTAAAACCGTGGAGTGCATTTGAGTATTGTCCTTGTCCTTCCATCCATTCATTTAAAAATAGTGGTATAAGTGCATCGTGAAATATGCAAACTTCCCGCAAGTCAAAATATGTTTTTAGTCTAGGTTTCTTTGTTGTCTTCTAACTTAAAAAATTTCGTATTGGTATACATAATCTTTCCCAGGATGACCATAAAGTTATGGTATGAAACCAATATTTAGCCCTGGTTTATTTATTTTGTGTATTGGGTATTTGCAGTTTTATGAGTTAGGGATGCCTATGAAGAGCCCTTGCATTCAAATGAAGTTTGAAGCCAAAAAGAGTGTGAGATAGCAAGGTGTTGAGTCTCTGTGCATTATTAAGAAGGATGTTTCAGCCCCCGACCCAAACTATCACAGAGGCAGATTCTGGAGTCCATTAAGCCCTGTTCTAAAAGGCACTAAATGTATATTTACTAATGCTAATAACTCTGTTGGAACCCATCCAGTTTTGTGTTAAATAATTCATTGCAATTGAGTCTCAGTAAGAAGCCAAGGACATTAATATAAAAATTCCTTATGTTTAAATAATTTCCAGGTTTTGATCGACAGTCAGTAAAATTAGGATTAACTACAATGCTGGCAAATGTGATATTGTTTTTAACTGGATTTTATAGCTTATAGAGATTTAGTGATGTGGAACTCCTTTTGATTCCAACTCTTGTGAAAAAGAGGGTTAAGTGACTCCGGTAGTACACCAAGCTCAAGACATTGATTAGAAGTAGCATTACAGAAGAGACGTCTTTGTTATCTACATATTTTTTAAAGTTTTATTTGCAAAATCAAAAAGCAATGAAATCGATCCCAGTATTTAAGGATTTTTAAGGTACCGGAGGCTGCTGAGTTGAAGCGTCACTATGGGATCACCTAGTGTATAGATTAAAGGTATGGGCTGTGCGTCAGGTGGACTGGGGTTTCCCGAGTCATCAGTTACAGTGGAGTGACAGGTCCCTCATCTCTGAGCTTGCTTTTCGAGTCACTTTGTTATTGGCACTTAGTTAAGTAAAGCATAAGATGTCCTGTGTTGTATGGCATTGAAGACTCCATAGATGTTCCTAATGTGTTATGTTAATGATTACAACATCCTGACATATGGATCTTCTGGTGGAAAGCAAGAGAAAAGAAGTGACCATTGACTTGATGGTAGAGTTAACCTGAAAAATGGATGGGTTTGGGAGTTACATTGATCTGGGTTCGAATCCCATTTCTGTTGCTAGCTGTGTGCCTTGGCCAACTAGCAGAGTTTCCCTAAATCCCAGAGTCCTCATCTGTCAGTTTTCCTAAGGCCGTTATGAAGATTAGATCAGGTAAAATACATAAACTATCCAGTGAATATCTTTCCCGTGGTGAAGATTGATCCTGGAGGCTGTTACTGTTCCTTCTGATTTCTCAGTTTATCTCCTTTATCTTCTTCCTTTCTTCCTTGGTACTTCTTGAGGACATCAAAGAGTGAATGATTTATTCCTGCTGAGTAATTCAACGTGTCAGTATATTCATTCCCTTTAACCAATCTACTATGGGTTTTGAAATAAACATACTGACTTTATTTTGCTTTTTTAGTATTATTCAAAAGTATAGTTTGTTATAGGGTAAAATATATAGTATCATTGTTTAGCCATGAGAAATTAGTAATCATCTACAGAAAATGAGGACAGTTTTGCAAAGTCTGTGATTTTCCTTAATTATGGATTAATAATCCATTATTATAAAAGATTAATAATAATAACTCTACATATCGGTGACATTGCTCATGTTTAATTTACTTGCACATGCAAGATCAGCCAACTTTGTCACTACCCACTTCAAATACAGCTGATCTGAGATTACTCTATTATAAAAGGTCTAATAAAACACACTGGCTTTCAAGCCATAGCACTCTAATTTATGACATTTGCCAGGGAGTGACACAGCTATGGTTCTTTTGTAAGATGGGTGTAATTGAATTTCAAAGTCATCCATTGATTTCAGTAGTGAGTATTTATGGTTTTTTGCTAAATAGTGTTAGTGTGTTCACTTATTAGGAATTACTATAGTTGTGTCACTTAAAAAAATTAGCATAAATAGAGACAAATGGGAAATTGATTGTTTAAATATTAAAATCCATTCCTCTTTTCTTTCCTTGTTTCTTTTATTTTCAGATGACTGCTTAGAAGGAGAAAGGCTTTCTGTAATACCTAATGTGAGGTTAAGGTTGAACTGATGTTTCTTCATATTCGTTTGAATGCATTTCTTCACACTTACTTGGATTATCTCCCTGAGAAAGGAAGTTTATACTCTGTGATGTTTGAGACGAACCCTATGTATACCATTTCTTTAAAAGATGAAGCTTGTGAGATAACTGAAAAAAAGGAAGAGGCTGTGGTTACTTTGAAATTGGGGGTTTGTTACCTTGTTCTGTAAGAGTGTAATTTTAGAGTCCAGCTGTCACTTGATAAATCCATTCTGTCAAAAAGAGAAATGTAAGGTTAAAGGTTCACATGCAAAATTGAACTATTGTACCATATCCTCCCCTTCCCCATGCAGTTTCAAAAGACTTTACTTTGAAAACTGTGATATGGAATTTATATCTATGATTCTTTCATAAGAGACAATACTACCTGGATTCTTTCATAAGAGACAATGGTACCTGGTTTTCACATGCCAAAACTTAATGTATCTCAAAGGGTAAGATGCTATTCTTTTGCCCTTGAAGTATAGCTCATTAATTCCACAAATAATTATTGAGTACCTCCTGTGTGCTAGATATTGTGCTGGTGTTCAGAGTCTGTGACCATTGATACTGCTTCCTGTCCCTCAAAGACTTTAAGAGAAGACAGGCCAATGAATGAGCATTGACAAATTCTACCAGGAAGATTCGCATGATTTGCTGTTGGGAGAACATAGGAGGGATACCATTTTGGTCTTAGTGAGATCATGGAAAGACTTCTAGAGGGAGCAGGGTCTGAGCAGAGGACTGAATAGAATATCTGATTTTTTTAGATGGCTTAATATATGCCCCTTTGTTAACCCAGAAAAATGTAATATGCTTGTTATTCCATGATATCCTTGAAGACAGTTGTGAGTTTGTATTTACATGAATGATTAATGACAAGCAGGGAATGTAATCAATAATGAGATGTTGTATGCTTGTTTAGGTCAGAGTTTCATCGGTGACCTGATAAATATTTGGCAAAGACAACTTTAATTGGTCTTTTTTGTTACCACTAATTGCTCTTCAGGGAAGGGATTCAGTGTTTAAAAGAAACAATGCAAGGTGTCAATTTAGTAATTAAGTGTTCAATGAAGGGGTAGACTTCTTGGTCTTAAAATATTCTCCCCTGTGGTGTCCTGGGTTTGAGAATAGTATATACGGGAGATTATTTGGCTTCCTTCTCTTTATATATTAGAAAATACACCTGCAATTCCCCCTTTCTCTTTCCTCCTTTTCTTTCTACCTATAGATCCCAGCCCTTTATCCAGAAGGTTGGAGGAATTGGTAAGACTTAGGTGGCAAGAAGGAAATAGTCCAGTCTGGGTGTTAAAGATTTTTTAGTGTCTACTCTATTGAGCCTGAATAGAACTTTAGCGGATAGACCAGTAAGCCCCTATGCACAATGTGTACATCTGAAACGTTTCTCCAACTCATGATTTCAGTTAAATTTACTCCTTTGTGCATTCTTTTTAATCTCAAACATTCTAAATAATTGTAGCATTTAAGGACCTAGGTGTTTGTCAGCGAAACATGAAATACTTCTCTTTCTTTTCAGAGTAATTAAATGCCTGTTCTGAGGGTATAAATATTTCAAGTAAATTTCAAGTATTTACTCGTTCCTGTGAAACACCCCAAATGTATTGTTTCCTTTGGTGATACCCTGTTAGAAAAGTGATGTTGAGAATGTTTGAAGATGTTTCTGCAGTGCTTATTTTGCACATCTTATCTTTTATCATCAAACTTAAACTTCTCTCAGTATGAGAATCTTGTTCGGGGCCCTGTGCAGAGTCGGTGTCTTCCTGACAGTTGGTTTGGGAGGTTCAGCCACCCTCTGCATAATGGTAGACGAGCAAACAACAGAAGTTTAAGGGGAAGTTGCTTTAAGATTCCTTTTTGATTCTTTCATACTTTGATGAAAACATTTTTCTACTAAAGGAGAAATAGAGGAAAGATATGCCTACTACTTTTCCATGGTTGGGAGTGTAGTTTCATTTATGTATTTATGAAAGTGCTTCACAAAGGTGTGTGCTGTGCAGTTCTGTCGTTTGCAGCTTTCATATTGGTATCGTAATATTGTTATTCAGCTTGGGGTACGATTTTACTTTCTGAAATGGAAACACCATGCTACGTCTTTTTTAAATTTCCTAGAACTTAGATACTTGGCCTCTTTGAGATGTTTCACAATAATTGTTTCCTTTCCCCTTTTATTTTATAGCCTTGAAGAAAGAGGACACCACCTTTGAAGAGGTAGGTTAAATTTCTTTATCTAACGTTAGAAGTGTTTGATTACTGCCAGGTAAACTCAGTAGGTGTCAACTTTACACTTAGAAGCAAACAATCTTAAAAAATGCCTTAGAAAAACAGACAAGCGACAGACAAAATACAACAAGATTTACGTTGTATTTTCCAATTTTAAATAACTGTTCAGATTGAATTTTGTTATCAGTCAACAGAAAGGTGTCTTTTGAAATTAACAAGCGAACGCAAGACCCCTGCGAGCTTTGTTTGGTTGCTTTGCTGACGATGGTGGTGTTGGTGAAGCCCAGTGTGATGTGTGTGCTCAGGGCAAGTCTGGAGCTGTTGGCAGGTCGGGCCCCACCGCTCTGAATGAGGGCGTGATGCGATGCTGACGCCACAGATCGTCTGTCAGACTCCCAAAGGAGGTGCTGTCTTCTCTTGTTCTAGTTTTCCTGGTCTTTGCCTATCAGATCTGTCTTTATCTACTTGCCGCAAGGTAGCATTGTTCCAGAAAGGCAGGGGGTTCCTATGTAATTAATAGCACTCTGAATGTGATTTTTCAGTTGTACTCTCTCTGAATTTTTGATAGTATCTGTGGGAATCACTAGACAAGTAACGTGTTTCCAGAATGTTCTCAAGAACTCTGTAGAGTGAAGTGTTTCATTGTTGCCATCCAAAGCCACTGTCATTGATATATGTTGTAAACGGGGCCGTATATGTGTATATATATATGTATATATGTGCTCAGTCATGTCTGTCTCTTTGCAACCCCAAGCACTGTAGCTCGCCAGGCTCCTCTTTCCATGGGATTCTCTAGGCAAGAATACTGGAGTGAGTTGTCATGCCCTCTGGCAGGGGATCTTCCCAACCCAGGGATCGAACCCAGGTCTCGCATTGCAGGTGGATTCTTTGCCATCTGAGCCACCAGGGAAGCCCAAGAATACTGGAGTGGGTAGCCTATCCCTTTACACACACACACACACACACACACACAGTATGTTTATGCGTGAACACATACGTATCTACATAATGTACTTATCCTGTAGCCTGATGGAAGAATAGATGAGTTTGGTTGTGGTTTGATTTGTCTTAACAGTTGCAGATTCCACGAAAGAGGCTACCCGACTCCCCTGTGCTGCAGTGCTTCAGAGAGGAAAGGCCACATGTGCTAATGGAAAGTTCCCCGGGCCATGTGGCTGGCTGTGGTGCAGGACAGGGGCACTCAGGGAGAACCTGCACCAGACCGGGATTTCTGGAAGGTGCCCGAGACATTCAGCTCTCACGGTCTGCCACTTCGTCTGTTGCACCTGTTCTTTCTTCCCCACTGGGTCCAGCTCTACACATGGCTTCCCCGGTGGCTCAGCGGTAAAGAATCCTCCTGCTGATGCAGGAGAAACGGGTTCGATCCCTGGTTCGGGAAGATCCCCTGGAGGAGGAAATGGTAGCCCACTCCAGTATTCTTGCCTGGAGAATCCCATGGACAGAGGAGGCTGGTGGGCTACAGTCCACGAGGTCTCAAAGAGTCGGACATGACTGAGTGACTGAACAAGCTCTACAAAGCTGCGTGTCCCTGGACTCCAAAGCGACTTTCCCTGCCAACATTCCTGAGATACGCTGTGAAATTTAGTGATTCCAGACCTGAAGCAATAAAGGAGTCTTTTCTTTCCCATCCATAGTGGGTCATAATGCTATTCTCCTTGAAACCTGTCTTTCTGGAATTTCTGCAGTGTTACCAAGATGTTTTCCGGAGAGTATTTTCTTTCTTCTCGGAAGAAATCAGTGTGAGAATATTGAGCACCTTTTTTGTGTAAAGAAAACTCTCCCCTCTAATAACGGAGGTAATTTAAGTTAACATTAAAAAAAATAAGGAAAAAGAGAAGAAAAACCTCCCCAATCCTATTATTCAATTACATCTGCTATTGAATGTCCTTGCCTCTTTTCTTGTGTAAAGAACAAACAAAAACAACCTCCGCCCCCAAAACTGTAGCCCATATATTTTATCCCACTTTTTTTTTCAACCTCTGTTTTTGAATATTTTTACAGATGACACCTAATCTTTGTTAGAAATTTTAAAAACCTGTTGTTGTGTTTAAACACCATGAATGATTGTGTGTTATTCTGCCACGTGGTGGTGACATCAGCTTTCAAAAACACCTGAGGCTGGAACCTAGATGGAAGTTCAGGACGAATGAGCGAAACTTGTAACTTCGTGCCCTACCTTACCCCCACACTTTTGCAATTTGGGGAAGAATTATCCTTAGCTTTTTTTAGAAAAGAATTAATTGCTTAAGTTTTGGCAGTGCTGGGTCTCCCTTGCTGCGCAAGTTTTTCTCTAGTTATGGTGCAGGGGCTTCTCAATGGGGTGGCTTCTCTTGGTGCAGAATCCAGGCTCTGGGGTGCAGGGGCTTCAATAGTTGTGGCGGGTGGGCCCTAGAGCACAGGCTCACCAGCTGTGGTGCACAGGCTTAGTTGCTCCTTGGCATCAGGGATTGAACCTGTGTCTCCTGCATCAGCAGGTAGATTCTTTACAACTGAGACACCAGGGAACCCCTATCCTTAACTTTTATAAAGCCATTTTTTTTTCTCTGCTAAAGGAAAGAGATTGGATAGATAGCTTACATCAGTAAATCACAGAATGTTCCATCTTGAGGAGACGCTGGAAATCAGGTGGTCAACTTCATTGTTTCAAAGGTGGAGAAACTGAGGTCCGGGGCAGGGGAACAGGTGATTTTTATTTAGTCAGGAGAGGACCCAGGGCCAGGAGCCTGGGAGACAGGATTAGTAAAGACATGCTTGAACGTCAGCCCCAAATCAATCAACTTCCTTTCTCCAGGCCTTTTATAAAATAGAGATGTGATAGTACCTCCTTCCTAAGGTTATTGGGAGGATTGTGTGTGTGTTAGTCACTCAGTCGTGTCTGACTCTTTGTGACCCCATGGACTGTAGCCTGCTAGGCTCCTCTGTCCATGGAATTCTCCAGGCAAGAATACTGGAGTGGATTGCCATTCCCTTCTCCAGGGGATCTTCCTGACCCAGGGATCGAACCCAGGTCTCTTGCACTGCAGGCGTATTCTTTACCATCTGAGCCACCAGGAAAGCCCATATTGGGAGGATTAGTTAAGCTAAGTATATAAAGATTCCAGAATAGCCACTGGCACATAGTAAATGTCTTATATTTCATCATGTCACTGTCCTTGTCCTCATCATTGCCATCATTATTGATGCTCTTAACATGATATCTGCCTTCTGTAGTTGAAGGGCTACAAGGAGGATGGAAAGATTAAATTCAAAGGTAAGTATATAGTCTATGAGGAGAATTATTTTCAGATATTCCCTTAAAATTTCAAAGACTTCGTGCGATGATTTGCATATTAAGACTGTAAAACTAGTATCTAAAAACCTACCATTTTTTAGATTCCCTGAAGGGATGACTGCCTGCATTCAGTTTTGTAGTTCCTCTGTGTCTTGCATGTGGTTAATGTTCAAAAAAACTATTGAATATGAGTGAATATATGTTGCAAATGAAAAGAAAGTTCATCCCAGGGTCAGCCAACATGGGTTCTCATTTGCCACTTCCTAGCTATTTGTGCAGGTATTTACTTTATCCAGGACTCAGTTTTCTCATTGGTAAAACCAGTCAGTAAGGCTGTGATCTTCAAGTTGCTTTCTATCTGTCAGGGCAGCGCAGAATCCTGCAAAACAGTCAACATAAAATTACAGTTTTACCAAGATCAGAAATGTGTACTAGATCCGTGCTTATGTAAACAAGAAGTCACTGAGGTTTTTGTATGATCATTTTCAGATTATAATGGTAGAAATTTTCTTGAATTCCTTTCATGGTCTTCCACTTCTCCTGTGGGAGTTGGGGAACTCACAGTCCACTGGAATCCAATTAAGATTTGAGTCTTGGAATCTGGGGGCTGAGTGCGATTCTTAGATATGCGTGAGGTGTGGCGACTCCTTCCTCAGTGTTTATGAGCTGGAGAGCGCCTTATCTCAAGGAGTGGCTTTCTCTAGAGTGCCTAGACGGGGAGCGTGGTAGCTGCTCCCTTATTCATGTAGAGTATTTCTGTAGGTTGTGTAAATGTTTGACTTTGAACAGAAAGAGAAAAAGAAATGTGGATTTCTTTGGAAGAATTTTTTATTTTTCCTTCCCTTTCCCCCTCTAACCCTCCTTACTTTCCTTCTTTCTTTATTAACTTATAGTATATTGTATTAGTTTCAATAATGATTCCGTGTTTGTACATACTGCAGAGTAATCACCACAATAAGTCTAGTTCACATCTGTCCCTATACATAGGTACAAAATTTTTTTTTCTTGTGATGAAAACTTTTAAGATTTCAGTTCAGTTCAGTTCAATTCAGTTGCTCAGTCGTGTCTGACTCTTTGCCACCCCATGAATTGCAGCACGCCAGGCCTCCCTGTCCATCACCAACTCCTGGAGTTCACACAGACTCTTACTCTCTTAGAAACTTTCAAATGTGCAGGACAGTGTTATTAACTATAGTTACAGGGCTCTACAGTACATCTGTTGGTCATCTGTATGTCTTCTTTGGTGTTTGTTCAGATTCTCTGCTCATTTTTGAAATATGATTGGTTTTTGCCGTTAAACTGTATTACATCTTTATATATTTTGGATAGTAATCCCTTACCAGATACACTATTTGCAAATATTTTCTTCCATTCAGTGGACTGCCTTTGCAATTCTTTCTGTAATCCGGTTGCCTTGTTGATAGTTTCTTTTGCTGTGCAGAAGCTATTTATTTTTGCTTTTGGTATCAGGTCCAAAAAATTATTGTAAAGATTGATGTCATGGAGCTTACTGCCAGTGTTTTCATCTAGAAGTTTTAGGGTTTCAGGTCTTATAATCAAGTCTTTAATCCATTTGAGTTATTTTTTGTGTATGGGGTAAGATAGAGAATTTTTGTGTATGGAGTAAGATAGTTTTACTCTTTTGCATATAGATACCCAGTTTTCCCAACACTATTTATTAGAGTGTCCTTTCCCCACTGTATATTCTTGGCTCCTTTGTACGTTAACTGAACATAGATGTGTGAGTTGATTTCTGGGCTTTCTATTTGTTCCACCTACCTATGTGTCTCTTTTTATGCCATACTGTTTTGGTTACTGTGGCTTTTTAATATAGCTTGAAATCAGGGGCATGATGCCTCCAGTTTTGTTCTTCTTTCTCAAGATTGCTTTGGCGATTCAGGGTCTTTTGTGGTTTTATACAGATTTTGGAATTGTTTACACTATTTCTATAAGAATTGTGAAATTAGATTCTATTTGCTATTTTGGGTGATGTGGACATTTTAACAATATTATTTCTTCCAGTTATATATCTTTCCATTTCTTTCTTTCATCAGTGTCCTATAGTTATTGGTATACAGGTTTTTTTTCACCTCCTTGGTTAAATTTATTCATTGATATTTTAGATTCTTGATTAAGTTGTAAAGTGAATTGTTTTCTTAATTTGACTTTCTGATAGTTCATTATTTGTATATAGAAACAACAGATTTCTGGGCATTGATTTTTGCATCCTGAAACTTTATTGAATTTATTCTTTATTTTAAAAAATTCTTTATTTTTGTTCTTGGCTGTGCTGGGTCTTTGTTGCTGTGTGTGGGCTTTCTCCAGTTGCAGGGAGCAGGGCAATTAGTTTCTCTCGCTGCAGCTCTCTAGTTGCAGGGTGCAGGCTCCTTATTGCGACAGCTTCTCTTGTTGCACAGCATGGGCCCTAGGGTGTTCAGCTTTCGGTACTTGTGGCACATGGTTTAGTAGTCTCTGTACATGAGTCTAGTCGCCCTGAGGCATGTGGAGTTCTCCTGGACCAGGGATTGACCCCATGCACTCTGCATTGGCAGGCTGATTCTTAACCACTGGGCCTCCAGGGAAGTCTTCGTTTATTGCTTCTAGCAGTTTTTTGGCGGACTCTTTAGTTTTCCATATCTAGCATTATGTCATCTGCAAATAGTGACAGGTTTATGTTCTTTCCAATTAATGCTTTTTATTTCTTTTTCTTGCCTAATTGCTCTGGCTAGGACTTTTGGTACTTTGTTGAATAAGAGTGGTGAAAAGGGCTGTCCTTTTCTTGTTCCTGATTTGAGAGAGAAAGCTTTCACCGTTGAGCATGATAGCTTTGACTTGTCATATATTCTCTTTATTATGTTGAGGTACACTCCCTCTATACTCACAATTCCAGTGTTAGGGACTCTGAACCTCCACACAGTCAAAAATCCATGTGAACTTTACAGTTATTTCTCCATATCGGGGGTTCCACACCCATGGATTCAGCCAACCCAGATTGGGAGATAGATGGGGCATTGTACATTGATCTGAGTTTCTAGTTCTTGTCCCTCTTTTGTTATTTTGTATAAAGGTATAACTCTGATACCCCAAATAATAGATAGGGCAGTGATTTTTTAATGTGAACCAGAGACTAGGGGTTAGGTACAAATATTTTGGGGATATTCCTGGTGATTCTTTTCCATCCTTTGTGGATGGCAGAAGCCTTTGCATTCTTTTTTCACCCTAACTGTCTTCATCACTGGAGCTCTCAGTGTCTTGTGAATGATGTGTGTGTTGTATACAATGTTGCAGCTTCGCACTTCCCTGACTTCTCATCTAAAATACTAAATTTTGGTAACAGTGGTTCCTTAGCCCTCTTGCTTAGGTTATACTCCTTGTATCTCTTCTATGCTGGTTTCCAGTTTGCAGAGGACCCCTCCTCTGCCTACCTTGCCTCCTTCTTCCAGCCCACAACTGATCCTCCCTTCCCTATTTCCTTTCTGTTCATAGTATATCTCTCCCTTGACAGTATCCTCAATGGCCTTACCCCTTTGTACTTTGCTTGTAATCTACTCTGCCAGCTCTCGATTTTGACCTGGCGTCTTTTCCTGTCTACCCAGTGGCTGCCAAAGCTGCTTGAGAAAATCACTCTGTAAATAAATCTATCATCTCCGTTCTTTGCTGGAACCCGAGGCAGCAGTGCACAGTCTTGTGCTGTGTGGCTGACCTGTTTCCTGCTGAAACATTTCCACTCCCCTCAAACCTTCTAACTGCCCTCATCCAACCCTCCTTCCTTTTCTACATGACGTTCGCTCTCTATTAGTTTGCTAGAGTTTCCATGGAAAAACATCAGACATTTTATTATCTCACAATTCTGAAGATCAGAAGTCTGAAGTCCAAGTGTTGGCAGCTTTGGTTCCTTCTGTGGGCTGTGAAGGAAGCATCTATTCCAGGCTTCCTCCCTTAACTTGTAGATGGTCCTCTTTTCCATGTGTTTTCACATCATCTTCCCTCGGTGGGTGTGTATCCAAATCCCCCCACCTTTTTTTAATAAGGACCTCAATCATATTGAATCAGGGGCTCACTCTAATTAGGGGCTCACTCAATCTCTGCTCTGGTTTATTGTTGTTCAGTTGCTAAGTCATGTCTGACTCTTTGTGACCCCCTGAAGAGTAGCATGCCAGGCTTCCCTGTCCTTCACCATTCTCAGATTCATGTCCATTGAGTCGGTGATGCTATCTACCCATATCATCCTCTGCTGCCCCCTTCTCCTCTTGCCTTCAGTCTTTCTCAGCATCAAGGTCTTTTCCAGTGAGTCAGCTCTTCACATCAGGTGGCCAAAGTATTGGAGCTTCAGCTTCAGCATCAGTCCTTTCAATGAACATTCAGGGTTGATTTCCTTTAGGATTGACTGATTTGATCTCTTTGCTGTCTGAGGGACTCTCAGGAGTCTTCTCCAGCATCACAATTTGAAAGCATCAATTTTTCAGCGCTCAACTTTCTTTATGGTCCAACCCTTACATCCATAAATGACTATTGTTACAAATTCATCTTAATTTAACTAATTACATCTGCAGTGACCCTGTTTCCAAGTAAGATCACATTCAGAGGTACTGGGGTAACTTAAGACTTAAACATAGACATTTTTGGTAGATACAATTCAACTGATAACAACCTTCTTAGAGCCCTTAACAACATTAGGTATTAGCCCCTTGCCTATATATGTACATTATTTGCTACAATCATACTTCCTGTTTTTCTCTACCTGAGAGGAAGATATGTCTTTTTTTCCTCTTCTGGTTTCTCCTGATTCCTTCCCCTTTTGTCCACTCCAGAAGCTTGTGTAATTGATTCTTTCCTTTATTTGTATAATTTATTTTATTTTTAAAATTTATTTTAAAGTAGAGTGTAACTGCTTTACAATGCTGTATTAGCTTCTGCTGTTCCGCAGTGTGAATCAGCCATTTGTATACATATGTGCCCTCCCTCTGAAGCCCCGCGCCCCACGTCTTCTGGGCACCATGGACCCCGGCTGAGGCCCCTGTGCTGTGCTGCAGCCCCGCCAGCTCTCTACACGTGGGAGAGTGCATGTCAGGGCCACTCGCAGTCTGTCCGCCCTCTCCTTCCCACCGTGTGTCCACAGCCCGCTCTCTCTGTCTGTGTCTCTGTTCTTGCCCTGCAAGTAGGTTCATCAGTATCATTTTTCTAGATTCCGTATATCTTCGTTCATATTTGTTTTTCTCTTTCTGGCTTACTTCACTCTGTATGACAGACTCTAGGTTCATCCACTCTCTTACACTGTTGGTGGGAATGTAAATTGATACAATCACTATGCAGAACAGTATGGAGGTTCCTTAAAAAACTAAAGATAAAACTACCATATGACCCAGCAGTCCCATTACTGATCATATACCCTGAGAAAACCATGATTCTTTACTTCCTTATCTGCGTTTCCTGTCTCTTCCCTCTTATAGGCATTTCAGCAGAGGCTCTGAGCATGGTTAAGTCTATCCAGCTGCCCATTGGATGTTTCTGCTTCTGTATCTTGTAGTCACCTGGATTTCAGTGCATCAAATACAGTTGGCCTTCTAATGACATGGGTTTGAACCACAGCGGTTGGCTCACATATGGATTGTTTTTAAAGCAAATGCAGTTGGTTGAATCTGTGGGTGCATAACTGTGGATACAGAGGGCTGATTATCAAGTTATACTCAGATTTATTTTTTTTAAGCTGTATATATTTCTCTGTTTTTAGCTGTGCTGGGTCTTCGTTGCTGCATTTGGGCTTCTTCTAGTCACTGAGAATGAGGGCTAGGCCTGGGCTTCATGCTGCGGTGGCTCCTCTCGTTGCAGAGCACAGGCTCTGGGCGCATGGGCTCAGTAGTTGTGAGCAGAGGCACACGTGCTCAGTAGTTATGAGCACAGGCTCTGGACCCACGTGCTCAGTAGTTGTGAGCACAGGCTCTGGACACATGGGCTCAGGAGTTGTGAGTGCAGGCGCTGGACACGTGGGCTCAGGAGTTGTGAGCGTAGGCTGTAGGTGCACGGGCTCAGTAGTTGTGAGCGCAGGTGCACGTGCTCAGTAGTTGTGAGCACAGGCTCTGGACACACGGGCTCAGTAGTTGTGAGCGCAGGCTCTGGGTGCACAGGCTCAGTAGCTGTGAGCACAGGCTGTAGCTGCACGGGCTCAGGAGTTGTGAGCGCAGGCTCTGGACACACGGGCTCAGTAGCTGTGAGCGCAGGCTCTGGGTACACGGGCTCAGGAGCTGTGAGCACAGGCTGTAGCTGCACGGGCTCAGTAGCTGTGAGTGCAGGCTGTAGCTGCACGGGCTCAGGAGTTGTGAGCGCAGGCTCCAGGTGCTCGGGCTCAGTCGTTGTGGCACAGGGGCTTCGTTGCTCCTCGGCATGGGGGAAGTCTTTCCAGAGCAGGGATCGAACCTGTGTCCCCTGCATTTTCAGGTGGATTCTCAACCACTGGACGACCAGAGAAGCCCTATATTCAAGTTTTTGGCTGAGCAGGGTGTTGGTACCCCTAATTGTTCAGCGGTCACCTGTGTTACTAATTCCTATATTCTCTAAATGTGCGTCCTTTCTCTTTCCTATCTCAGTGGTTGCTTTCACAGCCACATGATTTTTGAAGGCAGAAACATGACCCCATTCTACACATTCCTCTAAGCCCCACATCCATGCTTTGGGTCGGTTCTTATTCCCTCGTGTTCCATCCTTTCCCCTGCTGAGGTAAGCATTCAGCCTCTCTTGTCTGGACAGCAGTAGCCTTCTGACTGGCATCCCTGCCTACAGCTTGCCTCCTATTCTAATAGAATAACAGATCTAAAATGTAAATTGTGCTGTGCTCCTGCTTAATGCTTTAAAAACCCCATGTTAGCTGCAGGTTCAAGTCCAAACTGACTTTTAAGGCCTTTCATCATCCGTCTCTCACCTGCCTTTCCACCTTATCAGACAGTCATCTCTTATTTTAATGCCTTAATTACCAGTCCAGCTGCTGCCACTTCAGGTCAGGACTTCATCACCTTTACTTGTTTTACGCCAGCAGCCTTTCATCGGCCTTACTGCTCCGTCTCTCACGCCTCCACTCCAGCCTTCCCAAGGCATCTTTCTTGTTATGTTGTTGTTGTTAGTCACTCAGTCGTGTCCAACTCTTTGCAACCCTGTGGACTATTGCCCACCAGGCTCCTCCGTCCATGGGATTCTCCAGGCAAAAGTACTGGAGTGGGTTGCCATTCCCTTCTCCAGGGGATCTTCCTAACCCGGGATCGAACCCAGGTCTCCCTCATTGCAGGCAGATTCTTTAGCATCTGAGCCACCAGGGAAACAAGATCAACTTGTCATGATCCTTTCCTAATCAGAGATTTGTGCAGCAGGCCTTCACAGTCAGCCCTCCCTCTCTATGGCTTTTGTGTCCATGCATTCAACCAACCTTGGATTGAAAATGTTTGGGGAAAAAAAAAATCCCAGAAAGCTCCAAGCAGTGAAGGTTGAATTTGTTGCATGCTGGCAACTATTTATGTAGCGTTTACATTCTATTTACAAATATTTACATTGTACTTGCAACTATTTACATATCATTTACATTGTATTAGGTATTATAAGTAATCTAGACATGATTTTAAAGTATAGGGGGAAATGTGGAACTCTGCTAAATGTTATGTGGCAGCCTGGATGGGAGGGGAGTTTGGGGGAGAAGGAGTACATGTGTATGTATGACTGAGTCCCTTCACTGTTCACTTGCAACTGTCACAACATTATTAATTGGTTATACCCCAGTATTAAATAAAAAGGTAAAAAAAGTATACGGAAAAAAATAAAATATATGGAAAAATGTGTGTGTTATGTGCAGAACTACGATGCTTTTTATAGGGAACTCAGCATCCACGCCGATGGTACTGAGGGACGGCTGAATCGATGTCTGTTTTACGCCAGGCTCTGAATGTGCTCAGAACCTGACTCTCACTCTAGTTGATTTCCAAGATCATGCCACTGGCATTCACAGATTGACCAGCCCCTGTTGGCTTACAGCTCTGGGCTTGGGCACAGACTCAATCTCTTTATATTAAGATTTTATATTACTTTATATCCTGTTTTCCTCTTGCCATGGCCATGTTTGCCAACCTGGGATGCTATGAACCTGTCACCTGAAAAGAGGTCTAGAAATTAACAGACAGTTTCCTGATGATGTCAGTACTTTGGTAAGTCATTATCTTTCCAGTTCAGCATTTTAGATGGCTGAGAAAGAACATCATTTCCTCTTTAATTCTCTCTTTGGAAATTGCGTTGAAATTTTCGGATTCTTAAAACTTCGTCTGTGCTTCATTTTTTCCTTTCTATAAATGTTTGATCACATTTACCCTCTCCCTAATTATGGTAGACATAATTGCCATAATTATATCTAGTCCCAGACAGTGGCTAGAATGTCTGGGTAGTGCTCTAAAGGTTCAGAGAGGAGGTACATGTCCCAAAATGCAAAACGTATGACAATTTGAGAGAGTTCATCGCTTTGATAGTCTTCATTCTCCAAAGACACAATGTTACGGAAGTGGAAAGCGCTGAACAGCATCCTCTCTGTCTCTGTGGGCACTGTGCATCCTGACAGCTGCTGCGTTAGACTGTAGGAAGCCTCTCCTGTACGGCGGCTGGTGTTCCCTTACGGACAGTGCTTTCATTTGTGTGTTTGAATTCACTTACAGAAAGCTGACCTCTGGCTTAGGAAGTCTCTCTATGCAACCCAGGTACTTATGATTTTCCTCAACAGGTTCAAAATGGATCCAGCTATACGAAGTACGTTATACCCATTTTCCTTTTGACTGAAATTTGAGCCGCTAATTTATAATCCTCAAATCCTTAACTAGCTTGGTTGTGTTGGTCTTTCTTGGCAGCTCAGCTGTTAAAGAATCTGCCTGCAATGCAGGAGACCGGGGTTCAATCCCTGGGTTGGAAAGATCCCCTGGAGAGGGCATGGTAACCCACTCCGGTATTCTTGCCTGGAGAATCACCATGGCCAGAGAAGCCTGGTGGGCTACAGTCCATGGGGTCACAAAGAGTTGGACATGACTGAATGACTAAGCACAGCACACAGGTTTGAAATGGCCTCTTATTCATGGAGCCGTAACCATGAACTAAGCCAGGGGTGAGGGTTCTCTGAGGACTGGAATCCTCATCTACACTCGATTGGGAATGTGCTGACCTTTAGGGCTCTGGGATGCCTAATGATGCTTCTCTGAGGATGATACATTTATTAATTTTTTTTTAACAGTCCAAAGGTGATTCTCAGGTGGCACCCACTCCACTATTCTTAGCTGGAGAATCCCATGGACAGAGGAGCCTGGAGGGCTACAGGGTTGCAAAGAGTCAGACACGCCTGAAGTGACTTAACGCTCACACACAGTCCAAAACACTCATGACTCTTCTTATTCTCTGTGTCATAAAATTTACAAAAGCCTCAGTTATCAAAACTTGGAACTAGCAAAATGCTGGTTCCAAAATGCAAGTTTGATTTCTCCAGAATGGATCCATGTCTGGCTTCCTGAAGGAGCTCTTCAGGAAGGAATACTCACTTTTTCCTTCTGAGTCCATTTTATTTTCAATATATAAAGTTGTTGTTGTTCAGTCGCTCAGTCGTGTCCGACTCTTTGCGACCCCATGGACTGCAGCACGCCAGGCTTCCCTGTCCTTCACCATCTCCCAGAGCTTGCTCAGACTCAAGTCCATTGAGTCGGTGATGCCATCCAAGCATCTCGTCCTCTGTCGTCCCCTTCTCCTCCTGCCTTCAGTCTTTATTGATATCAGGGTATTTTCTGAAATATAAAGTAGGTTCTGCTTATCCTTCAATTTTTTATTCAGTTTTAAAATTTTAGTTTCTCTTTTACTTTTTTCTGCCATCCTTCCTTTCTTTTCCTCCCTCCCTCCTTCCTTTCTCCCTTTCTTCCTCCCTCTCTCCCTTCCTTTTCAGTATACGAGTCTGGGCATTTTCTTAAAACTGTGTAAGTTTTATGATCTGAAAGTATGACAGTACTCTTTATTACAGTGTCTTACACTGGAACATTATATGCTTAAATTTTAAAATAATGAGATTAATAGCTTTTTGTGTAAGTTTAAAAAAAATATTTCTTTTTATTTGTCTGTCTGGCTGCACTGGGTCCTAGCAGCATGTGGGATCTAGTTCCCTCACCAGGCATCAAACTCAGGTCCCCTGCACTGGGAGCAGAGAGTCTTAGCTATTGGGCCACCAGGGAAGTCAATGTGTAAGTATTTTAAATAGCTACTCTAAATTTTAAATTGCATGATGTTATATCTTACATGCATGGCTAATGAATGTGTGGGAAAAACTTTTTAAACACTATTATGACCATATAGTTAAAGTAGAAAATCTGCTTCAACATGTAATTGTAGACTCAGCCTACATTGTATCAGGTAGAGTATTTATTTGAATTTCCAAGGATAGTTTTTTCCAACCTGGCAAATCAGAAGTATTGAAAGAGACTTGGAACTGGATGGAGCGTCTGGGAAGGTCTTGAAGTCTTCGGTTCCATGTGTTTTCGAATCTGTGGATCGTGTTATCTCAGTCTCTGCATACTCTCATGTGAAATGCCTATAAAGTGTGATGTTTACAATGTATCTTCATATTCTGTGTTTTGCTATGTTCTGATCAGCTGAAATATTAACTATGCAAATAGCTTCCTATAAAAAAAATAGCAGATTGAGATGTCTCCATTGTGTTTTGATGTATTTTCTCGAGTGGGAAAGAACAGGGCTGAGCTGCAGTTACAGGACCAGGAGTCTGGCACATTCCAGAGTTTGCCCGTGGGAATGTGCCAAGTATGAAACAATTACCCATGACATATGTCTTAGTGGAAACCAAAGAAATATGTTCCTTTAGTCTGTTCCTTGCTGTAAGGCTGGGCTATGACTCTACTTATCTCAGAGCATGATTTGTTCTATTTTAAAGGATTTTCAAAAATGGGGATTGCACCAGCTCTATAAAACAGTGATGGTGTGGAGGGTGGACGTTTTTTAAATGCTCCCTGAATAGAGATTGGGGGCAGGAAAATTCCTCCTATCCCAGATCACACACCTTGAGAATACTGATGTTATAGTTAGTGCAGGTCAGGTTTTGAGAGTGTGTCATATCCCACAAGTGTGTTTGATGATAGAAATGACTGAGACCCACTCTTCTAAAATATCTGTTACTGAACTATTAGAAGTGAGTTGAAGATGGATATTGGTACAATCACATGCAGTCTGAATTTTTTTGAACAGCTCTTGATTTTAGATCATATGTCCTAAGTTTTGGTCCTGAAAATAGAGTCTTAGTTCTACAATTGTGTATTTCCTAACATCACATTGATTTTCTAGGTATTTTAGCTACAAGAAAAGTGCAAGAGTACTGGAGTGGGTTGCCATTGCCTTCTCCGAAGAAAAATACAGACAGTGATAAAGAAATGTTTAACAAAGAAGGGACTAAGTAGATAATATCTACAATAGGTTAAGAAGGAGTAAGAGTAACTTATGGTTATTTTTTCAATTTTAATGAAAAATGCATTAATTAAAAACATTATAGGTAAAGAAGAGATAAGATTGATGAAATAAAATTGTATGTTAGTCACTCAGGGCATGAATTACATCTTTTGTGTTATTGATGCTCATTTATTTTAAATTCTATTTATTTGACCTCACTGTGCAGCATGTGGAGAAGGCAATGGCACCCTACTCTAGTTCTCTTGCCTGGAAAATCCATGGACAGAGGAGCCTGGTAGGCTGCAGTCCATGGGGTCGCTAAGAGTTGGACACGACTGAGCGACTTCACTTTCACTTTTCACTTTCATGCATTGGAGAAGGAAATGGCAACCCACTCCTTGCCTGGAGAATCCCAGGGATGGGGAAGCCTGTGGGCTGCCATCTATAGGGTCGCACAGAGTTGGACATGACTGAAGCGACTTAGCAGCAGCAGTGCAGCATGCGGGATCTTAATTTCCTGATCAGGGATGGAACCCGTGCCCCTTGTGAGGAAGTGTGGAGTCGTAACCACTGGACCACTAGAAAAGTCCCTGGTCATTTATTTTAAATCTTCTTCAGCTGTATAGCTCGCCTTATATTGTCTTCAGGTGAATATGATGGAGAATGTTCTGCAGTGCTTGATTCTCTTCTCCTAAAAGGCAGACTATTTAATTTTATGAATGAGCATCCTTGGGTCATTAGGTATTGGGGTTCAGGTATGCAGAAGACTTGGTAACATATGGCCTGTTCCAAGATGCCCTAATTGAGCTCAGAACTCTCCCCAGGAGATTTGCATTACTTTACCTAAATGGTGTGTTACATGAACAAGAGCTTTGTCCCATGAAAGGAAAAGATAAATATGTACTTTGCAAGATACGCAAATCTATCTTTATGTTACCCTCGCTACACTTATTAGAAAATAAAAATGTTAAAACCTGTATGAAACACATTAATTGGGTGACCATAATTATGGTTGATTCACTTTTAGTATCCACAATGTTCCTTTTGTGTCCCTTATTATGATATTATATATATGTGTGTGTGTGTGTGTGTGCTAAGTCACTTCAGTCGTGCCTGACTCTGTGTGACCCCATTGACTGTAGCCCTCCAGGCTCCTCTGTCCATGGGATTCTCCAGGTAAGAATACCGGAGTGGGTTGCCATGCTCTCCTCCAGGGGATCTTCCCGATCCAGGAATCACCTACGTCTCTTACATCTCCTCCATTGGCATATCCATTGTGTAAATGTATATATAAATTTATATATACATATACACACACATACACATATATATGTGGCTTCCCTGATGGCTCAGTGGGTAAAGAATCTGCCTGTAAATGCAGGAGACATAGGAGATGTGGGTTTGATACCTGAGTTGGGAAGATCTGGAGCAGAAAATGGCAACCCATTGCCATAATGGCAAGCCACTCCAATATTCTTGCCTGGAATATCCCATGGACAGAGGAGCCTGGTGGGCTAGAGTCCATGGGTTACAAAGGGTTGGACATGACCGAGTGACTAGCACTTTCTTTCTCTACACACACACACACACACACTTTTTTCTCTCATTTAAATATTTTTTGTTCAGGCAACACAGCATATTGAAGTCACCCTGGACATTTTTTTTCTGGTTCACAATTTTCCCTTCTTATCACAATTATGTATTTATCACTGAGTAGTTTTAATATTTATATGAAGAAAAGTAAGGATGCTCATTGCAGAAAATTTATGAAATACTAAAAAATAAAAATGACTATGTTAAGTGAAAGCAGCCATTGTGTATAAGTCTGATCTCAGCTTTGTAGAACATATGTGTTCTCTATACGGG
Organism: Bos taurus; assembly: GCF_002263795.3. NCBI lineage: Eukaryota > Metazoa > Chordata > Mammalia > Artiodactyla > Bovidae > Bos > Bos taurus. Next base: position 7,960,619 of record NC_037331.1, read on the forward strand.
GGAAACATCAGAAAAAAGGGAAATCAATGAATGGTTCATGTGGAAGTTGAAGTTCATTGATGCTGTGACTTGCTCAAAGCCCCTTAGCTAGAAACTCAGTTAGTCTGTAAGTACAAGGTAGTCTGTCTGATGCCGGTGTGTGCTTGACGTTTTTCTAGGCTGCTTCCTAGGAGAAATGAAAGTTAAAAGTGAAAGTCGCTCAGTCATCTCTGACTCTTTGCGACCCCATGGACCATACAGTCCATGGGATTCTCCAGGCCAGGATACTGGAGTGGGTAACTGTTCCCTTCTCCAGGGGATCTTCCCTACCCAGGGATCAAACCCAGGTCTCCCGCATTGCAGGCGGATTCTTTACCAGCTGAGCCACAAGGGAAGCCCAAGAATACTGGAGTGTGTAGCCTGTCCCTTCTCCAGGGGATCTTCCCAACCCAGGAATTGAACTGGGGTCTCCTGCATTCCAAGTGGATTCTTTACCAACTGAGCTATGAGGAAAGCCCTCCTAGGAGAAGGGAGGAGCAGTGCACAGGCACCGTGTTGTGGTGTCGCAGATAGATGGAGAAAGGACCCCACATTCTTACAAAGGTGCAATTCGTGTTGGGTAGTAATTCTAATAGATGAATGGTTTTGCTAATAAGGCACAGGGAGTGAATGAGCCTAAAAGATTCCTGCAGCCGAGCTATGCTATTTTTGAACCAAGTTACACGTAACCATTTTACAGAGGGGAAACTGAGGTCCAGGTAGATGAAATCAATTGTGAAGAGAATATGGTTGGTTAGTGTGAGATCCAGGAGGTCTCTTGTCTAAATAGCTCTTTACATTTCAGGTTTCAGTTTCATGGTTTTATTAAAACTGTGCTTTGATTGCCATTTTTTATCTGGATATAGATGGGGTTTAGGTGGAATGGTTTGAGACATAAGCTTGATCCTTGATTACTTAATATAAATTTCCGGTTAGACATTAAGGCACTGCCCCAGTGAAGGGTATGGAAGGTTATCTGTTGCGTGAGGTACCCTGGATCACCAAGAAGCCTGCCAGTAGGTTGGTTGGAGCTTGGAGACATGAGGGTGATGCTGGTGTGGGTTTTAACTGGTGTGTTCAGAAAACAGTGTCAGAACACCTTTCAGAGGATGTACATTGCCTTCCTTAAATAAGGTAGATAGTTAATATTGAACAGAAAGTGTCAGATGATAAATTCATTTCTTTTCTCCAAGTTCTGGCTATGTATACACGTGGGATTATTAGCTTGTGCATGTGAAGTGACTCTAGCTTCATTTTTATTTCCAACTGTGACAACTGGAATGTTTGTGAAGGCTAAAAATAAAGAGAAAACAGGCAGATCTTTTCAATAGATCTTAGTAAGAAAAAAAAAGGCTTGTAGGTGGGCATGGAGAGAAATACTGAACGCTTCATATTCCTTTTTATTAGTAGGATGGGTGCTGAGAAAAGAGACCATTTCTGCCTCCTTCCCTCCTCCCTTTCTTCCTTTCTCCCTTTGCTCCTTCCCTCCATCCCTCTTTCCTTCTTTCCTCCCTTCCTATGCTTCCACTGTCATTGGGTTTCCTTTTTTCACTGAAACTGCTTGTTCTTGGTGGGGACCCTCCACTCCTTCTTCTCTGAAGCAAGTGATCTAACTGGTAGCCACTGGGCTTTCTTTGGCCTGAGCTCTTTACCAGTCCAGGCACTGGGTCTCATCCATTGAGTAACCTTTGTGGCTGCTTTTACATCCTCCCACTGTGACAAACACGATTCTTTTCTGGTGCGTGACTGGTGCGGGTAAGGGTAGTTGCAGGCGGGTGAGGCAGATGCCGTATAATGATTGACCCCTGTTCTGCAACTAGTCGACAGAATTATAGCCCCTAAAAAAAGGCCTGAACTTCCTTGTGCTCCCTGCTGCGTTTCATGGACTAGTTGTGCATGTGTATTATTTGATTTACTTTATCTTTCTGCTTTTACCACTGATCAAGTTGGGAGGTTTTGAGTACTCAGATGTAAGGAGTGATTTTTATTTTTTGATTTATTTATTTTTATATTTAATTTAATTTAATTGGCTGTGGCAGGTCTCAGTTGCTGCATGTGAGCTCCAGTTCCCTGACGAGGAATTGAACCCGAGACCCCTGCATTGGGAGCTTGGAGGGCTTAGCCACCGGACCACCAGGGAAGTCCCGAGAGTGACTTTTAGATTTTTCTCTGGTACTTGTCAGTGGGCTCAGAACTAGAAGAATGTGTGCCTTCTTAGTATTTTTTTTCTTTCTTTTTTTGATGAGAAGGAGCAGGGAAGTGAAAAATCTCAAGAGAGCAGTATCAGTTTTCCGGTCACTAAGCTCATTAAGTTAATATTTACTTTTAAAATGAATATATTTGCCAGCCCTTCCTGCTGTTTGTTTGGGGACCATTTAGCTCACATGTGAGAGCCTCTAACTGGTTTCCACTTCCACCGGGCCTTTCACCTCTGAGGCCAGTGACTAGTCCGATGGGCCGATTCCTGTTGTCACACCTGTTTTTTATTTTAAAGCTTCAAATTACATTTATCTTGAGACTAAATAAAGGGAAAGAAATGAAACTTCGTCAGTTCTCTCGTGTTTCTCTGTGTCTACTGCTCAGTCTTGTTAAACTCATTTCTGATATTAATAACTCAATTCACACATATTTAGAGGCTTAAGAAAACTGGAAAATTGATTAAAATACAGCCTCAAAACTCAAAGATGTTTTGAGTTTGAAGGCTTTTGATATTTTTACCATTAATTCTAATACTGTTGTAGTTTTATATTGTAAAATAAACAGCTGGTCATTAATGAAAATGTAAAAAAATATAGATGATATAAAAAAGGGAAGTTTAAAATATAAAGTTTTATATTTAGTAAAAAGTTTTCTTTTCACACTTAAAATATCCTTTTCAAAAAGTTTATTTTTTTTTAAATCCAGAAACATAGGATATTCTGATATCATTTAAGCCTTTTGTAAAAAATAAAAATCTCTTCATAAACTGTTATAGTTTAAAAAATTTTTGTGACCTGCTTTTTTATTTGTCAATGATGCTATTTTGAGACTTCTTTTAAAAAATAATTGTTAATTAAGAATGAGAATTAATTTTTATCTTTTCTGCCTGTTTCTATAGATTTTTACATGTTTATTTTGTGTTTTGTTGTTTAACTCAACTCTGTTAGTTCCACTGTTCTTCAGAGGTTTCCTTTGGGTTTTCTTGGTATATAATCATGTCATCTGCAAATGATTTTTTTATCTTTTCCTTTCCAGTATTGCATGAGATGATATCATTTTTTTTTTCTCTTGATGTTTGTAACTTTCTAAATGAAGGCTGTCATTTTTCTTCAGGTCTCAGAAGAGTTTTTTCAAAATAAAGAAATGTAGTGAGCATAAGATATTATTTCTACTTCTAGATATTTAATAATCAAAGGGTCCTCAGGTACATGTTATAGTAAGTTTTGTTGGTGACTTTTTTAAGCCTTCTGTGTTAGAGAACTGCCAGTTATGTTTGATTATTTGAGGAATTCTTAAACTTACTTTTGAAAAAGAGAGAGATGCCTTTTGTTCAGTATCTTCTTGATTTTCCATTGGTCTTAGGAGTCTGTATGTGAAATGGTTCTGTGATGAAAGCCACAAGTGTGCCCTGGGTCACCATTAGCCCAGGGTATTTTTAATCTAGGCAGAAACCTGAAAAATGTGTATGAACTTTCTGTGGCACATCTATCGCCATTTCTGAGATCAGCAAAGATCACCAATTCAGGGACGATTCTCAGGAACTTCTGATTCAATAATTGATGGGTTGGGTATTTTTTTTTTTGAGATTAAAAAAATTTTTCAAGTGGTTGGTGCTGGCTGTCCGTGCGCCTGCAGCGCTGCGTGGCTTCTCTCCATCCCCAGCGCCCCGCGAAGCAGAGTGCAGAGTGGAAAGCACAGGGACAAGAGCTTTGGGGTCTCACTTCTTCCGCAGTCCAGTGGAGTTCTCCACCCCAACGCCCCAGACTTTGTGCACCTCCTTTTCCTTATCTGTGCAGCAAGGATAGTGTACCTCGCAATGTTACTATTAATATTTTTTTTTAACTGCAAAGTCAAAGTGTTAGTCGCTTAGTTGTGCCCGACTCTTTGCGACCCCATGGATTGTAGCCCGCCAGGCTCCTCTCTACATGGGGATTCTCCAGGCAAGAATACTGAAGTGGGTAGCCATTCTCTTCTCCAGGGCATCTTCCCAACCCAGAGAGTGATCCCGGGTCTCCTGCATTGCAGGCGGATTCTTTACTGTCTGGGCCACCAGGGATGCTCTAAAGGGGACTCTGGCTGCAGGGCCGGGAATTGAACCCGGGCCTCCCGTCTGGCAGGCAAGAATCCTACCACTGAACCGCCCCTGCACCACTACATTTTTAAACTTCTATTGTGTTTCTTTTCTTTCTGGCCGCTCTGGGTCTTCACTGCTGCAGGGGCTCTCCCTAGCTGAGGTGAGCAGGGGCTCGTCCCTTGTTGTGGTGTGCAGTCTCCTCTTGTCGTGAAGCATGTGCTCCAGGGCCTGTGGGCTCAGCAGTTGTGGTGCACAGGGCTCGTTGCCTGGCAGCATGTGGGATCTCCCTGGACCAGGGACTGAGCTCATGTCCCCCATACTGGCAGATGGACGCCAACCACTGGACCACCTGGGAAGGTCCTGGCAGTGTTACTATGATTAATCAGATAATACCTGTCCATCCTTTGTCAGACTGGGCACATGGCGGGCACTCTGCTTACAGGGCTCCACTGTGCCACTCACAGCAGCCCTCATGCTCAGGGATGCCTGTGTCATCCTTCTCTCAGTGTGAGCTCTCCCATCTATTGGGGGGGTGGCGAGGTGCTCTCAACAAGCTGGGGGTCACACGATGGCTGGCTTTATTGTGACATACCAGTGCTAGAATTTAAGAAACCTCCTTATTTTAAAGATAAGGGCTCTCTGAAGTCCAGGCTGAGTCTTCCTCCTGCCACTGCCCCCTTCTCCTCCATCTCAGTGGCCTTGCCATGGCCTCAGGGAGTGTCTACTGGTGGGGTGTGTCAGCTCCATGGGTTTGGTGGGTGGACTTTTGTATCCTAGGAGACAGTCATGGACTCTGCATTGGTAAGAATTCTTCTTTTTTATAAAGAAGATAAAACTTCTTATTTTGTACTGGGATGTAGCCAATTAACAATGTTGTGATAGTCTTGGGTGAACATCAAAGGGACTCAGCCATACATATACATGTATCCATTCTCCACCAAACTCCCCACCCGTCCAATCTGCCATATAACATTGAGCAGAGTTTCCTGGGCTGTACAGTAGGTCCTTGTTGGTTATCCATTTAAAATGAAGCAGTGTGTATATGTCTATCCCAAACTCCCTAACTACCCCTTCCCTCCATCCCTCCCCCACCCCACTGGCAACTCTTAACTCTGTGAATCTGTTTCTGTTTTGTAAGTAAGTTGATTTGTATCATTTCTTTTTAGATCCCACATAGAATGGATGTCATGGAATATTTCTCCTTTTCTGTCTTACTTATTTCAGTCAGTATGACATTCTCTGTGTCATCCATGTTGCTGCAGATGGCACTATTTCCTTTTTTATGGCTGAGTAATATTCCTTTGCATATATGTACCACATCTTCCTTGTCTACTCCTCTGTCAGTGGACACTTGGGTTGCTTCCATGTCGTGGCTGTTGTGGTGAGCATTCTTAACCAATGTTTTAGTAGGAAACAGTGGTCACATACACCACATCTACAGTGTGTGTCTGTTGACAATTTCCAGAAAGATCTCCAGGGCTTACCTTAGCTATAGAGCGAGGAAAATCTCCCCATCCTTTCCCACTTCTGGGTCAGTGCTTGCCCTGTAGTTTCTCTGGATGATGTCTGTGTGGCTCTCTTCCTTGGTTACCAATATTTTTCCTGGAACTTATTCATGATCGGTTGCAGCCCTTTGTCCCTTTCTGTCTGTCCTGTGCCTACGTGTTGAGGAATTAGTTTTTTTTCCCCCCATCAGGATGTTATCCCATCATAGGTGCTTCTTATTAGGATCTTGGGACCTGTTACCTGAGCAGATACTCACATCCTTAAAATCATCTTTTATTTCCCCAGCAAGAGTGTTTGGCTCCAGGGGGCAGAGGTCATTTCTCACTCTTTCTAAACCTCCTTTGTTCAACACTGTGCTTTGTACCTAGTATGTGCTGAGTAAGTGGTGCTTGAAAGAATAAGTAGAAGACACATTTGGGGTCTTTTTGATGAGTTTATTTCCATAATTCACACAATATCTTTTTCTTTCTCTCTGTCCTTTTTTGGAATTCACTAATCACTTATTGATGGTGAGACTTGAGAAAAACCCAATAAACTGTTTAAATGATTGTTCTTTCTGCACATTATTTAGTCTTCCCAATAATATTGGCATTGCTGTTTCTACTTTTGCAGATAATATTGGCATTAGTATTTCTACTTTTGCACATGGGGAAACGGAAGTTTGGAGAAGTTAAGCAACCAGCTCAGGATCCCAGGGCTGTGAAGTGGCAGAGCTGGGGGTGACCTCCACAGCCCCCTTTCAGACAGCTAAAGAAGCTGCTGGGAGGGACTTGTGGGATTGTTGGCCTTTTAAAAGGAACACTAAGTTCCTTGCATTTAAATGACGATTAACATTCATTATTGAATTGTGTGAATTTTAAAGCTGCAAATGAATGCTGAGAGTATATTAGAGTAGCCCCTGGCTGTGGGGCTAATTGAGAAACAAAATGGAAGTACTGCAGACACAGTGATTTTCCTGCTTAGAGTAGGGGCTTCCTCCCAGCCCATCCATCCTGTGATTTTCCCACTTAGAGTAGGGGCTTCCTCCCAGCCCGTCCATCCTGTGATTTTCCCACTTAGAGTAGGGGCCTCTTCCCAGCCCGTCCATCCTGTGATTTTCCCACTTAGAGTAGGGGCTTCCTCCCAGCCCATCCATCCTGTGATTTTCCCACTTAGAGTAGGGGCTTCCTCCCAGCCCGTCCATCCTGTGATTTTCCCACTTAGAGTAGGGGCTTCCTCCCAGCCCATCCATCCTGTGATTTTCCCACTTAGAGTAGGGGCTTCCTCCCAGCCCATCCATCCTGTGATTTTCCCACTTAGAGTAGGGGCTTCCTCCCAGCGCATCCATCCTGTGATTTTCCTGCTTAGAGTAGGGGCCTCTTCCCAGCCCGTCCATCCTGTGGCATTTCCCCAAAGGATCCTTTCTTCTCCAGTTAAACAGTACAGGCCAGATGTTATGTGTTGTCCATAATTTAGTAACCATGTTTTTTGCCCCTATGGTTAGTTTGGAGACAGCAAGTTAGAATAATCTGTGCACATATTTTAAAAATGTAGAATGACTGTCCATTTGCATAGTCGTGTTTTTGCTCATCTAGAGCTTGTGGGAATTTTGTCCTTGTCTTGAAACTGTCCTCTAGAAAGACTGTCTGTCCAGTGTGGTGTCTTTTCCCAGAAGTCTCTAGCTTCTCATGGGGGAAACAAAATCTGTGATTCTTTTGGTTTTTATTTTTTAAGACTTTTTTTGATGTGAACCATTTTTAAAGTCTTTATTGAATTTGTTACCATCCTGCTTCTATTTTATGTTTTGGTTTTTCTGGCTGCCAGGCATGTGGGATCTTACCTCCCTGACCAGGGATTGAACCCTCGCCCCCTGCATTAGAAGGTGAAGTTTTGCATCTTTGGTTTTTCCTCCTATTCTCAAGTTACATACAAATTAAACATTCCAGATTGCACATCAGTGTGCTGGGTTTTTCTCTGGGCTTGTCCCTTCTTTAAGTGGGGAGTTGGGAATGTGAGGGGTGTGGCAGTGCTTAACTAACTTTGGTAGTAATTAGGAGACTGCAGGATTCTTATCCCAGACATCCTGAGCAAAGATGACCCCAAATGTGCTTTTACTGAGAGCTCTTCCTGTCATTCTGGGTAATTTTATACTGTTTATTTATTTACCTTTTTGTAAGGAAATTCCTTCTTTACTGTCCTATCTTATCTTAGATCAAAGTTTCCACCCAGGAACGCTTTCTTAAATAGTATTGTCTAAGGCCGTCTGTGTTTTCTTTCCTTCTTTCTTCTTCTTCTTTTAAAAGCTTTCTGAGTTTTTGCTCCATGAGCACTCTCTGGTATCCTTTCATTCTATTTATGACTATTGTGTAATGAATATTCATAGTTTCCATCATTAACGTAGTAGCATGTCATTTGTCAGCGCACTGGCTTCCTTGTACTGTAATTGTTTAAAATTCTGTTTCTTTTATTTATTGTAAAAATGTTGGCCTCTGTCTTAAAAAACTTTTTTTTTCCTAAGGTTTGTAATCATGTGAGTTTCTGTCTCTAGCTAAGGCATATGTGCAAGCCTAAAACTACACCGTGCAAGATGTCAAATGGCTTAAAAGGATTTCTGTTGTGGCCTGAAAGAGTGGCTCTGTCTTCTGATGGTATAGTCTGACCACATGAATACCAATAATTAGGCATCCTTTATTTTAAGAGAGGGGCAGCTGTTACTGGAGTTGAATTAGAAGATCTTGAGCTATTTTGCTCCTCTTTTTAAAGGGCTGTTCCCCATATATGCATCTTCTTGGCACGTTTGGTAACGGACTTTGCTACTGGCGTGTCCATAATGTGATACATGGAGGGAAAATAAAAACATCTGAAAAGGATTATCTGAAGTGTTCTGAACATTCAATTTTAAGGTATTGGTTTGTTTTCCTAAGTTTTTTTTGTTGTTGGTTGATTTAAAAAAATGTAAAGTATTTAAGCATTGTACATGTCATTCATTTTTAAGTAATTTTAAGGTAAAATCCTTCATCTTGCATTTGATCAAAGGGTCTAGCAATGAAAGCGCCCTTCGAGCATCCTTAGACATCTCTTGGAGATTTGATTAGGAAGGCACTTTCTGAGGTGATTTGCCTTCCGGAGTTTGTAAGCCTTTTATTTAAATCCGTGTTTATTATCTCTTACTGTTGTTTAAAAACACAGCTCGTGACCTGAGAATCCAGTGGTTAATTCACCTGGAGGCTGAGTTACTGGGTTTGTGGGATGAGAGGGACAGACCGCGTTCCCCCTCATCGTCATCCGAGGTCCTGAAACCCTTTCTCATGCTGGCTCATACCAGGCAAGAGCATCACTGTGTTTTCAGAACAGATTTTGTAGGGCTTCAGGGTTTACAAAACAATTTCACATGTTACTTCAGTCATTTCTTGCAACAACCCTGTGAAGCAGTGGATAAATATTTTCATCCCTGTTTTGTGGAGGGGAAACTGCATTCCAAGAAGGGGTGTGCTGGGCCCCAGGCTACAGTTTTGTATTCTCACAGTGGAGCTGGGTCTGCAACCAGGGTTTCCTGTCCTCCTGCTTTGACCCCATTATTCTGCTTCATCCACCAAAGTCAGGATTTAAGGATATTGCATTCAGGATCAAATCAGGCAAGCTCTAATAATGTGGCCTCCAAAGTGGTATTTAATTTCCTCAATCTTATAATTTTAATGAGAATTAATGTGACTCACCCACTAATTTATCCATCTGGACAGATGCATTTGATTTTCTATATTCCATGACAGATTTTTAGACCTGAATACTTACTTCTACATAACTGTGAAGAGGGCTTCCCCGGTGGCTCAGTGGTAAAGAATCCGCCTGCTGTGCATGAGATGGAGATGTGGGATTGATCCCTGGGTTGGGAAGATCCCCTGGAGGAGGGCACGGCAACCCACTCCAGTATTCTTGCCTGGAGAATCCCGTGGACAGAGGCGCCTGTTGGGCTACACTCCACCGGGTCACAAAGAGTTGGACAGGACTGAAGTGGCTGAGCAGCAGCAGCGGCAGAGCATCCATCCTCTTTGGTATTTTTCAGATGCCTCAAGGGCCAGCAGCTCAAACTGTAGTAGGAGTCTTGGCAGTTTAGCTAAGCGAACAGAAGGGAGAAGTGGCTAGCCACTCTTCCCTGGGGCATAGGGAGAACATACTTGTGACAGCATTACAAACTGGGCCAAAGGTTTGGTGCAAACAGGAAGCTGCTTTTGAGAAGAATTCAGCATTTGGTATGGGTGTGAGTCCTTGCTCCTCTCTGTAGGCTCTTTGTTAGGACGGACAGTCAGTCTCTGGATCCTTCTGAGCCTCTGTCTCCTGTCTGAGGGTGAAGGCTGTGAGGCAGTGCCAAGTGTTAGGTGAGAGTTCAGGGTGCCGATGCGGCGGGTCTGATGTCATAAACCTGCAGTTCCGTCCAGGCTCCAGCACCTCTTGGTTGTGTGATACTCTACCTCCCCACGTATCCTGAACAGGGGGACATTGATAACACCTACCTCATGGGATTCTGAAGATCCCCTGAGAAGGAAATGGCAACCCACTGCAGTATTCTTGCCTGGACAGAGGAGCCTGGCAGGCTACAGTCCATGGGGTCGCAAAGAGTCGGACATGACTGATGAGCGACTAACGTAACTGAAACATAACCTGAGGTTGTTAAGATCATATGAATTTTAATACATGAGTGACTTAAAAGTTTCTTATCAAAAGTTAGTCATTCTTAAATGTGACAAGGTAGGGAAGTACCTGGTGCTTCTATTAAGCTCTCAGTATGTTGGTTTCTTTTTCTCCCTTATAGATTTGTTGAGGTTTAGCCTAATGAAAGGAATTTAAAAACCTTTAGAATATATTTTCATATAAGCACTAGCCTCCCTTTATGTAGTTATTGGCCTCCTACACATTGGACACTTATGTTTTAAATGTGATATTTTTGTATTATTAAACTCTTAAAATACTGTGTTATACCATGTCTAGGAAATTCATGATGAGTCTTTTGAAGAGAGAAGGCTTTGTGATAAAAGCCAGCTGCCCAGACATTTCCACCCTCCTCGCCCATCCCCCAGCCGACTGCAGAAGCAGAGCCTTGGCAGAGATCCAGGCTTCCTAAGTGATGGGATTGTTCCCAGGCGGGAATGAAAGGAATCTGCCCAGATTGGATATGGCTTCAGCTCCTCTGCTAGTTTCAGATTGGTAGCCCCATTCCCAAACTGACCAACCCAGCACCATTTTCCCATTGTTGGGGATACTGTTTTCACACTGGAGTGTAAGGTCTTATTAAAAAAAAACTTTTTTGAATCTACTTTTTAATCTCATGGAAGTTTTTCTAGTTTTTATTTGTAGTGCACAAGAATTGTGAATTCATTTTCATTTATAGTTTCATCTCTGCAAATCAGTATGGTCAGCCCCTGGTGTTCTCCAGGCCTGACACCTTTCTTGATTGGATCCATGTACTGAGCTTGTGGTTTTCACCTTTCCCATTTTAGGGGTGGAAAGGTTTGGTGATTTGAGTGGCTCAGGCCAGGAAATTATTGGCTATTGTCAGTGGAATTTGTTTATCTTTTCTACGCCTCTGCATTCCTGGACTCTGAGAGAACTCATCATCGCTGGGGGATTGCCTTTCAGTTAGTGTCAGCTCCTCCCCTTGCTCTATTTTTATTAAACACTTGATGTTTCTCGCTTCTTTGGATGTAAATTCAGGGACCCCTGCCACCCCTCCTCCCCGGCCCCCTCATTTCAGAAAAGACTCACTTGCTCAGCAGTTGTTAAAATAAAAAGATCTGCTGAACACTTGCCATCCCCTTTTAAGTTTGGCTACCTCCTAAACACAGTTTCTGCAGTTATTGTCTAGGACTTATCCATCTCCATACTTACTTTAAACATAGAGTTGATGCATGTATAAGTCTAATGAACTTCTTGACCCGTACTCTCCAGTGGATCTATAATGTAAGTCACATTAAAACTTACTAGAAAATGAGAAGTTTTCTAGTAGTCACATTAAAATATAAAAAGAATAGGTGACTAATTTTATATAATATTTAATCCAGCATATCAAAGTATGATTTGGACTTTATTGAGGCCCCCCTCCATTGATGCTTTCGAAGTGTGGTGCTGGAGAAGACTCTTGAGAGTCCCTTGGACTTCAAGGAGATCAAATCAGTCAATCCTAAAGGAAATTAACCCTGAGTATTCATTGGAAGGGCTGATGCTAAAACTGAAGCCCCAGTACTTTGGCCATCTGATGTGAAGAGCCAACTCACTGGGAAAGACCCTGATGCTGGGAAAGGTTGAAGGCAGGAGAAGAAGCGGGGGACAGAGGATGAGATAGTTGGATGGCATCACCAACTCAATAGACATGAGTTTGAGCAACCCTGGCAGGTAGTGCAGGACAGGGAAGCCTGGTGTGCTGCAGCCCATGCGGTTGCAGAGTGAATATGACTTGGCAACTGAACAACAAATGGTGAGACTTAGCTGTCTGAATAGGACTCAGAATTTAGCACGGTCTCTGGATGCTCTGCCATGCACGGAAGCTGGGGAACTCCTTCTGCAAAGCTGTGAATGTCATTTGTGATTGACACCTGCCTCCCATATGTTTCAAGTTTATCGGGTTTAAAAGGTAAAAGAAGACAGATCCTTGTGCCAGCTCCTGTGCTTTATGTTTCATCCTGTGTCCTCGTCTTTCCAGGATCTCTCTATTACTATTTTAGAGAAAAACGGTTCTTGAGGATTAAAGATCATTTTTGAGTCACAGTGTAGATGGCTATGGCTGAATTTCAGCCATTGGAGGGTCATTTTCTATTCTAGGACAGTGTTTCTCCAACTATGATGTGGATGTGAATCACCTTGTTAACAGATTTAGGTGCAGTAGGTTTGAGATGGGGCCTGAGATTTTGCCTTTCTCAGAAATTCTCTAGTGATACCGATGTTACTGGTCCAGAGGCCACACTTGGAGCACCAAGGATTTTGTGCTATGGTCACAAAATGCCAATCTTTGTTTAAGTTTTTCCTAGCCTGAAACAAAAAGAGAGAAATAATAATGCAGTGAGTAAGGTTTTCCACTACACTAAACATGTTCTTGTTTTATCGACTCTTTTAAAATTCAGAAATAATTTCTTTCCTGCCTTCTTGTTACCATGGTGATGGTAAATGGTAGTTCTTATTTTTTTTTTTTAAATGATCTTTCATGGCAAAATCAAAAAACCGACAAACCTATTTATGTCTCCAAGTTAATAAAAGAAAATATTTTCACTGATCTGCAGACTTCTAAAGTCTGATGCCACCCCACGATCTAAATTATTAGTTTATTAATTTTCTTTCATGGCACAGAGTGTTTTATATTGATGTAATTACTTGGGTGTTGTTTAACTTCACTTTCTCCACTGTGCTCTAGGTTCTTTTTTTTTTTCAAGTTTTTTTTTTATAGATATTTGCTATAGTTATTATCCTGTTTTTAAAAACATTGATTTATTTTAGTTAGTTTTGGCAGTGAGTCTTTGTTGCTGCCCCTGAGCTTTCCGTGGTTGCAGAGAGCAGGGACTCCTCTTCTTTGTGGCCTGACTTCTTACTGCCGTGGCTTCTCTTGTTGGGAAGCACAGGCTGAAAGGTGTGCAGGCTTCAGGAGTAGCAGCACATGGGCTCAGCAGTTGTGGCTCTGGGACTTAGTTACCGCAGGGCATGTGGGATCTTTCTGGACCAGGGATCGAAGCCATGTCCCCTGCTTTGGCAAGTGGATTCTTAACCCCTGGAACCCAGGGAAGTCCCTACACTTTTTTTTTTTTTCCCACCACATTTCGCTCGTGTCTTGCACTGGGTCTGGATCCTGTGAGTCCCCAGGCAGTGCTTTTCCGTAGAGCTTTATTCACTGGGTCTCAGTGGGAGGGGGACTGCTTCCTCCGGGAGTGTTTTGGAAATCGGTGGGAACTGACTCTGGGGGCCCAGGGGCATGGAGTGTGTGACTCGTGTTTGGTGGGTAGGCGACCAGAGATCTAGGCATTCTGTAGTTTAGAGAACAATAGTGACCAAACAAGTGAAAGCTTACCCTGTGCGTTCTGCAAAATCTTGCTGCTGCTGTTGCTGCTAAGTTGCTTCAGTCGTGTCCGACTCTGTGCGACGCCATAGACGGCAGCCCACCAGGCTCCCCCGTCCCTGAGATTCTCCAGGCAAGAACACTGGAGTGGGTTGCCATTTCCTTCTCCAATGCATGAAAGTGAAAAGTGAAAGTGAAGTCGCTCAGTCGTGTCCGACTCTTAGTGACCCCACGGACTGTAGCCTACCAGGCTCTTCCGTCCATGGGATTTTCCAGGCAAGATTACTGGAGTGGGGTGCCATTGCCTTCTCCCCTGCAAAATCTTAGATTATCCTTATTGGGGGTTTGGTGAAATATCTGTCTGTAATTACCAAAAACCTAACCCTATTTGACATATAAAGACAAAATTTTGGGGACCCAGTTTTAATATTAATATATATTGAAATTTTCAGAAAATGTGACTGCTGAATACTTAGAAAGCTGCACTTTGATTTCTGCCCATAGCTTTCATTCCAATCCCAAAGAAAGGCAATGGCAAAGAGTGTTCAAACTACTGCACAGTTGTACTCATCTCACACTCTAGCAAAGTAATTCTTAAAATTCTCCAAGCCAGGCTTCCACAGTACTCAAATCATGAACTTCCAGATGTTTAAGCTGGCTTTAGAAAAGGCAGAGGAACCAGAGATCAAATTGCAAACATCCACTGGATCACCGAAAAAGCAAGAGAGTTCCAGAAAAACACCTATTTTTGCTTTATTGACTATGCCAGTGCCTTTGACTGTATGAAAGTGAAAGTCACTCATTGGTGTCCGACTCTTTGGGACCCCATGGACTATATAGTCCATGGAATTCTCTAGGGCAGAATACTGGAGTAGGTAGCCTTTCCCTTCTCTAGGGGATCTTTCCAACCCAGGGATCAAACCCAGGTATCCCGCATTGTGGGCGGATTCTTTACCAGAGCAACAAGGGAAGTGGGATCACAACAAACTGGAAAATTCTTAAAGAGATGGGAATACTAGACCACGTGACCTCCCTCCTGAGAAATCTGTATGCAGGTCAAAGCAACAGTTAGAACTGGACATGGAACAACAGACTGGCTCCATATCAGGAAAGGAGTATGTCAAGGCTGTATATTGTCACCCTGCTTATTTAACTTATATGCAGAGTACATCATGCAAAATGCTGGGCTGGATGAAGCAAAAGCTGGAATCAAGATCGTCGGGAGAAATACCAGTAACCTCAGATATGCAGATAACACTACGCTCATGGCAGAAAGTGAAGAAGAACTAAAGAGCCTCTTGATGAAAGTGAAAGAGGAGAGTGAAAAAGTTGGCTTAAAGCTCAGCATTCAGAAAACTCAGATCATGGCATCTGGTCCCATCACTTCATGGCAAATAGATGGGGAAACAATGGAAACAGTGAGACTTTATTTTTTTGGGCTCCAAAATCACTGCAGATGGTGAGTGCAGCCATTAAATTAAAAGACGCTTAGTCCTTGGAAGAAAAGCTATGACCAACCTAGACAGCATATTAAAAAGCAGAGACATTACTTTACCTACCAACAAAGGTCCATCTAGTCAAAGGTATGGTTTTTCCAGTAGTCATGTATGAATGTGAGAGTTGGACTATAAAGAAAGCTGGGTACTGAAGAATTGATGCTTTTGAACTGTGGTGTTGGAGAAGACTCTTGAGAGTCCCTTGGACTGCAAGGAGATCAAACCAGTCCATCCTGAAGATTTGAAATCATTCCTGAATATTCATTGGAAGGACTGAAGTTGAAGCTCCAATACTTTGGCCACCTGATGCGAAGAACTGACTAATTGGAAAGATTGAAGGAGGGAGAAGAAGGGGATGACAGAGGATGAGATGGTTGGATGGCATCACCCACTTGATGGACATGAGTTTGAGTAGGCTCTGGGAGTTGGTGATGGACAGGGAAGCCTGGTGTTCTGCAGTCCATGGGGTCACAAAGGGTTGGAACATGACTGAGCGACTGAACTGACTGACTGATTTTGACTTATTTGTAACTTTTCAAAGACATGTCCACCTTTTGGTAAATTCTTTCATCTGTAGCAGTGCTGTTTGTGACATCTGAATTGTACCAATACATATTTGTGGGCAATATAATGATTATTAATACACACACACACACACACACTTAGCCTTTATTTAAAAATATACAACTTATGGACATGGGGAGAGGGGAGGAGAGGGTGAGATGTATGGAATGAGTAACATGGAAACTTTGATTACCACATGTAAAATATCAGCCACCGGGAATTTGCTGTATGGCTCAGGAAACTCAAACAGGGGCTCTGTATCAACCTAGAGGGGTGAGATGGGGAAAGAGATAGGAGGGAGTTTCAAAAGGGAGGGGATATATGTATACCTGTGGCTGATTCATGTTGAGGTTTGATAGAAAACAGCAAAATTCTGTAAAGCAATTATCCCTCAGTAAAAAAATAAATAAAAGCAAAGCAAATAAAAATATCCGATAGAAAGCATTGAACATTTTCAGATGAATGCATTTTACTTCTTTTAAGTTCAGACTCATTTGAAATACTTGCAAGCATCTTACATCATTATCATTAAATCATTTGATGTGGTCATGTCTGTTTGCATCTCAAAATATGTATACATGTAATTTACACATATGAAAGATGGCCAAAGCTGTTCCCTGTCATTTTCCTTTATACTACAGTTTTCTTTCTCTGTATGTGTACATATTCTCTGTGGATTCCAAAGGTTTGGTGTCTAGAGGTGGCATTGGTCTGGTAGGGTTGAGAACCTTTGTTCTTATGGAAACATCATGGAATCAAGGATTCTTGCATTCTGTCTTTGGCTTATTTTTCCAAGCCGCTCATTTAATGTCTCTGAATCCATTAGATGCTCTACATCATTCCCGGTGGCTCTGATGGTAAAGAAACCACGTGCAATACAGGAGACCTGGGTTCCATCCCTGGGTTGGGAAGATCCCCTGGAGAAGGAAATGGCAACCCACTTCAGTATTCTTGCCTGGGCAATCCCATGGACAGAAGAGCTTGGTGGGCTACCATCCATTCGATCGCAGAGTCTGACATGACTGAATGACTTAATACTTTCACTTCTACATCACACGAGTTGTAGTAAATGGTTTGTGACTGACTGAACACGTGGTAAAATGTCTTAGCTTACTTGGTGACTTCTTGCCTGGAGCTCCTCAGAAAGGCAGAGTGCCCACCTGAGACCCACTGCTTGGCTTCCCTTGTGTTTTTATTAATAATAGGGAAGACAGACTGTGTCTAATCCCTGGAGGAAGAGATTAGGAAAATGCTGAGGTATGAAGGGGTGTGGAAAGTGCTGGCAGTCGTGGAGGTGGGGAGTTTTATGAATTAAAGTTCAAGTGTCAGGTGAGTAAAAGTAGAATGTGTTTTGGTTTTCCAGGAAGAATTGAAGATTCTTAGAGTGGGGGCCACTATTATAAGAATTTTTTGACAATTACATGTCTGTTGCTGCTGCTGCTGCTAAGTCGATTCAGTCATGTCCGACTCTGTGCGACCCCATAGACGGCAGCCCACCAGGCTCCCCCGTCCCTGGGATTCTCCAGGCAAGAACACTGGAGTGGGTTGCCATTTCCTTCTCCAATGCATGAAAGTGAAAAGTGAAAGTGAAGTCGCTCAGTCGTGTCCGACTCTAGTGACCCCATGGACTGCAGCCTATCAGGCTCCTCCATCCATGGGATTTGCCAGGCAAGAGTACTGGAGTGGGGTGCCATTGCCTTTTCCAATTAAATGTCTACTCCAGAGTAATTAACAATGGGATCTTTGGAATTCACGGACCGGGGAGGCTTGTGTGTCTTGCTCAGTGGTTGTCTTGAGTGAGTCTCGGGGCTCGGGGAGGGGGGTTAGTATACACAGCCCATGCTTGGTGCTGGGAAAGGCTCCTGGGGCTGAGCTGGAGCAAGATGACTGTGGGGCCCACAGGAGAAGTACTGCAGGTGGGCTTAGATCTGGCTAAAACGTTGCTCATTAGTTGGAACTAGAAAGAGAGAGGAGGCTCAAGGACCGTTGACCCTGGAAAAAGGTCACTAAAGGTGAACCCACGGGAACGAAGATTGACATTTCATGATTTCTGTGCATATAAAGTGTGATTGGGATTTGGTCTTTTAGAAAATAAACTGATCATCATGAAAATAAAGTTCATTTTAGTTTTTACTTGCAGCTAATTAGAAAAATATGTGCCAGTAATTAGGGGAAAAAATGAATAAGGTTTTTGGGAAAAATCATTCCTGCAATTGTATAATAACATATATGTTGTTGTTGTTAGTCGCTCAGTCACGTCCAACTCTTCGCAACCACATGGACTGCAGCATGCCAGGCTTCCCTGTCCTTCACCATCTCCTGGAGTTTGCTCAAATTCACGTCCATCGAGTTGGTGATACCATCTCATCCTCTGTCGCTCCCTTCTCCTCCTGCCCCCAATCATTTTCAGCATTAGGGCGTTTTCCAATGACTTTTTAAGTATAATCATGAGGAGGGTCTTATTTATTTTCATTTCTCTAAGAGATTAAAAAATTTGATGATTATTATATTCTCTTTTAAAGTATCTATAAGCTTGTAGATTTTAAAACCTTTCATTGTGGATTATAAAGAGAATCCTGTGGTCCTCTTCTTTCTGTGGTCCTGTGCATGACAAGCAGTTTTCCAAAGTCACTTTAATTAATCTCATGAAATATTGTTTATTTGGCGAGATTTGTAGTTGATTTGTTTGAATTTTCATGCCACTGCAGAAAGGGCAGATGGGAGGGAATGTTTGCCTGCGGAACTGATTTTATAAGTCATCAGTTCCCCAGAGGGTAGTTTTGAATGAAGACAACCTAAGTTTGGAGATAAATATTAGTATCACAAATCTCCTTATAGCCCTCGGATTCTTTGGGTATTTCGTTATGCCAGTTAGGTGATAGAATCAAGGGGTGAAGTGTGTGTATGATCTCTGTGTCTATCATTGAGTAATATGCAAGTAGAATTAATAATAAATACTTGTTAATGGAATTATTTTGAATATCATGAATTTATATTCTTTTGTGACTTCATATTTGCAGATTTTCTCCAAGTTGCCAAAGGTTGCCATGATACAATTCAGCGTAACATCTTTTTTATGTTATACTTTATAAGGTAACAATTTCATCTAATATTTGGATCATGACTGCTGAATGTTTGCTTCAAATAGGACAGTTTGTTCTTTGAAATTAATAATAATTAACCCCCCACACACTGAATAGCATCTGTGCATGGATCTTTCCCTTCAATATTATGAGCAATTATGAATCATGACCAAAGAGAGACCTTGTAAATTATGAATAATCTGAAAACAATGAGGCATATTCTCCTGCTACAAAGATAACACCAGAGTTAATGGAAGTGCCATATGCCTAGAGGGGAGATGCCATCAAGACAAACATGTTGTTTGTCAAAGTGACGTCTAGATGAGTGTAAGCAATATTAATCCAGTCATACACTTGTCAAGCTTAAGCCGGGTTTTCAAAATATAGGTTTTAGGCTAATTTGTATATCTCTGTCTGGTGTAACAAGGGATTTGAAGCCATCAAACTTTAGAGTAAAAGATAAAATTGCATAAAATTAATCAGCGTCTGGATCTCTTCTTGGATGTGTGTGTTTGTGTGTGTGCTCAGTCAGTCTTGTCTGAGCCTTTGCGACCCATGGACTGTAGCCCACCAGGCTCCTCTGTCCATGGAATTTTTCAGACAAGAATTCTGGAGCGGGTTGCCATTTCCTTCTCCAGGAGAGCTTCCTAACCCAGGGATCGGATCTGCATCTCCTGCATTGGCAGACAGATTCCTTACCTCTGTGCTACCTGGGAAGCCCTTAACTGTGAGTAGTTATAATAAAATACACAAATAAAAAATAATTAGAATAATTGAATTTAGAAGAAAAACATTAAAGACTAGATTTTGTGGTCACAGGAGATCAAAGGCATTTAACTTTTAAGTATGTATGAAGCTGTTACACAGAAGTACAATAGAGTATTAATAAATCGGAAGACTATCAAGCATAAATACATTAGCATGAACTTCTGAGGGAGAAGAGGAATGAAATGTTTCAAAGAGCAAAGGGCATGATGTCCATTTCCTGGCCTTTGTTTATGTCTGTTTTATATGGACTATGGTGGGAATGAAATCTCCATGATATTTAGGCTTCTCTGGACACATTTAAAAGAATAGTGTTAAGAAAGTGAAAAGACAGCCCACAGAATGGGAGAAAATTTTTGCATGTCGTATATCTGATAAGGGGTGAGTAGCCAGAATATATAAAGAACTGTTACAATTCAGTTATAAAAAGACAAATAATCCTATTGAGAATTGTCAAAGGATGTGAATAGATGTTTCTTCAAGGAAGTTATACAAATGGTCAATAAACATAAAAAAAGATGCTCAGCGTCATTACTTATCAGAGATTTGCAAGTCAAACCACAATGAGATGCCACCTTACACCTACTCGGATGACTAGAATAAAAAGGACATAATTACAAGTGCTGTCACAGATGTGTGTAATTCAGCTGCTTTTGAAAGCTGTCTGTAGTTCCTCAAATTGTTAAACATACAGTTACGATATAATCTAGTAAATCCACTCCTTAGTGTGTATCCAGGAGAAATGAAAACAAGCCCATACAGACTTATACCAGTGTTCATAATAGCTAGGAAATGAGAACAATCCAAATGTCCGTCAACTAATGAGTGATAAGTGCTCTATCTGTGCAATGGAATGTTATTTGTGAATAAAAAGCAGTATTGATAGATGCTGCCATGAATGTGCTTTGACAACGTGATGCTGAAAGAAATAAGCCAGTCACAAAGGACTGCATAGTGTATGATCCCACTTATACAAAATCTCCAAAGTAGGCACATCTGTGGATGTGGAAAGTAGATGGATGGCTGCCTGGGACTTGGTTAGGAGGATGGTGAGATGGTCAGGGACTGACAACCAGGGAGTGTGGGGTTTCTTGTTGGGGCAGGGACAGTGTTCTCAAATTCATAGTGTGCATGTTTGTTCCACTTTGTGAATGTACTAAAAGCCATAGAGTTGTATACTTTAAATGAGTAAATTGTATGGCATGTGAACTGTACCTCAATAGAGTTCCTTAACAATAATGTAATAGTTCTGTTTTTAAAATGTCAGTGGTTGGAATATGCCAGAAATGACATACTTTGGATCCTTTAAATAAACTTAAGGTAAATTGTTCCAGATGTAACTTTAAACACTGGAAAAAAAAAGTGCCATATTTCTGCAGTCATAAATTATCAGTTTTTTGTTGCATAATATTTCATTGAATTGATGCAGACTGCTTTGCTTACTCTCTTCCTATATAAGGATTTTCTCATATTTTGATATTTTAAATAATGAAACTTTCCAGACAAGCTTTTTTTTTTTCTTCTGTTATTTTCTTTGGATAAAATTCTAGCTGACTCTCAGGAATGAATGGATTGCTGAGACTTTAAATAGGTAGTGCCATGTTATTTTTCTGAAGGGTTGAAGAATTTTTTGAACATTTAAAATACAATTTTGCTATTTTGTTAAGTATAGTGTCCCCTACCAATTAAGGGACAATTTAAAGTTTCTTTAAATTGTATTTCTTTGACTAAACAAATTGTTTTTAAATGTTTGTTTCTTTTGATTACCTCATGAATGATGGACTTTTTTATTTATTCAAGAGTGTTTACTGAACACCCCAGAGGCTCTGGTGGTTAAGAATCTGCCTGCAGTGCTGGAGACCTGGGTTCGATCCCTGGGTTGGGAAGATCCCTTGGAGGAGAGAATGGCTACCCACTCCAGTATTCTTGCCTGGAGAATCCCACAGACAGAGGAGCCTGGTGGGCTACAGTGCATGGGGGCTCGAAGAGTCAGACACGACCGAAGCAGCTAACGCTTCCACCTGGAGTCAAGACTTGTGCCAGTTGCTGGGTATACGCAAAGATGAGAAAGGCTTATTTAGCTTGTGCACTCAAAAAATTCTATTTCTCATGGGAAAATAATTAGTTATAGTAGGTACAATGAGCGCTTCACTTAAAGTATAAGAAGGTGTTTAAGGAGGAACCTGGGGAATGTGGCCAGCATAGGAGCGAGGTTATGTATATGTGCAGCTTGAATATGTGCCGTTGTCTTTGCCTGAAGGGAGGAACGATGAGGGGCAGAGAGAGTGTGAATTATAGACAGCCACCAAACCCTGTGTTGTGGGCAAGGAGTTCCCAGAGGTTCCCTCAGGATGAAGAACTGTTAGGTCCTTGGTGTTTTCTGTTTATTCACGAGTACATGCAGTTGTTTTTGTCATTAACATACCTCCATTCCGTTCGGATGCTAATATTAGTATTAATTATTGTCACGTTTAAGACAGACATTCTGTTTTAGTCTGTTCTTTGACTTTTGATTTTAGTTACTTTTCAGTTTTACTTTCTCATCACATAGAATTATGATGACTTGTTTTGATTCATAAAATTACAGATTTGGCTGAAACAGCAGCAGCAAAATCTTGTTTCTGAAAGTGGTTTCCCCACTAAGTGGTGAGAAGGGTTGTAAAATGTATGTGGAGCCCACTATTCCCACACTCAACTCTTTGCAGGTCTTAACTCCTTGATGGTAAACGGCCTTGCATTCTTGCTGAGTTAGCGAGCCAGGAGACAGTGTCTCTCTCTCTTTTTTTACTACATCTTCTCTAGGTTGAGTGGCTTTATGTGTTTGACTCAGACAGCCAAACCAACAACCGTATCCTCTTTGGGTCTGTAGCAGCAGGAAAGGGACAAACTTATTCACATCTCGACAGCCTGAGGTTTTTAGTCTTCCAGCAATACAGCAGATACTCACGCGTGAGAGGATCGAAACCACGTGAAAGGGGGCTTGCTCCCCGCTGATTGTGTCCTCCCTTAATTTCTGTGCCAAAACTTTTCCTCCAACATGACTGTATTTGGAGGTGGGGCCTTTATGATGTGTTGTTGTTTGGTCACTAAGTCATGTCCTGCCGCTTTTGACCCCATGGACTGCAGCACACCAGGCTTCCCTGCCCTTTGCTAGCTCCCAGAGTTTGCTAGAACTCATCTCCATTGGGTCAGTGATGCCATCCAACCATCTCATCCTCTGTTGCCCCCTTCTCCTCCTGCCCTCAGTCTTTCCCATCATCAGGGTCTTTCCCGGCTCTTCTCATCAGGTGGCCAAGAATTGGAGCTTCAGCTTCAGCTTCAGCATTAGTCCTTCCAGTGAATATTCAGAGCTGATTTCCTGTAGGATTGACTAACTTGATCTTCTTGGTGTCCAAGGGACCCTCAAGACTTCTCCAGCATCACAATTCAAGAGCATTAATTCTTTGGCCCTCAGCCTTCTTTTTGGTCCAACTTAGGTCATAAGATAATTGATAAAATTTAAGTGAATGTTTTTAGATAGTTACAATTTATTTGTTGTGAGATGAACAAAAGTACCTCACCTGTGAGCAAATAAAGCCCATTTTAAGACACAAAAGTTCTCATCTTTAACATATTGGACCAAAGAGAAGAAATGTTCTTTTGTTTTCTTCGCAGTCCAATTTTATTTTTTTTTTGTTTTTGTTTTATATTGGAGTATAACTGATTAACAATGTTGTAATAATTTCAGGTGAACAACAAAAGGACTCAGGCATACATACACATGTATCCATTATTCCCCAAACTCCCCTCCCATCCAGGCTGCCGCATAATATCGAGCAGAGTTCCCTGTTCTATACAGTAGGACCTTGTTGGTTATCCGTTTTAAGGATAGCAAAGTGTCCATGTCAATCCCAAACACCCTGTCTCTTCCCCTCAAAAGAATGTTCCTTCTGAATGCAGTTTCCCTTCTGTGTCACACACCCTGAGAATAATTAACCACCACTTACTAGACTTCTTTTCAAAGAAGATCACTGATCTGGGAAGTGCTCACTTAGTCTCAGGAAGGGTTTGGCCAACAGAGAGGAGGATCACATGAGGCTGGCATTTATGGGGGGAGGCTGTCGGCAGGGGCAGCCAGCTTTTTGACAACAGCTGTGTGCTCTGGACCAGTTAGGACCGTGAATGCTGACTCCTTTGTATTTCTTTAACCTTGCCGCTCTTTGCCTAACATTCACATTAAGGCAGCTCTATCACATTTCATGATTTGTGATGCTTAGGGCAGGAAGATGATCGCCTTGTGGAGCCCTCCCGTCTTTGAGTTAGTGGTTTGCATTAAGATGGCCAGAGAGCTCTGGTTCTGCAGTTAGTGAGAGGCATGCTGATGGTGTGAAGGACCTTTTTTTCTCTCAGAGGTGATTTTTAACAGTTGAATGTACATGTGAGTGTCTTAAACTCAAAGCCAGACTCCGGCTACTTGGATGGACTGTGTTTTAAATTACTTGGAAAGTAGCTGTAACTTAACTCTTTATTTTTTCTTTTGTTCTTTTTTCTGCATTAAGCTTCCCCCCTGCCCACACACACACTTTAAAAAAATTAGAGTGTGTGCATGTACAAATGAGCATATAGCAAAAAGATTTCCTCCTCCCAAGTAATTAGTATCCCTTCCTAGTGGCAAGTGGGAATGGCATTTTAAAAACTCCTCCCAGGCGTTTTCTGTGCTTGGGTCTTCCTCCCTCTTATATTAAGACATATCTTGTTTTTCTTTCTAACAGTATACCTTGACAGTGTTTCCTATCAGTTGTATATAGATATAGCTCATTCTGTTCATAGATTGTATGCTGTTCATTATATAGTTGCAATGAAATTTATTTACCCCCTTTTAAAATTGGTAAATATTTAGATCTTTTATAGGATTTTGTCCTTACAAACAGGATTTTGCCTTTCCCTGGTGGCTCAGATGGTAAAGCATCTGCCTGCAATGCGGGAGACCTGAGTTCGATTCCTGGGTTGGAAAGATCCCCTGGAGAAGGAAATGGCAATCCACTCCAGCACGCTTGCCTGGAAAATTCCATGGACGGAGGAGCCTGATAGGCTACAGTCCATGGGGTCGCAAAGAGTCGGACACGACTGAGCGACCTCACTTTCACTTTCTTTCACTTTAGGATTTTGTCCTTACAAACAGGAGAATGGATAATTTTGTTCACAATGGAAAGTGCAGAGTCACATGGCTATTGGTTTTCACTTGCTAAGTTGTGTCTGGACTCTTGTGACCCCCTAGACTGTAGTCTGTCCATGGGATTTCCCAGACAAGGCAAGAATACTGGAGTGAGTTGCCATTTCCTTCTCCAGGGAATCTTCCCGTCCCAGGGGTTGAACCCCCATCTCCTGCATTGGCAGGCAGATTTTTTACCACTATGCCACCTGGGAAGCTCCACACATGCTATGAGAAGTTAAAATTTTAATATACATTGCCTGAATTACTTTTTGAAGAACATTCATCGATTTACCTACCCCCCTCCCCATGCAATGGCAACCCACTTCAGTACTCTTGCCTGGAAAATCCCATGGACGGAGGAGCCTGGTAGGCTGCAGTCCATGGGGTCGCTAAGAGTCGGGCATGACTGAGCAACTTCACTTTCATGCATTGGAGAAGGAAATGGCAACCCACTCCAGTGTTCTTGCCTGGAGAATCCCAGGGACAGAGGAGCCTGTGGCCTGCCATCTATGGGGTCGCACAGAGTCGGACACGACTAAAGCGACTCAGCAGCAGCAGCAGCAGTAGCAGCTCCCCATGTCTATTTTTCTACCCTTTGCCCTAATGTCTTTTCTGGAACTGGAAGATTTTCCAACCAGGCACATGTAAATTAATGTTTGACTAGTTCTGTTATTTTTGCATTAGTTACTAATAGGCTGAGCATCTTTTTAAGTTTATAATGGCTTATAAGCCATTTTAATTCTTTATTTCCCTGTGAACTCCAGGCCTCTTTCAATACTTTGTTGTAACTGATGAGAATTACATCACAGTTTTTTGGGGAGCACACCCAGAGACTTGCGTCTTAGAAACTTCTTAGTGTGATTAGAAACCTTATGGGCCATCTGGTCCCACCTTCCAGTTGGTATAGGAAGTACTTTATAACCTTTGATCATCTGCTTGAATACTTCCAGTATTAAAGGGGCTTAAAACCTCATGGGCATCTAATTCCTCTGTTGGCTTAGTTGACAGAAAATTCAAGATATCTTAAAAGAGTAGTGGAATAGACAGAGAGGGTGGGAGCAGCTGGACTCTTTAAATAAACCATCTTAATGAAACTGGAAGATTCTTTCAGTCCCAATCAGGAGACTGGGAGCAATGCCTATGAAGCAAATCTTGTCCACTTGACTAAAGAATATGACCAAGTAGGGCTCAAATCCCAGGGACGGGGGAGCCTGGTGGGCTGCCGTCTATGGGGTCACACAGAGTCGGACACGACTGAAGTGACTTAGCAGCAGCAGCATCAGGGCTCTTTAAGGGTATGTTAATTAGCTACTGCTCCATAATAAGTTACCTCTGATCTTAATGCCTTAGAACAGTAATAAAAATCTGTTATCTCAGAGAGTTTCTGAGGGTCAGGAATTGGGAATCAAAGTCTGCTGGGTGGCACTGACTCTGGGTGTCTCAGAGGTTGTATTCGGGACGTTGGGGCTGTAGTCATCTGAAGGCGCGACTGGCTGGAGGGTGTGCTTGTACGTGGCTCATGTAGAAGGCCTCAGTTCCTTGCCACATAAACATCCCTACAGAGCTACAGTGAAGGTCCTTGCATTCCAGCATCTGGCTTCTCCCACAGTAAGTAATCAGAAAGAAAGCAAAATGGAAGCCATGATGTCTTTTCTGACTTGGAAGTCATGCATGGCTGTCCCTGCAATACTCTTGTATTGCAGTTCCACTGGTCAGTCCTATTCAGTATGGGAAGGGACCATACGAGGGTGTGCATTCTAGGAGACACGGTTCACTGGGGGCTTTCTTGGAGACTGACTGTTCACCTTCTGGCCCCCAAAGATCTGTATTTCTCTTACCTGGAGAACAAAATACACTCCTTCTCAGAGCCCCCCTCCCCCATACACACACACACACACACACACACACACACACACACACCCCTCATCCCAGTGCAGAGGCCAACTTTTTGGGTAGGAGAATTAGGGGATACTTATTTAAACAGATTTTGGAAATGCTAGAAGTCTATTAAGAATTTTCCTTTGTTGGAGGAGAAGTTGGTAGTATTTGGCTAGTGTTCTCCATTATAACAATCATTCTTTATGCTCTATCTTACGAAATTTCTGTCCCAAATAAATAGGAATATTTATAATCCTGAGAGGGGGAAAAAGGAGTTTTAGTGAAGTATTCCAACTGATTTTTAATCAGAAAAGCTTCATGACAGTCAGTGTTTCTCAAAAAAATAAAAAAATCAGGGTTGGGTTCCTGGAAAACCAATATTAAAGAGTTTTCCATTGAAGACCCTGAAACCTAATAGGGAACATGTGGATATCCCACTGTGCTGGCTCTTCACTTGTGGTCTCAGCCTCAAGCCCACCATTTTCTGCTTTGTTTTGTGAGGCTGGGGCTGGAACTCTGAGAAATCCATCTCCCAGATCCCCTCACATCTCAGTTTCTGTTGGTTTCTGGCAGGCGGAGCTCTGGTGGAAGATTGAAACGTAGGAGCAAGGGGGAGAAGGGACTTGGCTGTTTTCAGCTCCCGTCCACGTTTCTCCTGTGGCCAGCGATAGCTCTAGTCTGTAGTTTCTTTAGGAATTTTTGGCATCCCTTTACTGTGGTCCCAGCCAGGTTCGGAGTATCAGTTATCCTGTGTGTGTCCTGTTCTCCCCACCCTGCTTCTTTCGTTTTTTATTTATTATTTTTGACTCTGCTGGGTCTTCGCTGCCTCTCCAGGACTCTCTCTAGTTGCAGCGTGGGCTTCTCGTTGCTGAGCACAGGCTCTAGAGCCGGGGCTTCGGTAGTTGTGGTGCATGGGCTTAGTTGCTCCAAGGCATGTGGGATCTTCCTGGCCCAGGGATTGAACCCTGTCTCCTGCATCGACAGGTGGATTCTCAACCACTGGACCACCAGGGAAGTCCCTCCCCAGCCTGCTTTGAGTCCTATTACTAGTCCCTCCCTTGCGAAGCTAGGTTCTGGTTACCCCACCTCTTCCCTTTTGTTTCTTGAGCCCTAAGGTTAAGGCTGCTTCTTGCAGTGATGGATATCAAGGTTATCTCTGTGTCCCCTTTTTACTTTTCTAGTCTTTTAATACCTACATAACTGATTTCTTCTATTAAATCTCTGCCATTGAAAATACATAGCATTCCCACTGACTGAAAGTTACTCAAGTTTCTAGGTATGTCATCCCTCACAATTGTCATCTCTTTGAAGTTATTTTCTCTCTCGCAAGGTCAGAGCTGAGAGGCATTGGTTTGCCTCATGTGGTTCTTAGTCCAGATGTTTAGTGTTCTGTATTTTAGCACTTACAATTCTTGACTTCGTTTTATGGGTCTGCGCACATGGGCAGACCTCTGGGATCCTGCTTCATTGTTTCCATAGTGGTCTTAGAGATGCAGATTATCTGGGATGCCTGAGTGGTTTTGTTTAATCTATTCAACCCCAGTATTTTCCTCTTTCTCTCCCAATACAAAAGAGCATCCACTGAATAGCCTTGGCTTTACCAGGTCTTGCCTGAGCATCTGCTGTTTTTCTCCCCACTTCTTGAGCTTCCCTGGTGACTCAGTGGGTATCCTCCTGCCAATGCAGGAGACACAGGAGACGTGGGTTTCATCCCTGGTCTTCCCTCCAGGGAAGATCCCCTGGAGGAGGGCATGGTGACCCACTCCAGTATTCTTGCCTGAAAAATCCTATAGACAGAGGAGCCTGGAGGGCTACGGTCCATGGGTTGCAGAGAGTCAGACTGAGTGACTGAGCACATTGCATCTACACAGCACACATTTACTGGCTCCTTCCTCGAAGACACTGCCCACCAGTGGGCATGGGGGATCCACCCTTATCTTTCCTCATCTTCTTTCATTTTTCCCAAGACTTTTACTCCTACTCTGCCATCTGCTTTATATCCTTTTCTATTCCCAACTCTAGTTCCCTCTTTTTCTTATTATCCCCAACTGGAATGATGCCAAGTTTGTACATATTAAAATTTGCTTGAAAAGAGATATCAACTTATGAATCAAGTGAGTACTTTATAGGCCAGAGGAAACGTCTAGTGATTTCATTAGTGATGCTTCTGTTCTGCAGGTTAATAAATTAATTAAGCCTTCCTCTTTTTATTGGAGGGGTTATGTGTTTCTTCAGTAAATATTTATTTTGTTGCCCTGTTTACTCAGCTCACTATATCAGGTAGGTGCATTGGGGGATAGCAAAGAAATAAAATGTCCCAACTCTTGCCTGTCTTGAAAGACTGTACAGTGTACCTGGAGAGACAGAACTTATACATTAAACATTAAACATTAAGGGACAGAAATAAGTGTAAGATTATGTGCTAAAAACTGTCCTTAAGTGTGTGCTGTGGGGCGTGTAATAATGTCACTTCCTGTTCACAGCCACTAAGCACTCTGTTCTCATTTAATCCTTGCAGTTCTCAAGCAGTCCCTCTAGCTAGTTCTGTTTTGCAGGTGGTGAATCTGAGGCTTCGCGATTAAGTCATTTGCCCAAGGATACTCATCAATGAAGTGACAGGAATTAGGAGTTGAAGGCTAGGTTGGTTTGAGTCTACAGACTCTCATAAGCAGAAGGGGAGGTTGGGAGTGCTTGGGGCATGCTGGTGGGCATGTGTGTTTTGAGATGTGCTGGGTGTCTTCCATTTGCTCCCCTGGATGCAGTCTTCATCCTGCCCATCCTGCTCTGTGCCTTGGGTGGCCGACCTGTGTGGGTTACACCAGTGAATGCTTGCCCTCTGCTTCCAGACTGATTCCACCAATGGGAAGAAATAGGAGCTCCGAGGGCAGGTCAAGAGTAACGGGTGTTTATTCCTTCAGCTTTTTTCTACTGGGTCCCGGCCTGTTGGCTCCATACTTTTACCCTCACGGCTTCGTGCTTCCCTCCTCTCTCTGTCTCTCTGTCAATTCCAGGAATCGCTTTCACCCCTTGACCTTTCCAGTCCAGAGTGAGTAACATAGCAAGAGCCCTGCCCTGCCTTTAAAAGTGGTCTTTTGAGCAAACTCAGTTTGAATGTATGATACCCAGTTTGAGTGTATTGTGTGTTTCTGGTTGAGACTGATAATGAGCAAATATTTGTAAAGTGTCCTTTCCTTTCCCCATGCCTTCTGCCTTCCATCTTTTCTCAGTATGTTCAGTATTGAGGGTAAGAGATAGCTAAGGCACAGCCCCTGCCTTAGGGGAACTAACGTGTGTGCTCAGTCACTATGTCGTGTCTGACTCTTTGCGACCCCATAGACTGTAGCCCGCCGGGCTCCTCTGTCCAAGGGATTTCCCAGGCAAGAGCTGGAGTGGGCTGCCATTTCCTCCCCCAGGTCTCCTCCTCCCGATCTTGACGCGGGATCGAACCCATGCCTCTTGTGTCTCTTGCATCGGCAGACAGATTCTTTAGCACTCTGCCACTTGGGAAGCCTCCAGGAACTTACAGTGCAGGTTAAAATGTTCATAATAATAGTAATGAAAAGGAAAGTGGTAATGGGCTTGAGAAGCAGCGTGACTGAAGGACCATCTAGCACAGGAAGTGAGTTGGTAACTCAGGTGAAACGTGGCCAGCAGTGTAAAAGCTGCTTACTGATTCTGTCTACCTGTACATTAGCTTTGTCTCCTGCCCAGAATTTTGAAAATTGACAACAAAGAGGAGACTATAGTTTTTTTAAAAAGTAGCCGGTAGTGTGGTTTTTAGAACTCATCATATTTACAAAAAGGCCAAGTTCACCAGAAAAGTTGTCAATCAAATAAAATTCTTTACTTGTGTCCCTGGGTTTAAGCTGCATATGGAGTTTGGGAAAATCTATCAGGCTTCTGTTTTTTTAACTTAATAGACTATTTTATTGGAGCAATGTTAAGTTTACAGAAAATAGTTCTCATATCATTTCTCACTTTAATTTCCCTTGCTCCTAACATCTTGGATTTGTGTGATACATTTATTACAATTGATGAGCCAATATTAACTGATTATTATTAGCTAAAGTCCATCGTCTACATTAGGCTTCACTGTGTTTACAGTTTGGTGGGTTTGGACAAATGTCTGATGACGTGTATTCACTGTGCAGCGTCATACCCAATGGTTTCCCTGCCCTGAAGATCTCCTGGTTCCTCCCCTTCATCCTTTCTCCTCTTTCCCGAACCCCTAGCAGCCACTGATCTTTTTGCTGTCTCCATAGTTCTGCTTTCTTCAGAATGTCACGGAGTTGGAATCATACAGCATGGAGCCTTTCTAGAGAGCTTTCCTTCACTAAGCAGTATGCATTTAAGGTTCCTCCATATCTTATGGCTTGGCAGCTCATTTCTTTTTATCACTGAATGACATTCCGTTGTCTGGATGTACCACAGTTTTTTAACCGTTCACCTATTGAAAGACATCTTGGTTGCATCCATATTTTGGCAACTATGATGAAAGCTGTTGTAAACATTTGGGCGTGGGTTTTTGTGTGGACCTAAGTTTTGGACTAGTGTCCCAGGATTTAAGATGTAGGTGGAGTTTGGGAACATAAATCTTTTCTTAACAACCAGGAGAAATGTAATTTTTTCTCTGTTAATGTTTGGTTCTCACCCTATTATAATGATTTCGATATTAAACAAGCACTAAGGCAAAGACATAACATTAAAAGGTAACACAGGAAAAGGAAGTATACTGCCTACTCAGATGTAGAGTCCAGACTCTAATCCTGAAGAGGGGTTTCTTTGACTAGTCAGAGACAAAGGCAGATAGTTGCTTCTTTGCCAGACATACCAAGGCTTAATTAATGGCTTAATTAATCACATGCTAATACATGACCTGAGAATTAGAGGTGAAATACAAACTGAATATCTGACATCATAAATCAAGTATAAAATCTGTTTTATAATTTTATATGAGCAATTTACCAGATGACTTTTATTTCAAACTGAGGAAAGTAAACACGTTACAAATACATGCTTGACGTATGAACACATCTTTGGGATGTTAATGCGGCTTTCCCTTTCTTTTGAGTAAGCAAAGAGCCATTCTTTCGAGACTTCCTGTGGCCACTAATAATTCTGCCAAAGGGGCTGACATCCTGGGAATTTGCCAACCTTTCCTCAGAGGGTTTAACGCAGGCTGAAACACCCCTAAGAGTT
The DNA here is from genome assembly GCF_002263795.3 of Bos taurus. Lineage (NCBI taxonomy): Eukaryota > Metazoa > Chordata > Mammalia > Artiodactyla > Bovidae > Bos > Bos taurus. The sequence continues at coordinate 7,992,609 of NC_037331.1, forward strand.
TCTAGTGGTCGGTTTAAATCTTCTGGTTCAGGGTATGTGGGTGCTGAGCCAGAATCTATAAATTCCCATCTCGAATCACCTAACTCTGAGTGGTATAACTTCATAAAAATCACTTCAACTTTTTTTGTGTGCTTTTGAGCATACCAAGCTTCTTTCTGCTGCTGCCTAGGGATATTATAAAGGTGGATTGGCCCATGTTTTTAAAGCACTTAAAGCTCCCCAGGGAAAAGTGCCTTGCAACTTCCAGGCATAATTACTGGGTGTATTCTAGCTGGAATAAGGCCAGCAGAGCCAAACACTCAACCCTTTTCTTCTGAGGACTCCCATTTAATTCCTTTAGAAGGGTAATGTATTTTGAATGTGAGAGCATTTGAGTTGCAGTGGGAGAGATTTTAATTATTACTCAATATTTCATCATAAATTGGTACTCTTGATCATTTTGGTGTGTGTGTGCTCGATCGCTCAGTTGTGTCTGACTCTTTGTGACCCAGTGGACTGTAGCCCTCTAGGCTCCTCTGTCCATGGAATTTCCCAGGCAAGAATACTGGGGTGGGTTGCTATTTCCTGCTCCAGGGATCTTCTGGATCCAGGGATTGAACCTTCATCTCTTGCCTCTCCTGCATTGACAGGTAGATCCCTTACCACTGGGCCACCTGGAAATCTGAACTTAAGGGTGTCATATGCAGTGGCTCAGAATTTTCCTTAATCTAAAGTGGACAGGTGCTTTTCCTCCCTGTTTCTGAAGATCACTAGCAGACTGAGCTTCTTGGTCTGATTTTGCCTGTTTCATGGAACCGTTCCAGTCTGTGGATTCTCCATGTCGCTCAGAGCATCTAGTGTGATGATAAAAGTGAGAAACACTGAGGGATGGCTTGGTCATTTTTTACAATTGTTAATAGAAATCATAAACAAGATTTTTGTATCTATAAATTGGATCTATTTTTTGTTTCCTAGAAAATGGCTGGGAATCTGCCAGCCTTTCTTTAGAGACTTTGACTCATGCCCTTAGAGTCTCTAGTGGTCTGTTGAGAGCTTCTGGTTCAGGGTTATTTGGGTGCTGAGCCAGAACATAGAAATTCCCACCTTGACTCACCAAACTCTGAATGGAAATTACCTCAATTTTTTGTGTTTTCAGGAGTACCAAGCCTCTCTGCTGCCTGGGGATATTATAAGGTGGATGAGCCCATGTTTTTAAAGCACTTTAAAATACTTTTGTATTTAAAAATATGACACAGCATCTCTTGGAGACTTAAGCCTCCTTTTGTTGACATCAGTTGATAAAGCGCATGAACTGGAAACAGCTGCAGAGAAATAGATATTTTAAAATATTTTCTATAAAAATGTAATTTATGAATGAGAAATTTGTGTCACAAGCATTCAGAGATTGCTGTTGCTCACTGACTTAATTCCTCCTCCTTCTCATTTTGTAATTATAGGAGACTGTCAGACTTTTGCACTTTGGCAGTGCTTATTTAACAGCCTAAACAATGTAACTGTGATAAGGACTTTGGTTGCAATTTGATTTGTTTTTATTTCTTCTAGTTTGAAATATGTCTTGCAAGTATTTTCTGTGAACATTCCTTAATTTCCCCTCTGTCTTATCATTGTCTTGACAGAACTTCTAGTAGCTGATGCTTGTAGTGTTTTCGGCTAAGTGTGAAAGTTTAAAGTTGAATGTAAAGTGTGTTTATTTTTACATTTAACGTGATCACGCATTGGAGCGTCTTCAGGTCTCTAGTGCAGTGATGGTAAATGTGTTCTGGAGCTACAGAAATTCATCAGTTGATATTTTTCTGGGTTGGTGCTGTTACTGTAGTTACTAGACTTTTGTGACTATTAAGCACGTGAAAAGCGTCTCCTGGAACTGAGTTTTTAAATTTTAATTAATTTCGATTTAAAGAACCACACGTGGCTAGTGGTTACTGTGCTGGACAGCACAGCTCTGGTGAGTCATGTTTTATTTTAACGTCCTCACATGCTTAATAAGAGCAACAAAAATAAAAATTTGTGGAGCATCTGTTTACTCTGTGCTAGAGACGTTGCTGAGTATGTATTGTTCATGATTTGTAGCAAGCTTGTGAGCTCCTGTTCTACTGTGAGGAAGGCAAGGCCCAGGGAGCATGGGTACCATGGCCAAAGTCACCGAGCTGCTCCATGGGGCTTGCTCATTCTATGTCAGCACAGGATCTAATTTCAGTTCAAACCACGGCATCAGTTATTTTGTAGGATGTCACTCAATTTGGGTTTGTCTGATGTTTTCTTATGATTGAAGTTTTTTTTTGTATGTCTTTTTTAAAAACATGTTTAATGGGAGGATAATTGCTTTACAATATTATATCGGCTTCCTCTGTACGAGAACATGCATCAGCCGTGTGTGTGTGTGCACGCTCAGCATGTATACATGAAGGCCCTCCCTCCTGAGCCTCCCTTCACGCCCCCCGAGGCCGTCAGAAGGCACGGGGCTGAGCTCCCTGTGCCACCCAGCTGCCTCCTGCTGGCTGCTGTGCACACGGTGGTGTCTACTGTCAATGCTGCGCTGCCCATGGGCCCCACCGTCTCCTTCCCCAGGATTGAAGTTTTATAATGGTTCATGACTCTAAAGTGAAACCCTGACCTGCTAGCAGAAACTGCTTCTCGTCTCTTCTCTCCAGCCCCTCACAACCGCAAAACTACTTTTCGTCTCTATAAATTTCCTTATTCTAGAGATTTCACCTAAGTGGAATCATATAGCGCACTCTGTGGTCTCTGTGACTGACTCCTGTTGAAGTCTGTGCAAATCCTTTTTTCCTTTGTACGGTTGAGTAATATTCCCCCTTTTGTTTATTCAGTCATCAGTCGCTAGAGACTTCGGTTGTTACCACTTTTTGGTTGTTATGAGTAATGCTGCTATAAATGGTTATGCACGAATTTTTGTGGGGCCATATGGTTTCATTTTGTTTGGGTGTTTACCCGAGAGTGGAATTGCTGGTATTTAGCATTTCTGGGGTAAGGGTGGTTTCTCTTTTGATACATATGATTGGTTCCTCATTGTTTCTTGGGTTTCTGTCCACTAGGGAATTAGGGTTACGATAGAATGACATTCAAGACAACAGCAATAGTGTATCTGATACTCTCCTTTAGTACCAGGTAAAAAATTTATAAAAATAATCAATACTTATTTTCAGATTTCTGCACAGGCCATTGAGATTTTTAAAAATGCCTGACAAGGACTTCGTTGGTGGCACAGTGGGTAAGAATCCACCTGCCAGTGCAGGGGACATGGGTTTGATCCCTGGTCTGGAAAGATTCCATATACGTTGGAGCAACTGAGCCTGTGCTCTGGAGCTGAGAGCCGCAGCTCCTGAGAGCCCGCGAGCCTGTGCTCCCCAACACGAGAAGCCACCACAGTGAGAAGCCTGTTCACCGCAGCTGGAAAGAGCCCCGCTCCCAAAGCTAGAGAGAGCCCCCACACAGCAATGGAAACCCAGTATAGCCATAAATAAATAGACCAGGGTGTACATGTCAAAAAATTTTAAGTCTTATAAAAATTCATGACAGTCTTCCTTCTTATCTCTTTTTTCATGTTTGAAAATATATAGTATACATATATAGGCTGGTATTTATGTAAGTTGTAGTCTTAATGTCATGTGGACAACTGGAGTCTACAGATTGTTGGTAGAATAGAAGTTGAAGTAAGAATCTGCACTTTTGAGCATTAATGGTATCTGGGAGGAAAGTTTATGAACCCAAAGCAGTACAATAATCTCTGTTGGTTTATAGCATTTTCTAGGCATTATTATGTTCAGACCCTAAAGGGTTGGACTACATGCCTCCCTACTGATCTGTCTGCAAGAAACAGCAGAATTTTAAAGCAGCATAACTTTTTTTTTGGCTCAATAAATAGACATTTCTTGCTGAGATGACAGAAGCCTTAAACTACTCTTTAAAAATACACATAGTTTAACTCTGAATGTTGCCAGAAATGATCTTATGATGTACTTTCTGCAAAAATATTGCCCTCCATTGTGGTACAGTTAGTTTTTTCTTTTTTTTTTTTAATGTCCTGGGATAAGAATCTCCACATTTATTTGTGATGTTGCTTTGATTTCCTGTGTTTCATCCCAATATTTTCTACTATATATTTTCTATCCTGGGTGCTGAGGAGACCATAACAGTGGCATGTTGTTCCTGTCTTCAAGGAGCTTATGGGAATAGTGATATAAAGCAGAAACGAGGAGAGGCTCCAAGAATGATTCAGAAGACTGTGGAGAGTTCAGTAGTTCAGAAAGAGCTCAGCAGTCTAGGAGGCTTGAAGGGGTTGGAATCCTGGAGCTGGGGACTACGTGTGGATATAGATCTTTGGATTGACTCTTTTCCCCCCAAACATTTTAGTTTTTTTAGAGGAGTTTTAGATTTACAGTAAAATTGAGAGCTACAGAGATTTCCCAAATATACCCTTCCCTATCCACACATAGCCTCCTCATTATCAGCATCACTCATCAGAATGTAATATATATATATATATGTTATCAGGGACCTTGAATTGATTCTTTATAGTAAGAGCGTGCGTGTGTGCTAAGTCGCTTCAGTTGTGTTTGACTCTTTGCAACCCTGTGGACTGTAGCCCACGAGACTCTTCTGTCCATGGGGACTCCAGGCAAGAATACTGGACTGGATTGCCCTTCCTTTTCCAAGGGATCTTCCTGACCCAGGAATTGAACTCATGTCTCCTGTGGCTCCTGCATTGCAGGCAGATTCTTTACTTCTAAGCCACTGGGGAAGCCCCTGTAGTAAAAGTGTACCTTGTGTATTAATTTGAACTCCAGTTAAGGAATTTTGAGGAAGTATTGTGTAAGGATTGAATTTTAGATAGAATTTTCCAAGAAACTAGTGGCCTCAATGACATAAAGTGAATGTTTGATCCATCAGAATGTAACGGTTTAAAGGAGAGAAGAGAATGGTTTGGACCACTCGATAATAACATAACATGTATGTTAACATTCCAGCAGCGTGTACTGAGTCTGTAGAATGTGGAGAAAGAACAGTGTGATGGCTAAGACCACAGATGCAGACATCGGACTTTCTGGATTCAGACGTGCTCTACTACATACTAGCTCTGCGGCTTGGGCGAGTTACTTAACCTCTCTGATCCTCAGTTTCTTCTGTAAGATGGGAATAACAATTTTGCCTACCTTATAGCATTGCTGTGAGGATTGAATGTTAAATAGATCCATGTTTGGTGTCCAGTACGCACTCATTAGGGCTTCCTGGGTGGTGCTAGTGGTAAAAAAAATCTGCCTGCCAGTGCAGGAGACTCAGGTTTGATTCCTGGGTCAGGAACATCCCCTGGAAGGAATGGCAGCCCACTCCAGTGTTCTTGCCTGGAGAATCCCACGGACAGAGGAGCCTGGTGGGCTGCTGGACCATAGGGTCACAACGCATCAGACACAACTGAAGTGACTTAGCATGCATGCACACACTCATTTTATTTTTTGAAATTGAATTTATTTTTGACTGTGCTGGGTCTTCATTGCTGTGTGAGCTTTTCTCTAGTTGTGGTGAGTGGGGGGCGACTGTCTAGTTGCGGTGCGTGGGCTCCTCATTGAGTGGTTTCTCTCATTGCAGAGCGTGGGCTCGAGGCTTGCCGGCTCAGTAATCGCGGCTTCTGGGTTCTAAGCGCAGGCTCAGTAGTTGTGGCGCGTGGGCTTAGTTGCTCTGCTGCATGTGGGATCTTCCAGGATCAGGGAGCGAACTGGTGTCCCCTGCATTGCAAAGTGGACTCTTAACCACTGGGCCACCAGGGAAGCCCCACTTGTTGACTGTTATTAACGTGTTCCTAGCACTGTGCTAAGTGCAGTGGAGAGATATGAGAAAATTTCTGGTGTCAGAGGTCTTACAGACTAGCAGGTAAAATAGCGCGTATTGATAAAGAATATATATATACACCTTCAATACAACACAGAAGAGCCAGGTGTGGGCTTTCTTTGTTGCGATTTAACAACTAGCATCAATTCAGTGGACATTCTAAAACCTAGTTTGAACCTCTTCAGATAACATAAAAATAATAAATTTTCTTATACCGTGCCCTGTGGTTTAGACTTTTCCGTAAGTTCTGATGACTTTCTCGTAGTTGGATGGATTTCCTAAGATTGGACTATCTGGCCCACTGGGGAAATGCACACTAACTTCACCCTGACATCTCTGGTGAATGTACCAAGTAGGAGGAGATGCTCCTATTTCTTGAAGGTTTGGTTACAGTTCAGCTGCAAAGGGTGGCTCCCGAGTCTAAGGAAGGAGAAACTGGCAAAACCATGGAGTGAAGCCACTGCATGAGGTGACTTCAGCCTCATTAACTGGCACGTAGAGACGGAACAGACGTTGTCCTTGGGTCATTTCCCAAGGATTCTGAAACCTTTCATGGTAGAATGTGGAGCCACAGGTCAAGTAAGTCCTATGTCTGCATAGGAATCCTGTGAAAAGGGCTAAGATTTGCCCACTGAGGTCCGTCTGCTTAAGGTGAAGTTAAGAAGCAGTATACTTTGCACTGCTGCTGCTGCTGCTGCTAAGTCGCTTCAGTCGTGTCTGACTCTTGCGACCCCATAGACGGCAGCCCACCAGGCTCCCTCGTCCCTGGGATTCTCCAGGCAATAACGCTGGAGTGGGTTGCAATTTCCTTCTCCAGTGCACGAAAGTGAAAAGTGAAAGTGAAGTTGCTCAGTCGTGTCCGACTCTTCGCAACCCCATGGACTGTAGCCCACCAGGCTCCTCTGTCCATGGGACTTTCCAGGCAGGAGTACTGGAGTGGGGTGCCATCACCTGTGTTTAAAATGGAGAGCCAACAGTATCCTGCTATGTAGTGCAGGAAGTCTGCTGGATGTTATGGGGCAGCCTGGGTGGGAGGGGAGTTTGGGGAGGATGGATACATGTGTATGTGTGGCTAAGTCCATTCACTGTTCACCTGAAACTGTCACCTCATTGTTTGTTACTTGGCTCTACCCCAGTACAAAATAAAAGGTAAAAAAAAGCAAGAACCAGTGTACTTTGCAAACTTTCTGTTGACCAAAGGTGCTTGTGGCTGCTGCTGCTCTCTTTCTGGCTTTGTTGCTATTTTAGAAGTGTGCTGAGCCAGACCACTGCAGTACACAATGCCAGGGGACAATATTTATTAGGTAGTTTATGTACAGTGTGCTCCCTGAAGTTGTGAGGGACACAAACTGCACAGCTGCTGAGGGCAGTCCTCGTCCTGAATTTGACTCTTACTTTTGTTCTCGGAACCTGTTGTTACAAGGCCTTTGGAATGTATCCTGGTCTTATGGATGAAATTGGACCTTCAACTCGTCGGGGTGTTGAACTCTAAATACTTAGATAACCCACTTGCCTCCCCTGTCTGGTTTGATGTTAATCCAAACTCTCACTGTTGTTACCCAGGTTATTAGGACAGGTCTTACCACTCTTTAATCATTTGGTGCCTGGTTTAAAGGAATGCGAACCCACGTGTGCTAGGAACTTCACTAAGCATTCTTCACTTGTGAGCCTGATTTGTATTCCTACAGCTGCTGTTGCTGGGATTGATCTTCTGGAAGGTCTGCGGGGTTATAAATGTATTGATGGTGTGTGTAAGAGGTTGCTGGTCTCCTGCAGCAGGGCGGGCCGTGCCTCCAGCTGCTCCAGGCGGGGTCTTGAGGACCTCCAGCAGCTGCCCTAGGAGTCTGCAAAGCCCTCTCCTGCGTTACACCAGGATTAAATCTGCTATTTGCTAGAGCTGTGTCTGGCAAGAGGCTTAGAACACTTCCAGGAAAGAAAAACAAAATTGTGTTTCAACAAAGGAGAAGGAAATGTTGGCACTGATCTCTATGAGGTCACTTGAACTGGGACAAAAAGTTTGTGTTCTCTTTATTTTAACCAGTTTTCTAGGTACTTCAGGGAATACTTTCAGCTTGTGATTCTAATTTAGAGAACTTAGGAAAGTGAAAAATAACTTTGGGGTGATTGGAACCAGGATAAATACATTTTGCTTGTATAGGTTATAATGAATTTATATTTATTCATCAACTAATTCAGTGGTAAAGAATCCGCCTGCCAAAGCTGGAGACGCAGCTTCGATCCCTGGGTCGGGAAGATCCCCCGGAGAAGGAAATGGCAACACACTCCAGTGTTCTTGCCTGGGAAATCCCATGGACAGAGGAGCCTGGCGGGCTAGTCTTTGTTGGGGTGACAAAGAGTCGGACAGGACTAACGCAACTGAGTGAGCACACACGCACACCTCTCCCCATGCATGCACACACACATACACGCACACCAACCAAGCAGATCACTGCCCACATTTCTTTCCTTTTTCCTTCCTTCTTTCCTTCCTTTCCTTTCCCCCTGCATGTTTGGCAGTTAGGAGTGTGGGTGTTAAGCAAGTCTGATTGATTTAAACCACAAACAAGTTTAGAAGTTCTGGTATCATTTATCACAAGCTCTTTTTTAAAAAATTAAGTAATTAGTTTACTTTTGGGTGTCCCGGGTCTTTGTCGCGGTGTGTGGGCTTTCTCCAGTTGCGTAGAGTGGGGGCTCCTCTTCGTTTTGGTGGCGTGTCTTGTCGAGGGGCACAGACGCTCGGCGGCAGGCTTCAGTAGTTGCGGCCCACGGGCTTCGTTGCTCTGAAGCATGCGGGATCTTCTCGGACCAGGGATCGAATTGGTGTCCCTTGTGCTGCAAGGCAGACTCTTAACCACTGAGCCACCAGGGAAGCCCTGTCACAAACTCTTCCTTTTACAGGTGTCAGAGCTGAGTCCCAAAGTGGCAGAACTGATGGGTGGTGACAGAGCCTGAGCCAGTGCCCAGACCGTGCTGTGCCAGGGAGACCCACGTCCTGCTCAGTTCTCCCTGACCCAGGGGCCCTGGAGAAGCCAGAGACCTGCGGGGGTTATTCAGAGAGCCTCTCTGTGTAATTGAGGTGATGCTCATTTGACCACTTTATTGGAATGGTGTGGAATGTGCTTATAAAGGCCCTGTCGCTTACTGGAAGAGTGACCTTGGACAGTTAGTTTACCTCTGTGAGCTTCAGTTTCCTTTCCTACTAGGAGAGATGCAAGGATGTTGTGTGTGAATACTTGTAATTCCGACAGTGTTTGGCATAGAGTAGGTGCTATATGACCATGAGCTGATAGGATTATGTGTTGAAAGTTTCCTTTTAATTTTTTAAAACTCGCATGTGAGCGAAAGTATCTGCAGAAAAGCTTACACAGTCATCTTGAGACTTTGTAATACGAGGTTGAGGAGGGGAGAAACTTTGGCGTCAGGTAACCATAAATTTCAGTCTGGGCTTCTTGACTTGCTAGCCATGCAAATGGATTCATCTCATGCCACCGGCTTGGTTTGTTCATGTAGTAAGTGGCTATATGCTCATGAGGTTATGATGGTTAGAGGAAATGGATGTGCAACTAGCCTTAGCACATAGGTGGCACGTGCTTTTCATTCCCTTTGCACTGAGTGCAATGTCTACACACACACAGACACGCAGACACACACGCACACATGCACACACGCACACACGCACACTCTTAGGTGGAGTTCTGTTTCTTCTGTGAGTCCCCCTTCCCCCATCATTCTCCAACATTCATAGATCTCCCTTTGTATAAACTATGGCACACCTGCCCGACTTTCTTTCACGTCATGTGTATTATCTTGAATTATTTAACATCGTTTGTCATGTATCTGCTTTCTCTCTCTGAGAAAGAGCATTAAGAAAAGAGAAAAATAGAGCTTCCCTGGTGGCTCAGTGATAAAGAATCTGCCTGCCAGTGCAAGAGACACAGGTTCAATACCTGGTCCAGGAAGATCCCACATGCCGAGGAGCAACTAAGCCACTGTTGAGCCTTTGCTGGAGAGCCCTCGTGCTGCAGCTGCTGAAGCCCAAGTGCTTTAGAGCCTGTGCTCTGCAACGGGAGACGCCACCGCAGTGAGAAGCCTGTGCACCTCAAACAGAGAGTAGCCCCCGCTCTCCGTAACTGGAGAAAAGCCTGCGCAGCAAGGAAGATCCAGCGCAGCCAGTAAATAAATACAGTCAAGAAAAAGAAAAGAGAAAAACATATAAATGCACATATATGGATAGAAAAATGGTACGATGAGCCTATTTGAGGGGCAGGAATAGAGACGCAGATATAGGTAATGCACTTCTAGATAAAGAAGGGGAAGGAGAGGTGGGGACACATTGAGAGAGTAGCATTGACGTGTATATGTTATCATGTGCAAAACCGATAGCTAGTGAGAAGCTGGTGTGTAACACGGAGCCAGCCTCGTGCCCTGTGATGACCTACAGGCGTGGGATGGGGTGGGGAGACTCAAGAGGGAGCAGTCCTCATGACTGATTCACATTGTTGTACAGTAGAAACCAACACAACGCTGTAAAGGAGTTCTCTTCCAATTAAAAGAAAAGATTTGTACTTATTTCGGATTACCCTCACCTTGGTACTGAGTGTGTGAAAGGTGCTCAGGAAGGAAATGTTGGTGTTGATGGAACAGTTCATCCAAGTGACTAAGGAGTGGCTCTTCTCCTGCCAGCATGTTGGGGGCCTGCGCTCTTCGGCCACTATTTTTAATCTCAGTATCTCTGTGTTAGATGAGGACCTTCTGCTTCTCATCTCCAGAAGCCATTGTTCCTTTGTTTCTGTTGTTCTAATGTAAAAAAAAAAAAAAAAAAAAACTAGAGATATTCCCAGACATTGACTTGTTATGAGCAAAGTTTCTGCATAAGATTTTTGGCCATTGTCTTCTATTCAGAATGTCTCTCTAAAAATTTATTGCAACCTTTAGTCACCTTTAATAAAACAAAAACAAATTTCCATTGCTTTCCTGGTTCTGGAGGTCTTTGATAATGCACGCATTTTATAGTACCTTTTCTCTGCAGAATAGAAATTGCTTTCTAAAAAAGTATTGAGTTTTTACAGTTATAGAGTCTGAAACCAGTGGAGAAAGTATTTACATTCTCAATCTGGAGTGCTTTTAAATATAGTATTTTCTAATACTTTTTATTGTAACACATTTTTGCTTTTTACTTCCCACATTTTGCTTGAAAACGTTCTAAATGCATCTTCCCTGAGTGTTGCTTAAAATTATATTGTTGTTAATAGTATTTAAGGATCATTCATTCATCCAATATGTATTATGCATTCTATGGCAGGTGCTATGCCAGATTCTAGGAATATTATAGTGAATGACGCAAAGTTGTTTTAGACTTTGAGGAATTTACAATATAGTGGAAAGTAGGGGAAAAAATAGCCTTCAAATGAAGTAATGGGTAAGGAAGAATTAAAGTCAGCAGAAGTTGCTAAATTGTACTATTAATAGTACTGAAACTAATGAATATTTTTAAAAAATGTTCAAGATGTGATGAACTATGAAAATAGGTCAAGACGAATATATCCCCCTGCCACTGCCGCCGAGATTGTTTATACTAGTGCAAGGACTTTTATAAATTACCTCTAAACTTTATGTGGCATGGAACCTGAAGGATCTTAGACGTTATCCTGTGGCCAGCTGACATCCACAACAAATTTAACCCCTTGGAGCAGAGTGTTTGAACTTCAATGTGAAGCAGATAATGGAAAGGAAAAAGCAACTTTCTATGAAACACAAGCCTGGGAAATTCCGTGGACCAAGGAGCCTGGCGGGCTACAGCCCATGGTGTTGCAAAGGGCTGGACTCCTTAGCGACTAAGTCACCACCATAAAACACAAGACAACTGGGAGAGACCAGGTGACTTTTCTGTTTCCATCAGAAAATGGGTAACCCCACACTGAGGTGAGAGTTTTGGTGCCTTTACTCTGTGCTAGATTTATCTGATAAGTATAATGCTGAATAGCCAGTCACTCTCTTGGCTAAAGCGTCACAGCCACTCTCCTGGCTAAAGCGTGAGCAAGTAATTTCTCCTCGTTCCCTTTGTTTCTTCATAGCTTGATGATATTTTGAAAGCTATGTACACATCCAGTGTAAAATAAAAAGTTTTCTTTCACTTTTTTGAAAGAGGTAAGGAGAAGTGACTATTAAGACTGAGTTAACTAAAAGAAAAGTCAACAGAGCTTCATACCTTTGATAAGGTTTATCGATCAGAAATGATTTATGGCCTTTATGTGCTATTAGACATTACCTACAGGGTTCAGATGGATAGTCCACCGTGAGATCACAGAAATATTGAGTCTGCTCTGGGTTGAGATAAATTGTAAAGCTCTGAAGATTAAAGCTAGTTGAAGGGGGACTTCCCTGGTGATCCAGTGGCTAAGATTCCTCACTCCCACTGCAGGGACCTGGGTTTGATCCCTGGTCAAGGAACTAGATTCTACATTCCACAGCTGAGATCTCACATGCAGCCAAATAAATAAAAAGAAATATTTAAAAAAATAATGAATGAAATAAAGCTAGTTGAAGGAATTCTACTCTGGGTGGAGGTGGTGGGGATTCTGCTAAATCTCAGTTGATCAGCTCAACCTTACCTTGGAATCCTAAAATTTTTTACTTGTGGAAAAAGAATCTGAAGTCATGTTTTACTTAGACAAAGTCAAGATTCAACAGCAGTAATTACTTGCTGCATTTTGTGTAATTATATCCCCCAGATGCCTGGAAAATCTATTTGCTTTTTCTGTGTAATTGGTGGGTATTGTTTTTATTGTTAATGATCCTGTGTTATGTATTTAATTTCATAAGCTGCTTAAATTTTTTTGGATGAAATTTAAGTCAGTATGAAAAGTGAAGTGAAAGCGAAAGTGTTAGTTGCTCAGTTGCGTCTGACTCTTTGTGACCCTGTGGACTGTAGCCCTTAAAGCTCCCCTGTCCATGGAGTTCTCCAGGCAAGAATATTGGAGTGGGTAGCCATTCCCTTCTCCAGGTCAGTTTAAACCTATGTAATAAAAATACAACCAGGCAGCACAGCCCACACTCCATGAATGTGAATGTGCAAAGTGCAGGGTGGTTGGGGTGCTTTTTGTATTTGGAAGGCTCATTTAAGGGGTGCTGTTATTTTTTTATCTCTAGCTGATTATATCCCTGCAAAAATTCAAGCTCAGTATTGCCAGCTCTATAAAAATATCAAGGAACTCAAGAAATCCAGACTTTATGTTAAATCACTAGATGGTTAAATGCTCTTAACTAATTATTATCATTTCTTTGTTTTAAGAGTGCAATGGATGGCAGACAAACCAGTGAAAAAGCAAATCCCCAGCCACACAGTAAGGGGACCGTCTTTAACCTCAGCTGCAGTCAGGGTCAATAATTGAAAGTGCAACACGGGAAACGACTGGCGAGGATAGCTTTTAAGTAATGAAGGGAAATTCTTTCAAGTGGCAGCATATCCTGGAAGCTTTCTCTTTTTTCTAGAAATCCTAGCGTCAGAGAGAAAGAATGAGAGAGAGCGAGAGAATTTCAGAGAAGTATGTTCCATGTGTGCAGTACAGGGGAATAACACATTTAAAAGTTTTTGCGTTTGCAGCCAGTGGTAGAATGAGTTGGAAAGAAGACCTAAGTGGATTGGGCCTACGCTGAAGTTTGAGTAATTGTCAATGTGGACTGGGGAATTGCTTCATTTGGCAGATCACCTTTTTTGTTTTTGTTTTAAATTTTACTTATTTGTGTTTGGCTGTGCTGGGTCTTGGTTGCTGTGCGGCTTTCTCTAGTTGCAGAGACTGGGGGCTGTTCTCCGTTGCGATGTGTGGACTTCCCATTGCTGTGGCTTTTCTTGTTGCGGAGCATGGGCCCTAGGTTGCGTGTGCTTCAGTAGTCATGGCACATGGGCTCAGTAATTGCGGCTCTCGGGCTCTAGAGCACGGGCTCAGTAGTTGTGATGTGTGGGCTTAGTTGCTCCACGGAATGTGGGATTTTCCTGGACCGGGATTGAGCCTGTGTCTCCTGCATAGGCAGGTGGATTCTTACCATTGAGCCTCATGGGAAGCCTGCAAATCGGTTTTCATATAGATACGTGACTTAACCAGAGCAAATCACCATGCTTCAGGGTAAATGCATCTGTATCTGGGGACACCAAAAAGAATTGGAGGTTTGACCACATCCTTCCTATCTAGTCATTCAGCGACTTTCCACTGCTTACACTTTAACCATACCAGCCTAGCAGAGTCCTTCCTGACCTGGCCCCTGCCTGCTCCTTCAGCCTCATCTTCTGCCAGCCCCCTTCCCTTGTGTATTCCTGCTTCCCAGAATAGGGGACTAATCTCAGTTCACAAATGCTTCTTGCTTTTGCATCCCTGCACTTGTTATTCCCTTTGTCTTGAATATAATGTTGCCTGATTAGCTTCTGTGGTTTCCAGACTCAGCTTAAGTATCTTTTCTTAAGCAAATACTTTCTTATCTCTAAACCAGCATTTCATAAACTCTGGTTCAAGTCAGAGCTTAAGAAAACAGAGAAAATTGTATTTATATCAAGCTGTAGAAGTGATTCTGACTCTCTGCCAGGGTTGCAAGATAAGCTAAATAAATAAATGGAAGGCTTCCCCAGTGGCTCAGATGATAAAGAATCTGCCTGCAATATAGGAGACGTGGATTCGATCCCTGGGTCAGGAAGATCCCTTGGAGAATGGGATGGCAATCCACTTCAGTATTCTTGCCTGGAGAATTCCATGGACAGAGGAGCTTGGCAGGCCACAGTCCATGGGGTGGCAAAGAATCAGACATGACTGAGCAACTAACACACACATAAATCAATGGATTGACGTGAGCTTCCCAAATGAGGCATATGGTAGCTCCTTTTGAATGACGCACCTTGTGCTTGTGAGCATACTTACAAGTCAGAACATTGTTTGAGTCAGTGTTTCTCAAGCTTATTTGACAATGGAACACTGTTCTTTGAGAACATTTATTAAAGTCTTGAGGGAAGGCTGACTTGGGAACATAGTTTGGGGACAATCTTGCCTTAAAACGTGGTTTTGCTTAATATGAGGAAATATCTTAGAAAACAATGTCTCTGGAATGATGGAGAGACCAAATAGATTTTGTCCATTTCTTTGAATGGACTTCACAACTGCATTTCAGTATTTCAATATTTGCATCATTTTTAGTGCAGACACCTTATTAAAGCCATGGCTTCCCTGATAGTCACACAGTCCAACCACAAGAAATACAAATTTGTATCACAATCTCTTAATAATGTTTTATTTGAAAAATTTCAAACATACACGGAAGTAGAGAGGAGAGTATGTTGAACCCACATATGCTTATTACCAAGATTTAACAGTTATTAAAATTTTGCTTCATTTTTTCTTTATTGTCTATCCTCCTTTTTTGCTGAACTGTTTTAAGGCATATCCAAGACATCATATCATTTCATTCTTTCACTCTTTCAGTGTGTCTTCACTAAAGTGGATATTGCTTATATTACTTGCAATAATATTGTTGCATTTATCAAAATTATGGTAATTTCTTGGGAATGTCTGTTACCCAGTTCACATTCTAAGTTTGAAAAATATTGAGATATAGTTCACATAACATAAAAGTTAGTCTTTAAATAGAAAATTCAGTGGTTTGTAGGATATTAAAAAACATATGCAACCATCACTCCTATTTTCAGCATCTTTTTATCAGCACCCAAAGAAACCCATACTCAGCAATCACTCCCCATTTTCTCCTCCCTCCTTTAATCTAATTCCTGTCTCTAGATTTTGCCTATTCTGGGCCGTATCTGGTCTTTTCTGACTGGCTTCTTTCTTTTAGCTTAATGTTTTCAAAGTCCATTCATATTTTAGCATGAATTGGTACGTTATTCCTTTCTATGTCTGAGTTATGTCCCATGGTATGGATATGTTACATTTTGTTTTCACCAAATGTTGGTGGACATTTGGGATGTTTCCACGTTTTGTCTATTTGAAACACATCATTATGAACATTCAGGCACATTTTTGTGTTGACATATATTTACATTTCTTGTGTGTATATCCCTAAGAGTGGAATGGGTAGGTCACATGGTAACTCAATATATAACTTTTTGAGGAATTGCCAAACTGTTTTCAAAGCGATGGCAACATTTTTCATTCCCATCGTGTCAACTTTTGAGAATTCTGATTGCTCCGCATCCTCACCTTTACCTGTTACTTATCGTCTGTCTGTGAGATTTAGCCGTCTTAGTGGGTGTTGACGTGGTATCTCATTGTGATTTTGATTTGCATAATCAATTATAAATATATAATTGATACAAATATATGTAAATTATATGTTATAAATATATAACATGTTATAAATATATAACATATAATTTATAAATTATAAATATATAATATATAATCAATTATATTTCCCTAATGACAAATATTAAGAACCTTTTCATTTGTGTATTGTCCATTTATATTTCTTCTTTGGAGAAATACTTACTCAAATCCTCCCCTAGCTTTGAAGTGGGTAATTTGTTTTTTTACTATTGGATTGCAAGAGTTCTTTGTATATTCTGAATACCAGGACCTTGGCAGATGTATTATTTGCAGGTATGTAAATCTATTCTTCAGGTTGTCTTTTCACTTTCTTGATGCTATCCTTTGAATCACAAAAAATTTCAAATTTTGATCAAGTCCAATTTACCTGTTTTTTCTTGCTTCTGGTTTTGGTGTTATACCTAAGAAACCATTGTCTAATCCAAGATCATATAGATTTATGTCTATTTTTTTGTGAGAGTTTTTAAACTTTAGCATTTATTTTAGGCCTTTGATACATTTCAAGCTCATTTTTGTGTGTGTATGGTATAAGGAAGGGGCCACACTCTTAAAAGTGAAATTTTAGCTTCAGCCTTCAGGTTGACCTGGAAAGACAGTTATTTTCCTTCCACCTGCATGTCCTGGTGGACCCCACGCCCCATCCCAACTCTTCTATCCTTAGCAAATCAGGACACAATTTATTAGAATTTCTTTGTGTATTAGGGGCAGTGTAATCAGAGTACGAGAGGACAAAGTCTTCATTACAAATTTGATTACATTTAATTAAGCAAACAAGCACGGTATAATAGACATCTGTGTTTTCGTCTTCCTCCTGTTTGGTTTGTTTGTTCTTCCCTTCCTTGCTTAGTCACTGTCACGTTCGCCTCTTTGCGACCCTGTGGACCACAGCCCTCCAGGCTCCTCTGTTCATGGAATTCTCTGGGCAAGAGCACTGGAGAGGGTTGCCATTCCGTCCTCCAGGGGATCTTCCCAGCCCAGGGATCGAACCCAGGTCTCCCACATTGCAGGCGGATTCTTTACTGACTGAGCTACCAGGGAAGCCCTTTGCCTTCCTTGACGACTCCATTTTTCTGGAAATGGCACGTGGGTTGTGGAGTCGGCTTCCCACAGTCCCCGTCTGTAAGCTGACCTTACAGCACATGCGCCTGTTCAAGGAGTGGGCGAATTGTGCTGACTTGGCCGATGAGAACTTAATATCTGGAGCCATGGTGATTGGTGCAGAGATGTACATAGAACCAAAAAGGATCAACAGAGATGTATGTGGAATTAGTGGGAAAATAAGTAGGTGTAGCCTGGAAGTCCTGCTGTCTTAACATCAGAAAGGGGTACATTACATTCAGTTGCTCAGTTGTGTCCGACTCTGTGACTGCATGGACTGCAGCATGCCAGGCCTCCCTGTCTATCACCAACTCCCGGAGTTTACCCAAATTCATGTCCACTGAGTTGGTGATGCTATCCAACCATCTCATCCTTTGTTGTCCCCTTCTCCTCCTGCCTTAAATCTTTCCCAGCATCAGGATCTTTTTCCAGTGAGTCAGTTCTTCGCATCAGGCAGCCAAAGTATTGGAGTTTCAGCTTCAGCATCAGTCCTTCCAATGAATATTCAGGACAGATTTCCTTC
The DNA here is from genome assembly GCF_002263795.3 of Bos taurus. Classification (NCBI taxonomy): domain Eukaryota; kingdom Metazoa; phylum Chordata; class Mammalia; order Artiodactyla; family Bovidae; genus Bos; species Bos taurus. Next base: position 8,010,396 of record NC_037331.1, read on the forward strand.
AGGATTGAGTGCTTTGATCTCTTTGCAGTTTAAGGGACTCTCAAGAGTTTTTTCCAACACCACAGTTCAAAAGCATCAATTCTTCAACACTCAGCTTTCTTTATAGTCCAACTCCTGCATTCATACATGACTACTGGAAAAACATAGCCTTGACTAGATGGACCTTTGTTGGCAAAGTAATGTCTTTCCTTTTTAACATGCTGTCTAGGTTGGTCATAGCTTTTCTTCCAAGGAGCAAGTGTCTTTTAGTTTCTTGGCTGCAATCACCATCTGCAGTGATTTTGGAGTCCCCCCAAAATAAAGTCTCTTACTGTTTTCATTGTTTCCTCATCTATTTGCCATGAAGTGATGGGACTGGATTCCATGATCTTAGTTTTCTGAATGTTAAGCTTTAAGTCAGCTTTTTCACTCTCCTCTTTCAGTTTCATCAAGAGGCTCCCCAGTTCTTCGCAGAAAGGGGAATCTGTCTGTTAATAAAACCAACATGTTGTATGGCAGAAACCAACACAATATTATAAAGCAGTTATCCTCCAATAAAAAGCCAAGCAATGTGAGGAAAGGTGAGTTGAGAGATGGGTTCTTACTATCCACTCAGCAGCAGGACCCAGCTTTGCCTGAGGTTTAAACTATTTCTGGGCCTTCTGAATGCATGAGATACACAGATATTCCTTTTTAGATTCACAGCTGAAAGACTTGTGGTTCTGCTGCAGATAGAATGATAGAAGCTGAAGACACAGACTGTAGAAAATGCTTTGTGCCTTTTTGGACTTGACAACCTAGAAGGGAAACCAAGAGAGAGAAAGAAAGAAATGTATGACAAATGCACGAGTAGACCCCTGAATAAAACAGGTGAACAGCACAACTACTGGGGCGGGAACTGGAAAAAGTCTTCAGAAAGATAATTACTGATTTGGGGTTGAGAAATGAACTGGCGTTCACTAACTTGTTTTGCAAACAATAGAACCCATTCTTCCACCACGGCTTACAGAAATCATTTCCATTATGTTGTGGAAGAAGGACACTTTGTTACACTCCACCAGTAGTGTGGCAGCGACTGTGAGGTAGCCCATACCATGGCACCTTTCTAATGGCCACGAAGAGAAGCTGGGGACTGAAGTACCAGGTTGTTAGAAAATTCATAATTTGGGAAGTGGCATTAAGGTTTTGAGAGCCTTACTATATTTTACTTAGTGCATTAAAAAAACCCAAGCTTTCCTTTTGCTTACACGGTTTCCGCTGCTGTGCACAGACTCTCCCTAGTGGCAGCACGTGGGGGCTCCTCTGGCTGCAGCACGGCTCTCATCGCGGGGCTTCTCCTGTTGCAGAGCACGGGTCTAGGCGCACAGTTTCAGTGGTTGTGGCGCACGGGCTTAGGTGCCCCACTGCGTGTGGAATCTTCCTGGCACAGGGACTGAACCTGTTTCTCCTGCATTGGCAGGCGGATTCTTATCCACTGTGCCACCAGGGAAGTCCTATTTAGTGTAGTTTTGAGATAAAGGCCCTGTATAGTATTGTGCTTTGTGTTGTTTTAACCCTATAGACTTAGGATCATTCAGTCCAACTCTTTCATTTCACTGAGAAAAGAAATTATAGCCCCTCTAGAGTGTACCCCGGAGAAGGCAGTGGCACCCCACTCCAGTACTCTTGCCTGGAAAACCCCACGGGCAGAGGAGCCTGGTAGGCTGCAGTCCATGGGGTCGCTAAGAGTCAGACACGACTGAGCGACTTCACTTTCACTTTTCACTTTCATGCATTGCAGAAGGAAATGGCAACCCACTCCAGTGTTCTTGCCTGGAGAATCCCAGGGACGGGGGCGCCTTGTGGGCTGCCGTCTATGGGGTCACACAGAGTCGGACACGACTTAAGCAACTTAGCAGCCCAGCAGCAGCAGCAGCAGAGTGTACCCGAAGTCACACAGCAGGGAAGGAACTATAATCTTGGTTTCTTTATTCTTAGTTTAGTCTTTCTTCTATTTCATATCTTTTATTGAGGCTTCTGCTGCAGGAAAAAAAAAAAATCACTTTCTTAAGGACAAAAGCTAGTGAGACTTGCAGTAAAATTCTTGAGGAGAAAGTAAAGAATAGGGCAGGATTTTATGGGGATGAGCCTTTTGTTTAGCAGATTGCCAGCTGGGTGTTTTCTTCGTTCTGAGATTGGTACCCGGACTCTACTGGAGTGGCTGGATGGCTGTCACTTTTCATCCAGATGGTGCTCCCCCTGTCTGTTAAATCAGGCGGGAAACTGTGGTCCTTATGCAGATTCTCTTCACACCTATTTCCAGCACACAGGATTCCCAGCATACTGAAATTGACATCAGGCAATTATTAGAAGTCTCATATTCTTTTTTTCTCTCTGGAGATGATTTTTTTTTTTTAAATTTTCTTTACTGAACCATCTTCTCCCCTCTGCAACTTGCATAATAAGAAGGTTATACAGACCCACTACAGCTTCAAAAAAGTTGCTCAGAGATTAGCATAAAACTATTAAGATGTAAGCAGACAAAATAAAGAAAAGTTAGAATTTTTTTTCTTCAGAAAAGTTGATGCTAATGTTTGCTCCTTTCTGCTGGGCTCTCAGGGGTTTCCCAGGTGGCACAGTGGTAAAGAAGCCACCTACCAATGCAGAAGACTTGGGTTCAGTCCCTGGGTGGGGAAGATCTCCTGGAGGAGGAAATGGCAACCCACTCCAGTATTCTTGCCTGGAGAATCCCATGGACAGAGGAGCCTGGCAGGCTACAGTCCATGGGGTCACAAAGTCAGACATGACTGATTATGCACACAATTGACTCTCAGAACCTTTGTATAGAATAGGGTCAGAAGAGGAAATCTGTGTGATAATTAAGATGACATGTTTCGATGTTTCGTTTAGATAGCAAGCCCGTATTTTCTTATTTTGTGTGTGTTTGGGGTGGCTGAATAGAGGGCCACTGGTGGAGTCTGGGGAGACAGGGTGATGATGCCCTTCTCTCTCTCTCCTGTAGCAGACTTTGGTGTTTAGCACCACTGGCTGTTGTTTCATGTCTTTCCTGAGGCTCAGTGGAAGTGTTTCTAATGAATTTCCCACTATTGCAGTTATGAAACTTGCCTAACACATAGAAAGTTCCTTTGGCACATTTCCTAGTAGTATGTCAAAAGAAAAGTGAAATTCACATGACATACACTCACTACAAGTTTGCTGTCTAAAACTGAGGATGACACAGAAAGACAAATGTGTTTAAGCTAGCTGCAAATTATTCTGTTCTCTTTGGTGTCCAGGAACCATTTGCTAGAGCTTGGGAAATTGAATAGCTTGTCAGTTATACTCAGCGTTGGGTGTAGTCTGTCTTGGTGGATAAGTGAAATGGAAGGAAAATACAACTTTTGGAATTGCTTGGACCTAGTGTAGGAGGGAAACTGGAAGAGATGAAGTCTGAGTGAAGCTGGGAGAGAAGAGTATAGGCATATAGAATATAGGAATGTAGAAAATTCTATGTGTGTGTGTATATATATATATATTTTTTCAGTAATAGTTGTATTGAGATATAATTCACATACTATACAACTTCACCCATTTTAAGTTTTTCAGTGGTTTTTAGTATATTCACAGAATTGTGCAAACAATACCATTGTCAATCTTAGAACATTGCATCACCTCAAAAAAAAAAAAAAAAAAACCTCATGGGATGAATTGAGAGAGTAACGTTGAAACATACATTACCATGTGTAAAACAGATAACGAGGTGGGGGGGGTTGCTGTCTATAACACAGAAAGGCTCAAGAGGGAAGGGATATTTGTAAACTTAGAGCTGATTCACCTTGTTGAATGGCAGAAACCAGCACAATGTTGCAGAGCAATTATCCTCCAATTAAAAATTAAAAAAAAAAAAAAGAAACCTTGTATGCTTTGCCTATTGCAGCCCCCCAGCCCTGAGCAGTCACTGTTTTCCTTTCTCTGTGTTTGGGTTTCCCTACTCTGGACACGTTTGTATTAACGGGATCGTAACATTGCAATGTGTGGCCTTTTGTTTCTGGCTTCTTTCATTTAGAATAAAGTCTACAGGATCCTTCTGTGCTATAGCAGACTTCAGTGTCATATTCATTTTTATGACTGAGGAGTATTTCATGGTGTGGATATATCATATTTTGTTTATCCATTCATCAGTTGATCCACATTTGTATTGTGTTTACCTTTTGGCTATTAGGGATAATGTTGCTATAAGGATTTGTTTATACATTTTATTTTTACACAGATGTAATACACAGGTCAGTGGGAAATTATTCTATTAATAACAAAGATGTCAGAAATATTTTAGCTTACTGTAGTTTCAATACTAATTGATGTTTTATCATGTAAAACCCGTGTATTTATTTCTAAGGAGTAGGTAAAAAATTCAGAAATCTGATTTTAGTTTAGTTATGGAGCTGGAACTTTTTTAACTGGTTCCATTTTAAGAAATTATTAAACTGTTCCCCCAGACACATCACTATCCAAGATATTGGTTCTCACACTCTTATCATTTCATTCTGACTAAGGGGTAGGAAATACATGAGGAAACAGTGGAAACAGTGTCAGACTTTATTTTGGGGGGCTCCAAAATCACTGCAGATGGTGACTGCAGCCATGAAATTAAAAGATGCTTACTCCTTGGAAGGAAAGTTGTGACCAACCTAGATAGCATACCGAAAAGCAGAGACATTACTTTGCCAACAAAGGTCCGTCTAGTCAAGGCTATGGTTTTTCCTGTGGTCATGTATGGATGTGAGACTTGGACTGTGAAGAAGGCTGAGCGCCAAAGAATTGATGCTTTTGAACTGTGGTGTTGGAGAAGACTCTTGAGAGTCCCTTGGACTACAAGGAGATCCAACCAGTCCATTCTGAAGGAGATCAGCCCTGGGATTTCTTTGGAAGGAATGATGCTAAAGCTGAGACGCCAGTACTTTGGCCACCTCAGGCAGGGAGTTGACTCATTGGAAAAGACTCTGATGCTGGGAGGGATTGGGGGCAGGAAGAGAAGGGGACGACAGAGGATGAGATGGCTGGATGGCATTACTGACTCCACGGACGTGAGTCTGAGTGAATTCCGGGAGTTGGTGATGGATAGGGAGGCCTGGCGTGCTGCGATTCATGGGGTCGCAAAGAGTCGGACACGACCGAGTGACTGAACTGAACTGAAAGGGGTAGGACCTTCTGCCATCAGGCGCTGGGGCTGGCTCCATGCTGCTGATGCTCCTGTAGCAAGGAGACGCCGTTAGTAGAAGAAATTAGCACATGGATTGACTTCAGTATGTTGGATGGCATTGTGGGGAGCCGTTACTGGAGAAGGAAGAGGAATGATGGCTTCACACCTGGAAGGGTCAGTGAAGACTGCATTTCACAAATGTGGTCACATTCAAATTTGAGTTTTCCAAAAATGAATTAGAACCTTTTTTTTTTTTTTGCCACAATATAAAATAATTTAAATTTTTGCTCGCTACTTTCTTGTTACCATCATAATCACTATTATTTAACACTCTGTGTTTTCTTTTTTTTATTAGGGAAACAAAATAAAATGAATCATGTTCACATAACAAACTACCAAACCTTGTCAGTTGTACAAAATTAAAATTTCTTTTTCTGTGGACTTACATTATTTCTACTTTCTTTTGAGCTATTTTATATTTATATTAACATTTTGACAAGCTTTTCTTTTTTTTTTTAAGCCATTTATTGAACAGAAAACTTGGATATTAATGAAGTAGAATAGGGGTAACTTTATATGGAAAGATGAAGTTCTTAGTATTGAGATCATGTATTTTACTAGAGTTTAAAATTAATACAAATTTTTTCTTAGGTTTTTCTCAGTATATGTTTGGTACACAAATAGTATTTTGAAGTCTAGTCTTTATTTTTAAAGAATAATTAATTATTGTCTTACTTACAAGTGTTGTGAAAATTGCTTATTTTGTTATATCAAGAACTATGGAATTTGAAAGAAACTCTTAAAATTGTTTAGTTCATTGCCCAGAGACAAAATAGATGGTGCTTATTAACAAGATTTTCCCTAGAAGTCTTCTAATTTCAGTATGACAATGATTCCGATATGTATCATTGCACTGAGAATAATCTGTATGTGAATAACCACAAGGTCATCTTTTATAAATCACAAAGCTATAAATATTAGGCCTTATTTGTTATGTAACACATCCTTACTTTGCTTTCATGGTTACTTCTGATTGCACTGGTAAAATGATGAAATACTGTAATTGATATATTTTTAACTATTCTGGCATCCACTAAATTTATTCGAAGTTAAAAGTTATTGTTATGTGGATATTAAGACTCTAATAAACTGAATTAACTTGTTTATCACTTGTTTAAGCAGCCTCCACATACATGCTGCTTATTGCTTTTATAGAATGTTCAATCATGCTGATTGCATTGAAATGAGTGCTTTGTTACGAAAACACTTTTTTGGACATTTAGGCATTTAAATGAAGTTGGCTGTTTTGACCCCTAGTTCCGTGGTGAGATAGCCTATTGTTCATAATGAAGGGGGATATAAAATTGCGAGGAAATTTTGAATTAGTCGTATGAAAAGGCTGCTTCCAAAGATGGAATAACGTTTTTAAGAATGCGCTTATCTATAGCAAGAACATTAATACAGCCTCTGAAACAAAGCCATATATTAATTATTGGGCTATGGGCCCACCAGGTTACAATCATAAGGGAGACCTCTGGCTGGTGGAGGTGGCGGGGATCACTTGGTGGGATTGTCAGAGTTTGGATTGGTGGTTTCAGCCTGAACAAATCATATCCGTCTAGAGAGAGCCTTGGAGAAGGAAATGGCTGCCCACTCCAGTAATCTTGCCTGGGAAATCCCATGGACAGAGGAGCCTGGTGGGATGTAGTCCATGTGGCCTCAAGAACTGGATACGACATAATGACTAAATGACCACCACCAGAGAGAGCATGGTCATAGCTAGAGAAGAACGACCAGTTAGTAAAGGTGGGACCACAGACTCCTGTAGAATTCCTACAGATTTAGACGTGTCCAAGGTGAGAAGAGAAAGGAACTGTTGAGTAACCTCGGCAGCTTAGTGGCTTCCATAATTATACTTGGAAATGGGGAGGTAGGACACATTTAAACTTTTAGATTTTTTTTAGATTTACATATTTAAGGGATGATTCTCTTCTCAGAGGGCTAGGAAAATATAAAATGCATAATTATGGTTTGTGTAAGGATATTTTCCCAAAACATTTTGTCTAGGCAGTTTTGAAAATGGTGGGTAGAAACCGTAGTGACTTGCTTGCCTCCCCGCCCCGGAAGCACTGGCTCCTCCTACCCTGCACTCTGGCAGCTCCAGACTCCTGGGACAGGCGGAGCCCCCTCCCTGCACTCCCCAATCTGGCTGTGAATCCAAGCCAGGCATTTCTTTTTCTTGCCTCTCCTTCCCTCCCTGGATGGGGCACACCACCCTGGTCAGAAGGTAGAATTCAGCCCTGTCCGTCTGGGATTTATTTTGATCTAGGGTGTTAAAGGGGCTTCCTTGGTGGCTCAGTGGTAGGAATTCTGCCTGCCAATGCAGGAGACATGGGTTCAATCCCTGGGTTGGGAAGATGCCCTGGAGAAGGAAATGGCAACCCACTCCAGTATTCTTGCTTGGGAAATCCCATGGACAGAGGAGCATGGTGGGCTGTAGTCCATGGGGTCGCAAGAGTCGGACATGACTAAACAACAGTTATATAAAAGACTTACATAGGCTCCTCTCCTCCATGCCCTCGCCAATAGTCAATTTTAGGAGCCCCATTTATTAAGTATAGTTCATTCTCATTGTGTGGTGTTTGGTTGTGGTGGGAGAAACATACTGACTTATCAGCAACATGGAGCTCATTAATATTGAGATGGTTTGGGGTTGGGGATGACTTTGTGGATTAGAAAGCCTGGAATCCTGCCCATTCAACATTCCCTTTACATATATCAAGTCTCTATATGTACATAGTTCAGTTCAGTTGCTCAGTCATATCGGACTCTTTGCGACTCCATGGACTGCAGCACGCCTGGCCTCCCTGTCCATCACCAACTCCCATAGTCTAGTCAAACTCATGTTGATTGAGTCAGTAATGCCATCCAACTATCTCATCCTCTGTTGTCCCCTTCTCCTCCTGCCTTCCATCTTTCCCAGCATCAGGCTCTTTTCCAATGAGTCAGTTCTTTGCATCGGGTGGCCAAACTATTGGAGTTTCAGCTTCAACATCAGTCCTTCCAATGAATACCCAGGACTGATCTCCTTTAGGATGGACTGGTTGGATCTCCTTGCAGTCCAAGGGACTCTCAAGAGTCTTCTCCAACACCACAGTTCAAAAGCATCAACTCTTCAGTGCTCAGCTATCTTTATAGTCCAACTCTCACATCCATACATGACCACTGGAAAAACCATAGCCTTGACTAGACGAACCTTTGTTGGCAAAGTAATGTCTCTGCTTTTGAATGTGCTGTCTAGGTTGGTCATAACTTTTCTCCCAAGTAGTGAGTGTCTTTTAATTTCATGGCTGCAGTCACCATCTACAGTGATTTTGGAGCAAAAAAAAAAAAAAAAGTCTGACACTGTTTCCACTGTTTCCCCATCTATTTGCCATGAAGTGATGGGACCAGATGCCATGATCTTAGTTTTCTGAATGTTGAGCTTTAAACCAACTTTTTCACTGTCCTCTTTCACTTTCATTAAGAGGCTTTTAGTTCTTCTTCACTTTCTGCCATAAGGGTGGTATCATCTGCATATCTGAGATTATTGATATTTCTCCTGGCAATCTTGATTCCAGCTTGTGCTTCTTCCAGCCCGGTGTTTCTCATGATGTACTCTGCATATAAGTTAAATAAGCAGGGTGACAATATACAGCCTTGACGTACTCCTTTTCCTATTTGGAACCAGTCTGTTGTTCCATGTCCAGTTCTAACTGCTGCTTCCTGACCTGCATACAGATTTCTCAAGAGGCAGGTCAGGTGTTCTGGTATTCCCATCTCTTTCAGAATTTTCCACAGTTTATGGTGATCCACACAGTCAAAGGCTTTGGCATAGTCAATAAACCAAAAATAGATGTTTTATAGTAGGATTTTTTTTTTTAAAACCTTGAGATACCATTTTCCATTTATCTACATGTCTGTTCTTGTGCCAAAACTGTGCTGCTTATTGTAGGCGTACAAGACATTCTAATACCTGGTGTGGCCAGGCTGGCCTTTAATTCATTCTGCTTTCAAACTTTTTGACCTATTTTCATTTGTTTGAATACTTATTTTTAAGATCTGAATATAGGCTTCCCCCACCATGCCAAATGAGCATTGATCTAGACTGTGTAGAGCTTTTGTTCTTGAAATACAAATTTGGCTATTACTGACAAACTAACCATAGTTAATTTGGGGGTATCATGAAGTTGATAGCAAGGGACATGCTCTGAAAAATAGCCAGACAACTGTAACTCTATTAAAGGGTTTTTATGCTTTACCTTTTGAACAGCACCTTCTTGAATTACACTCAGAACTGATTCAGTGCACCAGTGCAATTTATCTTCTTTTCTGTGTGTGTAAAGTATGTACACAAATCAGCTGTTTTCTACGTCAGTTAATATCAGTCACCTCTTGATGAGCTTCTGATATGATTCAAAGATTGCAGCAAGGTGGAAAGAGAGAGAAAACCTTCCACGGGAACCATGGTCTTCTATTTATTGATTGATTTACATCCACTTGCTTTCCCCAACAATTTCAGGTTGCTGATAATGAATGTCCACTTTCAAAAAGACCGAAATCAGTGACTACAGGAAAGCAGAAGAAAAGTGAAAAAGGAGGAGGTGGGCGGTGAGGCTAAAGGTCAAGAACTTTGGGTGAGGCGAAGGTCCTGTGTGGTCACACTAGCAAACTGCGCAGCTTGGCGAGAAGGCAGACGGTAGGACCATCTAAGCATGGTCTTTATGTAGATTTATTCATTTATTCAGGAAATATCCACTGAGCATGTACTCTATGCCTGGTCGGAGAAGGCAATGGCACCCCACTCCAGTACTCTTGCCTGGAGAATCCTATGGGCGGAGGAGCTTGGTGGGCTGCAGTCCATGAGGTCGCTAAGAGTCGGACACGACTGAGTGACTTCACTTTCACTTTTCACTTTCATGCATTGGAGAAGGAAATGGCAACCCACTCCAGTGTTCTTGCCTGGAGAATCCCAGCGTGGCGGAGCCTGGTGGGCTGCCATCTATGGGGTTGCACAGAGTCGGACACAACTGAAGTGACTTAGCAGCAGCAGCAGCAGCAGCACCAGCAGCAGCTATGCCTGGCATGAGAAACAAAGTAGTCAGCAAATCAGACCCAAATCCCTGCTCTCCTGGAGCTTCCATTTTAGTGTAGGAACCATAATAATATACAATCTATGTTGTATATTGGATATTAGTAATTGCTAAGAAGAAAAAACTCAAACCTGGAAGGGAGGGGAGGTAAAAGATTGGGGAGGATACTTGATAAAGTGGTCGGGGAAGGTCTCCCTTAGAAGCTGTCTTTGGAAAAATGACCAGAAGGCTGTGAGGGTCTGGTGGGGATATTAGGGGAAGAAAGATTCTGGCTGTGGGAACAGCCAGTTTAAAGGATGGTGTCCTTATAGGAGGCTGGAGGGAGGGGGTGCTGGGCAGAGTGCTGGAAGGATTGTGGTTAGCGCCTGCAACTCCAGGAGCAGACCTAGATGTTTTCAAGGCTCTTTGGGTAATAAAGGGCAGGACCTCGAATAAAAACAATCCCACTCCTGCGCATGTGTCCAAGGAAACTCTAATTTGAAAAGACACACGCCCCCAGTGTTCATAGCAGCGCTATTTATAATGCCAAGACAGAGAAGCAGCCTGAATGTCTGTCCACAGACGAACAGATGAAGAAGACGCGGCACACGCATACAATGAAATGTTGCTCATCCATAAAAAGGTATGAAATAGTGCGACATGCAGCAACACGGATGGTCATAGAAATTGTCATGCTGAGTGAAGTAAATCAGACAGAGGTGAAATATCATATGTTATCCCTTATATGAGTAGTGAAGTTGCTCAGTCGTGTACGACTCTCTGCGATCCCATTGACTGTAGCCTACCAGGCTCCTCCATCCATGGCATTTCCCAGGCAAGAATACTGGAGTGGGTTGCCAGTTCCTTCTCCAGGGGATCTTCCCAACCCAGGGATGGAATCCAGGTCGGCCACATTGCAGGCAGTGGCTTTACCTGCTCTGTGCTCCCAGGGAAGCCCAGGGAATCCTTTATATGCAGAATCTAAAAAGAAATGATACAAATGAACTTATTTACAAAACAGAAACAGACAGAGAATGAACTTATAGTTATGGGAGGAAAGACTGGGGGAAGGGATAGTTACAGAGTTTGCGATGGACGTGTACACACTGCTATATTTTAAATGGATAACCAACGAGGACCTACTGTATAGCACGGGGAACTCCACACTGAAAGTCGTGTGGCAGCTTGGATGGGAGGGGTGTCTGGGAGAGAATGGATACATGTATATATAGGCTGAGTCCCTTTGCTGTTCACCAGAAACTATCCTATTGTTGTTAATTGGCTGTACTTCAATATAAAATAAAAAGTTTCTTTTTAAAAAAACAAGGAAATTAGCCTTGTCATACTTCATAATTTTTATTCAGTTGTATATCAAGTTTTTTATGTGCTCAGAGTTTCCGACGCTTGGAAGAATGAAGAGACATACTGGTGTGTACAGGTACCAGTTTACAGTTTCTCTTCTCTTTACTTTGACATAGACCATTTTGAAGTTTTAGCAAACATTTTAGGATGTCCTTCTACATTTGGTACATCATTGTTTATTTTGGACGCAAATAAGAAAAGACCTCTTTGGATCCATTTGACATTATGAATACTTCGATGCCCACCAGAAGAGTATTGTGCTCTAAGCTGGTGAACTCTGTGGTTTGTAATCTCATTTAAGGAGTCAGAATTGCAGATAATGATCCCTGAAATATAATTTCCTGTCATTCACCTACCTGCCAATTTCCTCTAAATTTATGGGTTCCTATAAAACTTACTGTGAAACTCAAGATGCTCATAACAAGTCAATTTCAGACTAATTTTATACTTTTTTTTAAGACAGAGATACCTTTGTTCGGGTCTTGTAGTCATTTTCACACTGTCTTATTGTGTTGTTGGCTTTTTGTTATCTGCTTATTTAGAGAAAATAGAGTGAGGTTTATAAAATCATGGTTTTAGTTCCAGAATCTAACCCGATAGTCATTTTACCAAGGTCTCTTCTGTATATTCTCTAAGGAGGAAAATATCAAATCACTTGGCATTTTCGAGGCGACGAGAGAATACATAATGTATTTCCTTGGAAGCTCTTCTTTCTTCATGTGAGTAGGAGGAGGAAAGTCCACCATCTGCACCCTCACACGTGTGTAATCAAGCCTGATTCCTCTGAAGTTGATGTTTGGTATTTACAGTGACTTGATTTTTCCGCCTTAATGACATTTGTGATTTTTATCACTTTGTTTACGGAAAGGGGAGATGGGGGGCGGGTGTTAATGCATGTCAGGTCTCTGTGGTTGATGATTAGCACCCCACTCCAGGGCATGTTGCTGACTTAGGCTGTCAGGGGAATGGGTTAGGGAGATGCCCAGTGGTGCCAGCTGATGTGGCTGGCAGGCAGCTGGGCCATGGAGGTGCCTCTTTGGCAGAGTTAACAGTTGGGCCAGAAAAGGCTGCAAATCAACGATGAGTGTAAATATTAGTTTGAACGGTTAGGAGGAGCAGAGCTTCTGGCCTTTGGTTATTAGCCGATTATAGGAGTGCAGTGGTGGAAAGCTGCAGCCTTTGTTGGAGAACAGTATTACTGGCAGCAAATAAAATAGGGGCTTTCAGAGAAGGAAAGAAAATGTCCTCTATTTTTTGTTCAGAATATCCAGTGAAGCCGCGATGTTGGAAGCATAGGCACTCGGTGGGCTCTGTGAGGCTGAGCAGGATAGCAGACGGGAGAGAACAGAAGTGGTTTGCCTGGCTCCTTTGGCCAGTGCTTAGGCTGAGAGTGGAGTGTTGGTTGCTGAGACATCGCACAGTCACACCAGTCGCTACATGAATGGGGAAACTTGATTCACACCTTTAGGGGAGGAGGGGTAGGGAAGCCAAGGGAACAGCATACAGGACTACACACATGCATTATTATTTGTTTACATTTTCTCTCTCCTCCACTGGACTGTGGATGCCCTGAGAGAGGTGTTCATGCATCTTCATCTTATATCAGCATTGTTTACTGAAATGAACTGAAGAGTGGGGTGAATTTCCCCTTTTAATGTCATCTTTTTTTAAAATTGGGGGATGATTGCTTTACAATGTTGTGTTAGATTCTGCTGTACAAATGGGAAGCAGCCATGCTGTGCTGTCCTCAGTCGACCAGTTGTCTCCGGCTCTTTGCGACCCCACGGACTGTAGCCCGCCAGGCTCCTCTGTCCATGGGGATTCTCCAGGCAAGAATACTGGAGTGGGTTGCCATGCCCTCCTCCAGGGGATCTTCCCGACCCAGAGATTAAATCCAGGTCTTCTGCACGGTAGGTGGATTCTTGACTGAGTCACCAGGGAAGCCTAAGAATACTGGAGTGGGTCGCCTATCCCTTCTCCAGGGGATCTTCCTAAGCTAGAGATCGAACCAGGGTCTCCTGCATTGCAGGTGGATTCTTTACCAGCTGAGCCACCAGGGAAGCCTGAAGCGGCCATAAGTATACATATATCCCTCTCTCTTGAGACTTCCTTCCACCCTGCTCCCCATCCAACCTCTCTAGGTTGTTCCAGAGCACCAGGCTGAGCTCCCTGTGTTGTAAAGTGATTTCCCACTAGCTATCTATTTGACACTAATGTTATTTTTAACCTCTTCAGTTTGATGGTGACTTGTTTTTCAGCTATGTTCCGAGGAGCCCACTGTGTGTAAATTTACTCTCTTCCTTTTGAAAGTATGAGCTTTAATGCAGAAGGATTGTACAAGAGCAGAGGACAGGACCATCTTTATATAAACGCAGGAATCATCACTGATGCGTTGAATATCCATCCATCCATTCATTCATTCATTCATCAAATGTCCTGGATACCACCTATTAAATGCCAGCTGCTGGGATACAAAATATAATCTCATCAGTGGCTTATGAAGGACCTCACAGCTTTCTTTATTTGAAATAAAAAGAGCAAGAGAATAATTATCCACCTAAATTATCTCCAAAGGAATTGTGTTATGTAGAGTTGAAGGAGAGTTGGGAACAATTCTTAAGAAATGTAACTCAGAGATAATTTTGTGTGATCCACTTAAAATGTATTAACTGATAGCAACTTGAATTAACAAAATAATTTCAGTTACACATTCAGATATAGCATTTGAAAGCTCATTACTTTAGATACATTTTTCTGATAATTTACTCAAAGTACTTCTTTTTGTATAATAAAACTGATGCCTTATTAGGGTAAGTAATACATTGTCTGTTTAATATCCTGTAACAGAAGTTATTTCAAACTGAATTAACGTGTATTTTGTCAAACTGTGAATCTTTTACTTCTTACAAGGACCTCCAGAAACATTAGTTCCCCAAAGCAGTTTCTGTCTTTTCTCCTTTGTCTTCCACTCACATTGAGATATAATCTACATACGAAAGTCGCTCAGTTGTGTCTGACTCTTTGCCACCCTATGGACTGTACAGTTCATGGAATTCTCCAGGCCAGAGTGCTGGAGTGAGTAGCCTTTCCCTTCTCCAGGGGATCTTCCCAACCCAGGGATCGAACCCAGGTCTCCTGCATTGCAGGCACCTTCTTTACCTGCTGAGCCACCAGGGAAGCATGTAGTAAGCACTGTATAAGTTTAAGGTATATAGCATAATGATTTGAGTAACATACATCATGAAATGCTTACCACAGTAAGTTCAGTAAATGTCCATCATCTCACACAGATACAGAATTAAAGACGCAGAAAAAAAATTTTTTCCTTGTGATGAGAACTCTGAAGGTTTACTCTCTTAACAGCTTTCCTGTATAAGTACAGTAGGGTTTCATTATATTTGGCATGTGCATTACATACCTAGAATCTTTTTTTTTTTTATCTTACACCTGGAAGTTTGTACCTTTTGACTGCCTTCATCCACATTGCAAAGAATGGTGAAAGATCCAACTGATGTGATTTTTTTTATCTCTTAAAATACTCTGTGTATTGTGGCTCTGTAAGAAATACTCTGAAGTGACCCCAGTCGTTTTATTGGATGAGAGGAGGTAGATTTTTCTTAAAAATTGTTTTATCTTATTATTATTTTTTAACAAGTCAACCCATTTTTGTTGGCAAAGTGCAGCTGTGTCATATGATTTGCTTTATAAATCATTGAAGCTCTCATTTTTAAGAATGACTTTTAAAGTGATCTTTTGTCATATAGATTCATAGTCACCATGGCTATTAAAGAGACTGCCTTGGTTGATTCTGCAACTTAGAAATGAGTGGTGACTCTCAGAGGCCATTATCTTCATTATTTTTCCCCTGGTAATTTAGATGTGATTAAAAATGCTTCTGTGTAATTGGGAATCAGGGGCTATCGCATTACTATTCCCCCTTTTTATATATAAATTTATATAAACTATAACTTTTATTTATATATTTAGTACATATATATTTTATATACATATTTGTTTATGTATATTATACATATATTTGTGCGTATATGCACAAATACACTCCATATACATATATAGAGAGAGAAATTTGAGGACTAAATAGAAAAATGTCTCCATTCAGGTAGTAGTCTTGTGTAGCATCTGACCTTCTGTATATTGTGAAATATTAGCTCAACTAATGATCATTAGAAGGACACCAATTTATATCTGCTGTAGAATTTATGACAAACCTCTATGAGGTG
This sequence comes from Bos taurus, assembly GCF_002263795.3. NCBI lineage: Eukaryota > Metazoa > Chordata > Mammalia > Artiodactyla > Bovidae > Bos > Bos taurus. Next base: position 8,026,268 of record NC_037331.1, read on the forward strand.
AACTCAAGTTTTGTTGTATCATTGTATATATTTTCTGATGTCTGATTTTAAAATGCTCAAAATACTTCAATGTTGTCTTACATTGTCAAGTATTATTTAATATAATTAAATTTCTCCATCCACGAGTGGATGGAAGAGCATCGGTTCTTCATTGACTGGACAAATAATAGGAAGAATAATACATTTAAAAATCCCGGCAGAGAAAGAGCCAGATGAGACCTGGAGTCAGACAAAATGAGCTTCTATTTGTCTTGCTCCCGAAGACCTGTAATATGGAAATCTGTTGGGCAAATTAATCAAATTCCCTCTGTCAGCTCTTCATAATAAGATAGTGCATTCAGTTGCATGTCTCGTTTTCATCACATATCAGATATGCATAACAAGTAGTGATTCAGATCGGCTGCTATGGCATTTGGACACTGCTGTTCCTTTGAGTCCTTGAGGGTGGAGAAGAGGTGGATGTGATAGAAGTTAGCTCCAGTTACTCGGACAGTGATCTTTATTTTGTTAACACACAATTCTAATGGAGACACAGTTGCGATCCTAGATTAAAAGACTAAATAACTTATTTTTTAAATGCATTTTATGTCTTTGTTGATTGCACCGGGTCTTTGTTGCTGCCTGTGGGCTTTCTCTCGTTGCCACAGGTCGGGGCTACTCTTTGTTACGATGTGTGGGCTTCTCATCGCAGTGGCTTCTTGCTGTGGAGCACAGGCTGGAGGCACACAGGCTCTAGGGCTTCAGGAGGTGCAGCACGTGGGCTCAGTAGTTGTCCTGCAGGGGCGTAGTTGCTCCGAGGCGTGTGAAATCTTCCCGGACCAGGGATCGAACCTGTGTTCCCTGCACTGACAGGCAGATTCTTATCCACTGTACCACCAGGGAAGTCCTAAAGAACTTATTTTAGTGGTTTGAAACTTTGTAGGGCTAACCAGGTTTCATCCATGCCTGAGTGCGCTTTAGAATACGACCATGAGTGTAATTAACACATTTCTAAAAACTCTGTTGGAAAATTAAAGCCCCTTTTATGGGTTCTACAGAGATAGATTCTGCATTTGGAGGTAGTATACATGTCAAAAGTATGGATGCTTGAATTTATTTTATAAGAGAGCATCAGGGTCTTTAGCTTATTTTATAAGAGAGCATCAAGGATAAACATCAAATTTTAACTTTCCTCATATCTTATATTCTTGTTATTCCCTTTTAGCTCATATATTTCTGTTTTTAATGAACTATTTTAAGACTTGGCTAGTTGGGGGTGCAAATTTCAAACTGTTGTATGTTATTTAGCACCAGACATTTCTTCTCTCTCATATTGCTGGTCTGTAAGAAACCGGGAGGGTCTCAAAGAGTCCACTTGCCTATAACCTTGGTCAGATGTCACTTTAATCCCTGTGCACTTCTGGCAGGCTAAGACCTCTTTATAAAGTTCTTAGTTCACTCGTTTGAAATGAGTGTTTTCATTACCTGGTAGAGGTGACTCCAATTCGGTATCTACCTGACACTGTCATAACTAATCTCCACCTAGTAGTCTTGTAAGACTAACAGGAACTGTCCATTGCATCTAAGAAGATTCTGAGCACCTAAGCCCCTATGTTCAACTACTGAGCCGGCGTACCACAACTAGAGTCTGTGCACTGCAATGCAGGATTTCGAATGATGCAACTAAGACCGAACACAATCAAATCAATAAATTAAAAGTCTGATCTTATTTCACCTTAATTTGATTTGCCTGTGTTTTTAGGAGTTTTGAATTCATATTCATAAATGTTTTAGAGTTTAAAATTTTGCATTACTTTTGTCATGTTTGGATATGAGGGCTCTGCTAGTGACCAAGGGATTATCTGTTCCATAAAGATTCGGTAGATTTGCCTCCAAAGTATTCTTTAGGTAGCTAGATCTTTGATGACTTTTCAATTTCTTGTATATCAACTTTTTTGTATCACTTGGATTAATTCTGATCATTTATATTCTTACAATATCCTCCATTTATTTTTTTCCTCCACAAATTTAGTACTGAATGTTTCTTGAATTTTTGTTTTTCTTTTTCCATTCAATGCATTAAATTCTACTGCCGCTTCTTTTTTTCCTTTTTTACCCCATTATTCTCCCACCTACTTGTTGGAGCATAACTTTCATGTGATCGCTGATGTTCTGCTTTTTTCATCAAAAGGCCACGCACATTTTTCAAAATTTTAATTTTAGTTTTAATTGGAGAGTAATTCCAACATTGTGATGTTTCTGCCGTACATCAACATGGATCCCTGTAGGTATACGTATGTCCCCTCCCTCTCAAACCTCCCTCCCATCTCTGAGCCCATCCCTCCCTCTGGGTTGCTGCAGGGCACCAGCCATGCACATTTTTTGAAGCAATAGATACTTCATCTTGTTAAAATCACAATTGTGATACATCATGATTTATTTAGCTAATTCCCTGATAGTGGACAATCAAATTCTTTTTGCTTTTCTGCTATTAAAATTAAGGCTATAATTTGCATCCATATTTTTGCATATGTTTCATCTCTCAGAATAAATTTTAAGAGAATTAAGTCAGTGTGAAATTATATTTTAATGGAAATAATCAAAGTGTTTTCCAGAAACATTGTACCAAGTTAACTGTATAGGAGCCTTATACCACTGGAATTTCTAGATCTTCTTCTTTGCCTAAATTGACATGGTGAAAACATTTAGTTTTTTATTTGTATTGCCTTGATGTCTACTTGATGTCTACAATTGCACTCATCTCACACGCTAGTAAAGTAATGCTTAAAATAATCCAAGCCCCAGGCTTCAGCAATACGTGAACCGTGAACTTCCAGATGTTCAAGCTGGTTTTAGAAAAGGCAGAGGAACAAGAGATCAAATTGCCAACATCCGATGGATCATGGAAAAAGCAAGAGAGTTCCAGAAAAACATCTATTTCTGCTTTATTGACTATGCCAAAGCCTTTGACTGTGTGGATCACAATAAACTGTGGAAAATTCTGAAAGAGAGGGGCATTCCAGATGACCTGACCTGCCTCTTAAGAAACCTGTATGCAGGTCAGGAAGCAACAGTTCGAACTGGACGTGGAACAACAGACTGGTTCCAAATAGGAAAAGTAGTACGTCAAGGCTGTATATTGTCACCCTGCTTATTTAACTTATATGCAGAGTACATCATGAGAAACACCGGGCTGGAAGAAGCACAAGCTGGAATCAAGATTGCCAGGAGAAATATCAATAACCTCAGATATACAGATGATACCACCCTTGAGGCAGAAAGTGAAGAGGAACTAAAAAGCCTCTTGATGAAAGTGAAAGAGGAGAGTGAAAAAGTTGGCTTAAAGCTCAACATTCAGAAAACTAAGATCATGGCATCCGGTCCCATCACTTCATGGCAGATAGATGGGGAAACAGTGGAAACAGTGAGAAACTTTATTTTTCTGGGCTCCAAAATCACTGCAGATGGTGATTGCAGCCATGAAATTAAAAGATGCTTACTCCTTGGAAGGAAAGTTATGACCAACCTAGACAGCATATTCAAAAGCAGAGACATTACTTTGCCAACAAAGGTCCATCTAGTCAAGGCTATGGTTTTTCCAGTAGTCATGAATGGATGTGAGAGTTGGACTGTGAAGAAAGCTAAGTGTCGAAGAATTGATGCTTTTGAAGTGTGGTGTTGGAGAAGACTCTTGAGAGTCCCTTGGACTGCAAGGAGATCCAACCAGTCCATCCTAAAGGAGATCAGTCCTGGATGTTCCTTGGAAGGGCTGATGTTGAAGCTGAAACTCCAACACTTTGGCCATCTGATGTGAAGAGCTGACTCATTTGAAAAGACCCTGATTCTGGGAAAGATTGAGGGCAGGAGGAGAAGGGGATGACAGAGGATGAGATGGTTGGATGGGACCACCGACTTGATGGACATGGGTATGGGTGGATTCCGGGAGTTGGTGATGGACAGGGAGGCGTGGCATGCTGTGGTTCATGGGGTCGCAAAGAGTTGGACACGACTGAGCTACTGAACTGAGACTGAACTGATGTCTACTGAGGTTGAATTTTTTTCAGTTGCTTATTGGTCATTTGCTTTTATGTGTGTGTTTGTGACTTGGAGAAGGCAATGGCACCCCACTCCAGTACCCTTGCCTGGAAAAGCCCATGGACAGAGGAGCCTGGTAGGCTGCAGTCCATGGGTTTGCTGAGGGTCAGACACGACTGAGCAACTTCACTTTCACTCTTCACTTTCATACATTGGAGAAGGAAATGGCAACCCACTCCAGTGTTCTTACCTGGAGAATCCCAGGGACGGGGAAGCCTGGTGGGCTGCCGTCTATGGGGTCTCACAGAGTCAGACACAACTGAAGTGACTTAGCAGCAGCAGTGTGTATGTGTTCTGTTCTTAACCTTTGTCAGTTTTTCCATTGGAATAGTCCTTTTTCTTATTATTTCGAGAGCTAATTCTTTTTCTAGGGACAGCCATCTTTACTTTCCATATTTGTGTAGCAAATAATTTTTTCCCGTCTGTCATTTTTCCTTCAAATCTATATAGTTTTTTTTTATGTGAAGACTGTTTTTCATTTTCAGGGAATCATGTCCATCAATCCTATTATGGTTCCATATTGGAATCATGTTTATAGAAGTTTTACCTACACTATATAAGAAAAATGTCTTATTTTATTCTGATAATTATATTTTTTAGTTATATGAAATTTATTTTAATATAAGGTTTGCAGCAGGAACCCACCTATTTCAAATTGCTTTTCATTTGTCTTACTAGCATTTATTGAATAATCCATCTTTTCCTCACTCATTTGAAGGGCGACTGTTATCATAAATTAATTTTCAGTACATACTCTGGACTGTATCTTGGTGATATTACATTGATTTGTCTTTTTCTACCTGTGTCAGTACCACTGTTTTAATTACCAAAACATGCTGATCCATTTGTCATACATTCAGTCTTCCAATGAATATTAGAATTTCTTTTTCAAAATAGAAAATATTTCATACTGAGATTTTGACTAGAATAGCACTGAATTTAGAAATTGACTAGGAAGGATTAAGAATATTGAAGTCTTTCTGTTCAAAACTAAGTTACCTTTTCCAATTATTTGTTTTCTTCTTTGTTACTCACTTGTATTCGTTTTCGTCAGGTAGGTACTATGGATTTCTTATTTACTCCCTGATGGTCTATGCTTCCTTTCTTGATAGCTTGATTGTGCTTTGCACTCAGCTGTCTTTTCTGTCTTTTAATATTGGTACGTAAAAAAAACTGTTTTAGTCTACATACGAATTTTAATAAACAGTAGAGCACAGTGTGTGTCTTTGGGAAAGTTACTTGCTCAGACTTTCTCATCTTTAAGATGATAGTTGTAACTGCTTCATAAAAATTGTTTCAAGTTTAAATGAGATGATTTTTAATTAGTACATTGTAGTTCTCAGCAAATGTTAATTGCTGTTATGATGATTCTTAGTTTTTGACAGGTTTCTCTCTGCATTTTCTTAGTGTTTCCAGTAGTTTCTTTCATTTGATTTTTCTATAATTTCCAAATATTTAGTCCCTTATCCCTTTATAAATATTTTGTTTTCTGTTTCAGGTCAGGTAAGATTTCAAAGTACCTTTCTGCAAACCAGTTTAATCAGGGAAAACATGTCCTGGATCATTACCATTTTCAATTGTCTTTGACTTCTCAATCAAAATATCAGCTATCTCCTAATGTGAATGAATTTGGGGAATTAACTAGTGAAGAATGAATGATAGAATAGGCGTTGTTTATTTCTTTGAGAAGCTTTTGGGAGACATGGTCTGTAAGCAAATGTGCTGTCCAGAATGCCCCAGTTAAAACCCAAAGTCAACATCAACTTATTAAAAGGGGACTCTCTTGTTTCTTAGTATATCTCCTCTCCCTCAAGAGTGCTGGTTAACCTTATTAACTAAGAGGATTAAATGGAGTGCATAAGATGTTATAAAAGTGATTGCTATTATTGTTTTCTAAAAGTAAAATGTTTTTGGGGAAAATGTTGAATTCAGATTGCTTCTAGTAGCCATCAATCCCGAGACAGGGATTTGTTGAGAAAGTCAGCGAAATATTATTTTGTCTCCAATTAAAATCTTCCATGTGTTAGACATTCTGTCATGCTTAAAGTGAATTTTAAGTGAGTAATGCAGTTGCATTATATTGTATGAAGAAGAGAAAATGAGATACTCTAACCACATACCAAACTGTTCATGAACTAAAGACGAGGGAGGAAGACAGACTTAAAAATCCATTCATCATGGTCGCCTCTCACAAGTGAATGCATGATCTAATTGTGAATGAATTTTTTTTTTTTTTTTAAGCAGCAGCTGTGACTTACAAAGTTTAGAAATGTTAACTTGCAACCAGATCAAACCATTCACATCAGGGCAGAAGGGATCATGGATTAAAAAATGGATTTCAGTATTTCTTAATCCATGATCTGGGTGGACTGCAAAATATACATGAGAAATAGGAAGATTTAAGTAATGAAATGTGTTCTTTTTTTTCCCCCTGTAAACCAAAAAAAAAAAAAAAGAAATTTCAATATGGGTCTGTTATGTTAATCACACATTGTTAAGGGTTTCAAGGACAGGCTGGGTAAGAAGAAATCATTGGATAGTATTTTTAGGTTCAGATCAGATCAGTTCAATCACTCAGTCGTGTCCGACTCTTTGCCACCCAATGAATCGCAGCACGCCAGGCCTCCCTGTCCATCACCAACTCCCGGAGTTCACTGAGACTCATGTCCATCGAGTCAGTGATGCCATCCAGCCATCTCATCCTCTCTCGTCCCCTTCTCCTCCTGCCCCCAATACCTCCCAGCATCAGAGTCTTTTCCAATGAGTAAACTCTTCGCATGAGGTGGCCAAAGTACTGGAGTTTCAGCTTTAGCATCATTCCTTCCAAAGAAATCCCAGGGCTGATCTCCTTTAGAATGGACTGGTTGGATCTCCTTGCAGTCCAAGGGACTCTCAAGAGTCTTCTCCATCACCACAGTTCAAAAGCATCAATTCTTCGGCACTCAGCCTTCTTCACAGTCCAACTCTCACATCCATACATGACCACAGGAAAAACCATAGCCTTGACTAGACAAACCTTTGTTGGCAAAGTAATGGCTCTCTTTTGAATGTGCTATCTAGGTTGGTCATAACTTTTCGTTCCAAGGAGTAAGCGTCTTTTAATTTCATGGCTGCAGTCACCATCTGTAGTGATTTTGGAGCCCAGAAAAATAAAGTCTGACACTGTTTACACTGTTTCCTCATGAGCTATTTCCCATGAAGTGGTGGGATCGGTTGCCATGATCTTCGTTTTCTGAATGTTGAGCTTTAAGCCAACTTTTTCACTCTCTACTTTCACTTTCACCAAGAGGCTTTTTAGTTCCTCTTCACTTTCTGCCATAAGGGTGGTGTCATCTGCATATCTGAGATTATTGATATTTCTCCCAGCAATCTTGATTCCAGCTTGTGTTTCTTCTAGTCCAGCGTTTCTCATGATGTACTCTGCATATAAGTTAAATAAACAGAGTGACAATATACAGCCTTGACGAACTCCTTTTCTTATTTGGAACCAGTCTGTTGTTCCATGTCCAGTTCTAACTGTTGCTTCCTGACCTGCATACAAATTTCTCAAGAAGCAGATCAGGTGGTCTGGTATTCCCATCTCTTGAAGAATTTTCCATAGTTTATTGTGATCCACACAGTCAAAGGCTTTGGCATAGTCAATAAAGCAGAAATAGATGTTTTTCTGGAACTCTCTTGCTTTTTCTATGATCCAGCGGATGTTGGCAATTTGATCTCTTGTTCCTCTGCCTTTTCTAAAACCAGCTTGAACATCAGGAAGTTCACGGTTCACATATTGCTGAAGCCTGGCTTGGAGAATTTTGAGCATTACTTTACTAGTGTGTGAGATGAGGGAGGCTAATTCAAACAAGAACTGTGAGGGCAAAAGGCTTTGATTTGAGTAGAGGGTTGAAGATTTGTGTAGAAGGTTGGAAAAGGAGGGCTTTCTGGACAAGAGGGAAAGATGAGCGTGATTGTATTGAAAGTGGAAGGAATAATGATGTGTGAGAGCCAGGACGGGTCTAGATACATATTAACAACTAAATGTGTAATTGGCTGGGAAACCATGTGCTAAGTTTTTGGAGTGTCTTGGTTGCCAGGCAGGTTTTCTCCGCATGTCCCTGAAGGATTGAGGCAGTTCTATAGCATGGCATTTTACCTCTAAAATCTAATTAACTTCTTCCAAAGGAATTTGAAAGACATTATTAGTCACAAAGAAACTTCACTTGCTTTAAAAAAAGCAATTTCTGAGATACTCTGATAAATAAAATAGTGAAATAGTGGTGTCTTTTGCTGATGATCTAAAACAAACAAGAACAGCGCTGGTAGCTTAAAGCAGTAGCTGCCGAAGGGCAGAAAAGGCAGTCAATAAATACTCGATTTAAGTCACCGGATTTGACAACTGAGAAATATGACTTAGAATTATGATGTCTTTTTTTCTCTGTGTCACCTGAATCAATACCAACAGTATTAGAATGATAAAGTATAAAGTTAAAAAGCTCAGGCCACAAGGAAGGTATTAGGAGGGAAATTCAAGAAATCCAGGTTGGACTGTGCTAATCACAGAGCAGTCAGAGCCCACATGTTGAACACATTCCTATGCCCTTTCCTGCATCTAAAATGAACTAAATGCAATTTTTGCTTCACAGATTTCCTGTGGACATCCAATATCTGGTTTTGACAGCTGGGATCAGTCATAGACCAGTGAATACAGATTTAATGGGAGTCAGTAATGACACCTTCGGAAATAAATAAGAAATAGACATAGAGGTGGAGATAGCATGTCTCTTGTGATCATATTAAAAAACCTAACAACCTGAAGATTTAACCTTGACTTGAGTCAATTATTGTTTGGTCGCTAAGTCCTGTCTAATTCTTTTGTGACCCCATGGACTAGCTCCTTGGTCCATGGGATTTCCCAGACAGGAATACTGGAGTGGGCACCATTTCCTTCTCCAGGGAATCTTACCGACGCCAGGACTGAACCTGTCTCTGCTGCACTGGCAGGGGGACTCTTTACCACTGTGCTGAGCCCCAACTGTGGTGCGTTCCACTTTGAATTCTAGCTCTGCAAGAATCCCAGTAGAGTATCTTACTTTTTCAGTGCTCTTGTTTCCTCATCTGTAAAATGGGATAACAGTGGTACTTACCTAACCTCAAAGGACCGTTGTACAGATTAAATGGGCTTCCCAGGTGGTACAGAATCCACCTGCCAATGCAGGAGACTCAGGAGATGCAGCCTGATTCCTGCATCGGGAAGATTCTCTGGAGTAGGAAATAGCAACCCACTCCAGTATTCTTGCCTAGGAAATCCCATGGACAGAGGAGCCTGGTGGGCTACAGTCCACGGGGTCGCAAAGAGACACGACTGGGCGACTGAGCACAATGGCAGTGACAGATTAAATATGGCAATTCATGTAAAATGTTTAGAAGTACCTAGTGTTGTTATTAATAATATTAACTTCTGTCACTGTATGTATGTAATTGTGATTTAGAAAGTATTTATTAAGTGAATTAGATAAAATACCACAATGTAATTTATCTTAGAAGGAAATTCCTTTACAAACATTAAATACTGCACTTATAGCAGTATTCAGTATAATAGTGTGGTTTCTCTCACGTTGAGCCAGATGGCGTTCTCTAGCTACAGAAAAAAGAATCCTTTATCTGTGTGTCACTTTAGGAGCAATCACATACATTAGTTTAAAATGAAATTAATATGGAATCAAAACATTGACAATCGGGCAACCGTATAGAATTTTCCACTCAGTTGTAAATAACTGTTTTCACATACAAGTATTGTTAGAGCATTAAAAGGTCATTAAGATAATTACACTTGTAACAGCTTCTTTTGACAGAGATTACTTTGGAAAGTAAGCAAATAAAAGCAGAACCAAAAAAATCTTGATTGTAAAGTTTGATTGTAAATGTGACCATGATTCTTCTGATGCTCAACTCTGATTTAAGTTCTCAGTGTACTCTGGACTGTGATTTTTCTATTTTATTTGTATTCATGATAGTAATTACTTGAAAGTGCATTTAAAAATATTTATTTCCCTGTGCCAGGTCATAGATGAGTCATGTGGGATCTAGTTCTCTGAGGAGGGATTGAACCCAAGCCCCCTGTGTTGGGGGTGTGAGTCAAACCGCTGGACTATCAGGGAAATCTCTACTAGAAAATATTTTTTAAAAACTGTAAACTGCACTCACATGCAGTTTGGTGATTTGCAGATAGAAGTTACTTCATTCCTGGGTATTTACTGAGCGTCTAGTATGTGTCTTTCTCAGGGCTGAACAATGAAGTACAGCAGTGAGCAAAGCAGACAGAAATCCCTGCCATCGCGGAACCGAGTTGTGAAGGGAGGCGGATGATAAACCCGTAGGCAAAGTTTGTCTGATGGCGTAGATACCATGGGGAGAAATAAAGCAAGGGAGTCTATAGGGAAGTTGGTCATTTTAATTAGGAAGGGTGAAGAAAACGTCACAGGAAGTGTGATTTGAGGGCCATGAGGGAGTGAGCCATGTGGCTTCTTGGGGGAAGAGTATTTCAGGCAGAGGGAACATAAGGGAGGCCGTTGTGGGTGCACAGAGTGAACAAGCGGGAGAATGGCAGGAACGAAAAATAAGCTACACCAGAGAGAGCTTATTGGCCTCTGTAACCCTGACTTTTGTTCTCTATGAAATGAGAAGCCATGGAGAGGGCGGCCATATTTGTTTTTGGCCGCCCCGGGTCTTGGCCGCTCCGTAGGCTCTCTGGGGTCCCTGTGAGCGGGGCTGCCCCTGATCTTGAACCCCCCGTGGGTTCTCTCTGGTCGCCGTGAGCGGGGCCGCCCTCTGCGGGGCGCCGGCTTCTCGTTGCGCCGGCTTCTGTTCTGGAGCAGAGGCTCTAGAGCGCAGGCTTCAGCCCTTGTGGCTCACCAGCCTCGTTGCTCCGTGGCATGTGGGATCTTCCCTGACCAAGGGTCGAACTCACATCTTCTGCATTGGCAGGCTCATTCTTCACCCCTGGAACCCCAAGGGAGTCTGGAAGTTTTTGAGCAGAATAAAGTGACCTGGCTTCCATTTGAAAAGAATCACTTCATGAGCTCTTCTGGGAAAAGAAGGGAGGGAGCAGCAGGAGCCCAGTTGAGATGCTTCTTCAATGATCAGTTAAGACGATGGTGGATCACATCACCTTCCAATTAGAGTGACTGCTCTGGAGATACTGAGAAATGGGTGGGGTCTTGATACACTTTGAAAGTAGAGTCAACAGGATTTGCTAACGGATTGGATATCAAATTAGAACCATCCAAGTGCTGGGCAGAAAGTGAAGAAGAGCTAAAGAGCCTCTTGACGAAAGTGAAAGAGGAGAGTGAAAAAGTTGGCTTAAAGCTCAACATTCAGAAAACTGAGATCATGGCATCCGGTCCCATCACTTCGTGGCAAATAGATGGGGAAACAGTGGAAATAGTGGCAGACTTTATTTTTTAGGGCTCCAAAAATCACTGCAGATGGTGACTGCAGCTATGAAATTAAAAGACACTTACTCCTTGGAAGCAAAGTTATGACCAACCTAGACATCATATTAAAAAGCAGAGACATTAGTTTGCCAACAAAGGTCCATCTAGTCAAGGCTATGGTTTTTCCAGTGGTCATGTATGGATGTGAGAGTTGGGCTATAAAGAAAGCTGAGTGCTGAAGAATTGATGCTTTTAACTGTGGTGTTGGAGAAGACTCTTGAGAGTCCCTTGGACTGCAAGGAGATCCAACCAGTCCATCCTAAAGGAGATCAGTCCTGAGTGTTCATTGGAAGGACTGATACTGAAGCTGAAACTCCAGTACTTTGGCCACCTGATGTGAAGAGCTGACTCATTGGAAAAGAGCCTGATGCTGGGAAAGATTGAGGGCAGGAGGAGAAGGGGACAACAGAGGATGAGATGGTTGGATGGCATCACCGCCTCAATGGACATGGGTTTGGGTGGACTCTGGGAGTTGATGATGGACAGGGAGGCCTGGCGTGCTGCAGTCCATAGGGTCACAAAGAGTCGGACACAACTGAGTGATTGAAGTGAACTGAACTGAAGTGCTGGGTCTGAATATAACTTGAATGATGGGATTACTGTTAATGGACCCTTTGAAAGTCCGTTGAGGAATCTGTTTTAGGATTGTTGTGGGGCAGCAGCTCAGCGGTTTGGTTTCTGATGTGTTCAGTTTCAGGGGAAAGGTGCAGGTTTCTACATGGAATCCCAGAGCACATGTATTGTTGCACTTACAGGTTAAAAAAATTACATTTTTTAAGAGCTTAACACTTTCTCTCAACACTTTTTAAGAGAAGGTAGCATTGATGTAGGTACACTACTATGTGTAAAATAGGTAGTTAGCGGGAAGCTGCTGTATAACACAGGGAGCCCACCCTGGCGCTCTGTAATAACCTAAAGGGGTGGGATGGAGTCGGGGGAGGGAGGCTCAAGAGGAAGAGGCTATAGATATACATATAGAGAGTATATATATCAAATATATAGTTATGACTGATTCGTGATGTTGTACAGCAGAAACCAACACAATATTGTAAGACAATTATCCTCCAACTAAAAGATAAATATAAGGGAAAATGAGATAGGTTGTGCTCCAATTTGAGAAATACATCATTTACAGTTTGAATTCCTTTAAAGATTTAGAGATTCACTTGATTGCAAATATTTAGGAAGCCATATTTCTGGTTTGCTTCCTTATGTCATTGTTCTAACATTTCCTTTCTGGTAAGCCAAGAATGATTTTTTTGTTTGTTTGATTTTGGGCAGATATACCCAAACATTCCATTGCGTATTTATCTTTAGGGACTTATCTTTCAAGCATAATCTACGTTGGATAGCTGTGTGTTTATCCCAAAATGATGCCACAGTTGCTCAAATATTTTTGGAATTCTGTTCTTATATTAATTCACAACTAGCTTGTAAGCCACACGGGAAAATTAGTTTTTTAAAGAGAGTTTCAATTTTTAGACATTGACTTTCATTCAACCTCCGCTTTGGCACATTGTACATTGATACTCCTTGGGAGCCAACAACTTTGCATGTGCCAAATTTAGTCTTAAACTCATCAGTAGTCTAATGATGTGGACCGATGAGCCTGCATGAGACTTTGCCTGCTAGAGCCTTGCTGGGGAGGGGGCTAGGCCCTCCTTGTCCTCTGCTTCCTGCCCCAGGATTGCAGAGCACCAGCACTGTCCTCATCTTCAGGGCCAAGGGGAGAGGGGTCTGTAGGCATTTAATACCTTCTTATTTCTCTGAAATACGTATTAGATATTAAAAATCTCTGTATTCCCAGTAGATTCTTTTAAAATAAATGAGGCATATTGCTGTGTTTGTATAATTCTTTTATTGTATAATCTTGGTGGAATCCTTGCATAAGTTTTTCTTGTTTCCTATATCAGAATTTGGGCTTCCCAGGTAGAGCTTGTGGCAAAGAATCCGCCTGCCAATGCAGGAGATGTGGGTTCAATCCCTGAGTCGGGAAAATCCCTGGGAGAAGGAAATAGCAAGCTACTGCAGTATTCTTGCCTGGGAAATTCCATGGACAGAGCAGCCTGGCAGGCTACAGTCCATAGGACCACAAAAACTCAGACATGACTGAGTGACTGAACAGACATGTCAGGATTTAGTTATAATTTTCCTGAAAATAATGGCTCTGTTTTAAAAAATCTATGGACACTAAATCATGTCACTTATGGCTGCTAAAAGCCTACTGTCAAATTTGTTGTCTAGAAAATGTGAAATGCTTTTCCTTTGACTTAAATTTTCTCTTGCACTTATTTTTAAATTTAATTTTCTTTTGAATTATGGTAAAAAACATGTAACATAAAACTTAACCATCTTTACTTTTTTTAAGTGTATAGTTCAGTTGAGTTAACTCTACTTACATTGTTGTTCAGCAGATCTCTAGGACTTTTTCATCTTGCCAAATAGAAACTCTCATCTATTGAACAATTCCCATTTCCCGCTCTCACTGGTTCACATAGTTTTAAGGATTACTTAAAAAAATATCTAATGTATGTACACAGAGCACTAGAATGCGAAATCATTCTAAATATTCATTGATTATAAGAAAAAAACAGTAATTTCCTATTTTCCATGCACACCTATGGTTTTCTCTCTCCCTCTGCTAGTTCTTAATCTATGTAGACAATGACATTCAGCTCTTTTTATGTAGTTTGTCAAGTGTTTTTAGCTTCTGTCACCATTCTTATTTTAAAAAGTGGTGTATATTTGCATTATGAAGCCTGCATTAGCATTTACTACCCAGTGCGTGGTAGACTGATATGTTGCCATTCTTGTACAACTCTGTTTCAATTTGAGTTAATAATTAAGACTTTGTTGCCCATTTGGTTACTTTTCTAAACCCTTACCATTTCCCGCCTCAGATGTGAAGGCTATCTTTTAAATGATTGACTGCTTTGGGGGACTTCTGTCCTGAAGCTCTTACTTTTGGGTCACAAGAGTCTCCATTGTTCTGGTTCTTCCATCAGTGCTGCTTTAGGATCCTCAAGATCCCATGCCTTCTGCTTTCTTGTTTGGCAGAACACTCAGTCAGTAGTTTTCTAAGGAAAGGGATATGGGGTGCTAATTTTTTGTTCCTTAAATGGCTAAACGTCCCTTTATTCCTGGTATCACATTTAAATGATAGTTTGGCTGGGAATAGAATTCTGTGTTGAAAATAATGTTTTCCTATAGAATTTAAAAATCAGTGTTCTGTATTGTCTTCCAGATTCCATTTTTACTTTCAAAACTCTGTTATTGTAATTTCTAGTTAGATAAGTCTGTATGTGTCTTACCTTTTTTTTTTTTTTCTTTGGGAGCTCTTTGAGTCTTTTGGATATTATTATAATCTGGTATAGTACAATGTCATAGTAATTTTCCTTATAGATCTCCTTTTGTTTCTTCATGCTGAGCCCTTGGTGAGTTCTTTGAATCTGAAGACTTATAACAACATTTGGTTCTAGGATAAGTCTGCAGACTTTCTGTTCTGGGAATTTTTTGGTTTTATTACTTTACTAATTGCCTCTTCTCAATTTTCCCTATAATTTAGGAAACTTCTGTTAGTTAGCTTTGGGGATCTACTGGATGATGGGATTGGTATTCTAATATTATTTGTTCACTTCTATTTACTGTTCCTTTCTCTTTCGTTTCTGCTTTCTGGGAGATTTCCTTGACTTAGTTTCGAACATCTTGTTTTAAAATTTTAGTTATTAATTATATTTTTAACATCAGGAATATCTTTCTTTGTCACTGGTGATTCCTTCTACATAGCATTCTGTCCTTATTATATGATTTCTTCTTTCTCTATGTAATAGAGAAGATATTAACTTTAGGTTCTTTTTGGGGGGGGTCTGTGTTTAAATGATTCTCTAGGCAATATTGAATATAATTTTTAAATAAAGAATTTCTCTCTGCTTTTAAGGTATTCTGTCTGTGCAATGTCTTTGTTATATCCATAGCCCTCCCCCCCCCCTTTTTTTTTTTCTGTTTATTTTGGTATGTTGCCCTTATATGTTGGAGACTGTTCTTAAGTGTGTAGTTATCATTTTCTATCAAGTGATTTCTAAGATTGAGTGCTGACTAGCACCCCTCCTCTGTATGTACAGTTTATTGGCAGGTTATTTTGGCTGTATGGTGATGAAGTGGGAAGCAAGGTGCTTCATCACAGGACTGACTCATAACTGTCAGTATGTGAAGCCTTTTTTCTTGGAAAGATCGAATTTTTCTAGAGGAGACTCTTTCAACCTCGTAGATGGGGCATTTGAGTCCTATATGTGAGAGCAGATCAAGAGAGTTAATCTGAGACTCCTCGTGTCTTTCTGTTTGCAAGTTTTTACTCACTCACTCTTTGTTCAGCCCTGGTTTTCAGGCCTTATTTCCTTCATAATAACTCTGATCTTCAAGCCTCTAAAGGTAATTTTCCTTTTTTTAAAAAAGGATTTATTTATTTTTCATTGGAGGATAATTGCTTTATAGTGTTGCATTTCTGCTGTAAAGGTCATTTTCTCCAGAGAATAACCTGGCTGTACTGACTGAGGATGAGAAGGGGGATTCAGTTCGCCCAGCCCTCCTGCTTACAGTTCTGTTCCTCTCTCTCTGCTCGGTCAGCCTGACCTGTCAGAGTTTCGTGTGGGAGTTGGCTCACATCTCACTGGTATCCCCCTGACAGACACTTGACCAGCAGCTTTCTAGCCTGTCAGATCTATAATTGTTTCTCCAGCATTTGTTGAAATGTTTCTAACTTTCTTTTTGTCCTGGTGCATGCACTTTCTGTCCCTTTACTGGCATATGTTTTGAGAGAGAAAGAAGACAGAGGGTCTGGGTGGTTATCTGCCGTGTTTTATCCCATGTCCCATTTGGCTATTAACATTTTCGTTTTATCTTGCTATAGTCTGAGTATTTTCCCGTCCACCTTAAAAGTCATTCTGGAATACGGCTGGGTACAAAATGCTTTAACAGCTCATTTTAAAGGATAGTGTTGTGAATGTAGATATAGAACTTTAATATGCATCAGAACACAAAATAGAGAGATCCATGGAACATTAATATAGTGATATGTTAGGCAGTGTTAGCGTTAGTCGCTCAGTCGTGTCCGACTCTTTGTGACCCCATGGACTGTATCCGCCAGGTTCCTCTGTCCATGGAATTCTCCAGACAACAGGATTTAGTTTGATTAAAGGCAACCTTTGCAGTTTTAGATGTCTGAAATAGGTTATCACTGTTCCTTCTACGTAGGCTATTCTCCAAAAAGAAGAAAAAAAGAAAGGAAAAAAACTGCTAAAGAATAATGGAGTATGCCCGCGGGCACATTTTGTTTCCATTGCTCTCTCTTTCCCTGCTTTGTGAGTTCTTTAGAGGTGTGGGGATTTTGACAAATAGCTGAGTAATTTTTTTTTTTTTTTTTGCTGATCACTGTGTATTTTTTAAATTACTAAAACTAGATTGTAAAATAAAAGAAATTCAGATTTTGTAGTTTCTAGGTTTGATCTGGGTTTATTTTTCTTTGTGACAGAACTAGTCCATGAAAGTTCTCAATGATGAATTATGACCCTGTTAAATTTCAGAGATAAATGCAATCTTTGGTGTCATGAGACTTAAATCTAGGTAGGCAAGTGAAATTGTATAAGAACTATTTTATATTTATGTTTACTCAAATAGGGTAACTGAGATGATCTACTTGTATGGAATTTAGTAATAAACAGGCCAAATTCTCCTTATATTTGTTTTCTATGCATTGGATAGATTTAACATATTTTTGTGTATATCTCCTAAACAGGGAATAATGCATTTATTTAAGAGTAGTTTCCTTGCTGAAGGGCATTTCTTATAATAATATATAGATATAAAACATCTTATTTGAAGGTTAATTAGCTTTGGAGCACATAGTAATTGGATTTTCCATCTCACTGCTTTGTGCATTGGCAAAAGTTCAGTATTTGGCCAGAGGTGTTTTTATGTTTGTTTTATGTAATAAAGACTTATATAGTGTTTAAAAGTTTAAGGCATTATTCTAAGTTCCTACAAAGATCAACTAATTTAATTCTTACAGCAGTTGTTTGAGGTTGGTACTATTATTATCTCTATTTTCTGGCTAGGAAATGTCAGAAAAGTGAAGGAATTTGCTGGAAGTCACATAGCTGGTCGATGAGAGTCCTGATGTAAATCCAGGCAATTTAGTTCCCAAGTCCATGGTCTTGACCATTATGAAATAAAATAGTAGAATGGTCACTGTGTGTCAACATTAAGTTGTTAGCAGCTCCCCTTCAGTCTTCATTTGAACCACGATATTTGTTAAAGAGCTTGTAGTGTAGCCGTCGTAGCGTGTGTGTGCTCATTCATGTCCAGCTCTTTGCGACCCCATGGACTGTAGCCTGCTGGGCTCTTCTGTCTATGGATTTTTTCCAGGCAAGAATACTGGAGTGGTTTACCGTTTCCTACTCCAGGGAATCTTCTGATCCAGGAATCGAACCAGCATCTCTTGTGTCTCCTGCATTGGCACGTGGATTCTTTATCACTGCACCGCCTGGGAAGCCCAGAGGAACCATAAGATTCCAAAGGAAGTAAAAGTCTGGGCTTCCCTGGTAGCTCAGCTGGTAAAGAATCCACCTACATTGCAGGAGACCCCAGTTCAATTCCTGGGCCAGGAAGATCCCCTGGAGAAGGGGTAGGCTACCCACTCCAGTATTCTTGGGCTTCCCTTGTGGTGATAAAGTGGCTCCACCACTTACATGGCCTTGGACATGCTGCTCGACTTCTCTAAGCTTCATTTTTCTCATCTATAAAATGGGGAGAATAATAGTATCCATAAATGTCAATAGGATGTCAATAGGATTGAATGGATGATATGAACAAGCCTTTAGTACCATGACTCACATGTTGAAAACACAGTACATTTTGGTGATAATAGTATTAGCTGCAGCTAGCAGCAAGGCAGTAACATCTCCCTCTCCTTCACGTACTCACCCTACTGCTTTCGTTTGCAAATGTTTCTCAAATTTCTTTTCTACTCCACTAACCTCATGGCAACCCACTCCAGTACTCTTGCCTGGAAAATCCCATGGATGGAGGAGCCTGGTAGGCTACAGTTCATGGGGTCGCAAAGAGTCGGACACGACTGAGCGACTTCACGTACTTCACTTAACCTCAGTCAAAGTTTTCATCTCTCACCTAGACTCCTACAGTAGTGCCTTGTCTGGCTGCAGTCACTCATTCTGTGCCTCTGAGATCTAGCCTCAAAATTCTAGCTAGTGATCACATTAAAACTCAATTATGCCATTGCCCCTCAACTGCTAAATCCCTTTCAATGTACTTTATAGCCTTCAGGATAAAGGTGATCCTTCTCTTAAGTGCGGGAGGAGATTCTCTACCCAGGTGGTTTTTTTCGGCTATTCCAGACTGTCATTCACAGCCTTGGAGAAAGGGATGAAGCATTCTTTCCTTGCTACGTCTTAGATCATAAAGGCAACCACTGAGCACCCCTCATTGCTACACTGCGTGGCCTTATGAAAGAGTGATAATGGCCTTGACACCTCCTCCCTGCCCATGATCATCTGCCCACGATCATAAGCCAAGTCAGTAAGCATTTATGAACTGCTGGCCATGAACTAGACTGGACTTGTTCTTTCTGAATCTCTGTCTGATGCCGTTTTCCTTTGATAATTGTCGAATTTATTGTGGGTTGGAAATTTTATTGGAATGTTAAAGCAAGTACAGTCTATGTATTAGTTTTTTTTTTTTTTTTTTTAATCTTATTTTGTCTCCTCTTGAATTGCTATCTATCTGTTTAGACAACATAGGAATTTTGGGATGAAGGCTGGTCGTCAGGATTGGCTTCCCAGCAGGAGGGTTCCTACATTCATAGGATTATTTTATATTTTCTTTGTTCCTACTGTGTGAACTCTAAAGTTATAGATCTGCTGTCTTTGTAGACACAAACCCAAGTTTCATTTTCTACCTTATAGCATCGACTTGCATTTTTCATTATGTTTTGCATAGAGGTCACTGCACTGTTATGATGTGAAAGAAAAACTGCTTTAAATTCAAGGCCTTTTTTTTTTCCTGTCAAGTTAAAAAAAAAAATTTCTCCCCAGAGAGAAGCATTTTGCCAGCAGGGTTCTGTAGCTTATGGGTACTAGGAAAGGGTGCATAAAAATGTGAAGCACATGAAGGAAAGAATAGTTCATTTAGCCTGTGTGTGAAAAGCTAGACTTCTTTTTCATGCTGTTATAGGAAGTATTTCAGATTTTCTACATATTTGCTTTTTTTCCATTTTGAAATGGTTACTCTATGTCTTCTTCCCAAAGGTACTTAAAATGTGATGACTTCTGTGGAATGTAAATATTAAGGTTGATGTCTAAAGGTCATTTTTAAAATTTAAAACATCTACGCTCCTTCATACTTAAATATTTATGGAACAGAAGTTGTATAAGTTATATAAATGGTAGTGAGTCCTGGAATAGACCCCCGTCTGTGATGCCCGCATAGAGTTGGAGGAAATGGGCCAAGATTAACACCCACTCTGTAAGTATTCCCAACTGGAGACAGACATCTTTAGGGGTTTTCCTGTTTTCCTTGTAATTTGAATCTTCTTGGTGAATAGCTATGCAGATGCCATTCCTTTTGGTTTTCCCTAGATGCCCTAGGGGCTTCCCTGGTGGCTCAGTGGTAATGAATCCACCTGCCAGTGCAGAAGATGCTGGTTCGATCCCTGGGTTGGGAAGATCCCCTGGAGAAGGAAACGGCAACCCACTCCAGTATTCCTGCCTGGAAAATCCCATGTACAGAGAAGCCTTGCAGGCTACACTTCATGGGGTCGCAAAAGAGTCAGGTACAACTTAGTGACTAAACAACAGCAAAACGCCCTCCTCTCATTGTTAGGAACGGTTCACTGGGGAAGTGGAGGAGGAAGGCATAAATTGAGCTAGCTTGCACTACAGCGGAACTGTGGCGTGTACCCTCTTTGTCCCTAGACTCAGTTCAGTGAATGTCTCAGGCACACATGAAGAAGTCTCAGTGACAGAAAA
Source organism: Bos taurus (assembly GCF_002263795.3). NCBI lineage: Eukaryota > Metazoa > Chordata > Mammalia > Artiodactyla > Bovidae > Bos > Bos taurus. Next base: position 8,046,858 of record NC_037331.1, read on the forward strand.
TCCACTTGGTCATTGACTTTGGGTTCTGCCTTTGTTTATTCTTGCTAATTGACTCCTTTTCTAGATCCTCTATGACTTGATATTAACCATAAACCTGCTTACTCAGCAGTGAGAAGTTATTTAAGCTGGCTCTAATATCATACCTTGTTTTTCCTCTGAGTTATTTTGCTTCCTTGAATATTAAAGTCCTTTTGTTTCTTGAATATTAAAACCAAGCTATTGTTTTAATCTTAAACATCCAGTATTGTCTAATGCCTCTTGTCTAGATGAACTGAACTCTTTTTTACTTTAATTTGAAATTTGTATTGGATAAACTGTAGACTCTTTTGATATTTGAATGATCAGATGCCAGTTTTTCACTAATTAAAAAAAAAACACCCATAATTGAATTTTCTTGTTTAATATTTCACTACCCAATATAGTATTAATGTTTAGTATTGTAAGTTAACTGATGCACTGTGTGTATGCATTAATTAAAGACTGTCATGTAAGTGTTCTTGAATTGGAGAGCTAATTGATTAAAAGCTGAAAATATTCAAATAGGAACATGCTGAGAAAATATTTCATTAGGAAAATTAGTTACAGTTTGTGAGCCAGAAACTATGAATTCCTTTTAGGTATGAAAAAGGGTTAAATAATTGTGGCTCAGATGGTAAAGAATCTGCCAGCAATGCAGGAGACCTGAGTTCGATCCCTGGGTTGGGAAGATCCCCTGGAGAAGGCCTGTGGAATTCCATGGGCAGAGGAGCCTGGAGGGCTATAGTCAGGGTTGCAAAGAGTAGGACACGACTGAGAGACTAAGCACAGCACAGCACAGTTTTTTAAGACTTATGTGGCATGTCTTATTTCTATATATCTTATGTCTATATTTCTATATTTCTTGAGCAGCAAAATTGCTACTTGAACTCAGAACAGACATGATTATATGTGTTATATAATCTATGTGACCAGAGTATTTTTTTTTTCAAATGAAATTCTGATTGCTGTTTCCCTTTTTATGACTCCCTGTTGCCTACAAGATAACACTTGAAACCCAGGCCAACACAGAAGATCCTTCATGGTTGCCCTTTATCTGCTTTCAGCTTTGTTCCAAGCTTCGTCTTTTTTTCCTATCCTGCTTTCTTTTCCCCCAGCTTTCCTCAAATTTTCTGTAGGAAACTACCCACCTTCCCACTGTTGTTGTTGTTCAGTCACTAAGTCCTGTCTGACTCTTGGTGACCCCATGGACTGCAGCACACCAGGCTACCCTGTCCATCACCGTCTCCCAGAGTTTGCTCAAACTCATGTCCGTTGCGTTGGTTTTGCCATCCAACCATCTCATCCTCTGTAGCCCTCTTCTCCTCTTGCCTTCAATCTTTCCCAGCGTCAGGTCTTTTCAATATATAAGCTCTTCGTGTCAGGCGGCCAAAGTATTGGAGCTTCACCTTCAGAATCAGTCCTTCCAATGATTGGGTCCTAAAGGGTTGATTACCTTTAGGATTGACTGGTTTGATCTTCCTGCAGTCCAGGGAGCTCTAAGAGTCTTCTCCAGCACCACAGTTCAAAAGCATCAATTCTTTGGTGTTCAACCTTCTTTATGGTCCTACTCTTACATCCATACATGGCTATTAGAAAAACTATAGCTTTGACTAGATGGACCTTTGTTGGCAAAGTGATATCTCTGTTTTTCAATATGCTGTCTATGTTGGTCATAGCTTTTCTTCCAAGGAGTAATGGTCTTTTAATTTCATGGCTTCAGCCACCCTCCACAGTGATTTTGGAGCTCAGAAAAATAAAATCTGCCCTTTTCCCCCATCTCTCTACCATGAAGTGATGGGACTGGATGCCATGATCTTAATTTTTTGAATGCCGAGTTTTAAGCCAGTTTTTCACTCTCCAGTTTCACTCTCATCAAAAGGCTGTTTAGTTCCTCTTTGCTTTCTACTGTCTCCCCATAAATTTGTTATAATATTTTCTACCTTATTTATTTTCCTCATGCTGTTGTTTCTGTCTAAAAATCTGTTTGCTCTCAATATGAGGCTCTAAAAAAATAAGTTGAAAAATATTTAATGATTCCTTTTGACATTAATATGTATTAAAGTATAAACAATTGAAATATATATACTATACCCCAGTAAGAATTGAGTTGGTGTTGTTTAATTGCTAAATCATGTCTGACTCTTTGCAACTCCATGATCTTCAGCTTTCCAGGCTCCTCTGTCTTTGGGATTTTCCAGGCAAGAATATTGGCATGAACTGCCATTTCCTTCTCCAGGGGATCTTCCTGACCTGGTGATTGAACTTGTGTCTCCTGCTTGGCAGGCGAATTATTTACCACTGCGCCACCTGGGAAGCCAAGAAATGAGTAAGAGTATAGAAATGATTCATTGATGTACTCATTCAAGAAATAATTTTGGAGCACCGACTATTTGTCAGGCATTGTTCTTGGCCCTGGAGATTCAAGAGAGGCAGATGGAGAAATCCCTGTCACCATGGAATTTTTGCTTTAGTGGGGATAAGAAGCAGATGTATGTGCTCAGTTGCTTCAGTTGTGACTCTTTGCGACCCCTTGGACTGCAGCCCTCCAGGCTCCTGTGTCCATCAGATTCTCCAGGCAAGAATACTGGAGTGGGTTGCCATGCCCTCCTCCAGGGGATCTTTCCCGACCTAGGATCGAACCTGAGTCTCTTATGTCACCTGCATTGGCAGTAGGTTCTTTACCACTAGCACCACCTGGGAATCCCTAAAAAGCAGATAATAGACACATATAATGGTCAGGCAGACATGCCAAGACTACAAAACAAGGCAAAGAGAAAGAAAGACGTGGAGGAGAGTGTTGATAAAATGGTCAGGGATGATATTTCTGTGGTCATGTTTGAAGGTAGATGTGTAAGAATGGCAATGGCACCCCACTCCAGTACTTTTGCCTAGAAAATCCCATGGACGGAGGAGCCTGCTAGGCTCCATGGGGTCCCTAGAGTTGGACACGACTGAGCGACTTCACTTTCACTTTTCACTTTCATGTATTGGAGAAGGAAATGGCAACCCACTCCAGTGTTCTTGCCTGGAGAATCCCAGGGACGGGGGAGCCTGGTGGGCTGCTGTCTATGGGGTCGCACAGAGTCAGATGTGACTGAAGTGACACAGCAGCAGTGTAAGAATGGAGGGAGCAAATTGTGGTCATATCTGGAGGAAGAGGGTGCAGCATGAGGTTAGAGGGGCTTAATGTTCTTAAGAAACAGGAAGAAGTGTAGATGCAGTGAGCAGGGGACTGATGAGAAGGGCAGAAAGGTAGTACTTGGTGGTCATGATTAGACTGTAGCATTTTATTCTAAGTCAGAAACAGCTTTTCAGCAAGAGAGTGGTATTTTTTTTTTTTTTAACTTGGAAGATAATTGCTTCATAATGTTGTGCTGGTTTCTGTCGTATCATAGTGTGAATCAGCCATAAGTGTACACATATCCCCTCCATTTTGAAACTGCCTCCTAGCCCCGACCCCCATCCCACCCTCCACACCCCCATCCCCGCCCCCACTCCCCATCCCACCCCTTTAGGTCGTCACAGAACACTGGGCCGAGCTCCCTGTTATACGGCAACTTCCCACTGGCTGCTGTTTTACACATAGCAGTGTATGTATTTCAGAGCCTCTTTGCTTTTGGCCCACCCTCTCCTTCCCGTGCTGTGACCACGAGTCTGTTCTCCACGACTGCTTCTCTATTCCTGGCCTGCAAATAGGTTCATCGGTACCATTTTTCTAGATTCTGTTTATATGCATAAATATATGGTGTTTGTTTTTCTCTTTCTGACTTACTTCACTCTGTGTAGCAGGCTCTAGGTCCATGCACTTCAGTTCAACTGACTCAAATTTGTTCCTTTTTATGGCTGAGTGATATTCCATTGTCTAGACGTACCACAGCTTCCTTTTCCATTCATCTGTTGATGGACATGTAGGTTGCTTCTGTGTCCTGGCTATTGTAAATAGTGCTGCAGTTAACACTTGTCTTTTTGAATTACAGTTTTCTAAGGGTTCATGCCCAGTAGTAGGATTGCTGGGTCATATATTAGTTTTATTCTTAGTTTTTAAAGGAATCTCCACACTGTTCTCCATAATGGTTGTATCAATTTACATTCCTACCAACAGTGCAAGAGGGCTCCTTTTCCTCCACATCCTCTCTAGCATTTACTGTTTGTAGATTGGCTATTCTGACTGTGTGAGGTAATACTTCATTGTACTTTTGATTTGCATTTAAGACAGTGGCATTTTCAAAAACTTTGGTTGTTGGTGTGGATTGGGGCAGAGAAAAAGATAGGATAGTAGCAGCAGAAAGACAAGTTAGGGAGCTGTTGTGCTCATCAAGTTCCATGGTGGCTTGGAGTAGGAGGGAATCAGTGAAGGTGCTGAGATGTTCTGATAAAAGTGGAGCCAAGGGAACCAAACCAGCTGCTGGATCGGACGTGGGATATCAGACACAGGAATCGAGGACTCTCCAGTTTTGGACCAGAGACATCGAGTGTGTTAACGGCAGATATAATGTTGGGAACCCTCAGTGTGTCGATGGCATCTAAACCACTGGACCCGTGACTCTTGACTCACCTAAGGAGGGAGTGTTCAGTTCAGTTCAGTCGCTCAGTCGTGTCCGACTCTTTGCGACCCCACGAACCACAGTGTAGATGAGATGAAACTCCATCTTTAGAGGATGGGAAGAGAAGGCTCTAGCAAAGGAGACTGAGAAGGCAGAGCCCATGAAGTAGCAAGAAGAACCAGCCTTGGAGCCCAAATAAGGAAAGAGTCTGAGGATGGAGGAGGGGTCAGGTGTGTCTGTCACTGTTGAGGGGTCTAGGGGTGCACCCATGGCCTTGGCAGAGTGGAGGCCATGGCTGACCATTGCAGGCATGAGGGGTCTGAGGCCTGAGTAAAATGAGTTTAAGAATGAAAGAGAGTTTTGAGAATTCCCTGGAGAGCCAGTGGTTAGGACTCCATGCTTCCAACACAGAGGGTGTGAGTTCAATCTGTGGTTGGAGAACTAAGATCCACATGCTGAGTGGCACAGCCAAAAAATAAAATTTAAAAAGGGAAATGAAGAAAGGAAAGGCAGTTTTGGCTATTGTTGCATTTACTTTTGGTGTCAAAAACCATTGCCAGTACTGATGTGTGGTAATTATTTTCCATGTATGTGTGTGTTGTATATATATGTATTGCCATATGTGTGTGTGTGTGTATATATGTATATGTAATACACATTATGTTATAAACCTAAAACTAATAAAATGATATATGTTAATTATAGCTCAATTTAAAAAACAAACAAAAAGCAATAACAGCGAGAAAAGGCACTGAAGCCAATTAGGATTAATTAATTCAATTAGCAAGCCAATTAATTCTTCCTGAGGAATTTTGGTATAAAGGGAACAGAGATGTGAAGAGGGGAGGGGTTCAGAGATCAGGAAGGTTTTAAGGAGGAAGATAACTTTGGGAATAATGGCAATTTCATTCCCCTCCCCTCTTTTTTTTTTTTTTGTTGATCAACAAGAAGACATTCCCTAGCTGAAGCATTCCTTAGCTCTAACGTCTACAGGTCCTATAAAAGAAATGACAAGAATTATCATGGAGAGAGAGAGCTTTTTGCATTCTTTGTGGTGTTGAAATCTTTTAATATAAAGTATTAGATTTCAGTGCACTTGCAATGTGGCTTTCATCTTTAACTTTCCAGATATCAGATGGTATCTGTAAACTGGTATAAAGCTGAACTACCCTGTGTGAGATGTTCTGTGAACCAGAAGTAATTTCAGAATAAAATTTTTAGAGAGGACTTCTGTGTCTGAAACAAAACTGGTGACAGTTAGAGTACTCTAATTCTTTAGAATTCCTCATGTTCATGCCAGTTGTGTCCAGCTCCTTGGGACCCCATGGACTGCAGTCCGCCAGGCTCCTCTGTCCATGGAATTCTCCAGGGAAGAATACTGGAGCAGGTTACCATTTCCTTCTCCAGGGGATGGATGTTTCCAACGTATGCAGAGTTAAACAAATCAGGCATTTTCCCAATAAAAAGAAGTGGTAGATGGATGTGCCAGTTGTTTAAAAACATTTGAAAAGTACTTAAATACTTGAAGAAAATTAGCTTATACGTGCTACTCAATGTTTGTTCTCATAGGTAGGGTTAGTTTTAGTTGAAATTAATTGTCCACATGATTATATGCTCATCTGGCATTTCAGTGTGTTGGAGGGAAATCTCTTGGAGAAGCCTTCTTCTGAATCCTGTGGTTGGTGGCATTTCCGCCTGTACTCGCATATTGCTGTTCTAACAAAAATTGCTTCTTTTAAGTGTTTATATTTTCACTTTAATTTCATGGTAATTGCAATGAGAGCTCAGTATTGAATTCTATGTATAAATTTCTTACCTACTAATAAAATGCAGTTTCGAAGTTATATTACCTTAGGCTACCTGCCCATAGAGGGAAGGAAATACTTTTGTAAGTGAGAGGAAGAGCAGATTGGTGGTGGGTTCACCTGATGAAGATTTGGCACCTGTGGGTAGACTCTGCTTCTCCATAGAGATTATCAGGGATGATTTTCCAAATTTTTACGAGAAAGCCATTTATTTGTGTATATTTTGAAAGCTGGTGCATCAGAATTTTATTTCTTCTTTGATCACACAGAACATTTTGTTTAGAACAGTCTCAGAAGACAGAGTCCTGCTTCCTGATTGGCATATCTCAAAATAGCATCCCGTGCTTTTTTTTTGAAATGTGTGCCTTCCAGTTTTAGTTCAGTTCAGTCGCTCAGTCATGTCCGACTCTTTGCGACCCCATGGTGAGCAGGGACTACTCGCTAGTTGCGGTGCCTAGACTTCTCACTGTAGGGGCTTCTAGGTGCGAGGGCTTCTGTGGTTGGGGCACAGGGGCTCAGTGGTTGGGCTGCACTGGTTTTGTTGCTCTGCAGCATGTGGGATCTTCCTGGACCAGAGATCAAACTGGTGTCTCCTGCATTGGCAGGTGGATTCTTTACCACAGAGACACTGGAGAAGCCCGAGAGGAATTATCTTAACCAGGGTGGGTTGCTCAGTTCAGTCATTCAGTAGTGTCTGACTCTTTGCAACCCTATGGACTGTAGCATGCCAGGCTTCCCTGTCCATCACCAACACCCGGAGCTTACTCAAACTCATGTCCATAGCGTAGGTGTTGCCATCCAACCATCTCATCATCTGTCATCCCCTTCTCCTCCTGCCTTCAATATTTCCCAGCATCAGGGTCTTTACCAGTGAGTCAGTTCTTCTCATCAGGTCGCCAGAGTATTGGAGTTTCAGCTTCAGCATCAGTCCTTTCAATGAATATTCAGGACTGATTTCCTTTAGGATGGACTGTTGGATCTCCTTGCAGTCCAAGGGACTCTCAAGAGTCTTCTCCAACACAGTTCAAAAGCATCAATCCTTCTGCGCTCAGCTTTCTTTATAGTCCAACTTTCACATCCATACATGACTACTGGAAAAACCATAGCCTTGACTAGATGGACCTTTGTTGGCAAAGTGATGTCTCTGCTTTTAATATGCTGTCTAGGTTGGTCATAGCTTTTCTTCCAAGGAACAAGCATCTTTTAATTTCATGGCTGTAGTCACCATCTTCAGTGATTTTGGAGCCCAAGAAAATAAAGTCTCTCATTGTTTCGTTTCCCCATCTATTTTCCATGAAGTGATGGGACTGGATGCCATGCTCTTCGTTTTCTGAATGTTGAGCTTTAAGCCAACTTTTTCACTCTCCTCTTTCATGTTCATCAAGAGGCTTTTTAGTTCCTCTTCACTTTCTGCCATAAGGGTAGTGTCATCTGCATATCTGAGGTTATTGATATTTCTCCCGGCAATCTTGATTCCAGCTTGTCCTTCTTCCAGCCCAGCGTTTCTCATGATGTACTCTGCGTATAAGTTAAATAAGCAGGGCGACAATATACAGCCTCGATCTACTCCTTTCCCAATTTGGAACCAGTGTGTTGTTCCCTGTCTAGTTCTAACTGTTGCTTCTTGACCTGCGTACAGATACTCAGGAGGCAGGTCAAGTGGTCTGGTATTGCCATCTCTTTAAGAATTTTCCAGGTGGGCTGCTACATGGTTGTATTTCCTTGAAATCAGGTGGTCCTGCCTGTGCTGCAGTTCAGTTCAGTTCAGTCGCTCAGTCGTGTCCGACTCTTTGTGACCCCATGGACCACAGCACGCCAGGCCTCCCTGTCTATCACCAATTCCCAGAGTTTACCCAAACTCATGTCCCGTGACTTGGTGATGCCATCCAACCATCTCATCCTCTGTCATCCCCTTTTCCTCCTGGCCTCAATCTTTCCCAACATCAGGGTCTTTTCAAATGAGTCAGCTCTTCGCATCATGTGGCCAAAGGATTGGAGTTTCAGATTGAAGCCCTGTAGTTACTCTGTGCTTTTATAAGAGACTAATTGTGATGGGGTCATCCAAGAAGAGTGAATGGAATTATTTTGTTTTATTTTATTTTTTTAGGAACTTTTGTATGGACTGAACCTTCCTTCAATGATTAGGAGAAATTGAGGCAATCAGATGCTTCAGAGGAGAACTGGTAAAACTAAGTAGATAGGATTGGCCTTTGTTTTGTGAAAAGTAAAATTCCACCAACCCTAAATTAGAATCAGTATTGGAGAGAGGAATCAGAAGTAAAGATGCTCCCTGAGTTTCTTGTGACTTGCTGTTGCAACAGTTTTCAAAGGTCAGTTTTCCTTAAGCAATACGAAAAAAGAATTTGGTTTTCTGTGTCCAGGGTAACTAGGAGAAAACACATCTTTGAACCATATGGTCAGGCCGTGTACATGGAGTCCCTGGAGTCCATCCAGATAATCTCCCACCAGAGGGGAGAAAAGAACCATTGTTCATGAGGGTGCAAATCACGGAAGTTGTTCAAGTCTTCTAAGCTGTGCTCCTATGGTTTTACAAAGGGTCTTTGTTAAATGATCAAATTACATCCAAATATTGATAACAGTTATTGTGCTAGGAATGGTCATTGCTAGTGTTTGGATGTACACTTCTCCCCACCATTTTACCTATTAAATTCTTTGTAACTCTAGGATGCAGAATTTTGATGACTGTAAGTGAAAATCTGCCAATTTTGCTTGGCCCCATTCAGAGGCTCCCTCGTTGTGAGCCCTCCCTCATTCTGAACTCCCTTAATATTTTATTTTCCTTATTCTATGGCAATTGTTACTTGTATTATATTTAATATTTGTATAAGTATCTGTGAGACCAGCAGATTCATTCATCTTGAATGCTTAATATCAAGTTAAGAAAAAGAAATCCTTTCTTGATGAAATACAGAAAACGTAGTTTCCTTTACATCTTAGCATTTTCTTTACAGACTCCACCAGTCCCTTGTGTACTCTTGTGGCTTTTTCCAAAATCCCCTTGCTGTTAGTTCTTTAATTTTTAATAACCCTCTTTCCTTCATGGCCAGAAATCTTTAATGCCTGGGGTTGGTATAACAAACTGATTTCCCTTTCATAATTCCTGTGACATTTCTTAGCTAGTGTGGGTACCAACAATTTATAAGTAAGTCAGTTTATTTCCCTTTAGGTGCCTAGAATGTGAATTTATGCTGTTATGGCACCTTGGATGCCTGGGTACAGTAACTGGTACAGGCATTCAGGTATCCTACAGGTACAGATAACTGAGTAATAGGTCATGCTCCATGACTTATGGTAGTTATATAAGTTCCCCTGTAAATTATAAGAATAAATAAGTAATTTTAACATATATGATAATTTAGTAACAGTTTATAGATATATTATATATGGTAGGTTTATGAGATAGCTAAAACCTTTGCCTGCTATTAAACCCTCCTTTCCTGCCATCAACATCAGCCTTAAAGTCAACATCAGCCTTAAATCCTCTTTTCCTAGAGTTTAAGGCAACACATCTCTTGTTACTCAGCTCTAGCTCTGACATTAGTGTTTTCCAGTAGCTCTGCATCCTTCTACATGTATTACCGTGTGAAATGACGCAAGACTCTGGGTTACAAAGAACTGACAATCAACTTGAAGTCACTAAAGAAAAAAATGAGATTTATTGGGAAGGTGCTGCTGCTAAGTCGCTTCAGTCGTGTCCAACTCTGTGCGACCCCATAGATGGCAGCCCACCAGGCCCCGCCGTCCCTGGGATTCTCCAGGCAAGAACACTGGAGTGGGTTGCCATTTCCTTTTCCAATGCATGAAAGTGAAAAGTGAAAGTGAAGACGCTCAGTCGTGTCCCACTCTTGGCAACCCCATGGACTGCAGCCCACCAGGCTCCTCCATCCATGGGATTTTCCAGGCAGGAGTGCTGGAGTGGGGTGCTATTGCCTTCATTGTGACAGAGTAGACAAGGACTTGACAGCCAGGCTTTAGAAAGTCAGACATCCAGCTGGCTGGTCTTTAAGGGCTAGGATCACGGGTTCCACATTACCTGTGCTCTCTCTTGCTCTCATCTTTACTCTTAGTACTTGGTAGTTCAGCATCCCTGTCCCGATTCTCTTACCAGGCTGGAAACACTGAGACTGGCTGCTTATAAGCTGGTGTTTTCTCTGCTTTGCTGCCCTCAGAGGTGCAGAGGTGAGGTGCAGCTCAGTTTTGGTTGGAGAAGTCCCAGAGAATGACTGGCCCAAGTGGGATCTCTTGTCTGCTGCTAGTCAGGGCACAGCGCTCCCAAGACTTTGGTGGGTGGCAGCAGGGAAGATCCATTCCAGGCAAAGGGAAAAGATGTGCTGGCCATTCAGAACTTCTGGTTCTACTTCTTAGTAATAGGTCATGCTCCATGACTTATGGTAGTTATATAATTTCCCATGTAAATTATAAGAATAAATAAGTAATTTTAACATATATGATAATTTAGTAGCAGTTTATAGAAATATTATATATGGTAGGTTTATGAGATAGCTAAAACCTTTTCCTGCTATTAAACCCTCCTTTCCTGCCATCAACAGCAGCCTATTTCAGTAGGCTATTTCAGTAACCAGAGAGTGAGCATGGTTCTCTTGCATCTTCTGCATTGGCAGGCAGATTCTTTACCACTGCAGCTCCTGGGAAGTCACTATTTTAAGGGGAAGTTAAAGCATTTCAGAGTTGTTAATATCCTTGCTACTTAGGCACATTTGTAGCAAACGTTATTCTCTGTTGCACCAGTGAGATTGGAGTGGTAATATGATAGTGACATGGTGATTCCTCCTTAGATAAATGATCACTTTGATTTGCTTTCTCTTGGTTGAGGATGATGTCCATGTGGTTTCAGAATGATCTAAATTGTATCAGTCCTAACTTGAAAAGGCAAATATCAGTACTAAGACATTTTCCACAGCAGTTAATTAGATTACTCAAGGGAACATGTTTTCATTTCAGTTGTGAGTTTCTTTAGTTAGTCGTCTTTATATTATCACAACTGTTTATTGTTGAAGGTACAGCATCGTTTTCCATTTTTTCCCCATGGTCTCGCATCGTGGTTTATTTCTTAAGTGTCTAGATGAGACAAAGGACAGATTGCTTAATGAATACTCTGTTTTAATATTTGAAAGTATATATGAGTTCCTGAGTCAGGGTTATTTCTAGATTTAAGAATGCCAAATATAATTTAATTTAAAGTTATTTCTGTAAGTCTGTTTGGCAAGCTCTTTAAAGAAAGTTTTTTCTTCATTTTGGGATTTTTCTGATTTTCTAACCAAGTGAAATTTTAGAAAGCTGGATAAAGTCCTTAAAAGCAAGAAAGCTGACTTTTAACCCTGAACTAGAAAATTTGTTCTCCTCTCTTCATAGTTAACTCAAAAACTTAGAGAAGTTAAAAACAGAGAGAGAAAGAGAGAGAGAGAGAGAAAGACGAAAGACTTAGTTCCTTAAGAAGCTTTTGATACTTATGGCTCTGTAACCTCTGTCCTTACTGGAATCTTGACACCAGGAAGGGAGAAAAACCCTCACATCTTTTCTCAGTGCTTTAGCCTTTCTTCTTGAATCCTCTACCTGAGGATTTTGTGTCGGCCACTGCAGTCTTGTAATTTAATTCACGTTTCTCAGATCATATTCGTTCTACATTTTTGGAACTCTCTAATACTGTTCTTTTGTGAATGTGGTTATAACAAAATCTCTTCTGCATCTGGATTCCTCTGCTTTATCTCACACCACATCAACAATCCTGTTGTCTTTCTGCTTGGGTGTTAATAGAAAACATTCTACTGGGCCATGGGGATGCCCATGCATTTTATAGATCACCTGAATAATTATCAAGTTCATAGATGTGTGTGTATATTTATGTAAAAACCTTATATGTTTTAGTACAAACACAGGTCTTATGTGACAGGGATTAGAAAAGGAGAAGCAAAGACTGAGATGCAAATAGGTTGTTCAGTTCAGTTCAGTCACTCAGTCCTGTCAGACTCTTTGCAACCCCATGAATCGCAGCACGCTAGGCCTCCCTGTCCGTCACCAACTCCCAGAGTTCACTCAAACTCATGTCCATTGAGTCAGTGATGCCATCCAGCCATCTCGTCCTCTGTGGTCCCCTTCTCCTCCTGCCCCCAATCCCTCCCAGCATCAGAGTCTTTTCCAATGAATCAACTCTTCGCATGAGGTGGCCAAAGTATTGGAGTTTCAGCTTTAGCATCAGTCCTTCCAAAGAACACCCAGGACTGATGATCTCCTTTAGAATGGACTGGTTGGATCTCCTTGCAGTCCAAGGGACTTTCAAGAGTCTTCTCCAACACCACAGTTCAAAAGCATCAATTCTTCAGCGCTCAACTTTCTTCACAGTCCAACTCTCACATCCATACATGACCACTGGAAAAACCATAGCCTTGACTAGACGGACCTTTGTTGGCAAAGTAATGACTCTGCTTTTGAATATGCTATCTAGGTTGGTCATAACTTTCCTTCCAAGGAGTAAGCGTCTTTTAATTTCATGGCTGCAGTCACCATCTGCAGTGATTTTGGAGCCCAGAAAAATAAAGTCTGACACTGTTTCCACTGTTTCCCCATCTATTTCCCATGAAGTGGTGGGACCGGATGCCATGATCTTCATTTTCTGAATGTTGAGCTTTAAGCCAACTTTTTCACTCTCCACTTTCACTTTCATCAAGAGGCTTTTTAGTTCCTCTTCACGTTCTGCCATAAGGGTGGTGTCATCTGCGTGTCTGAGGTTATTGATATTTCTCCTGGCAATCTTGATTCCAGCTTGTGCTTCTTCCAGCCCAGTGTTTCTTATAATGTACTCTGCATAGAAGTTAAATAAGCAGGATGACAATATACAGCCTTGACGGACTCCTTTTCCTATTTGGAACCAGTCTGTTGTTCCATGTCCAGTTCGAACCTTTGCTTCCTGACTTGCATACACGTTTCTCAAGAGGCAGGTCAGATGTTCTGGTATTCCCATCTCTTTCAGAATTTTCCACAGTTTATTGTGATCCACATAGTCAAAGGCTTTGGCATAGTCAATAAAACAGAAATAGATGTTTTTCTGGAACTCTCTTGCTTTTTCTATGATCCAGCGCATGTTGGCAATTTGATCTCTGGTTCCTCTGCCTTTTCTAAAACCAGCTTGAATATCTGGAAGTTCACGGTTCACATATTGCTGAAGCCTGGCTTGGAGAATTTTGAGCATTACTTTACTAGAGTGTGAGATGAGTGCAATTGTGCGGTAGTTTGAGCATTCTTTGGCATTGTCTTACTTTGGGATTGGAATGAAAACTGACCTTTTCCAGTCCTGTGGCCAGTGCTGAGTTGTCCAAATTTGCTGGCATATTGAGTGCAGTACTTTCACAGCATCATCTTTCAGGATTTGAAATAGCTCAACTGGAATTCCATCACCTCCACTAGCTTTGTTCGTAGTGATGCTTTCTAAGGCCCACTTGACTTCACATTCCAGGATGTCTGGCTCTAGGTCAGTGATCACACCATCGTGATGATCTGGGTCGTGAAGATCTTTTTTGTACAGTTCTTCTGTGTATTCTTCTCACTTCTTCTTAATATCTTCTGCTTCTGTTAGGTCCCTACCATTTCTGTCCTTTATCGATAACAGGTTGTTACCCAGGGTAATTGAGGACACGCACCCAGGAATGCATAACATACAGCAAGGAAGAAAAGTGTTCCCTAAAAAGGATTAGGCTAAAACCTTGCATAGGAGCAGAACTGTAATCAGACCTCAGATTTTTGAAATACAGGCAAAAATCCAACCTGTCTTAATTATTGTAGCCTGTTCCTGTTTTTAGATTCCTGACTCTCTACCTTCCATGCTGCTTTTAGCAAACGTAACCTAAAGCTCTGCTGCTCTAGCTTTATTCTTGGACTTTTTCAACCTAGAAGGAAGTTCATAACTGAATTGTTTTCACCTGGACTTGTTTTCTGCAGTTCACATAGAGCAGCACAGGATTTATCTCTAGCCAAGAAACATTGATAGTGCCTCTGTTGTATGCAAGACCTAATATCGTCACTGTAGGGAATTCAGAGAGGAGCAGAATGTAGCCTGTGTGCGTGTGTTAAGATTTTTTTTTTGCTTTGTCAAATAAGAGTTTTATAAATTATTGCAATCAATAAGTGAATTTATAAAAGTCAAATTAGATGTAAATTAATTATATAATTAATTTAGATGTAAAATAATTATATAATTAATTTACATGTTATTGGCAACAAACTATTAGAAAAGTAAATAAATTGAGAAAAAAGGAAAGGTTGTTTCTTTTACACTGTTAGAGTGATCTGCATCCTACCTAATCACATAAACAGAGCCTAGAATAGACATTGTTACAATCAGCTCTGAATTTTCAGTTATGCAGAAATGTCCTTAGGAAAATATTCAAGCAGTTTCCCTGAAAAAGATTGTGATGGTAAAGAATGTCCTGTGACCATTTATAGAGCTTTGGTAAGTTATCCTCTGATGGTTGATAGCTTTGGTTTTCGGGAGAATAGTGCATCTTCCCGGAGAAGGCAATGGCACCCCACTCCAGTACTCTTGCCTGGAAAATCCCATGGACGGAGGAGCCTGGTAGGCTGCAGTCCATGGGGTCACTAAGAGTCGGACACGACTGAGCGACTTCACTTTCACTTTTCACTTTTGTGCGTTGGAGAAGGAAATGGCAACCCACTCCAGTGTTCTTGCCTGGAGAACCCCAGGGATGGGGGAGCCTGGTGGGCTGCCGTCTATGGGGTTGCACAGAGTCGGACATGCCTGAAGCGACTTAGCAGCAGCAGCAGCAGCAACAGCAGTGCATCTTCCATGAGTAGCCATGCTCACGCTCAGTTGCTCAGTTTCGTCCCACTCTTTGTGACCCCATGGACTATAACCCTGTAGGCTCCTCCATCTATGGAATTTCCCAGGCAAGAATACTGGAGTGGGTTGCAGTTTCCTTCTCCAGGGATTTATTATTATTTTTTTATTAGTGCTCTAGGTGCATGGGTTTTGAATAGTCTGTTCTCAGTCTTATTTTCCCAATAAATAACCTTGTTTTCAGGGTGCAGTTGAACGGAATGCAATGCTTTTCAGGGACAATTGTATTGGTTGATGGAATTATCCAAATTTACTGATAAAATTGGTTCATTTTTCTCCCTCCAGAATTTAGAAAACATTCAAAATTGTGTAATATTAAGGAGAAAATTCCATGGACAGAGGAGCCTGGCAGGCTACAGTCCATGGAGTTGCAAAGAGTCAGGCATGACTGAGCAACTATCACTCAAGGAGAAAATCGCAAAGTTTCTATGAAATGCCATGAGTGACATGTCGATGTTTTTGGTACGTGGTTAAGAAATGACTTTTAAACATGCAATTCAAACTCCTCCGGAATTTCACAGTATTTTGAGATTTAGTTGATTTACAATGTTGTGCTTATTTCAGGTGTACGGCAAAGCAGTTCAGTTATGCATATGTATGTATCCGTTTTTTTCAGATTCTTTTCCCTTAGAGGTTATTACAAAATATTGAGTATAGTTCCCTGTGATACACAGTAGGTCCTTGTTGCTTATCTATTTTATATATAATAGTGTATATATGTTGATTCCAGACTCCTAATTTATCCCTCCCCCATTCCCTTTTGGTAGCTCTAAGTTTGTTTTCTATGTCTGTGGCTCTATTTCTGTTTTGTATATAAATTCACTCGTATCAGCTTTTTCCATATTACACATGTAAGTGGTACCATATGATATTTGTCTTTGCTTGCTTCACTTAGTACGATAATCTCAAAATCCATCTGTGTTGCTGCAAATGGCGTTTCATTTTTATGGCTGAGTAGTATTCCATTGTATAAACATACATCTTCTTTATCTGTTCATCTGTTGATGGACATTTAGCTTGCTTGTATGTCTTGGCTATTGTAAATAGCGCTGCAGTGAACACTGGCATGTGTGTGTCTTTTCAGATTACAGTTTTCTTCAGATATATGCTCAGGAGTTAGATTGGAGGATCATATGGTAGCTCTATTTTTAGTTTTTTAAGGAACCTTCATACTTTTCCATAGTGGCTGTACCAATTTACATTCCCACCAGCAGTGTAGCAGGGTTCCGTTTTCTCCACATCCTCTCCAGCATTTATTATTTGTAGACTTTTGATGATGGCCACTCTGACCATTGTGAGGTGATACTTCATTGTATTTGCATATTCTTAATAACTAGAGATGTTGGGCATCTTTGCATGTGCCTTTTGGCCATCTGTATGTCTCCTTTGGAGAAATATCTGTTTAGATCTTCTGCCCATTTTTTGATTGGGGCATTTATTTGTTTTATGATATTGACTTGTATGAACTATTTGTATGTGGGTGCTAGTCACTCAGTCATGTCTGACTCTTTGTGACCCTATGGACTATGGCCTGCCAGGCTTCTCTGTCCATAGGATTCTCCAGTCAAGAAGACTGGAGTGGGTTGCCATTCCCTTTTCTAGGGGATCTTCCCAACCCAGGGATCGAACCTGGGTCTCTCGCTTTGCAGGCGGATTCTTTCCCTTCTGCGCCACCAGAGAAGCCTCCTGTTTGTATATGTTGGAGGTTAATCCCTTGTCAGTTACTTCATTTGAGAAAGTATTTTAAATAAATAACATTTCAATGAATATGTGGGAATTAGGTAATGACTGACACCAGAGGAGAAGTATTAAGTCATAAAGTTTTTAGGGCTTATTAAAAAGTTAAGGGTTCACTTCAGTTCAGTCGCTCAGTCGTGTCCGACTTTTGTGACCCCATGAGCCACAGCACACTAGGCCTCCCTGTCCATCACCAACTCCCAAAGTCCACCCAAACCCATGTCCATTGAGTCGGTGGTGCCAGCCAACCATCTCATCCTCTGTCGTCCTCTTCTCCTCCTGCCCTCAATCTTTCCCAGCATCAGGGTCTTTGCAGATGAGTCAGCTCTTAGCATTAGGTGGCCAAAGTACTGGAGTTTCAGCTTCAGCATCAGTCCTTCCAATGAATATTCAGGACTGATTTCCTTTAGGATGGACTGGTTGGATCTCCTTGCAGTCCAAGGGACTCACAAGAGTCTTCTCCAACACCACAGTTCAAAAGCATCAATTCTTCAGCGCTCAGCTTTCTTCACAGTCCAACTCTAACATCCATACATGACCACTGGAAAAACAGGTTTATTGAAATATCCTGAACATTTGCAAACCAATCATAATGTGAACATTTCGCTGTAAAGCTTTACAATAGAAAGAAATTTGTTTCATGGAACTATTAAAATTGAAATTGAACCTTTTTGGGGGAAATTTCAATCTTTTCTTTATCACTTTTCAAAATAAGCTGTGTCCCCTCTTTATACCTAAGTATTTAATGATATTAATTCATTAAGTAAATGACATTGTATTAGAGTTATATGCATAAAGTAACCTTTTTCTCTTAACCCTTTTCCTAATCTTTACACAGTTTTCTTAATGTTTTCTTTTTTCAGTTTTTAAAAAAACCTTTCTCCATTCATTTTTTCTGGATTTTCCAGATGGCACAGTGGTAAAGAACCCGTCTGCCAATGCAGGAGATGCAAGAGACATGGGTTCGATCCCTGGGTCAGGAAGATCTCCTGGAATAGGAAATGGCAACCCACTACAGTATTCTTGCCTGGGAGATTCCGTGGGCAGAGGGGCCTGATGGGCCACAGTCCATGGGGTGGCAAAGAATCAGACATGACTGAGCATGTGGGTGTGTGCAAAGAGTCAGACATGACTGAGCATGTGGGTGCACACGCACGCGCACACACACACACACACACACACACTTTCTACCCGCCCAACCCCCCACCCACCTCACCCCCTCTGCATCCCTTTTTCCAAGTACCTGTTTTCTCCAGGTTTAGTCTTCTTTGGTCCCATCTGCCTATATGGCCCTACTTGCGTGAAGATCAGACATCTGTCAGCCTTATATGTCTGAGCTAGCTCCACATAAGTTGATACGAAGCAAGAGTTTCTGCACAGATGAGAACTACCACAAAGCCTATATGGTAAAGCCTGTGGTCAGTGGATGCCCGAGCTAATATTTCTCCACTCAGGAGAAGGTTCCTAGTTCTGCTTTGAACATACCCTTTGACTCAGACCTCTGTTCACTCGGTGTTCTAACAAGCCTGTTTATCTAAGCTGCTTAGCACAGGGATGGTTGAAGAATCTGTGGCAGGACTGAGGAGGGTGTGGTGGTGTTAGAAGGAAGTGGCACGGTTACAGCTGTAAGAAGGAAAGCTTAATGGCAAAGAAAGGATGAAGTGTCTCAGTGAAGCAGAGGAGCTCACAAATATCGATTATTGAGATCAGGAGGCAGTGGCCCTGTATACTTGCTGTTAAAGCCTGCTGGCTGTCACTGGTTCATAATTGACCCCATCATCAACTGAAGATTAGTTTTGGTTTATTATGTGATATTTAAAATGTTATAGAAGTGCATAGTACTTTTTAGAATTAAAAAAAATTTTTTTCATAAAGGCAGGCATTTCAAGAGATCAAGTTTTGTTTACTTGTAAATATGACCAAAGCAGATGTTAGTACAGTATTTTTGTTGGTTTCTTTCCCATCTTTTCCTCTATGTCCACTGAGATGGTGTTTTTACAAAAGACTTTTGTCTCTTCTCTTTGAAGACAGACCCTTTATCTTAATTTCTACTAACGCTCTTCTGTGGTGTGGTTTGATATATACACCTCTGCTAATTCCTAAGTCGCTTCAGTCGTGTCTGACTCTGCGTGACCCCATAGAGGGCAGCCCACCAGGCTCCCCCGTCCCTGGGATTCTCCAGGCAAGAACACTGGAGTGGGTTGCCATTTCCTTCTCCAATATACACTTCAGTGTCCCCTAATAAAGATAGTCTTCATAGCAGTAGATAGCGAATCCTTCCTATAAAACATGAGCATACTGATTAATTTTCCGCAGCTTCACCTTCAGCCTCTCTCCTTACTTTTGTTACATGGCCAAGCTTCTTATTTACCTGTATATATTTGGTGACACTTCTTTCCCCCACACACCTCTCAAGCTTCCCCATCCATTTCCACTCTACAGGAGTCCACAGAGTTGGCTTGAACTACTGGCGTCAGCAGATCCTCCTGATATGGATTGATGTAACAAGTGTGGAGGCTGTTTTAGGGGCTAGGAAAACACAGGAGAGCCAATGAGTAGAATTCCAGGCTCTTGAGTAGTTTGTGTTCTAGTAGGGGAGGAAGACCAACAAATAATTTAGACAGTGAAGCAAGAACAGTGCGTGTGCTGGGCTGAGGGGGCACCAATGCAAGAGGGGAGCCCCAGGAGGGCTCTGAGGAGGAGCTACCTGAGGACCCACCCAAGTCAGGAGGAGTCTTTGATTGCAGAGAGCATGGCTGCTCATCGCTGGGTGCATCGGTGCCTATTCGTAGAATGAATAAATGAAAGAATAAAGCAGAAGATTATTGTGTTAAGTTTCTTGTGTTTTATGCAGAATAGTTTAGTGAACACAAACACTGTACATGCCCTTATCTACCAACTCTCTAGAAAGAAAAACACATAGGCACTACTTAAGTGAAGAAACTAAAGCTAACACTTCTGATGTGAGAGGAGATTATCTAAGCCTTAAAATATGGAGTTGGGAAATTCACTAATTCTTAAACTTTTTAATTGAAAATTTGCTAGATGTGTAGCAGTGTGTTAACATGCTATGGAGGAGTTAAAAAACAAAGAAAGATGGAATTAATGTGAATTTGTTCCTCAATGGCCTTCACAGGGGGGACACCAGTACTATAGGCGAGTTTTATGAGACAGCATATGGTTAATGATGCAAAGGCTTAAATGATTCAAGTAAATGCTGTTGGTCCTGAAAAAGGAGAGTCTTTGGGGGCTGGAGCTTGAGCAGTCACAAACACAGCTCCAGATTCTTGAGAGACTTGTTGAAATGAAGTCTGCTGCAGAGAAGCAAAGTGCATAGAACTCGATAGTTCTCCCATATTAAGGAGATAACTTTCTGTCCTGGCTTTTGTGAAGAGCAGGCTACATACTATTTGTGTTTGAAGAACTTTCCGTAAGATTTTTGGATGAGCTTTGGTTTTGCAGAAAAATAGTTCAGTGTCTTCCCAATGTCACTGAGGAGGACGAGGATGAGGATGGTTTGCGAATAGCAGATACGGGAGATGATTCCTTTGAACCAGTTAGCACAAGTATACATGAGCCCCTCCCCCTTGAGCCTCCCTCCCACCCGTCTCGGTCGTCACAGAGCACAGGTTCCCTGTGCTGGAGAGCAGCTTCCCATCAGCCTCTAGTCTGCACATGGCATTGCATATATTTCAGTGCTACTCTCCCCCTGAGGTTACTGATACGTGTGCACTAGTCCTGGGAGCTATGGAAATATTTGACATTGTTGTTGCCTCTTCTTGTCCTTTGATTTCTTAATTAAGTGAATATATGAGGTCAGATGTCATGCCTGACTTTTTTGATTTGTTGCCCAATGTATTTCTTGGCTGTGTCCTAATCTACTTTTTTGCCCTTTTGCAATTCTGTCTTCTGAGGATAGGAGATAACTTGAAACAAGGGTGAGTTGTAGATCAGTCTCTCTCCTGTAGGGGTCGCTACGAGAGTGGCAGTTTGGGATCTTTGCTGGCCACCCAGCACCATGTGGCATGACTTGACACAATAAGCCTAAGGATTGTGAGATCTGGTTTGTGTTGATATTTTACTTTTGAGGGTCATATGAGCTGTAACTCCCATCAAGAATTGTGCAGGCTCATTACTATGTATTTTATCACTTTGGTTCCGTAAATGCTACACCTGTGCTTTTTTTTTTTTTTTTTTTTACCTCTCATATTTGGTGCATGGTTATTTTAGAGTTCTCATCATGCCCCATTTGCAAATGAGAAATCTATGCACATAGATACATTAAACGTTTTAGTGGCTTTTGCAGCACAAATGCAAATGATGGCAGCCTAAACTTGGCCTTCTCTAGGACCTCAGATTTCTATTTAATGGGTTTGTCACTCAAGACACTTGCTGGCTGGCCCCAGTGCTTTTAAAAAATTGAATCGAGCATGATGAGGTGCATCCCCTTGATTAAATGTTTTTCCTCCTATGCAATCACCATTATCTGTTTGGCTCCCATTCTTTTGAGGCAGCCCTGCATTGCAAATCAATATCTTTCTGAAGAGACAGTGTCTTGTGAATTGCCTGGACAGAATATGCACGGTTACTTTGGCTGCAATGCTGCTGCAGAGCCCGGATTACTCTGTCTTCCTGGGAACTCCACAGGCAAGTCCATCGTGTTTAGAGGAAAAAAAAAGAGAGATTCTTTTGGGAAAAAAAAATTAAAGTGTTAAAGCTATTGATCCTGAATGTGAGCATGTCCTTTGTGTTCTCCTGAACCATTTTTGGTCTTCTTCCTTGGAGATTAGCTTCTCTAGGTATTTCTGGGTGTTTTTTTTTTTTTTTTTTCTTTCCCCTGCTTTTGCTTCCCCCTTTCTTGGTTGTAGTACGGCCGTACCATTTCAGCTTGCTAGTGCACAAAGATGTGAATTCAGTTGCTGTATGAGCCTGGCCTGGTGCAAACACATTGCTAGAGACATGCTAAAGAGTTCCAGGTGATTCGAGCCTGAGAGAGACAACAGCGAAACGGTAAGACGGAGCATGCTTAAAATTAGAGCAGGGGGTTTAATTTGGAGCATCTCAGCAAGTCTGAATCCTGACTCACTCATTTACAACTTGAAAAGGATTCATTTTGTGCATGTCATTTTACTCACTCCCTTCTATTTAACTGCCAAAACCCATCACAGGTTGATCCAGGGGCTATTTAAGCTAAAGATCTGACAGGAGGTTACCGACGGCAGAGTCTCTTGAGGTTTCCGAGGCTACTGCTTGTACTTTGTAAACACCAGAAGCAGCGATAAGATGAGGAAAAGGTTTGCGACTGTGCTTCTTTGCCAGAGCTGAATGTTATTTCTTCTGAAACTCATCTTATTTATTATAGCTTAAAGAGATCTTACGGATTGTTTTGCCCGGCTATGCTTGGCTGAATGCCCTCTGAGTCGAGCTGGTGAAGGACGGGAGACCACTTTTCTCATTGGATAAACTGATGTCCATGAATTAGCTGGAATGGCTCTGAGTGCAATAAACACCTCTAATATATTAGGCATCTGGGGCTTCCTCCCTGCTCCTCCCCCCTCCCTTCTGGAGCACGGAAATGCACCTGCTTTAAGTGTTTGCTGCCTGGCAGAGGTCAGTGCGCTGGTATTTTGCATCTTCCCACCTGGGGTGGTTGTGCTTTCATGTACAGAAGTGGGCATCCTTCATGCAGCTCTGCTTGAAGTGCTGACTCTAAGAGTGGACTGTTAGCATTCTGGATGCTAATGGAGAACTCCTGCAGGCATGAAGGTCCAGGCAGCAGAGAGGCGCCTCCAAAATGATGCCCACCTGCTTGGGGAGAAGATAACAGCTGAGAGACAGAAATGTAATAAACCGTGATCTCTGCTGAGGTCGAATTCCTATTTCCGTTTGTTAATGGGCACCTTGTCTTAGGGGTGGGGGTGGTTGAAGTTGAAAGACATGTTTTAATATTGTTCAAAGTGAGACTACTACATTGCACGGTTCTGGTGATTTTATAAGGTTCCGACTGTTGTATAGGTACTGGATGTTAAGGATGTCAGCATTTGAATTTTTTGGCTTTAAAAATGTTCTCCTTATGTATACTTTAACTGAGTACTTCATGTAAAATGTAAATGATGATGATAGTGAATATTAGTTGAGAAAATCATCAGTAACTTGGTGTGGCATGTTGGTCATAAGCCCGTTGTAGGTAATTTTGTGACATAAGTATTTCTAAGAAAGAACACTTGATTACTTGATAGGCTAGTTGAGAGAATTAGTGATAATGTTTGGGTTCACTAGAATTTTTTTAAGGGGGACCTTAAATATTCTTCTGTATTCACTCAACTATTTATTGTAAAGGTCAGACGTTAATTTTTGGCAAGGAATATTTGGATTTTCTTCCAAAGATAGTTAAAATTTTCTGTTATTTTTGACCATTTATTTTTTCCTAAAAAATGGAGATGAACTATACAAGCTATCTTTTCTATACTTTAGTTGTTCCTTTAAAAAAAAAGAAAACAACTTTTTTTTTCTGCTCAGAACATGATGTGACTGTGTTTGCTGTTTCTTTTCCTGAGAGTGATATCTTCGAGTTATTTATATTTTACCTTCGCTTTTTGTAAGCTATGAGGTTTCTTTTTTTTGTCCTGTGGCAGGAGTTGTACATTTGCAAAAAGTAATTTTTTAAAAGGAGAATAGTAGAGCAGTTAATAAGATTGATTTTCCTATCAGTTTTTTAAAAATTCCTCATTCTGCAAACATTTATCAGCCATTTACTCTATGAGGCATCCTGAGATGTGCTGTGAAGGGAGTAAAGATGAGATAGATATACTGCCTTCCCTGAAGGAGCTTAGGGATCGTAGCTTTGGTATTTTTCTCAGGAATATGCCCCATTATACTCCCTCATGAATAAGTAAATTTGATGCTTTTTGTATTTTCCTACTTAGAATTGTCCTCTATTTATATCTTTTAATCATTTGTTTATTAAACAAGCATTTATGGAGAGTCTACTGAGTAACAGTGTAACTGCTGAGACATAGCTAGTCCCTGTCCTCAGGAAACTTACAATCTACTCCTTAAAATAGTTCAAGGAGACGTTTTTAAATTTTTTCATTTTGGGCAGTTATGAAACATACACTATATACTTTCATTTTTTTGCATTTAAAAAATTGTGGTGAAAAATATATGTAACACAAAATTTTCCATTTTAACCATTTTTAGGTATATAATTTATTGGCCTGAGTACATTCCCAATGTTTTGCTATCATCATTGCTGTCCAAGTGCAGAACTTTCCATCATCCCTAATAGATGTTCTGTGTCGATTAAGTGATAACTCCCCAGTCTCCGTCTCCAGCCTTTGGTAATTTCTAGTCTACATCTGTGTCTATGAATTTGCCTTTTCTTGGTATGTTATATCATATCAAGTGGCATCATAAAGTATTTGTCCTTTTGTGTTTAGTTTATTTTATCCAATGTGTTTTCAGGGTTCATCCATGTTATACCGTATATCAGAATTTCATTCCTTTTTAATGTATGCTTTAATTTTTTTTAATATGGAAAAGACAGCAGTCTCCCCGCCCCCCCCCCCCCCCCCCGCATATAATTTCAATAAAGCAAGTTTCCATATCGACTTCTATGGACATCTAATAAATATGGATAATTTAGAAATACTAAAAAGCAGTGTAGGATTGAGGAATAGAAATGCACTGATCTAAGGAATGATCCAAGGATATATTCATTTGGATTCTTTACATGGCCTGGTAGTTGAGCATGGTAATTGGGCTAGTGAGATTTTCATGTGAATTTTTTGCTTATAGAAAGCAACTGTCATCTGAAATATATAGCGGAAGGCTGGACTGTGGGTTTTGTCATTGTGAACATTCAGATTTTACCCACTCTGCTTCTAGTCTGTTAAATAAAAACTTTATAAGCAAAGGCTGATCATGTTGAGATCCTCTTGCAGAACCAGAGACTCTTAGAACTGGGAGGTACTTCAGCAGTCAGTCGTTTAACCAGTTGACTCATCTTCGTTTCATCTGGCCAGTTGGAGGGTGAGACTGCACTCATCTCTCGATGCCCACCGCTAGTCTTCTCCCACTCCCCAGTGCTGTTCTCAGTGTACACCCAGCCCCCAAATCACAGATCTCTGAGTTAGAGGACAATGAGAAAGGGGACAAGAGTCATGCCCATTAAGCAGATTTCCATTGGATGAGGTCAGCCTGGCTTCATCAGTGTGGCATTCTCCTTCTCACATTTCTTCCTGATGCTACTATTAAATCTAAATGACTTTCTCATAGATCTTTTTTAGAAAGCAGAGTTAAGGCTCTAGAGCCTCTGTTTATCTACCATTGACCAATATGATGATTCTTAGATGGGTTCAATCAACACTTTATATCCATGCCTTTAACATACTCTTCAGGAAACACAGGGCTTCCCTGGTGGCTCAGATAGTAAAGAATCTGCCTGCAATGTGGGGGCCTTGGGTTCGATCCCCGCGTCAGGAAGATCTCCTAGAGAGAGGAATGGCAACCCACTCCAGTATCCTTGCCTGGAGAATCCAATGGACAGAGGCTACAGCCCATAGGGTCACCAAGAGGCAGACTCGACTGAGCAACTAACACTGTCACTTCAGGAAACACAAGCATATATGGGAAGAGGCCTGAGCCTTCCCATCTTCCCCATCAGTCTGTCCTTCTTAATAAATCTTTTGCTTTCTGCCCCCACCCACATACACCCTAATACTTTGATTTTCAGCCTTGACTTTTGATATGAGGATCAACTTTTGATAAGATTGAGAGCCAGATTAGTCAAAAGCATGTTAAATTTACATGGTGGAAGTGATGAGGAGGTGGCAAGGATGGGTTGGAAAACCTCAAAGCACAGAGCAGTTACTTTGCTCAGTTCTAAAAGCACTTTTCTTTTGTATCAGGAGAAATAGTGAGAGAAGTGTGGCAGGTCAGATCTGTGCTTTCCTTATTTCTCTCAGGATCTAAGTCCCAAGGGACATGTAAGGAAGATAACCTGGTGGTCAAGAGCTTGGGCTTCACAGTCAAAGCCCTGAAATAATTCCCATTTCCTGTGCATGCTCTGTGTGGTCTTGGACATGTTATGTAACTCTTGTGGGCCTCAATTTAATCATCTGTGAAACTGGGATGATAATTGTACCTCTTGAGGGTGTTGTAGAGATTAATTGAGAAACTACTTATGAAACTTTTAAAATAGTATCTCATTTAATAAGAGTTTAATAATAGCCATCACCCCAGGTGGCTCAGTGGTAAAGAATCTGCCTACTAATGCAGACACGCAAGAGACACGTGTTCTATCCCTGGGTCAGGAAGATCCCCTGGAGAAGGGAATGGCAACCCACTCCAGTATTCTTGCCTGGAGAATCCCATGGACAGAGGAGCCTGGCAGGCTACAGTCTGTAGGGTCGCAAAGAGTCAGACATCAGATATGACTGAGCACACACAGTAGCCTTCATCATCATTGTCATGGTCATCTAGAAATCCTTGATCTCCATCTCTCTTTTCTATCAATTTATATCAAATCTTGCCCAAGATCCTTCTCCAGTTTGCTAGTTTATTGGGCATATGTGACAGTTTCTTAATGTTATTGGGTTTGGGTATAAAAGGTGAATAAAAGAAAAAAGTCTTCAGTATTCTAGTTACAACCTGGCAGGTTTGGGAAGGATTATATGTTCTGTAGATTTCCTCTTCGACCCAACTGATACAAATTTGCTCCAGTGGCTTATTCCATAGCTAAATGAGATCTTGCTAAAAATACAAAGCTGACAGTGAAATGTTCCTGGAAGCACTGGGGCTTGTTTTCAGGTGGCAGCCAAACAGCAGGGCGTGTATATCCCACTGTTCTGCTCTATTCACCTTGAATGTCTCAGTTAGGATTTACTATTGAATTTTGTCAGTCATGGGAAAGGTTTACAGAACCAGTCCTCATGAAAGCAGTCAGGACTTCATTATTAATGGATTGCTGTCAAATTTATTATCGTCGAAATTTTAGTTCTTTACAAAAGATGGGCCAGCTGTTAAAGCTACATTGAGAGATACTTCCATTTTCTGCCCAGAGGTTCATTGTTCCCTGTGTTTCTCTTCATGAGCTCTGTGTGGTTAGTGACCCATATATGATTCTCTGAAAATTTTAAGAGCTTCAGAAGTCAATTCTATATTGAGTGGTGCCCTATATATTTCTGAATTCTTTGGTGAGGTTTGCGTCTAGATTTATTTTATTAGAATAAAACCATTAAACTTCTAAACTTTCTAGCATCACTCTCGACATTGATCACTGTTATTTCCCAAGCATTAATAATACATTTAGATGTTATTAAAAAAAATGGTTATCATAGTTGAGGAGATAGAAGTTGTGTTTATTTATACAGCCATCTGTTTGAGAGTAAGAAGAAAGTACACAATTTTATTTCTCCTTCAGGGAAGGAATTTAAACATATTTATAATCTTTATTTTTAAATGCTGTTCATATGGTTACCAGGGGAAAGAAATTCAGGTCCTGATGGATCAGTAAGTACCTGCAGTAGTGTCTCGTTTCAGCTTTATATTTTTAATGTTATTTTACCTTCTGGATGCTTTATCTTGCATGAGGGACAGAATAGTGAGCTACAGATATTTGAAACGTTTAAACATGAAGGAAGAACTAGGCTAGTTTAGTACAAAGAAGCTGTGGGTGGTGCAGTGAGGCTAGGAACAGAAAACAGAATTCAGAAGGCATTGAAACTCTTGTTTTCACAGCCTTTGAGACACACGACAGTTTCTCTTGTCCTCATGATGTTAAAAAAACAAACAAAAAAACCCCCTCAAATGCTAAGCATATGTGTACAGAAAGCAGTCTGACCATGTTATTGATTTTAAACATCTACGACTCTGAGTTCAGCCTGGTCTCTTTATTGGTTGGTAGTGCTTCTGACATGACCAACCTTTTAACATTGCCCCAGTATTAGTCAGCGCCCCTCCCTGGGTTATTTTGTACCTCTGCATGGTATGGGGTCCTTTGAAAACACAGCCTGGTTTCTCCTTCTCAGGTAGGACCCCAAACAAAACCTAATAAAGAGAAAAGCTCTATTTAAACCTGTAAATTCTATGAGAGAGGTGAGGAAAAGTCCCTATTTGCAGGAACAGACTTTTTTCTAGAGTAAGAGCTGTAAGGGAGTAGTGTCTCGGTGAAGAAACTAATTAGCCATGCCATGTGAGCCGTGTTCTGTAGCTCAAGTCTCCTGTTGGGTCGAGGGTGGGTATTCCAGTTCCCCACTGCAGCTGTGGGAGTTCTGTGGGTTAGAATAGGCTTTTGCTTTGTGGAGTCTCAGTAAAGCCACTCCTGTTTCGTGCATGCGCATTCTCATTTCATGTGTCCATTTCTGAGCCCTCTGGCTCTAGATGGGAAGGGGGAAGCAATAAAGATGTCGATGCTAACATTTCACCTCCCAACACCCTGTGTTCATGTGGCTTATGATGTGACCGTCACACCCATGGCTCCCTTTTTTTCCTGATGGAATTTTTTAAAAGATCTGTTTATTATTTTTATGGCTTTGGTGGGTCTTTGTTGCTGCACGTGGGCTTTCTCTCGCTGCAGCAGAGGTCCCTCTCCACAGCGGCGTGCGGGGTTCTTGCCGTGGCTTCTCTTGTGGCAGTCACAACGTCCCGGAGAGCGGCTTCAGTTGTTGTGGCTCATGGGCTCATGGGCTCTGGCTCAGTAGCTGCAGCGCCGGCCCTCAGGTGCCCTGTGGCATGTGGGATCTTCCCAGAGCAGAGATCAAACCTGTGTCTCTCGCATCGCAAGGCAGATTCTTAACCGCTGGACCACCAGGGAAGCCCCTTGATGGACTTTTAACCAGCATATAATTACGGTTGTCAGGTGGGAAGCAGAAAATTCACACATCGTCTCCTTTCCCCCTCTGGGCCTTTTGGAGATATTTAGCAAGTTTTTACTGGAAATAGTTAGGAAAGAGGCCCAGACTTGCAGAGAATTGCCCGTCCTTCTGTTTGGGAGTAGGGGTTCCAGTCCTTTTGTTAGACTAGGGCAGGAAATGAACAGTTACGTCTCATAGGCAGAGGGCTTTTTTTTTAACCTGTTTTATAGTACATGGCACGGTTCATATATGTAAGTGCCTTTTAAAATTTCATTTCTGGATCCTGAAGTGACTTCCTTTGAATTCTTTTTTTTTCTTTTCAAAGTTACCACATAAACTCTGGTAGATAAAGAATAAAGTGAAATTCTCTATTCAATTCTCCTTAGAATACTTACGTGGTAATTTTTTTCACAGATAATAGTGGCCCAGAGAAAAACTTGGAGAAGGCAATGGCACCCCACTCCAGTACTCTTGCCTGGAAAATCCATGGACAGAGGAGCCTGGTAGGCTGCAGTCCATGGGGTCACTAAGAGTCAGGAACGACTGAGCGACTTCACTTTCACTTTGCACTTTCATGCATTGGAGAAGGAAATGGCAACCTACTCCAGTGTTCTTGCCTGGAGAATCCCAGGGACGGGGAGCCTGGTGGGCTGCCGTCTATAGGGTCACACAGAGTCAGACACGACTGAAGCGACTTAGCAGCAGCAGCAGAGCAAAACAATGGCTTCTGCATTAGAAACACATAATTCCATAAGTTTCAGGTTTCTACACAGGAAGTAATGTTACTTGTGTTCTTATAATCTATGTGTAGTCTTCTCTACTCCTCACATGCTCCAATCCCATTGCTTTTTAAAAATTCATGTATATATTGGGTGTATCTTATTGGAGAATTTGTCTTCAGAGTTCAAAATTATATAAAGGAATTAGCTGAAATTACCATGATATCTGTTGGGAAGCTTGAGCAAAAATGCTACCCAAGGAATGTTGAAATGATTATCACTTATTTTGTACACAAAGACTGAAACAGATTTTGCCTCTCTAAAGCTTGACTTCTTTCACAATCTCAGTTCTTTATTTGACCATAGCTGCAGACTTTACTATTCTTCCATGCGTTAGAGCATTGCACCTGACTTTAATGTCCACACAGATTCCCTGGGTGTCTTGTTAAAATGTAGGTTCCAGTTCGGGAGGACTGAGGTAAGGGCGGGGCCTGTGATCCTGGGTGATGTCTGTGCTGGCGTTCTGAGGGCAGCCAGGGGTAAAGACTATTCCAGATGAAATCCTGATCACCCAAAATAACCACATTCCAAAAAACAGACAACAACTAACAGCAGAGAGGGCATTTCAGCCCTTACTGTGAGTGTTCATTCAACCTCATGTTAGATTTGTCATTATGAAATCATGGAATTTTAACCAGCATATCATATTGGATATCAAGTGGGAGTCAGAAAATTTCAAATGTCTTCTTCTTTCTTCTTTTGACCTTTTGGGGCTAGTTAGTTTTTAGTGTAGAAATAGTATAAAATAAAGAACCTAGAGGTCAGTAAATACATGCTTCTGTCTATGCCAGCCTTTAAGCAAACTGAATCTCTTACATTTAAATCAAGTGTATAATTATACCAGAAGGGAAAGCAACTCAATAAAATCATTTTAGTAATGCATATTGAAGTTTAAACTCCTGGGAAGACTACCTACATATTTCATAATACAATCAGGAAAACCACGATTGAGTCTCTTGGTGATAAGCACTGAAGCCCAGGCAGGACGTAACGAGACTACAGTCACTGAAGCGGCATAAAGGAATGTGATGTCCTCAAGAGTTCTCCATTCAGCCGTGTCCATTAGCTGACAGATTCAGACTGAATGAAATTAGGTCAGACCCCAAAAAAACCGGTCAGTAGAAAAAAAAGCATTTTAAAGTTAAATTCCAGTAACGGAATTCTGGCTAGTGGGAACGGCTGGTGAAGCCTTTTCATTGACAGGGGAAGAACTGGTCTCAGAAGGTACCTCACTGTACTGTACGTAGTTTCTTAGGACTCATTTTTGAAATGGCCTGCTGCTGCTGCTGCTAAGTCGCTTCAGTCCTGACCGACTCTGTGCGACCCCATAGATGGCAGCTCACCAGGCTCCTCTGTCCATGGGATTCTCCAGGCAAGAACACTGGAGGGGGTTGCCATTTCCTTCTCCAATGCATGAAAGTGAAAAGTCAAAGTGAAGTCGCTTAGTCGTGTCCAACTCCTAGCGACCCCATGGACTGCAGCCTACCAGGCTCCTCCGTCCATGGGATTTTCCAGGCAAGAGTACTGGAGTGGGGTGCCATTGCCTTCTCCGTGAAATGGCCTATGTTTAGTTAAAAGGGAAGGCTTAAACTAAGAAAAAAGGAAACAATAAGGAAAACAATCCATCTCTGAATAACTATTATCAGAGTACCCATTTCCTGCTGTCTTTTGAGCTCTGAGAATATGAAAAAAAAGGAAGGTGTGGTTTCTCTGCTCAGGTGTTTGCAGTCTGGTTGTAGAAATAAAAATACATGAGCAACAGAGCAAGACAAACGCCTCCTCCCACCCCAGCAGATAAACCAAATGCATGAGAACAAATTCCATAGTAGCTTATATGAAAACACATTAGGCGGCATGTATTTAAGTGACAGGTTATGAGGTACAGTCTAAACAGGTGTGGTTCTTACTGCGGGCATTTTTGGTTGCGACAATGACCGTGACACAGGGACATGACTAGCATTTAGTAGACAGGACTGGGGTTACCAGTGTCCCACAGTGTGACTGCTGCCGTGTGCTGCTTGCTCATAACCAACCCCTCAGCCAGGAGGCCCCGGACGCTGTCACTGAGACAATGCCAGGACTAGAGAGTTAAGGAAGATCCACGGAGGCTGGAGCTCTCAGGAGAGGTGTTCCTGGTATGAGCCTGCCTCCTCTCTAAATCCTAAAATCCCAAGAGAAAGAAAAGGTAAAATGAAGCACAGAGAAGTGAATTTATGTGTCTGGTCTTATCTTTGTAGTTGTTCTACTTAAAATCATTTACCAGCAGTGAATATTAATAGTAATTTATAGCAAAGGGGAAAAAGTGGAAATGGTAACAGATTTTATTTTCTTGGGCTGCAAAGCCACTGTGGACAGTGACTGCAGCCAGAAATTAAAAGATGCTTGCTCTTTGGAAGGAAAGCTATGACAAACCTAGACAGTGTATCAAAAAGCAGAAGCATCACTTTGCCGACAAATACCCATATAATCAAAGCTATGGTTTTTCTAGTAGTCATGTACAGATGTGAGATTTGGACCATAAAGAACGCTGAGTGCCAGAGAATTGATGTTGCTGGAATTTGAATTGTGGTGCTTGAAAAGACTCTTGAGAGTCCCTTGGACTGCAAGAAGATCAAACCAGTCCATCCTAAAGGACATCAGCCCTGAATAGTCATTGGAAGGACTGATGCTGAAGCTGAAACTCCAATACTTTGGCCACCTCATGCGAAGAGCTGACTCATTGGAAAAAACCCTGATGCTGGGAAAGATTGAAGGCAGGAGGAGAAGGGGGAGGTGACAGAGGATGAGATGGTTGGATGGCATCACCAGCTCAATGGACGTGAGTTTGAGCAGACTTTGGGGTATGGTGAAGGACAGGGAAGACTGGTATGCTGAAGTCCATGGGGTCACAGAGGGTCACAGAGTCAGATACAACTGAGCGACTGAACAAAAACAACCTCCAGCAGTAAGTTGCTGTCTGGAGTTTGTAATGGAAAGGTTGAGCTGTCAAAGGCCTGAAGAGTCGTTTGCTCCAGCTGTGTCAGATGAGAAGACCGAGACCCAGGGAATTGAAGTGATTTGTTCTGAGACATTTGTTGTAGTTTAGTTGCAAAGTCCTGACCAAGTCTTTGCAACCCCATGGACTGAAGCCTGCCAGGCTCCTCTGTCCACAGGATTTCCCAGGCAAAAATACCAGAGTGGGTTGTCCTTTCCTTCTCCAGGGGATCTTCCCAACTCGAGGATCGAACCTGAGTCTTCTGCAGTGACAGGCAAATTCTTTAGCACTGAGCCACCAGGGAAGCCCTCTGAGTAGTATGGGTAATAAGGGTGGCATGCTTGCCTATATATTTGCTAATGTTCTGAAGGTGATCTTAGGCAAGATGTTGGTTCTGATAAAATATAGTTGTAAGTGAAAGGACTCTTGGGCATATATCCCGTTATATACATACAGAAAGTGCTTTCTGTTTTTTTTTTTTTTTGTTCCATGTAGTCATTCACACTGTCACTGCTATACACACTCGTACACACAGAGGAGAAAAGAGGAGGCTACAACCAAAGAGAGGACAGCATGCTTTTAGGTCTTGCAGGTTTAGGTTAGAGATGAAAGCAACTTAAGAATTACGATTCTAGTGGCATTAGAAATTTCTCCTATACTCTCCCCCTTCATTCCCCATTCACCAATTCTTTACAGTGGACGAAGCTTTTTATCCTATAATGCTTAACATTCAAATAACCCAGGGAGAAGTGGTACTCTGATTTTAAGTGTTCAAAGACTTGTGAATGACTGAGGATTGCTTTTTAATTGGGAGCAGATTTTGAGAGAAGAAGATTTTTGTCTGAGTAAGACAAAGCCACGAGGCCCTCACTGGGTAACAGATGAGGGGAAAACAAATGGAAGAGGTTGTTTCCGTGTCAGGAATTGTGCTGCTTTCAGTTTTGCATTGAATCTGGCATGGATATTCCTTTTATGAATGTCAGGAGATCATGATGGAAGCCGGTTCTTTTTCTGGTGTTTGCCTTCATAAAGAGTGTGGAGTGAAGTAGAGATCACCCTCTGAACCCAGTAAAATGCCGCTCGTCAGAAAATGGTTGATTCAAAGGGACAGTTTTCGGCCCCAATGAATTTGCTTGCAGTGAGTGCCAACCTTAACAGAATTAAGTTGTGCTGTTTCAAATCCACTGCTGTGAGTTTGGGAGACAGTTGTCTGGATTTTACATAGCTCCAAGCTAAAATTGTAGGTCAAACCGTGACTTTTGGAGCCTCCAACACTGTTTGAATTGCTAACAATTTTTACTGAGTTTTCAGTCTGTGAGCTTATATACAGACCCCTCTTAATGATGAGTGAACCGAAGTAATGGATTCCGATGAACGTCTAAATGGGTGGGTGCACCTCTAACCATGTTTGAAATTCTGGGTTCTGTTGAATTTACCGAAAAAAAGAAAGGAACAGAAGTTTATTTTGGTATTTGTGATGATTTCTTTTTTTCTGTTTTCAAGTACCATCAGATATCCCTGCTTATGTAAATTTTGTCACTTCAGTTTCTAAGTGGATCAAGGAAGTGTGAAAAAATGCCGTCACAGAGAAAACATATCCTGTTTTCTGGTAACATTGGAATGTCTGTTGTTTTCAGGCAGTACTGCTGGTGTAGCTATTCACTGTGATTGGCTTGGTCCAGGGCTTGGAGTAAGAGGAAGTCTATGGCTTGGTGTGCCCTGTGCTGAGCAAAGGACAGTGAAAGCTGATGGTGAATATCATGTCTAAGAGTCTTCTGTGCCTGGAACATCCCCAGCTAGTGCCCACATCATTAAAAATATATGTAGTTAATGTAATTTTGAAAACCAATTTGTCTCAATCTATTTAAGTACCGATTACTGCCTTAATTAAATTCCCTTAATTTCAAATACTTAGTGTGACAGATTATCTTAACATATTTCAGATACTTTTTAAACAAGGAAAACATGCACAAATATTCTTGCACGTTACATTACCACACTTATGCTCATCCTATTTTAAAACACCAGCACTGGGTTTAATTAATTTCATATTATTTCTATATTTCTTTTTATGCCTTCCTAAGAATATGGGTCTACTTAATTAGATTCCTTCTAAGGGTTTCAGTAATAATGTTTTTGAATCTTCTTGGGATTGTGTAATCTTTTCTGTTGTTGTAGTTTAGTTGCTAAGTCGTGTCCAACTCTTTTGCAACCCAATGGACTGTAGCCTGCCAGGCTCCTCTGTGCATGGGATTTCCAAGGCAAGAATAAGTGGGTTGCCATTTCCTTCTCCAGGGGATCTTCCCAAACCAGGGACTGAACCCATGTCTCCGGCTTTGGCAGGCAGATTCTTTACCACTGAGCCACCACGGAAGCCCATTGTGTAATCGTTACAAATCCACAATTAAAACAATGTCTTCGCAGAATAGCTGGGGTTACAAGATCTGGAGTTGTAGACTGTTAAGTTCAGTTGCTCAGTCGTGTCCAACTCTTTGCGACCCCATGGACTGCAGCACGCCAGGCTTCCCTGTCCATCAACAACTCCTGGAACTTGCTCAAACTCACGTTTGACTACTGTGGTCCACAAAAGGCTTGTTGATTTTTTCCAGAGTGATTCAGATCTGAGTCATTGGTTAGCACTTGAATTGAATTTTCTGTTTAAGGGTTAAATTTCACTTAGTTTTAAAAAGTTAACTTATTTCCAAAAAATGTCTTCCACAATGACATCACATTTCTTTACCATCTGGTCTCTCTCCACTAAATGTATTCTTTGTAAAACATTGCTTAGGCCCTTTAGTTTATTGCTGTGTTATGTTGACCTGGTCTGTTGTCGAAACATCCTGCCTTGCCGTTCTTTGCGCACTTGGGCTGTATAGACCCTCTTTGCACAAGCCTTGAGCGCCCACTCCTGTGTTGGGTTCAGCTCCTACTTTTTCTGGCACTGCTTGGCTCACTCACAGTTCCACATGTGAAAGCCAACCGTGGATCCTGTTACATTCATCCTTCCTCACAACTGCCATTTGCCCCTTAATAATGACTTTTCTCTCTCAAAATCAGAATGAACTCAGGGTCTTTCCATAACTCACTTGTTCCGTTTAACCATAATTTTATTTTCTCTTTGATGCCCAATTATGTAATCACAGCTTGACCAGTAGGAATCCCTATATCCAGATTCCTTTGTCCTTCTAACATTGTCCCTGACATTTTTGAAAGAATCTTAATTTTCTGGTAACAGCTGGGTATTTCACAGCTGTTTTGTGCTTCCTACCCTGTGACCTGGAATCAGGTTGCTTCCAAGGATTCCTCTTTCTTCACAGTGGAAAATTGGAACATAGACCAGGATCTGGGCACTGGGGCTGCACATGAAAGTTAACAGTGGATCAAAGGACTACTGTTCTGTAGTTGAAAAAAAATCTGCCTTTTTGAAGTTATGGGTTCCTGCTGATTTTTTTTTTCCAGTTTGACATATTATGCTTTTATCCTCTGTTTTTCATAAAGATTCTGTCACCAAGACTTCTACTGCACCAACCACAAGCATTTTGTTGTGAGAAGAAATATTCTATTTGGGGGTGCAAATGTAGCCCACATGCTTTCTGGGTGACTCAGTTGTAAAGAATCTGCCGGCCAGTGCAGAAGTCAAGGAGATGTGGGTTTGATCCCTGGTTCGGGAAGATCCCCTGGAGAAGGAAATGGCAACCCACTCCAGTATTCTTGCCTGAAAAATCATGTGGACAGAGGAGCCTGGCTGTCTACAGTCCATGGGATTGCAAAAAGCTGGACACAACTGAGCAGCTAAGTGCGCACGCACGCTCAGGGTGGCGCGCGCACTCAGGGTGGCGCACGCACAGTGTTATTTAGATTGCTGACAGGTTGATGGAAGGATTCAAGCGAAGCCTTGGGCACTGGAGCATAGCCCCAGTGTATAATCTGCCTTCTAGAACCCTCTTTTACACTAGGACTCTTGTCAGCTCACCCTTTTCTTCGCACACTATATGCGCTTTAATAATTTAATTATACGGTGGCGGTAGTTTAGTTGCTAAGTTGTTTCTGACTCTTGTGGCTCCATGGACTGAAGTCCTCCAGGCTCCCCTCTCCATGGAATTCTCCAGGCAAGAATACTGGAGTGGGTTGCTATTTCCTTCTCCAGGGGATCTGGCCAACCCAGGGATGGAACCCTGCATTGCTGGTGGATTCTTTACCAACTGAGTCACCAGGAAAGTCAGAAATGGCAGCTAAGGGGAATGAGGGCCACTCTTAATTCACCTTGCCTGGCTCCTTCTGTGGGCAAGACCCCTCCCTGATGAGTTAATGAGATCAGCGAGGCTGCTTCCCCGTATCCTTCTGCAGGGCCTGGATCCTGCTCTCTGTTGTGCTGTGGTTAACAGAGATGGCCAGATCCAGTTTAAGTTGTTGGTCCTAAATACTGGAAACTTGAAACTTTCCAGAACAGTCACCTTGCCCTATGTGGAAAACACAAGTATGGATTACTCTCCCTGCATGAAGGTACCTGCACAAAGCGGGCCTGATTCTCGTTTTATTCATACAAACCCAAGTGAAGGGGACACGAGCGTAAATTGTTTATTAATTTAGTTATGTGGAGAATTTGTTCATGGGTTTTATATTGCTGATGGAGTTATGTCATGCAGAAAGCTCCCAATAATATGGTCATTTACGGATAGCAATCCTTAGAAATGTTGCCTATCTCTCTTGGATCTGATACAGTGTATCAGTAGAGAAAGTGGTACCTGCAACATGTTTCTAAGAACATTCTGCTCAAATATCTGAGTGCTTCAGACAATTTCACTAAAGCGAGTTTATTAGTTTTCTGTTGGTATGTAACGCATTGCTACGTACTTACTAGCTTATAGTCTTACAGTTTTTGTAGTTTAAAAGTCCAGGCACAGCATAGCTGATTTTTCTTCTCTAGGTCTCACTGGGCTGAAGTCAAGGTGTTGGCCATGGCCGTGCATCTCACCAGGGGCTTGGGATCAACTTACAAGCTCACTAGTTGTTGGCAGGACTCGTTTTCTTGTGGTTGTAGGACAGTGGTCCCATTTGTTCCAGTTGTCAGTAACTACTGTCAGCCCTTAGAAACTACCCTCTATTCTGTGCCCTGTGGCCCCCATAGGCAGTCATAGCATGAAATGTTGACTTTCTTCCAGGCTAGCGAGATCATGTCTCTTACTTTCTGTTCTGAAGCCAACTGGAGAAAATGCTCTGCTTTTAAAGGGCTCAGCTGATTAGGTCAGGCCCAGCAGGCCACTCTCCCATTTGTCATATCACATAAAGGAACCGTGGTGTGATATCTCATCAAAGTCACTCTCAAATGGAAGGGTATTATTCAAAGGCTCTCTCATAGCTCAGTCAGTAAAGAATCTGCCTGCAATGCAGGAGACCTGGGTTCGATTTCTGGGTTGGGAAGATACCCTGGAGAAGGAAATGGCAACCCGCTCCAGTATTCTTGCCTGGAGAATCCCATGGACAGAGGAGCCTGGTGGGCTGCAGTCCATGGGGTCGCAAGAGTCGGACACTACTGAGCGACTAAAGAGAGAGAGAGAAAGGTGAATTGGGTGTTGTAGAATTCTGCTGATCACAATGAGCTTGTAGTTTAAAAATACTTTTACTGACAGCATTTTATGAATATATATGTATATTTATTATTTGTGTGTCAAGATTGCTGTATGTGTGTGTGTGTTTTGGTTTGTTTGTAACAGTAGATCTTGAATAATAAATACTGCAGAACTTCAGCCCTTTTAGCAAGAGAGCATGAAGACTGATAATTTGGATGAATCCTCTTAAATCTGGTGGATTAATTCTAGAGAAACTTGTTGCACTTTACTGTGGGCCAAGCACTGAGCCAGTAAGGAAAGGGTTAAGTGATATATACAACATCCTTGCCTGCATGGAAATGCATCAGAAGATGCTGAGTCTCCCGTGTGTTCTTCTGATGAGCTGCCTGGAAAATCTGACACTCTGCAAACCACCACGGAATATTGATACCTTTCTAAATTATCATGTGAATTAGAAACTGACTAGCCAGAAGTATGGTTGTGAATGTAGTAAGTAAAGTAACATCCAAGGCATGTATTTGAACAAGTATACTGTTTCCCAGAAGTTTATTTTGCATTTGTAGTTGTTTTCTACTTGTATTTAGTCGTTTGCTAGTAGATAGCAAAAATGATAAACATGAAATATTTAAGAATGTTTGTGGGAAATACTTTAATTTTAGAAAATTTTGTTGAAATACTTTTTCCTGTTAAAAATTAGAATTGGGCTGCCTTTTTTGTCTTCATGGCTTTAGAGAACTTGGTTTTCCACAGGTGTACACTGATGTTTACAATTATCATGCTTGTCTGTTTAGTAGGATGCTACCCGACTGAAAACATGTTAATGTAGGGCTCTTAGTATAAGGCATGAAGAAGGAGATAAGGCTTTAATCACAGTGTATTCTGTAACAGTTTCTCTTAAAGAGTTATCGGAATTTCCGATCCAATGTACCTGTGTCTCTTAAAGTTAACAAAAAACCGTGTGAATATTAGTTTTCTCAGAGTTGGAGGCAGGAAGCAAATGAAAGGTTTATATGAGTTTATCTGATATGAGTTTATCTGAGTTTATCATAAACTGGCTAAGAAGTAAGTTCGTTCCTTTTTAGCTTTGAAGGTGCCCTTATAGCTCTCCTTTCCTCTGCCAACACGTTGAAGTGACATTTGTCATTTTACCTTCTCCCCCACTATGGTGTGCTGGTGTATGTGTGCTAAAATGTTATATTTTATAGTAAAATCTCCCTATACATTTGCAGGAGTTTTTCCCATGTATTTCCTCATGAATATGCCAAAAAAAACTTTTTTGATAAAGTCGAATTTACTAAGGTAGTTCAAAGAGCTTGAATAAAAAATAGAATGTAGAGTTAAGTACGGTGCTTTGTTAGCTCCATATTTTCTTTGGCAAAATTAAGAGTTTCCATGGGGTTTATACTTCCTGGTGCTACTTTCAAGGATAGGGTTGGAGTTCAAATGTGGTCATCATTTTCCCATTATCATTGTATCCATTCAACCCCCATTTGTACCTGTTTATGTTATCATTTCATACACGTTTATCACCCTGCTTGATAGTTATATTAAATCTTCTTTTAAGAAATTCAGTATTTTATGGCTGAAACACAGAGGTTAACTTCTTTCTGAAAGTATCACAGTGGATTGAAAGACCCGTGAGTTGGTTGGTCCCTTTGTTTTATTTTTCTCAAGCATACTTTATAGTTTCTGTGTACAGATTTGCACATATTTTGTCAGATATATCACTAAATATTTTATATTGCTTGAAACTGTTATAAACGGTGTTATTTTTAATTAAAATTTCTGATTATTATTAGTATCTGAAAATACAAATGATTTTTGTTTGTTCATCTTAGATCTTGCACCCTTGATAAACATGTTAATTCTAGTGTTTTTGCTTTTTTCTTGGTAGATTTCATTCAACATAGATGATAATGTCTTCTGTGAATAAAGTTGGTCTTATTTCTTCCTTTTCAATGTGGATGTTTTTTATTTCTTCTTTCTTGCCTTGTGGCGTTGTCTGGAGCTTGTAATACAATGCTGAGTCAACATGATGAGAGTGGACATCCTGTTCTTGGGAGAAAGGCATTCAGTTTAACCATTACTGTTGGTTTAAAATCTAGGACTCCTTACCTGAGTGTCTGTGGCTCAGAGTCTTGTATGAGGTTCCAGTCAAGCAGGGGCAGGGGCTGTGGTCACACTTGAAGGCTCAACTGATGTGGTGGTTGGCAGTCCTTCTCATAAATGCACCTCTCTACAGAACCACTTTCTGATGTGGCTGCTGACTTTGCCTTGGATAGTGATCTAGGAGACGGGATGGGAGTGAGGAGGTACCAATACAGAAGCCACAGTCTTTTTATAATCTTCTCTCAGAAGTGATAGCCCGTGATTTCTGCTGTATTCTGTTTATTGGATCTAAGTCAGCAAATAGAGCCCACGTGGAAGATCTGCAGACGAAAGAAGAGTGTGGCTGCCTGAAAGTGGCCATC